>NC_046186.1:58965969-59590969 GCF_011004875.1 Balearica regulorum gibbericeps
CCCCGGCTTTCGCCTTGAACCAGCGATAGAGCTGAGCGGATTGCTTTGTTGGCTTTCAGGGCTTCACACCGTAGTTGTTTCCTCCCTCCCCAGATCTTGGATGATTTACTGGAATGTTCCAGGCTGTCTCTCTCTAAATTTATAGTCTCAGATTGTCATGATTAAGAAGTGCTGCCGGGTGCCAAAGGTGTGTTAGTAACTGGTTTTTGTCTGTTAATCTGTGCAAAGGACTTTCCTCCCTGTACCTCATCGTACACTACTTCAGAGTTGTTTTTTTCGGGCTGGAGGGGCTTTCCTGTGTGCTGGTGATGTGTTTGCAGTATTATGATGCTAAAGGATGCAGTAACTGTTTGTCCTCTAGGTGATGGAATAAGATGATGAACACCTCTATACTCAATAACAGGCTTTTACCATGCGTTTACTTTACATGCCACAATTACTGTTCTCTCTCCAAGTAGTCATGCATTTCTTGTATTAATGCATAATGATGGACTTTTAAGATGGGTAGGTGCCCATTAATCGATTATGGTTTGCCTCAAATGCTGTGACCCAGACTAAGGGCCTGTGTTTGGATGGTACTTAAAATGCATATCGGTGAACTCTACCAGCATATTGTATCAGCAAATGTTTACATAGTGTGGAAATCATGTTTTGCCAATGTTGTTGTTTTGGATGTGTATGTATACACACGCAGGCTTCAGAAAATTAATGAAGAAGGCAATAGAAAATGCCAAGAAAAGTATGCATGCATACATACTATGTGAATGAAAATTGCTTTATCAGGATTATATATCTTTAAATGTAAGTGGTAGTTAAATGTATGTAAGTTCTAGTGCATTTTAGACTGCTTTCTCTTTCATTCTTTTACTTGTAAAATGGCCATAGACACAAAATATTTTAAGGATCTAAACAGGCAAGTAATGTTGGTCCTGTGAAGAGTTGTGCTAAAGCTGATAGGACTGCTTGTAGACAGAAAGCTGTTGATGGCTTTCCTTCCCCCCCTTTTGTAATTTTTTTTTTTTTTTAAATAATCAAAATCTTGGGCTTGGAAGGAAATTCTGTACTTCAGTTAAATTCAGTACCTTTTTTTCCTTGTTGTGTGTTATGTTATGAAAAGGAAACGCTTCTAGAAAACCTGATCTAAGTCAGTTGTGAAGCACAATCCCTGAGTCTCGCTCCTTGCCTTTGCCCAGTGTTCTGTTCTCGCTTCGCCAGCAGCCACGCTCCTGCTTGGATTCATCAGATCTACTGCCGAAATGATGAGTGATTGCCTTTGAAGTGACTTAGAATTGTTTGGAACAGTCCTTGTCTCATTGTATAGGAATACGGCTTTGTTGCTTTGTGTATCCAGGATTTCGAAAAAGAAGAGTAAAACTGGCTGGGGATTGGCTTTAGTGATTATTTGGCTAGCTTGCAGTCCTGACTTCAGTGGACGGCTTGCAGATCCCTTACAGTGTCAGGGAATAAGTCCCTCAATTCATTGGACTGTGATTTGGATTAGAAAATAACACTTCTTCAAAAAGGTTAGTAACAAAATTGTGAGAATCTTATAGATGGGTACTGCAGCCAGAGTGGCTCCCTGCAGTCACCCATCTGGGTGAGTATTTCAAAGGTGGGAAATTAGCGTGAGCTTCTGGAGCATGATCTGGCACAAGAATTTGCTGTTCCAGGCAGCTGGAGATGTTCACAAACAATAATTATGTTGGAAATGAGGGACAAAGGACTCAGTTTCCCTTTGCTTTCCACTAGGCATTGAAGGAAAGCTGGAACCATAACCAGCACCAAGAAAAATGCTAAAACTTCCTTTTTGGCACGTGGTTTGTGCTCTGTGTCTCTGCAGGTGGCGGATGCAGCAGCAGGCAGTGGTCCTCAGCTCTACTGGCGAGGTGAATCTAGTGTCATCACCCAAGAAGCAGCAGACTGACAAATCTCTTCCTCCTTGTGATCAATAAGTCAAAAAAGTCTAAGGCTTTATGGGTGCAGCTCTTGTTTTAGTGAGGTATCCACTCAATGGTGTAGTTATTGATGGTGGGGATGGCCGCCTGCCATGGACTTCGTGGTTTCCTGCTACCTGCTGTGGGGGAGCTGGGCCTCAGGATCTGCACCCTCAGGGAGAAAAATGCACGAGTCATGCTGCTGCTGCCGCCGTGGGTTTGTCCTGGGGGTTAAGATCGCTTTCCCAAAAAGAGGAAACCTAATGCTATGGTTGAGGAGAGAAGTCAGCATTAAGAGAACGAAAAGCAGGGTAGGAGAAACATGTTTTCAGATTTTATTTTTTTTTTTTATTAATCTGACTGGTTTCTTTATTCCCATGTCATTTTTCCTAACCCAGTTCATGAAATAGTGAGGCAGTGACAAAATTCACAGCAAGCTAGAGGAATTATCTTCCCCCCCACAAACATAATGTTTCAGATTGATACATTAAAGACACATACTGGAGTAGTCTCTTTTTTTCCCCTCTTTTCATTGCAAACCCTTCTGATTGTAGGCAGAAGGCTGTACTACTTTGTTCTTGATCAAAATGTCAGGCAGATGTGAACGGCTGTGCCACTGCTGGAAGGTGTCTATTATGAACTGTTTGTTCAGTTTTGGGGTGGGCAGTGTGCTATAGCGGGGCAGGGGCCTGTGGTTGTGTATCTGTAGTCTCTCCTCTGCTTGCCTGCGAAGGCAGAGTGCAGGCAGGCTTCGTGGGGTCTGTCCCGATGGGTTGCAATGCAGAAGGTAGCAGTAAGTACCAAGAAAGTTGAATTACCCTAGGTGCAGTGCTTTGGTCTTGGACCTGTGCTACTCCCAATCTCTGACCAAGCTTGGAGAAATAATACCAGTACTTCAGCTTGGTACTGTTAGAGCATCCTAGTGACATGCCTGTACTTACCTGAGACTTAATGACTTGATATGGAACCACAGCTTATCCTTTCAGAAGACTTCTGGCTTAGATTTGGAGCTCTCAATGTAGAGTACTCATTGTAATCTTAATAAGCCTTTCTGATTGCTATTTGTCTTGTTTTTAAGATGCGAGCTGTGCTTTCAGTTGCATGCCTCAAATTCCATGTGTTGTGTGGTCCTACGGCCTTGACAGCTAGATGAAGCTGTTCCCTGCTCTCAGTTATTCTGTCCCCTGTAGTACTCATATGTTGTAATTAAGCTTTAGGTCTCCTGTTTGATAACCTACATGTAGATCCCACTGAGATGCCATTTTTTTTTCTTTTGTTGCCTTTGTTATGGCTAATCTGTATGTTTTATGGGGTTTCTTTTCAGTATCCTGTCTGAAATGCAGGCTCTGTGACTACCCATCATGTTTAAGTAATGGTAATATCAACCTGGTTTACAGGAACAGAAAACATTGGAGCTGAGTAGAGAAGTTTATGCCTGTTTATACAGGCAAGATTTGTGTTTACCTTTTGGTTAGTGTCAAATTAGGATTGTTTATGTTTCATTCTCTATCTGCTTAGCAGGATTTAAAAGCCTTTTATTAATAGCTACCAGCATCTAGAAAGGAAATTTTCTTATAGTAGTCTTACTCATTAGTGACTAATTTTGGGATCTTCCCATAGTGTTTCCGTAGATACCTGAGCCATTTCCCCAAAATCGAAGACCCCCCAGGCAGACAAAGAGCTGTCCCAGTGCACCAGTTAGAGGAAATAACAACTTTATTTTGCAGAAGTTCACAGTGAGAGTTACTGCTTCCTTGAACTCGACATTATCTTAAGAAAAGGTAATTTATTCCCTGACTCATTTTTCAAGTAAATTTAACCTTTTCTGACAGTGCTCTCTCTATTTACCACTACTCCTGTCTGATTTTTTTCTGCTTTCTGTCCCACATGCCATCTGTCTTATTTTCTGGTTTGTTTTCTTTTGAAATACTCTAAGCTAATGCAGCAGATAAAACAAGAAGTATGGTTATTTCTGAACCATCACTGATGGTTCAGAGGGGAAGAGATGTGGATGATGACCTGCCGGGTCAGGTGACGCTGTGATTGCAGAAACTAATTGGGATCTGCCTGGGTTGTTATGTGAAGGGCATGCTACAAGGAACAACGGTACCATCAGTGGCTCAGCAGTGCTTGCATGCTGTGTCAATAGTCGCTGTGCACAAATAACCTAGTAGGTAGCACTAGTCTGTTGCTGTAGTTAACTGTCTGGTGGTCAAGTAATGCCCTAGTCTGTTGGCAAGGGCTTTATTTCACCATCAGCTTAAGTAGCAGCATTTCTATAATGCTTTTAAGTAGCTATACTGATGCTAAAGACCTGGGCACTTCCGATAAAGCTAGGTATAATACTGTATGCAGGTTTTGCTAGCTGTACAAAACTCAGCAAAGCTTTGTAGGCCAGAGAGTGGCTTGAGTTTTTCCTTCATGCTTTCTCACAAAGGTTCAGATAATTCAGAGAAGCATTGAAGACTATAATAAAGTAATTTTACACATTAAGATTATTTGTGTGATATTTAGAATATATATTAAAAAGAAATTCTTCCCTTGTAACTTATAAGCAATGTTTGATTATTATTTTTTTTGTACTCCCTTTTTTCCCATCCTGGTTGCCAATCAAACCTGTTGCAGTGAAACTGCTGAAGACTGATGGCTAAAGCTAGCAGCTGTGATAACCCATGATGTAAAATCCAGGCAATTCCATCTGTCCTGGCTCCAAAAACTTCTGAAATGCGAGTGTTGTCTGGTAGATGCGTGGTGTGAGTGGTGATATCCTAGTGACAATGGTGGAGAACCAAGGAGATAAAACTTTGACTCTTACTTTGTTAGGGAGTAGTGTGCTGAAAAGTGTCCAGGTATGTGGGGAAAGATTGACTTTGCCCGCTGTAAGCCAGTCACTTGCGCAGATATGGCCCAAATGATTAACAGCTATGTAACGATGAACAGGAAAGCCCCCTTGCCACCCAGCTGCATGGGGTCAAGTAGCAAGCAGTCTGAGTAGTCATCAGAGCACTTAGGAGGTGAATTGAGAACCACAAAGGAATGACAAGGGTGGCTTTCTACCAGTGCAGGTGAGTCATTCTCCAGCCCTTGTGCTTAGGTATCAGCTGAAGAAAGTTCATTTGATTTACAAGTAATTTGTTTTGGTGTTTTTTTGGTGTTTGGTGTGTTTTGTTTGGTTGGTTTTTAATTGTATGATGCTGACCTGTGTTGGCTAGGTATGCCTTGTTGTTAGGGATGAGTAGATGGTGGGAGGTGGCTGGCATCATCACATCTCTGTACAGAGGCTAGGCAGGAACTTGCAGTGGCATCTACGTTTGTGTCCTGCTATGGTCATGCTTGCAGGATGGAAAGTAAAATTTCCTGTATTGGGCTAGTGCCAATGTGGTTGCTGATTGGGACACACTTGTTTCCTTATATGCAGGAATTCTGGATTCCTTAAAATTGAGCCCTGCTGCTAACTGATCAGTCAGTGGATAAATTTTTAAGTGGATTATTTGTTTTGAAAATGGGATTTCCCTTTGTAATGCATATTTTCTGTTAGTACAAGTAACACATTGGTTGTCACAAAAAGAGATTAAGGATCTGCAGACGAGTTTTCTTTTCTCCTGCTCTGTTGACACTATGCACTTGATGCTAGTGTGTGAGTAGTAAGTTTCAGTGTTTTGTCAACTAGTTGTGTCCTTTCCTGAGCCCTACTCTGGTAGTTCCCAGTCTCAGGTTGAGCCTGGCAGGTAACAAGCAGGTCTTACAGGAAGGGGACTTGAGACCACAATCCTACGGTAAGTACAAGAAATCCAGAATCTTCTGGATTCTCGGAAGGAAGAGCAAGTAACACGAGTTTCGGAAAACAACTAGACCATATGCAGTTGCATGTGTTGGCGAGTTCTCCTGGGCTCCGTGGATGGCGAGCTGTTGAAAAAACACTGCACCTAGAAGAGTGGCTCCTAGCCCTTCTGCTTAACTCTGAGAGCCCTTCGGATTAAGCCTGTGAGAAGACCAAGGAAGGTGTGTTCCTTTCCCCTTGTTTTCCTCCTGGGAAGGAAGTGCAGACCCAGACCTGGCAGAGCGGGGGCATGCTGCTCCTTGCAGAATGGGGCTCCGCTCCCCTGGGAGCGAGCCATGATTGAAGAGTGCTGTGGGCAGTCTGCGCAAATGCCAGTGGAAAGCCAAGGAGGCTTGCAAAAGGAAAGCTGGCGGAGCTGGAGGGGCCACCTGTAGCACCAAACCTGATTGAAAGGTGCTTCTGAAGAAATGTGTATTTCTTTGTACTTGGTAACTGTAATGTGTTCATTTTGTCATGAGGACCCATGCAGGATTTGGGATGTAAGGGCTTCAAGTTAGAAAATGTATTCCTTGAGCAAAATTATTGTCATCCCCCAGTAAACGCTAACAGGCCTTTAAAAGCCTCTCTTCTGGCTGTGTTTTTTTGTGGGTTTTGGGGTGGTTTTTTTTATAGTATCTAGAAACTTTGTAAACAATCAGACTTCCATGGAGGTCACTGAAATCCGGACTTCACTTTCAGTACTGAGTACAGTTTTCAACTCTTTACTGCTTTACAGTCAGCATTACATTGCATTTAAAATAAAAGTTTTACCTGGTACTGAGTTTTGTAACCGCTGTTTAAGTTTTGATTTCTTCTTCATCCCACGTACTATTTGTTGTGGATTCTGTGATGAAAGAGCTGTGGATGATTATTTTCTCAGTGAAAAGCTCTAGGATGACAGTATACTGTGTTATAAATTGGAGTTTGCTTTATCTGACCTTGAAATATCTTTCTTCCTGCTTCTGTGATTCTCTTCATTTTTTTTTTCATTTTTACTTCACTGAGTCCACCGAGCAGACAGCTCAGAAAAGCAATTTTGACCCGTGGAAGCTAGTGCCAGATATTAACCTATTCATTAGGTTAGCCCAGCCATGTGTTTGGGATTGGAAGTATGCATTTTTCTCCTAGGTCTTGTAATAGTTATTGATAAGAATGTGAATCTAACTCTGGGTTAATACTTCAGTCCTTTTTAACTACAAATCACTAATGCACCCAGATGGGGTAAGTGTAAGCTGCTTTTCCTATTTTTTCAAAGGTGTACGTCTCTACCCAGTTTGGACAGATTTTTCAGAGCAACTGTGAAAAGCTATGAATTGCTCTCTGCCAAATTTGAACACCAAAACTGGAAGCACTACAGCCCTTCAAAAAAAAGAGGCTTTAACATGGACCAAAAAAACTTCCAAAACTCATTAACACATTAACTGTTTTGGCTGTCTTCAACTTGGGGAAGGGCAAGCAGTTACTTTGATGTAGCTGTAAACAAGTGAAGAAGGTGTTTTGTTTGAAATGTGCTGGGCAATCTGAAACACTCGCCGTTGCCAGCTGTGTCAGCCATAACTCGCGGTGGATGCAAAGTTAACAGCTTTCATCTTTGGGCCCCAATTCTGCAAATGGGTGCTTAGGTATTACAGGCATAACACGAGTAAGTGACTAGTCCCTCTGAATGCATTTGGTACATGAGTAGAGAGCTCCGCAGCGTTGTGGTACCTGGTGATGTGGCTGAGATGGCTTCTGTGAAAATGCAGCGCTGGAGGAATTGAAGCTATTTGTGAAATTAGGTCAAATTTTGTGGAGCTTTTTTTCCTAGCAAAAAAAAAAAATCTAGCTTCAGAAATGCTGAGTTACATTGTCAATCTTGTCAGTGTAAGATGTTTGAATTTTAGTTTCAAAATCAACCCGTTTTGTTCAACTAGAACACCTCGGTTCAATAATAATGTTTAATACACTTGAGTAATCTGAAAGTAAAATATATACTGCTATAGTTTTACCAGAAAATTTCTACACTTCTGTTTTTATGCAACAGTACTCAACCTTAATTCAAGCATATTTTTAACTTTTTGGTGTTTTTTTAACTAAGCCCTGAATCATCTCACTGACTGAACACATCCAGAGTTGAGCAATTAAAGTCCAGATTAGATAAACTGAAAAAAAGGATAACATATAGCTGTTTTGTATGAACCATTCTGTTGTTCTGTCTTTCCTGTATACATAGAAATAGGTTGATAACTTTATTTAGCTGAATAATTTTGAGCAGACACTTACTGTGCACAAATAATTAGAACACAGAAAAGTAGAGAAAACTTGTTTTACTGTTTTTGGGAAGAAGTAAGCAGCTATTCAGAGAGATTCTCTAATTAGGTAGGTAAATATAACTGTGCTGTGGTATATAGCAAAGGGAATTCGGTTTGAGAGGGGAGTTTTTGCTTTGTATGTAGTGCAAGGTTGCTCTCAGTACAAGGCCAGAAACTGTGTGTAGTTTTGTATAGGAATCCGGAGATGGAGGAAGGAAAAATGGTAAGATGATAAAGGTTTTAAGGATGTTTCAGAAGAGCAAGAGAACTAAATCATTCTCAGTTACACGATACCTAAAGGAATTTTGCAAAGAGGACGGAAATAATTAGAAACATTGCTGCTTTTAAAACACGCTTCAGACTATGCAGTGGGTAGAGGGTACGATTTACTGGCGAAGTAATTTTAATGCACCTAACGTTGCCAGCATCTCAGCACCTGTGAAGCTGCATATGCTGGTGTAAATCAAGGTCACGCTCAACAGACTGTAATGCAATAAATGTTGCAGCTTAAGTAACTGAAAAAGAGACAATGAAGGTTTCCCAGTGTTAATTTTGTACATTACAAATTACAGGATTATCTGTTACAATTAAACTGTTCAATATGTTACTTAATGTACAGTGTATGCAATGTGACACAGTAAAGGTTGCTATGGAAACTTGGCATTTTGGTTCTGTTAGTGGTGTTTCAGATAGGAAAACATTTGCATTGCATTACTGTGCGACTCCTTTCTCGCCCCACTCCTCAGCTCCTTTCCTTCTCAGTTGGGAGGGAGGTGACAGAGAAAAAGCCATGGCCTTGAAGTTGCATGAGTCAGGGTCAATTGAAAAAAGGGATGTTGAGCTGAAACGTAAAAATTATAATTTTCCCTTCAAGTAGCTCTTGTGTCTTGAGTTGCTTTTTTTAAGTGAGGAAGTATTTAAATGTTAATCTTTCACAGTGTAGTGTCAGTGGGCTATTAATTTGAGGGTCTTTTTCTAAAAACTTGAAAATGATGGGTACTTTCTAAAGAAAAGTTTCCACTAATTTTCACAGCATGATTATGAATATTGTTGGAAATGTACTTGACCTAAAAAATAGTGACCAGTTCTAATACTTCCTGTTGTATTGATGAGTTTATTAATATTTTAACACTTTTGTATTGCCTGGCCTTACTCTGTAAAGCATTGAGAACACATTAACCAAGCTTCGTTTAGTACAATGGGAATATGTACAAATATAAACCTACCTTTATGCTTAAGCATTTTGGGGCCTAAACTAATTGTAAGTAGAAGGTGATTTGTGGTACCTGTGATTTACGGTACAGGTTATTTGTGCCGAGGATCAAGCTGCATGTTTGTGGTTTAAGTGACTCCTCAAACACCTGTCTCTTTCTGCTCTACTTCTACTTTATTTACCTCTGGTATAAATGCCTTTATAGGGTTGGTGAGAAGAGAGCCAAGAAGCAAGAGAGCAGGTTTGCTGTGAAGCTGAGAACACGCGTTTGTCTTTCGTAGGCTGTTTTTCATCTCATGAATGCTGGCCACAGGTCTCCTCAGCACTCGTCTTTCAAAGTGTGTGGTTGCTGAGGCCTACTGAACGAAGTCGCTGCTCAAGGAGTTACACCGACGGTTGTCTGCCTGAGCTTTCTCCTGCAGGTCTGCCCTGTGTGGCAGAAGTAAGGGCGTGCTTGCAGTTCAGCTGTGTGCAGCAGAGCCCGTTGGAAGCGGGTGTGAGCTGGCATGCCAGGATATAAACTGAACTGCAGATACAGAGCTGCTTCTGCTGACTCTGCTGCAGGTAATTTTCGGTGGAGGAGTGGTAGCAAACAGCTGAAGTAGGTGAAAGGGAGGAAGGTGAAGGGCAGTAATATTTCAAACTGGAAGCCGCTTGCTGCGTGGACGTATTTTAACAGCCTGAGAGAGGTGAGCAAAAGCCCAGTTTCTTTGGCTTGGCACTTCGACTGGCTGAGGTACCCTTGATCATCAAAGGACTTTTGCTATCTTACCTATCTGCAGTGGTGCTACTGTTTTTCTTGTGCCCTATGTAAGCTTAGTCATAGGAGCAACTCTGGTATATGGCCGGGTCTGGTGACACTGGCCTTTACCAGCATTCTGTGTATGGGATGTAGGACAGTTCTTCTGAGTGCTCACCTGGCATGGAGGTGTCACCAGGCAGTTGACTGATTTTGTTTGGTACCCGACTTGCTTTTGTAACACCTTGCTGCATAGGAGTGGTGAGGATGAAGTGACTTTGCTGCTTCTGTCTCTTTGCTTGGTTCAGAGAGGGGAATCTAAGGAGAACTTGGTCATGTCCCTTAAAAATGTGGTAGAGAACCTGTAACTCATTGGCTCTGGGAGTGATGTGGTTATCTGTATGCATATGCTTTGACCTTATCAAAACAGATGTGCAGGCTTTCTTTGAAATGTTTCTAAACAGATCATGAAACAAGCAGCTGTTAGGAGCAAGTAAGTGCTGGTGTCAACTGCCAAAGCAGCAAGGTAGTCCTAAGGGAATTGTCTAAATGCTAATTGATGTATTGAATGTTCATCAATTTGCATTTTATAGAAAACTGCAAGTATTTGGTGTTTTAGTTGAACACTGCTAAGCACATACATAAAAGTCCTCTGTGTGTGTGCCTGCGTGCTCCAGGGAGAGGTAAGAGAACAGTGACATCTGTCTTACCCTCTCTGGATATGGGAAGCTGCATCCTCTTCCTGTTCTGTGGTGGTGGAACTATGATGCTGTACATCAATTTAGGATCTGACTCAGAAATGCAACATAAGCTGCAATAGAAATACCTTAGTATGTGGCATAAGCACAGACTTGTTTTCATTCAGCAGGTGTCCCAGGAAAGAAAGGCACGAAGGGTAAGCCATTTGCCTTGCAGTTACAAGATCTGTGGTTTTGTAATAACTTTGCAGAGTGAGCACGCGGTCCTTCTGGATCTCACTCTCTCACCTATAAAATGAAAGCAAAGTTCTTGATGAGGAATGTTTAAAAGGTTTAGCTTGTTAAATAAAAGTAGCTAAAATTTACTGGAGTCACAATTAACTGGAATCAGCAGCCTGCAAATTCTTGGGTGTTTCTGTTGTTTACATGTATGAGGTTCTCTATTTCAGTGGCTACAGAATTCATTCTGTTTATCCAAATGCTATTGTTTTTCTGCTGCCTTGTACCTTTTGTTACAGTATTTGGTAGGAAGAGACCAGTGTTTTCTGTCAACAGTCTATAAAGATGCAGGATTTGGCATTTAGACTGCACATACTGTGTATACCTGTACAACGTGAGCTTGGGAGGCTGCAGGGTTCAGAAGGCTTCAGCTTGACACTTACTTGAACCGGAGCGGGTTAAAAAAAAGGATACCAGAAAACAAAGGTGTTATTTCTTTTAAAACTTCTGCAGCAATGTTCTTGTTGACTTTAAAATGAAAATCTTCCCAAGTGGCCTAATTTCAAAGAGCACTATACTTTTACATTTGGTATGGCATAGCGCTCTACCTGTTAATAGTTTACACTGTGTTTTGTAACTGGTTTCTGTCTAGCAACCGCAGCTGAATTACACAGTAAGTGTTCCTTATGGAAAATGCATCTGGTGATGTTCAGCTGCCAATGAGGGAAGATTAAATCTGAATGTTTTTCTCTCTTGACAGCCGTCACCGGTGATGTGGAATTTCTGGTAGCTCTTTTGCTTCCCCTTATTCTGTGTGAAACTTGACAGCCTGAGTTAGTGGGTAAAAGTCTCCTCACAAGCAAGGTAGAAATAATTCGGCTGGGGAATCGATTGGAGCTGAATCAAGTTTTGTTGTTGTTGTTCTGTTTCTGAATCAGAAATATTTGTTACATTGATTCTAATTTATTTTACTTGAACTTTGTTTGTGTGGACAGGCTGTTGCAGATCCAGTTGACAAGTTGAAGGTGATCTAAGCTTAGCCTGTTCTTACTGCATTAGTAGGGAATGAAAATACTTGGACCATTAGCATACTACACCTCTGTAGAGGGGATAATAAGCTCCTAAACATTGCACCCAGTTCCTCAAGAGCAAGGGTGTTTGTTTCCTTTGCCTGTCTTCAGGTCTTACCTTCACTGCCCTTGAGAGTCCACAGGGTGCAATAGCCATGTGGAACATGTCTCTCTCTCCATTTGGAGATAGAGGAATTGTAGAACTGGTCTGTGTTTGATCTGGACAAGAAGTCCGGAGATCGCTTTTGCATACAAATTTATTTTCAGTCTCTTAAAATCCCCAAATAATTAAAATGCAAAAATCAAAAGTGTTACAAGAAATGTGACAGGCTTAATACTTGAAAGGTCAGTAGGGTTGTGTGCGTAAATAAGGGTTATTCACCCGAGCAAGGGTTGAGTCATCAGCCTGAACTTCACTGAGGTGGAGAAGCTCTCTTAGGTTAGTTTAGCACCCTTCAGTTATGTGTAATGAACTGGAACTTCTTCATAGAGCTTATTAATGTTTTGGAAATAACATTACACTTTACATGGTAATTATAATGTAACTGTATAATTGTATTAAAATAATTCCATATTTATCTTAAGATAGCTTTAGAATGAAGTCTATTTGTCCATTCTACTGAATCTAACTTAACACAATTAGTCTATGTTGTGTTTTATTGGCTTGTGCTAGTGCTTTCCTGAAAGCTTCCAATCTCACTTTTAGCTAGGTCATTCTGCCCGAAGAAAAGACTAAAAAAGTTGTGGCTTACTCTCTTCTTTGCTGGCTGTGCATTTCTGTTACTTTTCATCTTGAGATGCTGTAGTGTTTATTCTGAAACTTTTATCTTACTGTTACACTGAATAAAATACACTAGCAGAATATGAAAGCAATAAAAATCAACCTGGTTAGTCCTGTCAGTGAGGCATTAATGAAATACTGCAAAGTTTAGCGTTTCTCCTAAAGTGCTGATGTTCTTTCCACCTTCCTGTTCTTAAAAATGGAATGTCTCTTGAAATGAATGCTAGAGTTGATATTAATGCTTTGGCTTGTGAAGCTTAATCATATGCATTTATATGACCCAGTAGCAAATTATAATGCATCTCCTCTTCTGTGTTAACTTGTTTCTGTTGCCTTACCCTTAAAGGTGTTGTGTGAGACCCTATGCTGCAGCCTTGTTGGTGTGTATCTGTATCTATTTGCGTCTCCACAGTGCCCTGGTAACTGCTTTGGGCTCACCAGAGGCACAGATAGCAACCCCCAAGGGTTCAGTTTCAGATCTCTAATACAATGAAAATGCTTCTTCTCTATCTGTGATTTGTTCTACAATTTCTTATTCTGCCAGCTTGATAGACATTTTTAATATTGTTCTTGAAGTACTACATATATAGCTTTCCTTTTTTTAGTCTTAATATTGTCCAAGGTGTAATCCTTGTCATCTCTCATGGTGCATTTTTTTAGGGGTCAGAATTGGCACATGTACCCAGAAGACTCGTTATTTGTAAGGAGACACTCTGATGCAGAGTTGCCAATCTTAAGCAGAATTGTTAGTAATGCTTCGTGTCTAAAAATGACTGGTGACAACATTTGAATTGTATTGTAGCAGATGATGGCAAGGAAGCGTGCAGTGCTATGAACAGATGTGTGCAGCGTTTGTCTGTGGTCTCAGGGGCAGAGGTAAAATAGAGAAGCAAAAATAAAAAAACTAATGTTGCATGGGATAATGCACCAGAGAGCAGGTGAGAGCTACGTGGTGTGTCTGGGCAGCATCCTGTTCCCACGGCACTGTGGGGTGTCCCTATTACATCCTTGGTGTGACCATGTCCGCTTGGCTCTCTCCCTGGAAGCCTTCTACCTCAATCTGCTCTGTCTTCCTAACTGCGGAAAATTTCTGCTTAGGCCTCTCGCCTCTCCTGCTTGTTTTTCACAGTACGATTGCTGCCAGTATTGCTTACCTTGTAGGGCCCCTGCTAAGGCACATACCCTCGACTTGGTTTCCCTAAAGTCAATTCATCGCTTTTTTTACATATTTCCTGAGGGAGCTGAGACCACCATTTAAACCTAGATCCTCAGAGGAGTTAGGCATTTTATTTCCTTTTGTGGATCTGAGCTTTAATTTCTATGTGTGTGCCTGCAGATCCAAATAAAGGTGAGACTGTGCTCAAAGTTTGTCAGTTTAAATTTTACACAGAATATAATACCTGGTTCCTTGTCCAAGTAGTCTCCTCCCTTGTTCTCGTTGCTGCTGGTTATTGAGGCTGGTTGGATTAAAGCTAGTGGAAGGTACTTGCACACGTTGCTTTTCTGCTCTTATTTGAGCCTGTGGAGGTACTTTATGTAGTTCAGTTTTCCATTTGCAAAGTAGGGGATTGCAGCGTTTTCCTACCTCATGAAAGATTGAGAGATATTGATTCTACAGGGTCATGAAAATATATCTAAACAATTGCATGATCTTGAATGTTTTTTGGTTTTTTTTCTGTATGTCTTTGCAGGACTTGGGGTGGGCACAGATGGCCAGAGACAAGCTATCAAGTCCATTGAATGTTCTAAAAATAATCAGATACTTCACTGGTTTCTGCATTGCTAGTGCTGTTGGATGTTCTGTTCATGTGCACGCTTTTGGAAAGTAATGCTCACAGTTGGAGGATTGATCGTTGATGCTTTAGAGCCAGCAAACAGGATTTCTGGGTGCTTACCTCTGCAGCAAGCAGGTCCTTCTGTTGTCTTATGGAAATGTAAACTGCCTGAACCACAAGTAGCAAGGTATTCTTCATGCTTGAGAAGGGAGGGAAAAGAGAGGAAAAATAATTAGAAAAGAATTGGTAAATTTATCGAAGTCTTTAGAGGACTTGGGATGCTCTATTCACATATTTATTTTTAATGTTCCCCCCAAAAATCCAGTTCCCTTCCCCTTTGTTTATCCTCACACTTAAAGCATGTTTCTCTTCTGCTGCTTTGAATGTACTGTGACAGGAGGCTGCTGTCCTGTAGTGCCAAGTGGCAGAGCAGGAGCTGGGAGCAGCATTTCTGGAGGTCTTGAGGAGGTGGTGGCAGTTGCAGTGATGTTGGTACCCACAGTCAGGAGTTCAGTCTGGTCCTGTGATTTTTTATTTTTTTTTTTTTTAGTTTTTTTTTTTAAACTTTTTATTTTGTGGCCTTGCTGGAGCATTCCCACTCTTGTTACAAACTCCCAGTAGCATCCCCAAAACTCCCTGACAGCAAGCCTAAAGAAACAAACCAAGTGTCCAAAAATATAGTAATATAAATTTAAAAAATCCAGAGCAATAGGACTAACAGTGAAAGGTCCGTTATATTTTTATGTTTTTTTTCTTTTCTTCATGTAATTATCAGGTGCTGACATTGGCTAAATTTGGAGACCATCAAATTTTTAACAGGTTCCTTACTTAAATGCATTGTTTGTTTGTCAGGAATATCTTTCTTTTGAAGTTATCTCATAAAAGATTACATTGCTGTAGACATATAGTATAAGCTTTTCAGTGTCTTATTTCCATTTCAGTGTAGAAAGGGTTAAACTGAGCCTGAAATTTCTATAAAACCAGCTTTGTCATCATTTGAGTTTGGACTGTACTCATGATATATGAGTAAAGTGTCTTTCTCCCAGTATATAAATATCCCTCACATATGTACATTTTTAGTAGTCTGCCTGATTCAGCCTTTGTCTCTACCAGAAAGGAGCTACCAGGAAAACAAGGCTCATTTTAATCATTTATCCTTAATAACATTTTAAGCAGTTCATATTAATAAAGAATAGCTGAGATTTCCTTCTTGGGAGATATCAAAGGACAGGTAGGGGGGAAGTGTGGAGTAGGTTTACTTTTATTGATGGAACTTTAAAACATCAGTGATAACCTATAAAGTAAACGTGGCTTTTGTACTATTACTACTTAAAGAACTAAAAATTGAAAAGGACCTTTCAGAAATACTAGTTTTCAGTAGCAATTACTGCAGGTTATGCTGTGGTCCTCCTAGTTTTCAGGTTTTTGGGTTTTTTTTTTCTTCTTAAAGCCAACTAGTACATGAAAAATTCTCAACAACAAAAGTGAACACAGAAGTTGTGAAGTCTGCACTCCTAATCAGTTTGCTTTTCCTAGTACTACATTTTCAAAATATAATTTTCAGCCTTAGATATGCCTTCCTAGAACACTGCCTTTGTTTCTACATGGAGCTGTTGGAGCAAGTCCAGAGGAGGGCCACAAAGATGATCAGAGGGCTGGAGCACCTCTCCTATGAGGACAGGCTGAGAGAGTTGGGATTGTTCAGCCTGGAGAAAAGAAGGCTCCAGGGAGATCTAATTGTGGCCTTCCAGTACCTGAAGGGGCCTACAAGAAAGACGGTGAGGGACTGTTTACAAGGACATGTAGTGACAGGACAAGGGGTAACAACCTTAAGCTGAAGGAGGGTTGATTTAGATTAGATACAGGGAAGAAATTCTTTACTGTTAGAGTAGTGAGGCACTGGAACAGGTTGCCCAGAGAAGCAGTGGCTGCCCCCTCCCTGGAAGTGTTCAAGGCCAGGTTGGATGGGGCTTTGGGCAACGTGGCCTAGTGGAGGGTGTCCCTGCCCATGGCAAGGGGGTTGGGACTAGATGGTCTTTAAGGTCCCTTCCAACCCATACCATTTTGTGATTCTATGATTCTTCTAAGAAGGTGAGCTAAACAAGTTTTAAGTCAACAGTATGGGACCTGATATTAAATTATTTTATTGTGAAAATTTTCATTAATCAGTGACTGGATATGAGATCTCTGTGTATTTTTATCAGCAAAAGGTAAAAAAGTATTTCACCTGAATGCCTTTGTTACTTCTGTTCTATGGACAGCGTTCCAATTTTCTGAGTGCCCATCTGTTCCGAATATTTTTAATAATTTTTTTTTTCAAGTTCTTGATTTATTGCCCCACTGTGTGAAAGGACTTGGAGTTACTTTTAGTTGATGTGGGAAGAACAGGCTCCATACCCACGTTTTCATTGCTAGCTTTGTTTAGCGAGGATGAAAGCAAGCAGCAAACTTTAGACTTGGCGAGCTGAGCAACGCCATGCTGGTTTGGTGCTGGCACCTCCTGCAGCATCTGTGGTTAGGTCTAGGCCTAAACCCTATCTCCTCTCTCTTCGTGCCCCCTTTGCCGAAGCAGGGGGTGGCTGCTCTGCCACTGGGCAAGACATGGCTGTGAGCAGGCGGAATTTTCTCCTCCTGGCTCCCTGGGCAGTGACGCTGCCGTCATTTGTCAGCACAGTGCCAGAGCGCGGCTGGTACTCCCCGGGGTGGGGTGCGGTAGATCATGGGAGAGGAAGAGAATGAATGGCGGGAGCGTGCTGTTGACTCTTGCACAGAGTGAGGCCCTGAGGACAGCTCTCACTTCCCTCTGTCCATCCCAGATGATCATGTTTCAGTGAGGTGAAAGGGGCTCTTCCTGATTCCCTCTTCTTGTTCCCATGGGTCCCACTGTCCTTGTGGTCGTGGGTTTAATATTATCTTGGTGCTCCCGCGGTTATTTGATAGTTCTTGGTGCCAACGTGAGCCTCAGCTCTGACCCATCAGCGCCCTTGTGCACACGTCACAGCATGTAGTGAAGTCAAAGCAGCCAAAGGGGAAAGAGTGGTTCCTCTTTCTTTGAACTCTTTTGTAGTTTGCTATAAAGGTTGTAGTTGTATGCTTTGGAAGATTTATTGTAACTCTAAATGCAGTGCTAACAAAGCCACCATTTTTGGTCTTCTGAAGATCTAAGGACCTGCCCTAACAGGGAATATAAGGATGCATCAAAATTCTTAGGAAGTATGTGGTATCTTCATACAGACTGGACATCTGAGCAGGACAATTTGTTTTGATGCTGTTCTTGTGCTACTGTCAAGTAGGTTTCTGTGTCCAGCTGAAGACTGCAATAGGCATTAAGTTGCAGAGATAAAACAGTATTCTCTTTATAAAAAGCCAAAGATGTCATAGGCAAATTTGCCATTTAAAGAGTGAGTAAATTTGCCATTTAAAGTGTAAGGCTCTACCTGATGTATAAAGATCAGAGAGACTAGATTCTTTTTGATGCACTGGATGTATTCAAGATTAATGAGTAAGAAAAAGTGGATTTTGAAACAATGGACTTTAATTGCTGTGAACTGGTGCTCCATAAATATGGACAGAAAATTATGGCAAGTCTTTCTGGTAGAATCTAGCATGGTATGTTCTTGGGCTTTTTTAGTAGATTAGTCTATTTTCACTACATTTTCTCTTTTGTTGACATCTGGCAGTTTGTAGTTTATGATCTTTTAATGTAGGGAAAAATAGTGGGAACTGATTAGATCCCAGAGGAATTTTTCTTTTACTACGAATCATCATTTCTTTGTTATACAGCCCATTAGATTAAAATATTTTGTAGTAACTTCTGGTTTGAACTTTAATCTGGAATACTGATAACCCTTCAGAAGTTAATTTACTTTGTTCATGTGCACAAGCCATTGGGATAGGTTGAATGCCTCCATTGGGGTGGGTTGGAGAGGGGAAGAGGGTAAAACATCTTGGTAGGATTCTTGGAGAGCAATTAATGTGGCATATTGTTAATTGCAGTAATTACCAAGCAGTTCTGAAACTCCCAACTTTTGGTTTCCAAGTGCCTCAGTGTGGCATTGTGTGAAATGGTGGTGATTTCCATGGCATAAGGCAGTATTACTGGTCTCCTTTTTTTTTTTTTTTTTTAAAACTTCTCAGAAAACCTTCCGTACTGCTGTCTATCTCAAGGTGACTGCAATTCATCTGGAGAGCAGGAGGTCCATTATGTTTCTCCCTTTATACTTGTTTGAATTTCTGTACTGTTTCACAACAGTCAAGCCTGTGTAAAGAATGTAGATCGCTCTTTTTCTCACTCTTTTACAGAATTTTTATAAAGTGAACAGTGTGTGTCTTGCTGGTTATACTGTTTGTTTGTACTGGATGTTTCCAAAGCTTCTCTTGATCTTCCTGTCTATAAAACACATGAAACCAGGAAGATGTTTTGGTATAAACTATTTAACAGCTTGCAAAAGATTTTAATCCAGGGTTTTAAAACTTGCTACTGCTCTTTGGGTTACCTGCTTTGCAGTATCTCTCTTCCTCTGCTGGAGAAGCTGGCCAGAGTGCATTTATTGTTTTTTGTCTCGTATACTAAATGGATATCACATGGCAAGCATTGACTGGTTAAAGTTTTACTTTGCCTTGTCACTGGGTCGATTGCATGTCTGCAACCCTGTTAGTTTTTGTAGGTGTTGTTGGCGTATTGATTTATGAACTTCCTAATTTTAAATGTTATGTACAGGGGACTCTGCCTGGATATGAGATACTGAGGGGAAAAAGAGCATCACGCCTGGCCACTCACCTTGCCTATTTGACTGTACATAATGGAGACCAAGGAAGAGAAGAAAGAACGAAGACAAGGCTATTTTGCTCGGTAAGGTTACAGGGTTTATTTCAATGTTATTAAAATATGGAACTCCTCATTCTGCCTTTTTCACAAGGCTTTATGATTTTTCAACTATGTATAAAAATGAAACCCATGCTGAGTTATGTATCCAGAAAGTGCTTTCCTTACTGTGTCCTTAATGTTGGAGTGGTGATTTTTTTCCTTTTAGGTAGTGGAGATAAACTTGAATTATAATTGTTATTTGTAACACAAAACTGGTTTTGGGTACTCAACTGCAAATTGCACTACATTTGAGCTTCCAGCATCATTCCTGAACAGTGTTTATAAAAACAAGCACATCTAAAACATAAACATGTCTAAACTTAAAGTTTATCTGATTTCAAATAAAGCACAGACTAAGTAGTATTATCTCATAGGATAGATCAGCTAAGAAAGGTTAAGCTGCCTAGACTGTATCATCTTTATAAATAAAAGCAATGTTTTTTTCAGTCAATCATTTTTATCATTTGGAATTCATGATTGGTGATTTAAGAAATAGATGACATTGATTCCCTAATAACTTCTCTTTGTTAATTTAGAAAGTCTGTAATCATCTCTGAGCTCTGATGTACAAGAAGAATCAAAGCTTACTTACTCTTGGGGGGATGGGACGGGGAGGAAATCAGTATAAAACCCATCTTTGACTCAAAGATACTTTCTACACTGTTGAAGAGGAAAAGTGTATACTCTCTCCACTCTATACTAAGTAACTGTTATTGAAACTACACTGAAACACTGGCCTTAGTGCATTACAGACATCTAGAGACATGCCTGTTGTTCCACTTAGGAGTAGTAATGTGGGGGGAAAAAAAGTTGCAGCATTTCTTTACTGCTGTTCAGGTGGTAGGTAGCAGTGGCTAAAGACATGAAGTTTTGTGGTGAAGGACATCTGTTAATGCCAGGTAACTTGCTTTCCATTTGGAGAAATGCAATTATGTTGATGTTGACAGAAAGAAATGTTGCAGTTTTGGATTTTGAGAAGAGGAAATACCAACGGCACCTACAGCAGAGAAGGTATCGAGTAGGAGAAAGCAAAAGTAGCTAAAGAGATTGTACAAAGGAACAAGTCATTTCTTGTCAAGGAAGACCCAGGCTTTGAGAGAGATGTCTGAGTAAGATGCTTTAGTATTGAAGAGAATGTTTTGAGTACTTTCTAAATGTTGTCTGCTAAACAAGAGGCTAAACAAAAAGCCACAAGAGGCTTTCAGCAAAGTCCTTGACATTTTATTTAATCTGTTTTGCAGTTTTCTTGTGTCATCTGTGGCTATTCTCTTAAAAATTCACAGGGGCAGTGTGTCCTGTATGGGCACAGGACATGAGGGAAGGATCAAAAAGACCTGAGATAAATTCTTAGTTCTAGCACTTACCTTCTGTCTAACTTTGGGGGGGTGGGGAGTGGTCATCTGTCTCTTTCCCTCCTGGCTTGCATCTTTTTTCTTTATGTAGCTTGTAGGCCCTTAAATGAAGTTCCCATTCTAAGCAAACCCATGTATAATTTCTACAAGAATGTTCTTGCAGACCCTCAAATCATATTTTAATAGAAGCTAAAGTAGGGCAGAAGGTGACATGCCCAGTTTGCCTTCACATAGTGTCTGCATCTACAGTCAGGGACAGAAGCAGAACTGAATTTACATGTCTTTGATTTTAGTCTAGCATCTTAAGTCAGTTATGCTTCCTCTAGCAAACAGGTGTCCCAGCATCTTGCAAATGAATGGTTTGAAAGCTTTATATGATGACCCAGGTAAATGTCATATGAGTACCTGGAAATAATAAGCAGCTTCTAGTGCCTTTAGTACAATGGCAATTCTAACAATGTCCCTACTTGTTGTTTTTTTTTTCTTTAAAAACTTCTTAAAATTTAGGTTTTGACTTGATGTAGACAGAAGTTCCCAGCTTAGGTGCCTGATGTTGGGACACCAAGATGATTCAATCACGTGCATGCTTTGATGTTGCTGTCAGTTTTGGTTATTTCATATCTTAGAATCTGTGGACACCTGTTCTGTCCTTAAATTTAAGCACCCAAGTTTAATAAGTTTTGGCCCTTGTACTGTTCTGTGTGCTACTTCAAACACCCTGCTTTCCCTGCCAGTTTGGGCTCATATTTATTAAGCTAAGAGCAACCTCAGCTGATTCCCCAATGCGTGCACCCCTCTACTTCCATTATTGGGGTTTTTTTTCCCTCTTATCTCTTATTACCCCCCCCCCCCCCCCTTTACCTGAATCTTGTTATTTTGGCCTGTGATCAGATGTTCATGGGAGAAGACTCTGCTGCTTACCAAGGAAGAGAATGGGAAAAGGGTTAGATTTTTTGTCAGCAGGAGGCAAAACTGTCCTCCCTGTCAGGAGGGTGGGGAAAAGGGCTCTGCTCCACCCAGGGCTGAGAAGGATCCTGCTTATATCCTGGTTAGAAAGGAGAAAATGTATCCAATGCTGATGAAATACAATGTTTTGTAGCTACCTTGTGGACTATATTAATGAAAATTACACATTTTAATAGAAAACCTCACTCTTTAATGTGAGGGGAAGGGTCGTTGTTATTAAGAAGGACAAAAGCATTAACTGAAAAATGGGACATAATAGCTCTTTCTTTTAAGCTCCTGCTAACAGAAACCCAAATTCTCTGTTGGCAGAGCAAGGGAGCATGTGAGCATGAACACCAGGATGAGCAGCAGCCTCACTGCCCTGCCAGCATCTCATTCTGACTTCCCATCAGAAGGCAGCTTTTGGTCTTCAGGCTGGTGTAATCTTGGGCCCTCCTGGACAGCTTTTGGTAGGGGTGGTGCTCAGTGTCTGACTGGTTACGTTAGCAGTCGTTGGAAAGGTTAGCTTGAGAACCCCAAAATATTTGAAGTGGTTAGCATGGTGGTGGTTATGTGCTGACAAACCAGCTCCTGAACTGCCAGAGGGGAAGCAAGATTAACATGAAATAACTGCCTGCATCTCTGTCCCCCAAATTTAGTCTTCTAAATAAACATTTATCCTTTAAAATATTTAAAAATTCTCTGTAGAAGAGAGCACCTAGCCATTGTATCTTTCCTCTACAGATCTTCATGGTCTGAGTGCCTCAGTTTTCCCTGGTCTCTTCCTCTCCCTATGGCAAGTGGAGCTGAAATAAAACCCTCATCATCCATTTTTGCTACTTACCCACTGTGTGTTGTGATAAAGAGCTTATTTTTTTTGCCTTAGTTGGCAAGAAATGAAACAAGTAACTTTTCAAACAAAATAGAAATCTCTACAAACTTTTAAAAGACCAATTTAGATTCCTTGTGCAGATAAGATGTTCGAGCTCGTGGGAGTTCAACAGACGAAGTAGCAGTATAAAAGCAACATGCAAGCATAAAATTCTCTTATGCAATAGGTAGTTATTTAAGACTGCTACTCCTACTGAAAGACTATTCTGTGTAGTTGAGTTTTCTTGCCTAATTCTTCAAACCTTGTTTTTAAGCACTTCTGTGGCCTTCTGTGTCATTAGCTCCCAAATGGACCAATATTATGCCAGCTCTTGCAAAGAACTCTGTCTCTTCTTGCTGTGAAGTCTGCCCTGGTGTCCAGCAAGTCCAAAAATAAATGGTACAGCAGTGTAATATAGATGTACAATGGCACATCTAGGTGTATTGGGTCCCTGACAACTGTGATGTTTGGTGCTTTTTATTGTGATTATGTGTCCTTGAACTGTGGTACAACTTACCATTTCCCTCTGCTTGTGCTTCCTTTATCTTCCCTCTGTCCTTACAGAATGGAGAACCTCTCAGGTTTCCCCCACCCATTGCACAGGGTCATGTTCAGAGGTATTTCACCTCGTGAAATGAATAGCTATTAAAATTTTAACTTAATTTAAAAAGAAATTACCAACATGAGTGAGTATGTCACATGGAAAGAATTGCCTTGGATATCAATTAGTAGTCTGGAACGCTGAATGCACAGCTTGAAACTGGATTTGCTTTGCATGTGCTGTTGTGTGATGCTGCATATATTTGGACAAGAAGTTCTAGGAGATGAGAACTTGATGGGAAGAGTTTGAGTAGTTTTCTGAGAGAATGACAAAAGGGGCTTTTAGTTTCAAGTTTTCTGTGTCTCTTAACCTTCCTCACTGTGAGTTACTCAGCATTTTCGATGCTTTATATAATCTGTGTCAAGTAGCTCTCTACTACTTTCTTAGCAGAGAACAACAAATAAGTAGTACTTTATTTGAAAAAATGTTACTTTTCAACAAGTCAACCGAGATGCTTACATTAATAGTTATGTCTCCAACTTGTGGTGACCTAAATCTGAAGAATGCTGTATGGAGATGAACTGTAAAACTGTAAAATTTAAATTGAATGATTTTTTTAATAGTTTCCAGGGGAATTACGGATTTTAGTTCTCAGTCTCTTTTTGGTCACCATCTGAGCGCCAGGTTTCTGAAGTCAAATATGAAGTGCTTGTATTAGGGAAATATTCTCACTGGATTTGGGTGCTTTTGTATTTATTGAATTTACATTGGTTTTGTTACCATCATTCTTTTGAAAAAACTACATCAATGTCTGGGACCTAGTCCAAAGCCGATCTGATTAGGCAGAGACTCCCTTTAGATCCAGATTGCTAATACTCTTGTCAGAACCTGAAGCTGGTTGTACAACCTGATGTTTACCTCTTGTTGCCTTAAGACATGAATATTTAAGGGAAATAAAGGAATTCACAGCATGTTTTAATTTAATTTAGACTCTTGCCTTAGATACCTAAATTTACGTTCCTAAGAATTAAGATTTGTACATTAAAACTAAGATTTTAAAAAGATATATATGAGTGTTTAGCACAGTTATAATTTACTTGTTACCATGCTCTACAGCTTTTTTTCTCCTAATTATTTTTAATACCTGAAAATAAGTAAACGGTATAACAAATAGTATACGGTATTCCAATCACATTAGTTGTTTACGACCTAACCTTAGCTTTCCTTTTAAACATTCACAACCCATGGCAGTGGGAATCATTAATACATAGTTGCTGAGCTGTAAACAGCTAGAGTCTGGAAGGCTTAGCTGGAGAAGGAGTCGGATATACCTGTCTTACTGTTATGGTCTTTCCCTGGTCCTTGCTCTTTGCCTCCTGTGGGAGGCAGGGTGTTGGCTTGCACGGACCCTTGGTCTGACACACTATGGTCACTTCTTTGGTCAGTCTTTTGCATATTACAAACTGACACATTTATTAGCATCTCATTTGGAATTTTTCTGGCTTTGTTCTGTTTTATTCCCATGTTCAGATTTTTGTACTGTTCATGCTTTTCATTCCTGAGACTATTAAGACATAGGAAGGTGATGAAATGAGGAAAACGCAGCGAACACAGAGGGAATGTATGGAAAAGGACGATATCAGTGGTAGCTAGGAAGGAGGGAAACCCAGATAAGAATATATGCGCAAACATACTTTCTTGAGGGCTTCTCCTATATGTGAGACTTTGTCATAGGTTCTTCTGTTAGGTGCTTTTCTTGTTGGCCAGGCTTATTATATCCATGCAACAAGCTTCAAATGTTGGGTGCTCCTCAGATCGTTGGTTCTCTAGCAATCGTCTCCTCACAATTGTTCTTGCTCTACTGAGCTAAAGTGTTGATGTTTATTCAGGTTTCCTGTAGCACCCATAATTTCTTTTTTGCTTTTAGAAGGAAAAGTTTCCACACATTGTTTTTAAAACAAACCATTGTGGAGGTTTATCTTGGGCGTGAAGAATAGTCAAGCCAAGATCCTGGAGATGTTTAATTTTTTTTAAATGACTCTAGGAAATAATACATCATTTCAGCTCATCTGTATAATGGAAATTTCTTAGCTCTGCTTCCAGACATATAAACATTACCTCATAATCCTGTTACTGAAACTAAAAACAGTATTGCATTTTACTTGTATTGTTTTGACCAATAACATGTATGCCTGAGACATTTTATTTTCTAAGAAAAGGCTGACGATATCACTACTTCACATTTATGGGGTGCAATGGATATTATTTGCTCTCTAATTTAGGGGTATATGTGTGGGATAGTCAATTTGCTATGGTTGATGCTGCGAGAAGCCATAAAAATTTTTTCCGAAACATACAATATTGTGATTTGCCTTTCAGTTACTTAAAATGGAGAGGTTTCAATGTTTTTAGCAGACTTTCTGCCTGCTGCTGTGTAGGTTAGTATTTCAGCTGTCCTTTGCAACCGTTGTAGTTTTCAGACGTTAAAGAATGTCTAGACTTTCACAGACAGCAGCACCAGGAGCTTTTGAGTAGAGCTTTGGGAGGTTGGTCAGATCCTTCAGATGATTGAGAGACATTGCTCATAAATTCACTGTTGTATGTGTATATATATATATATAAAAAAAAAGTTTTCTTTTTATCATAGATATAAACCTGGAGCATGAGAGTTGGGGGGAATTGAATCTGCTTTTTCTGAAGAGTGTTGCAGTGCAAGACAGAAGTATGTTCAACAGCTTGGGAACTGTTTCCTCATCTTTCATTGCTGTTGCTTTCTGGACTCTGAGGTTTTTATATTAGTGGTCTTGTAATTCTGTGGTGCAGAATGAGAGTCAGCAGAAGAGCATGAATTACCGTCCTCTACTTAGCCTGTGAATCACAGAACTATTCCCAACGTGAGTGCTTCCTCTGGGAAGCATAAACAAGGCAGTGGTTTCTGCAGCCTCGGTTCTTTCCAGTGCTTTTATCCTCAAGAGTAGTGGAGTCATTTAGAATTGAAAAATAATTTTGTTATTGGGTAACAGAATTAGTGGAAGTATCTAATGGGGCCCTGAGGCTTTCTTCAGGGTTTTTCAAAATTTTCCAGTACCAGAACTGCTATTTATGGAGATACAAAGCTTGCATAAGATGGAAAGCATGGTTAATCTCCTCACCCGTTCGCTTCCCTCTGCATGTGAAGTGAGACTTGGTAACAGTGTGGGCTCTGTATAAAGAGGCTTTTTTTTTTTAGGAAAGAGAAGAAAGGCAGAGTTTCATGATGTTCTTGATTCTTTGAGAGCTATATCACAGAATATACAGAGAAAATAGTTTCTGTTTATTTAATCTTCAAACATGCTGTCTCACACCAGCAATTTCAGAATTTTCACTAATCACCTTGCAAGATAGGTATAAGGCTGGCTTGTTAGGCAGCAAGCATACAATGACCTTATATCCGCTTTTCTCAAAGGGACCTTTGGGTGTCTCTTATCAGCCTTTAAAAAGACACTGCAAAAAAAAGAAACTTATTTAGCCTTCTTTTTAGAACATAAATAGTGGCACGCTAGGCCTTCTGATGTAGGAGTCTGTGCAGTTTTGATAAGAGTTGCTATTAACATAGTTGTAATGCATTTTGACTGCCTCCCCTTCCCTGCAGCTGCGTATGTTGGGCATGAGGGGTGTGCTGGAGGCTCGTGATGGGCCTGGCTGTTTACTTTTTTGCTCTTAGAGGGATGTAAAGGTGTTGTATCTTAAAGGCTATAAAATTTGGGGGCTTCAAAAGATGACTTTCTGGATAGGTGAGATACAGACTTTTTACTGTTGTCTGTAGGAAACTGATATAACTATGTTTTTAAACTACACTGTTTCTGTAGTGTCTGCAGGCATGGTCTTGTCCCTTCAGCCTCCCAGACGTGTCTTCTCTCCTGCTCTTAGGACTTATTCCATAAAATTCTGCTTTATTGCAGTGAACTGTTTTAAAACTAAGCCTAGCTTAAACACTGGAGGAAATTTAGCATTAATACTTGGCAGATGTGTGGTTCCATAGTCAATTTTAAAGTGATGCTGTGTAAGATGCTACTGAAAGAGGTGGTCCCACTCAGTCTTCTAGTTTCACAATGTCTCTTATGGATGGCAGAGCTGCTGTGGCATGAAGGCCCCCTTCCAGAAGCAACTACAGGTTTTTTTTTAAGTGGCATGGAGGCACACTCCTAAAGAGATGCCTAATGGTACTGACTTTTTGGTGGTGCTGTTAATCATCTTGTTCTCTGAGAAATCCCAGCTGTCTCATCCCCTTGTGGCAGCAGTTCTGTTCAGCTCTCCTGTGCTTTGTACCATATGGTAGTAGGGAGTGGTGTGTAGGGTAGTTTGAGAAGAAGAAGAGTTAGCATCATGTTAGAGTTTGCTGGATTGAAGAAAACCCTTCAGGGATGGTTACTGGTGTTCCTGGCCCACAGATGAAATTGCCTGCCTTTATCTGCTGCTGTGATTCAAGACTTTTGCCTGTTTGCTTCTGGCATGTGCCATGCTACATTGGATTATTGATTTGGATGGTGGTGTGGTCTGTTTCTGGTAGTGGTGCTGCATGTTTAAAGGGAAAGATATGAATGATACCTGCAGGAATGTGCTTTGGAGAGAGGCAGGTTTTTTCCCCTCTGAGGGATTGGAAAGCATTATCTAGGTAACTAAAGGAATTATGTCGGTAAGAGAAGGAATGCTGTGAATCCTGTGTGGGGACAATGGATGACTGCTTGCACTGTATTTGAACTATTAATTGCATGTTCCACAGTTTC
Organism: Balearica regulorum gibbericeps; assembly: GCF_011004875.1. Taxonomy (NCBI): domain Eukaryota; kingdom Metazoa; phylum Chordata; class Aves; order Gruiformes; family Gruidae; genus Balearica; species Balearica regulorum. The sequence continues at coordinate 58,993,852 of NC_046186.1, forward strand.
TTCTGTGGGCACTGGGCTCCCCATTCCTGCCTCCCCCAGGAAATGAAGCTTTTTCTCTCTTCTCTGGGGCTTTGGACCAGAGTAAGATGCTGTGTGGATATTCCTGATGGCATTAGGTTCCCCATGGTGACAGACTGGTAAGCTCTCATGCATTCAGCATTAATCCAGCTTCCAGCCTGAGTTTGGAAGGGGTTTCTCCCTGCCTCACTCCTGCCGATCTGATTACGGGGAGGTGGGTTGTAAGTGTAGGTTTGTGGTGGTTTTTTCTGTCCTACTCTGTAGTCTGGGCAGGGAGTGTTTCCTAGGATCATCTGAAACGTAAGCATGTATGATAGCTATGCTCTAAGTCTTTCATGCTATTCCATTGAGGTCTGTGGCATTCGTCCTGTTGACTTGTGTGAGAGAAAATCCCAGGGAGCAGAACTGGTTGGGAATTTAGAGAGGAGGGGAAGAATTGTCCTTATGCTGCAAAACCTTTGTAATGTAAATGAGCCATAAATCAGCTCTCTAAGTGTCTTAATGCACTGAGTATTTTCCTGTCAGACAGCAGCCTCTGGCACAGAGAACTTGTCTTGTATAGCACTTAATATACTGATAATAACTCCTGGTTTCTACCACTATTTTTCTGGAGTGGCTGTTTTTATTTCAGTAGGAGTAAACTTAACATCTAGCCAATCACAGGTAAACTTAGTTTAAATTATATTTTCTGTATCTGACATAACAGTGCATTTCTGTCAGCTGCTGGATTTTTGCTTTCAGTAATGCTGCTATAAATACATGACTTCAAAGTGTTAATCACATTTCAATCAGTCTTTGAAAATCAAATCTCCTTAAGCAGAAGATTTATCTGTATGTTCAATATCAGTGTTAAAAACATGATGCTACACTTTACACCTGGACTACAGCAGGTGCTGCATGTAGCAGTTCTGCTTGCCTGAGGGTGAGAAGAGTTTTCTGTTATTATAGAAGTGTTTTGTGTTGCAAATGCTGCCAAATGCGCCTCCCACACACACTTTTTTTGGTTTTTTTGGCAATCCCACAGCGTGTCTTAAAACTTCAACATATGACTCTGGTCATGTGAACTGATTCATTTGAGCAATTTTATGCATATGAAGAATCATACTCTTAGGTTTAATAGAACCGTGAAAGTTGCTTGCCGGAGCATAGTGTAGCAAGGGTGGTGGGAGCAGGTCCAAGGCACTGCTGCTGCAGGGTGCAGTGCCAGGGCACGGGAGAGGAGGGGAGGCTGGCAGCTCCCCACCCACCTGCCGTAGCAGGGGTAGGACCCCGCAGGCCAGGAAGCTCTTCTTTCCTGGCCAGAAGGGAATGTGCAAGGGGGGACAGTGGCAGGTGGCAGGACGGGACGTTGCAGAGCACCTGCCTTATCTGGCTCTGGCCAGCCGGGTTTGCTAGGAGGCCCTTGTCCTTGAACGCAGCAGGGGATTGAAGATAGCTGGCCTGCTTCTCCTCGCCACCCTCCTGCTCCGGCTCTGCAGGGAGGAGGCAGCGCTTAACCCTCCCCAGCCGTGCTGCAGCCTGGGTGTGTGTGGTTGCTGCCAGGAGCAAGGCCACTCTGTGTTAAGCAGAGGGACTGCCTTGTAAGATCAAATTCAAGAGCATTGTAACTTTCTCGTTTCCTCAGCTTATTATTCTAGTTTGGTGTCTGCCTGAAGTGTGGGACCGTCTGGAGAATGTGGAGATGAAGCAGAACCTCTTGTGTCCTCCTGTCATGTCTTCTTCCATAGTGCTGATGGAGGGCAAGATTTACTTTTTACCTTTTATTTTTCCCCTGCTGTAACTGCTTTTTCCCCTTCCAATCATAAACATTGTGATGGCATGTTTAAAGTTTCAGCTGAAGAGTAAATTTCAAAATCCAAACTATTTTTCTGTCAAAAATAAAAGCATAAATAATTAAATATTTGATTTAAAAACCACAGAGACATTTTAAGCCATAGTAATTAACACACACTTTGTCTCTTACAAGTATAAACATAATGGAGGACGACCTACACTAGTATAATGATATGGCTGCTGAAAAATACCAGACCATGTCAAATACTCATTTTAGCATAAGGTATACGCATATGGGAAGTTGCATTGGTACATGCATGCCATGTAACTGTCCCTGTAGACAAGCCCTACCCTGTCATGTCATCTTTATACTCATGGTTAATGATCTTTTGACCATTGTATTAAAAAGGTGGTGCCATATTATATCATATCTTTTGTATAGAAGCACTGATGCAAACACCTCTGGGTGGAGGGGGATTATCATTCTCACTTATGAAATATCCATTGTAGGACACAATATCGCTTATTATTCCAAATACTAAAGCTACAGATTCCTCATTTTCCCACCCATTGTCAGCATTGCTGGGTGTTTCTTTGAACTTTAATCCATGTAACAAGATCTTCAGTGCACTTGGGCATTTCCTCTTCTGTGCTGGGTGAGTGTCAGTTAATGGGTACACTATTCAGGAAGCCAATTAAACTGCTCAACATGCAAAATAGATTACAAGTTGTTTGGGGACAATGAATGCAAACATAGAACTGAGACAAGAAGTGGGTAGATCAAGGGGTTTTTTAACAATTACTCTGAAATACTTTAAATAGAACCTTTCTCCACTTGTGTCACGACGCTTTTTTCTGTAAATTTTGTTCCTGAACAAATGAGTTTGCAACCTGTTTGTAAGCATGTGTACAGCATCTCTTACGTTATGAGCTCCAGATGTGATTCACAGAATCCCTGAGAAATACATGGTGGCGTTTGGGTAATTGCATAATCTTGAAAGTTAGCATTTAAAACCATTAGTTTGGCTTACTTTTTAGTGGGATTTTGTTTGTTTTTTTTTCGTCCTGGTCTTCTCTATTAATAATAAGAAAAGAAGAAGCCGTATGGGTTTTTTTCTCTCTTTTTTTTTTTTTTCCCCAGACTACTTTTATTTACATCTGTATTACATCTATAGAATGGTGCGATGATGCAGGGAGCCTTGACATTTAAATGTCAATTTACAAAGTAACTTTTTAAATAAAAGCAAAAGCCAATGCAGACAGATGTTGTACATCTCAGTGCTCTCCCTAAGATATCCATTTTAGTGGTCATTTAAATAAAGAAATAATTGAATTTTTGACTTGACTTTGACCACTGACTTCTTGAGCATGGTTACTTTCAGATCCCTCCAACCTTGCTGGTCAGCAGAGTTAGCCAGGTGACTTTACTTACCTAGTTGAGTCAACTTACATAATATTAAGATCCTTTTTATGAAGAAAACAATGATTTCTTTTCTTCCCTGCTGCTGTCAGAGAAGCAGAGTCACTGTTTCCTTGCTTTTTGCAGCAGGGGAAGCTGCCTGTCTCCCAGCCCTCACAACACAAACCTTCATGAAAATTTCCCAACGTCAAAGCACCTTTTCTGGATAAGTGGGAAGAAGCTGCCACAACTGCTTCAGTGCTCCTGTCCAGAGGTCTGTTGGGCATGGCGTGGCCTGTGTCTGGTTTGACTTTCTGGCTTCCTCTTTTTGCTAAACTCAGCCTAATGTTACAGAGAACAAGCAAGGCTGTAGCTTGACCAGCCCCTCGGTCTGGCAAAGTGCCTTTGAACTGGCACTGCTGCTTGGAGGAGCAGTTTTGTCTCCTCTTTTGGCCTTCTCCTTTGCGTTGATACAAATGTTTGCACAGCCAAGTGGGGTCTAATGGGGGAGTCATCTGATTTTGAAAAAGTAATTTATGTATTGGCACTTTTGCTGGGTTATGTTTAACATAGATAATTTCCCAGATCTGGTCCCTGTGGAGCCGCAACAAACACTTGTGTGCAAGAATGGAGACAACTCCTGGGGACAGGATTAGTGGTGAGCAGAGAGAGAGGTGCCTTCTTTTGCTGACAAAAGTAGCTCAAGAAGCTTTTAAGACACAAACTTTTCCTTCAATAGTGCTGTGCTGTGCTCCTCCTGAGTCCTAGGGTTTTGCTGTGCTTTTTTGTCCCGATACCATTGCAGTCAGCATGCTTTCTCTCTGCTGGAGGCCAGTTGGGGATGCTTAAGAAGGAAAAAATAAAAAGGTGAGCGTATGCAGGGATCCTTCAAGAGCGTGCCCACAGGTGTACAGGCTTCTAGGAGATTGTGGTGTAGGCACTTGCTAAGCAATAAAAAAGGAAAGGCTGTATCCCTGTGACTCTGTTCTCCATCGCCCTTCATAGGTCTGCCCTGCCATGATGAATTTTCATAGTTGCTTTTTGTACCTGATTACATCTTTGGCAAACACAGCATGCCTAAGCTATTTATATTTAGCAGCTTTTCACCTTATCTGAAAGTATTTCTTGAAAGAATTTAGTGTGGTGCCCTTGGTATTTCTCATATAAGAAATACTAAAATACCATTCTCTGAGGTTTTTTTCCTGTAGGTGGGTTCCAGCTGTGTTACCGCTGCATGATGTATGGCATGTTTCCCATGGATTTTGCTTTAACTAACCATTGATTTTCATCTACAGTTTTATTGCTTCATTGTAAATGTTTATTGCTGTTTGAGTCATTGAGTGCTAAATTTCCTTCCAACTGTTTTATCAATACTAAAGCCAGTTTAATCAATACTAAAACTGGTTCTGTATTATCAGCAAAGTTTGGTACTTACCTGATCTGAGAAGGTGGGTATGCAGCAATGACTTTATGGAGCGGTACTACACATCTCCCCACAGCTGTCCGTGTACCCTGTCGTCGTCTTTCTTCTTCTGGGTCATTCGCAATTCTTGCACTTTGTTTCCCTATGTTAATCAATTACTAATTTAAAAGGGCCTTCCCCTTTGTTTCATGGAATTTGAGTTTGTTGAAGTGTGTTCAATTGAGGCAGGGAGGGAAGAGTTTGTCAGAGTTTCAGGGAGAACTTGAGATGTGTTTCAGCCAGCCCGATTACCACGTGCTTGTTGTCCTCATCGAATAATCTTAATAGTTTTAAGATGGTATCACTCTCCTGTGCAGAATCCGTGCAGCTTCCCTGTAACATCCTCCTTTGCCATGTAACTGCAGTTCCCTTTTTCTTACAGTTTCAGCCAGCTGCTGCCAAGGGGAGTGGTGGCTCAGGGAGCTGGCGCTGAGCATGGGAGAGCAGCTGGAGCCCAGCACTGGCTGGAGGTGGCAGGGCAAGGCTGTTCCTCCCTGGCCAGGGCTTCGGTGCAGGGAGAGAGTGTCTTGCTGAGCCACTTTGGGAAGAATTCGTTGCATGTGTAGGAGCGGTTTGGGGTGATTAATGAACACCACAGCCAGAGAAAGTATCTGGCATCGTCAGCAGAGGAGAAGTGGAGGAGCAGGATGGGAGTGTGGTAAGAGTCAAGTTGGTATTTGTGACAAGATACGTTTGTGGTGAGGGTTTAGTTGAACAAGCCTGTTATGGGAACTTGAGGCAAAGTTAAAGGAGTCATCTGAAGGGAGGGATTTCTTCATTTTGCCTTTTGCCTAAAGCTGTTCTTTGAGAGCTTGCAGTAACAAATCAAACAAAACAGCTTTCCAAAATCCTTTCCCTGTGGAAAAGATTTTATTAAATTGTTGTTATGGTAATGAAATGCTGAACACATCCTAACCTCTTTTGCTAAGTAAACAGAAAAGATGGGGATACTTTTTGCCTTTGAAAATAGAAAGTTTATTAAGCTGTGTGGGAACATTGTATTCTTAAATTTAAGGAAATAAATAGTTTCTGACAGCTCAGAACGCTCTTGAGTTTTACCCTGGGAAATTGTGATTATTTGCCTCCCCCCCCAAAAAAAAAACCAACCAAAAACCCCATGAGACCTTAAGTGGGATATTTAAAATTTCCTGGTATCGGTCAGAAGGCTGGGGGGAAAATGAACATATTTTCGTTTAATCTAAGAACTTTTTACTATCAGAAGGTACAATGTCTTTGTAAATAATATTTGTCTTAAAATATCAGAACTACTTTACTACAAATCCTTCCATCCATGCCACAGATGATGGAAAAAAAAGGTAGAATGACTTGATTTTGTAAGCTAATGGCAGTATTGGGAAGAAAACAGACATACCCTGACTGTCAGTACAGCGCTTTACTCTTTGGAGCATGCCACCTTTTCTTGAGCGCCTTGCTGATGACTGACCATGTGTGAAACCTGATGCTGGTATTTATTGTAAATTAGCAACAGGAGTTCCAATAAAGGTGGAAATTTCCAGCTTTGTCCTGTGCTACTAATATCAGAGGTTTCTGTAGTTGCTGTGTGTCATTTGGAATGCTCAGCGTATGGATACTTTTCAGTGTCTGGAACCACCATACTGCAACCATGCTGTTGTCCTTGATAACTATTCCAGAGTTACTTTTTTTTGTAGTTTTGTTGTGGTTTTTCCCCCCCCCCTGCAGTTAATTGTTTAAATCTCTCAAAAAAGTGTGCTCTTATTTTTGCCTTAATAGGCAATGCTGTTTTAATGGTAAAGGTGCAGCCCTGTGGCTTGCTGATTTCCAAACCAGGATGCATACCAGCCTGAAATGGCTGGTGTTTCATGGAGCGTGCTTTCTTGTGTGGTGGGTGCTGTTTAGTTTTAGGAAGACTTCTCACTGAGGATGAAGGGTTTTCTGTTCATTTGTGTTATGAAGTGAAAGTAGCTACACTGAGGAAGTTGGAAGTGAAGTGTTACAGTCTGGCAAGCAGTCTGACTTCTTTTGGCTTTGCAGGCAGTAATGATTTATTTTGCCTGAGGTGGTTTATTCACCAGGTTATGTCAGATGGGATGAGAGCACAGCCGTGCCCGGAGCTGGCCGAGTCATACTGGCACCGAGCTGGGTGAAGGGGAGATGGATGATCTGTGCGAGCTGGAATAGAATAGCTGACTGGGATCAGACCAGTGGGTGCCTAACAGGGATTTTTATTGTAAGGTTTCTGTACTTAGGGGTTCTTTTAATAAATCTGATTTATTTAGCTGTTCTGGATGGGTGGAGAAAGGCATGTAGAGTACAAAGAGATTAGTATGTATTATATTGAGTGCAGAGATTTAAATTAAGATGAAAATAGTTAATTTTGAATGAAATAATTGGGGTGTATATCATTTATATACAAAGTAAATTAACAGGAATCTTGATGAGAACAAAACAGATTAAGAAGTTTGAAGTGTTTTAAAGTTCTTTTTTACAAGTTCTGTTAATCTTATTGCATATATGCATAAATGGATTAAGAACCCCATCATTTGTAGAACATGATCTGTTTGTGCTGTGCAGGATGTTAAGCTGATTGTGTGCCAGATATCAAGGCATGTTTTAGAGGATGCACATTGTGCAAAATTTCCCCAAAGGAAAACTGTGTCAGCTTCAAGATAAAATGAAGATTTCTTCTCCCTCCCCTCCCCTCCCCCTTCTCTTTTATATTTTTTGGAAGGCCACTTTGTTAGATGCTTTTGTTTCTAAAGTGAGAGTTGTCCATGTTGTATGATTTTTATTAGTCTAATACATGATAAAAATCATGCCTTATTATCCTAGGAGGTTTTTAGAACATCCTATGATGTGGACCTAGTGCTGGTTTTCTGTGATTAATTATTATATATCAAATGAGGACCTATTCAATTGTTTGTTAGGCATTTCTGTTGAATAAGTGTTAACCAAAACCAAATGGAATTTCTCAAAAAAATACTGTCAAATTTCCACTTCTTTGCCTCAGTGTCAGAGTTGCATAGCTTTACTGGTTGCTTGTAGTCTTCTGGTGAAATTGTGCAGATAACATCATCCCTCCTTTCTCTGATCAGTTTTGGTTTTACGTTAACCACCTACCTTGTTAGTGTAATGGGAAATTCAGGCTGTTTTATTCTAAAAATGCAAATTTATTTACCATTCATAGGCAGTCAAATAGACTTGGGTCTGGAAGATGAAGTAGGCCATTTCTTGAAAACTTTCATAGCTCTTTTCCCGCAAGTCAGTGCCCAAGCTGTTAAGCAGTCAGTTGCAAATTAAGTGAGCACTGCTAGCCTTGTATTTTTACCTGCCTATTCTGACATTACGTCCATTTCAGATCGTTAGTCTTTATTAAATGGTATGAGAATGGTCTTTGTGTTGCAGAAGGTTTCTGACCCCAGTTCCTTCTGTAGAATAGATGCCTGAAAGATCTCTGTAGCCAGCTCGCAGTGCCCATTAAGAACTAGTTCCTCTGATTCTCATGGGACTCAGTGGAAAAGCCCCCATGCCGTCCGCTGTGCACAGGAACAGACTGAAAACTTTTACTGGGAAACTCCCTATATTTGGACAGACTTAGAAAATGGCTTATCAGTTGTCACTCAGAAAACATTTTGAGGAGCTGTAAAAGGATGCCTCTCTATAAGTGTGGAAAAAATGTTTTGCCTGTCAGAACCAATTAGCTTGAAAAACATTATCTGGTGTCTAAATGAAATTGCAGATGTGTAAGACTTTCCTTAGAAACTGGGGTGTTTTTGCAGATAAGCTGTTTGTTCCTCCTGCCCTCCCTTTTTCTCTCTGCGTCTTCCTTCTCCCAGCAATTTTCCTAGTGAAGCACAACATCTCCGTTGACTCTGATACTGAAAAATAAACATCTTCTGCAATAACACCTTATCCATTCTCAGGAAAAGATGTATATTGTTTTGTCTGAAAGGCTGATGTAAGTGCAAAACCTGACACTGGTCAAACTGAGGGGTTTCATTTATTTATTTATTTGGCCTGCAGGTCCCTTTTGCTCTCATAACCATTAGGACAAGACTGAATGTTGGTTTTATTCAGAGAAATCCCCTTTAAAACTGAACAAAACCACTCAAAATCTTCCAAAGTAGTTGAAAAAGGAAATAATTTGACAAATAATGTTCTTAAATCCATCTTCCATGGCAGCTGGGAAGTACCAGAGAGCTGGGAGAAGAGTGGATGAGACCTTCAGTCTCCAACTTGTCCAGGAGGTGATGGGTTTGAAATCTGAGCAGGAGAGGGGCTGGCAGGTTGTGTGGGTCCCCAGTCTGCCTTGCTGGGATGTGCAGGTCAGTCTGAAAGAAGGGTGGGTGTAGGCCAGAGGGGGTGCCTCAAGGGAATGGAGTTGTGTTTAAGATGCAGTAAACCCTCCAGCTGTGCTCTTCACACCTCAATCTCTGCTGCACCGTACCAGCACGTGCTGATAATGAATTGCCTTGTGTGTATTCAGGACTTCATATTTGTGTCGTGGTTTAACCTGGTCAGCAGCTAAAACAACCATACAGCCGTTCCTCACAGCTTCCTCCCTCCCTCACAGTGGGATGAGGAAGAGAATCGAAAAGAAAAAAAGAAAAAGTTGTGGGTTGAGATAAAGACAGTTTAATAGGACAGAAAAGGAAGACAGTAATGTAAAAGACTATACAAAACAAGTGATGCACAACACACTGATGCTCAGCTAGATCTTGAGCCGAACCGCCTCCCGGCCCACCGCCCAGTTAAATATTGAGTATGACATCATATGGTATGGAATATCCCTTTGGCCAGCTTGGGTCAGCTGTCCCCTCCCAGCTTTTTGCCCCCTCCTGCCTTGTCATTGGCAGGCCAGTATGAGAAGCTGAAAAGCCCTTGACTGCTTGGCAACAACTAAAAACATCAGTGTGTTATCAACATTATTCTCATCCTAAATCCAAAACACAGCACTACACCAGCTGCTAGGAAGAAAATTAACTATATCTCTCCTGAAACCAGGACAATTTGCTTTACTACGAGGGTACATGTAATGTCAAAAGGCACAGTAAATTTGAGGCTGCTGTTACGGTTTCAAATGCTGTTGAAGGCTTGTTTTGGTTCCTTGGAATATCATAGTCGAGGTTTTTCAAAAGTGAGTGATTTTGGTTAATTTTGGCCAGGCTTCAGAGACCTCTAAAAGCAGCATCATCCAAGCAGAGATCATAACCCTAGGCAGAGTTGCAGTAACTCAGAGTCCTGTGATGAATGTCATGGTTACTCAGTCCTCATCTGGTATTTTTTCTAGTGCCAAGGTTGCTGCTTTGAGAATTGGGTAGTAATTGCCTTGAAATGGAGCAGTGGATAGGAGGACTAGGCTTGGCACTATCCGAAAATCTCATGCCTACCATGAGGATGGAATAGAAATTATGTAGTGCTCAAGATTCTTGATCGCTCTTACCAGAAAAGTGCCCATGGCACTGTCCATTCACAGCAGTGGCTGTGAGCTTGTGATGCTGTAGGTTGTGTGATGAGCTCTTGGTGGGCTGTAGTATGTGGGAATCAGCAAAGATTAAACACTATGGGGAGAAGCATCAGTCAGTTATGCTGGAATCGGTTCAGATGGTTGTTTCTGCTTTCCTCTTTTCTATCACTAAGGGACCAGTTCTGGTTTAGCTCTTCATTCTTAAACTTGCCTGAGGCAACTTTGAAAACTAGTTCAAATTAATATGTTTTAAGGAAAGTACTGACGGAAGCTGTTAGTATCGTCACGAGGACTGTTGACCTCTAGAGAGGTTTTTGTCTTTATTCCTTTTTTCCCCTCAAAAAAAGGGCTCTATGTTTTCATTAGCAGATTTTTGGTTGTTTTGAGATACTATATTTACAGAAAGCTTACTTAACAGAGTTTGTGATCAAAACAAATAGACTAGGAATTGAGGACAAAAGTCTCTGATGCAATATGAGTAGAAATGGAGCTGCTGGTGGGTGCTTGCCAGTTCTTGTCTACTGGAGCAGATGATTTGGGTACCTGTGTACATGTGCACATGTACAGGAAGGTGGTTGAGTAGAGTAAAAAGTCAGGGATGTGTCTCATTTACAAGTGTGGAATCAAGTACAACCATAGTAAGGCTATGCCATTTCAGTGTAGAGGGCTGCTTTGCAAAGATTTCTACCAGGGCTAAATATAGATGTTTTGTATGCAATGTGACTGTAATGTTTGGCGGTTGCTACAACAGCCTTTGATCAGGACTGTGGCTTATTAGTCAAAAATAAGCTTCCTTTGCATATGCAAATTTTCATTAGTCTAAACAAAACACTTCATTTGTTATATAAATGTATTCACTTTTGTCTCTTATAAATCTCTGTAGGTTGTTTTCATGTGTAATCAGGACCTGATCTGTAAAGTTTTGCACACACTAAATCTCTTTTGCTGTGCAGAGCAAGAACAACTACTGGTTATCTTACAAATCAGTGGGTTTGAATGAATGGGGAACCACAGCATCCTCACTGAGTTGGCTGCAGAAGGTGAATTTCCTGCTACCATATTTTGGGAAGCATTTAAGGAATATGTATACGTACATGTGTGATAGGCACAGCTTTTGCAAGACAGTCTTTTGAAATGTTTCACTGACAGTGTTGATCACATGTGGTCTGAGAAACTGACCCTTCTCAGAGATCTCAAGCTGGATATTCTAAACTTGGGAAATGATATTAGTGTTCTATTAAAAAGAAAAAAGAGGTGTGTAGCCTGAAATGCCTTACTAAAATGCACAGAGCATTTGAGAATTAATTTTTATGTTGTAGCCTGAAAAAAATGTATGGATAACATATAAATATAAAAGGTGGAAGGAAGAATCTCTTAAATTCCTGCATTATATTAATAACTTAATGTATTAAGTTTTCTCTTACATGAACTACTACTGTGAGATCATGTAACCTTTTCCTATTTGTGGTGACTCATTGATTTTTTTGTATTTTCTATGCATAATTCTTCCTGTGCACGTAACAAAGTTTTTAGCATCAACAAAATTAATATACTACTGCCTTCCTTAGGTACCTTGTAACTAAGAAGTTAATGCACTAGAGAGAAGGACCACTAGGTAGATTAGGTTTTTTTATTTTGTGTGGTATGTGTCACTTATTCTTAACTGAGGACTATCTGAGTGACACTGACCCTCAGCTCATAAAGTCAGCCTTCGCTCTCGCTAAGCAAAGTCAGTGCTAAAGATGGTGATTAAGCAGAAAATTCCTTGGTAGCATTCCTGAAGCATCTTTCTCACTTGAGCTGTGCTTTAAGGCGTCTTCTAAAAAGAAAATATTCTTGTTGCTATAGTGATAAGTTGGATGATTTATAGGCAGCTTGTTAAGGTTTCTCTCAGAAGAGCTCTAGCAGCTGGGAAATGTTCCCTCACAAGCCGTGTGCGGCCACATTGGTCGTGTTGTGGAAGGAGCTGCTGGGTGGTGCCTGGAGTACCAGGTGGTGTGGGTTGTGCAAGAACAGATGTGGAGAGCATGGGTGGCCGCTGGGAGATAACCTTGGACAAAATGGCAATAAATAACAAGTTTATATCAAAACAAGATGCTTTATAAAGCAGGAGCAGTTGACTGTGAAATTATGTTAGCTGTTGCATTACATTACATTATGATCTGCGGTTTTATTTTATCCTAAGCTTCATCTTGAAAACATGATTCAGTATCTTGTTTCTACATTTACATGTATGGTGGTTCAAAACAAAACAACTTTTCCATGTTTTTTGTTTCTTTTTCCCCATTCCTCCTCCTCAGGAAACAACAGTAAAAATTTTATTACCTTTTTTGTTATTCTTGAGAAGATATCCTTCAGGTGGTGATATGATTGAAGAGTATGCTGTGGGATAGTCTTAGTTACCAAGTTACTGATGCAAAGTGGGTGGGTTTTACTGAGTTGTAAGGAATTCTGGTATTAAATTAATTTTTAAAAAAATCAAGTTAGCAAGTCAGTTAACTTATCTGTAGAGGTTGGCTACATCTTAATGTTTTGCATTTTTTCTTTATGCATAGTTTGAAAAAGAAAAGGCAAGCCAAACAAAACACCGAGACTGTCTCTGCCAATTCCCCTGGATCTCCTGTTTCCAAAACACCTTCTGAGAAAGATGATGAAAGTAGAGTTATTTTGGAGCAAATCAGTTCGTCTGAAGACAACCGTAAATTTGCTGGGAAAAAGGAAACTGCTCCAGACAAAGAAAAGAAAAAGAAAAAATACAATCAACTGAAAGACATCAGACGCACAGAACTTAAAAGATACTATAATACTGGTGAGTTATGTTAATGCTATACTATTTTGAAATATGTTTGTTTTGATAGCTTGTTAATGTACTTTTCTCATATTCTGTAGGCCTTCCTTAAAAGGACAATTGACCTTGGATATCTTTCCCATAAAACCAAACAAAATTATGTAGTTCTGAATATCATCTACTTCTAACTTTAACCTTGCAGTTCTCAAAAACCACGTATTTCTTGTTTCTCACTTATAAAACTCAGTGTTGTTATAGACAACAGTTAAGTGTATTATTGCATTTTATTTTAATTATTTTTAAGATTTGTCCTCAATGTTTAATGGCATTGGGATTCAGGTTTTTTTGGTGGGGTTATTTGTTTCATAAATTGATGTATACTGTTTAAGATTTCAGTCTTAATTCATACTCATTATGTCTGAAGTGTGAACGAGTAAGTAAATTAACTACGTATTTTTAAACAAGCTTGTTTACCCCTCACCCCCCCAGCTGTATCAGTACCTCAGTTAATCACAAATACCTTTTTTAGATTTACTCTTGCAATTAATTCAGAAAAAATCAGTTTGAATAAATATATGTGAGATGAGTCATACACACATCTGTTTGCAGTTCTGGATTGTAATCTGTTAGATACTCTAAGTAATTTTAGATATGATTTATGAAATACTTCTCTTGCCATATTTTATCTTGATGTTTTGTTGGAATGAGCTCTTAGATTAAGAGAACTCTGGTTCTGTCTTGTTAAGGAATCCTTTTTTAAAGAGCAGGAAGGGAACAGAAAATTGTAGTTATCCTCAAAGCAGACTTCTTTCCTGCTTGTGCAGTGTGTGCATGAGGGAGTTGTCGTCCCCTTTAGGAGAAAGAAATGAATCCACAGTAAAAATGTTATGTGTTGACTGGCGCATACAGACTAGTCCACACCTGAAGATTGTCTTTTATGAGGCAACGCAGGCTTTGCCAAAAAGAAGATAAATCTTGGAGTAATGTTTCCTGGGAAGCTCAAGAGTTTACAGTGATTTATTGTTCAGGCCATAATTTTTGGCAGGTTTAAATCTGATGAGATCAATAATTTGGAAATGAAAGCAAACCTTATTTCTCTTTGCCTGAAGTTCTGACCACACTGTTCTTGAAATAAAATCTGTAGAAGGAAAACTGGAAAATTGTTAATGAATGAACCTATGAACATTTTCTGTTTTGGTAGCATGCTAATTTTTTTAAAAAAAAACAAACACACCAAAATCTAAACTTCTGTTGCATTCCTGGTAAAGTGCTTTTGCTGAAAGCAGTGATTTATTGTTGGTTTGTACCTAGACAAATTTGGGGTTTCGTGAAGTAGCTGAATGTTGTTTCTCTAGTGTTTCAGTAGTTTTGTGAAAAATGCTGTGACAGTTGGCACGTGTGGTGGTGAGATGGGGGAGAAGGGAGACGATGGCATCCCTCTGTCTCACGAAGAGTGTGGCAGGGCTGGCAGGGGAGAAGGTAAAGCTCCCCAGGTCTTTGGCTTGTGATCCAACAGTCAAAACAAACTCAGGTTTTACTAATGTTTGTTTCATAAGTGTTCCTGTTTTTCACGTGGACTGGCATCGTTGAGGGGGTGACTTGAAATGCTACTGGCTATCATGCGCGTGTGCAGAGCCTCTGGGTTCTGCAGAAATACAGAATTTCTGCTGAGAAATGCAATAAGTTAATGTTGCTGTTGAGCTGAGCACAGGCCCAACTGACAAAATCCAGAGAGAGAGAAAAACCCCTTAACCCCTTTGTTGTTCAAATGCCTGCTTTCGGTTGTTCCGAAATAAAGACTTTTACCCAACTGGAGCATCAAAATTGTGGAAGTGAAAGTTTAAAGAGAGATGGAAAACAGTTGATTGTGAAACAAGTGCAATAGCTCCACATTCCCCATGCAAGTCTCAAAATGAGGTAATATCAGTGGAATTGTTAGTTGCCATAGTATTAGTCTGCATGTCTTATACCTGCCTTCACCCATTGCAGCTATAGCTGGCAGTGGTTACCTGCTTAGCCATTTGTTACTGCTGCTCTCCTGAAAGCTACCGCCTTTGCTAACATCCCCAGCAATTTCCGAGAGCTCTGCCTACACCCGTAGCAGCCCGTACAAACTGGACGTGTTTAAATAGTTAGCCTTTACCTGCATGCGACAGAGGACAAAACCGTCTGTCTTCCTGAGCTGAGTTCTACCAGAAGATGTGTTAGCTGCAGTGGTGGGAAGGTACTGCCAAACCTGTGAAGACTTTAATTTTTAACTGTTGATACATTTTCATATGAAACTGGCTGAGAGGGATTATCTATGCATATACATCTGTCTTCATTATTTAACATTATGAATGCATATACCTCAAATTTTTTTTCCTTCCATGTGATTTCTTTTTTTCCTCCCCTCTGAGTTGTCCCTTTATTGATGTTTCTGAGGTGCTCTGTCTATATAGTGTCTCTGTCTTACTTAGTTAACCATTTTTCTAGGTGTGTTTGCACAGGGGCTTGGAGGTTTTGTTTGATGGTCATTTCTTCCCAAATACCCAGCTTTGTCTTAATGTCTGGAACTTTAAGAAAATCTGATACAGGAAATACTAATTCTTTTTCTAAATGCTTTCTGCACTTTGCCAAAATGCTTAGTTTTCCTAGTCAAAAGAAAAATACATTAAATATAGCAAGTCTTGCATGTTCTCATCTGTGTTGCTAAGATGATGCTTCATTTTGTGGCTTAATGGAGGTCTTGTCATAAGATGCTTTGAGCCTAGAAGGGTCGTGTCTGTCAGTCTAACAGAATCAAGACCCTGTCCCCTGAATAATCTCCCTTTCATATTTTACAGGACTATAAATCCTTCTTTATTTATTGTTCTAAGAGATCAGGGAAGGAACATCATATCTCACTATAATTGGTTCCTTGCACACCATGTCCCTTCCTTAGAAGTTTGTGAATATGTTTGCCTTTATGAATTTGTAATTGCTGACAGTGACATCTTTCACTTTGAATGTGATGCCTTTTAATAGACTTTGGCAAGGGCTGATTGTCAGAAGGATTTTGTTGTCTCAGTAAATCCCTCTTCTCTGGTGGAGACTGTAACACAGTTTCTGAAGGCTGTGGAGAACTGGAGGTGGTGGTGCTCCCTGCCGCACTTCATAGAAAAGAGAGTCGTTAAAAGACTTAAGACTTTTCTTACTTGAAGAAGATTGAAGCGGAGCTCCTTGCTTGGTATCCAAGTGCCGTGTTGCATTAATGCCTGCAGCCGACGGGTGGCATCGCCGAGCCTAGGAGGAGGAGTTGCAACTCTGGCATCCTCTAGAAAAGGATCCTGCAGCATCGCTTTCCGCAGCCAAGATAGTTCTGTACAGCATATCTGCATCACTGTGGTGGCACCGTTAGAAATAACCTATAGTATGAGGTATTGATCGTTTCTCTTGAGGCACTGCTAAATGGCTGAACAGGTCCAGCTGCCAGAAGGTTTATCCAGTGTAGCCTCATATTTTCCTTTTCTCTTAGCACTTGTACTATTCTTCACTGGCTCTATAGTTCTGGAATAATGTGTACCATTCTGTCTCCCAATCTAACCCTGTAAGACATTGTTTTGCAGATATACCTCTTGTTTTCTTCCCTTAAAATATCACAGGTGCCAATATTGCTTGATGTTCTTTCCTGAGGACCAATGGAAATAACATTCCTTTCTCTTTATTTTTGGCTCATCTCTTAGCTTATGTGGTAATTGGCTTCTTAACTTTGTCTTACCCTTTCTCCTGCTGTTGCTGCAGTAATCTGCTTTCAGACTTCCAAGGAAGTGTCTGGCACAGTGTGGTGGTTGGGTAGGCACCGTGGCCGCTATAGCCAGTGTCCAGGAGGCTCTCCCCTTCTTCGGATAACCTAGTTGACCTACTTCTGCAGCTTGGCTGCTTGGTTCAGATACACTTTCTGTGGGAAACCTGTTTATGTTGGAACATTTGCTAAGCTTCAATAAATTTTTTTTTTCTCTTTTTTCTTTCCTATCTAATTGTTTTGCTTTCCCCCCCGCCATGTGTCACAGGCTCTAAAACACTTTCACAAACACAAGGTGAGTTGCAGGAACCCAGCAGTGAAACTGTAACAGCCTGGAAGCACCAGTTTATTGGCTGTAATGTACATCTCTGGGATAGACCGGTTAGGTGGACTCCTGTGAGATTAGGAAACCAGGATTCCAGTCAGGAATTGCTAAGATGGATGAAGATGATTGATTGAATTTGCCACTGAAGACACTGAAACAGGAAAAAAATGTGACCTTCTGAAAGCAAGCAGTGTAAAAGTGGTGTAAATTAGGGTTGAATTTCATCCATATATTTATTCCAGCATGATATAATGTGTCTTTCTACCAGATGTGCAGAATATTCTTAGATTCCACTGGTTTTGCTTGAAAACATAAGTGGTCAGTGAATGTGAGGAGTTGGTCTCCGTTAAAGAATGCATCATAAAGAAAAGTTCGGTTTAGGTGATTTGTCTTACGTCACACAGTTACTTTTATCAGCAAAATAAATCCAATTGACTAGCTTATCATTGTGCTCTCTAACCGTAAAGCTATCCTTTCTCAGTCACTGTATGGTGTGCAATTTCTGCAGCAAGTGGGAGGTGAGACTAACAAAACCTCCTCTTACTGTAGGTCTGATTTCTGTCTAAAACAAGTAGGAGTCCTAGATGCTATGGGAGGGAAAATGTTCTGTGGCCATTTAATGAGATAGTATATTGTATGTTGAACAGGAGGTGCCAGAGTATCTCCCCAGAGTGCAAAAATGAATGCCTTTTTGACTTATCCTCCCTGCCATCGCTTGGGCAGGGGGCGATACGGGAGCAGCACGGCACATGTGTGGTTACCAAGCCTCTGAATGTTTCTGGGTAGCTGGCCAAGAACAAATGTTGGTAAATAAATCTGAGAGGGCATAGTAATTTTCATCGCTCATAATGTGGTGAGATTTGCCCTGACTGGCACAGAACCAGGAGAGGCAGCTCCCATGATACCAGCAGTATTTAATCTGTTCCAAGTTGAAAGTTGCTTGCGATACAGTGAAAATTTATAGAGAATTTAAATTTAATAAAAAGGTGGGACACTTACTGAACCTTCTTTGTGTAATGGTTTCTAATAGGTCATTTGCTAAATGGGCTTAATCTGAAATGGACTTTTTCAGTATATATAAAGTTGAAAATTGAAATTTCCATCTGCTAATGAGTCCTGGTTTTGTCTTTTGTACTACCTGGTACAGTTATTCAACAGTTGGATGCAGCTGAAGACCTAATTAAGGTGCTAGTGATAAAAAGGTGGAGTGCATTTCAGAAAATAAGAAAATCAATATAAGTTCTTGCTGGTAATTAGCTAACTGTAATCAGCCCTAATCTCTGGGGGCTCGATTTGTTCAGCCCTATTTGTGTAGCAAAGTACTTTGTATTCTGAGTAATACAAGTGATTTACAAACTGGGCTACTCAGTTGCTTAATACAACAGTAAGAGAAACAGGATCTGAATTTTCCCAAGTTCTGAGACCTTGCTTTAGCCTGTGTGTTTCAGGTTGGCTTCAGATAGCAAAAATGAGAGTAGATATAAGGAGGGGTGAAAAGGGAAATAATGTTTTTCTTTCAGAATCAAGATCTCAAAATTAAAGTGGCATAGGAAGAAGTTTATTTAGTTGTAATTGCCTGTGTAGAATAACAAGGGGTTTGGAATAACATACATATGAGTGTAAACTGGATGTAGCAGGCAGTGGCCGGTTGGAAAGCTTCAGGCAGCTGGTATAATGGCATTGGCTGCTGAAGCCGCGTGGAAAGAATGAGGTGGCCAAATGACTGAAAGGCAGCCAGTTTCACATCACTTGTTTTGGAATAAGAACAAATTATCTCGAGTCCCAGGGGATCAGCGTTAAGGCCACCAGGTTATATTCAAGCTGGGTTGTTAATTGGTGTTTCCTAGAAACTGTTGCACACAGAAGGGATGCCTTGTCCACAGGCAGGGGAATTTGATCTAAGCAGTAAGTATCAGAAATAATGCTGTTTCCATCCAAATTTTCAGAAGTGCTAACATCTTAACACTGCTTGAGCCCCCCATGTGTGGAATACTCTTCTAATTCTCATCTTGATGGATAAGCTCCTGTTTATTGTAAAACTAAGTAAAAGACACAAATAAGTGAAACTTGGTGTTTTGTATCTAATCCTTAGGTATTGCCTAGCAATGCACGACAAGTTGCCTCAAAGCCTATAGTTAAGACAGAAGACTGAGCTGGTTTTAAGTCCACTGTTAGATAGAAATGAAGCTATATGGATATATAAAACCCAATTGTAAACTTGGCCATTGATAGTCAGTAAACTAATGTACCTTTCAAGTGGGAAGCAAGGGAATTGAAATGGGAAAGTAAAGGACAGAACATGAAAATGATGTCCAGTAACATAAACATAAAAATAAAGAGATTTCTTAACTGTGTTAAGAACAAAAGAGAAACTAATTTTAGCTCATTATGTGATGTTATCGGCTGAATTTTCAGTAATTTTCTGGTGTGCATCTGGGCAGCAGGGAGGAAGAAAGGATGTAAAAGGAGAATTGATGTATTTGTATCCTCTAGTGTAATTCTGTCCACTCAGTTAGAAATTCAGGTAAATATTAGCTTAATAGATGTAACATCTTTTTTTAACTGGCAGAGCTGCTTTTCATGTAGGAGTCTTAAGAGCTTATTGATGAACCTTCTTGATCACTGATGTGGCTTTTCTTCAGTAAGCCTTTAAAAAGGGTTGATACAAAGGTTTTATATTCCTTCCTTTACTTTTCAAATAGTGACCAAGGCCAATTGCATTTGTAAGAATTATGTTCCTGATGTTACATACTGGTATTTTGTGAGGCCCTTGAGTTTATATTCTAAAACATGAGGAGTTTTAAATTTGGACAGTATCTCCCTCCAGTGGGATGACTGAACAAGTGTGTAGCTCTGAAGGGATAGGTTGCTTGCTGTGTGTGATGTAATACTTTTATAGGTGGGAAGAAAAAAAAAGTACCTATCACATTTGTACAAAGTTGTAAAAATTGTAAGCAGCGCAGGTTACCAATGCTGAGTTATGTGAATTGATTGGTAATTTGAGCATGGGCAAATTACATGTTTTAAAGGTAGGTTGTAGAACAAGGATTTCCAGGATGAGGGGCCTGTTAACGCTGAAGAATTACTTGGGGTACTTGGTGTGCATATTTACCTGAGCATAAACTTGCAGAATGTTACTTTAGAGAAAAAAAATCTTACAGGTACTTGAAAGTTTTATGCAAGAGAGTAATGGGAATTATGGTGTGACTGCTGCTGAACTACTACGTCCCAGCCTGGTGTCTGTGATTCTAGGGCGAAGACATGCTAGAGTGACCATGAGAATGGCCGTGCTGTTTCAGACCAGGGCCTGTTTTAGTGCAGCATTTGTTCTCCCACAAAGGCCACACCTGGATGCCTGGAGAAGATTAAGAACACAGTGCATTCTGTAAAATTATCAGTACTAATGTTCTCCAGTCTTCTGATGACTTTCAGCTGTTGGTGATCTTCTGACCTGCTTGTAGTTTGTTCATTTAGGAATTGTTCTTCCATACAGGCCCAGGGAGCTTGTCTCTCCCTGGGCCTGTGCAGGTTTTTATGATATCTTTTGGTAAAGAGCGTCCAGGTTTGCTACCATTTGCATGAAGAGCAGTCTTGCTCCTGCTGGCTTTGTTTGGTGGCCACTGGTTCTTGTAGGAGAAAATGAACAGACAATCCCTACTCACCATCTCCAAGCCTCCTACGACTTTTTTTTCTCTGTGTGTGTGTAATGTTCTCTCTATACAATACCCCTCATCCATAATTTCCAGGCTGGAGAACTTTGGTGTTCCTTACGTGTAAGCTGTTCAATGGCTTTGCTTGTCCTTGTTATGCTCTGAACCTCCAGGACCTAGGATGCTGGGACAGGGAATGTTTTTGCTCTTAACTCAGATTCTCTGACTTGATTTACTGGGAGCTCTGTTTAGCACAGCTCAGGGAGGAAGCAAATGTTTGGGGACAAGAGGGAGTTGTGAAAGACTCTTTCAGTTCCAACTGCTCTTGAGGGGAAAAAAACCAGAGCCTTATCCTAAATTACTTGTGTAAGTAATTGAAATATTGTAGCAAAGAGTTTTGGCAGGCTGAGCAGGCTAGGAGATGGAGAGAAACAAGTGGAAGAGGCCTGCAGGGAAGAGACAGAATATTCTCTTTGTAGTTTCAGGCATAAGGTTTACACTTGTAAGATTTTTATCTCTTTAAGGCAGGAATATTCATAAGTCAAGTACGTAAGAAGCACAGGAGAGTGCATTTGAGATCATACTGCAAGTCTTTTAGTCTCCAGGCAGAGGTGTGAGGGAGTCATTCTCAGGCAGTTTGTATAATTCAAGCCTGGTGTCCTCAAGGCAGGCTTTTAATTTCTCTTCTTCAACAACACCCCATATTGTGCTTGAAATACACTGTTGAAAGTTAACCTAAAAGTTAACCTAAATGCTCTTAAGAAGCAAAATTCCTTTTACCTGCATTTAAATAATAATACAACGTTAAGCCAAATCTCTTATATTTTGTAACACTCTCGCTCCCAGCTTTCCACAGTGACGTTTTCTCATGTCTCGTCAGGCTGTCATGGTGTCTGTGATACAACTCGTCAGGTCATGCTTGGGATCAGTAACGTGTATAAACTGTGTTGCCCTTTTCTATGGCTCCTGAGGATCTGTGTGATGAAGTGCTGGCAGTCAGCAACACATCAGATGCTGATATCATCTCTGTAGACAAAAATAGGGCATGTGTCCCATATCTTTATAGTCGTCATGTTTTTGCTATATTTTTGACCTGTGACCTTGTAATCACCAACCAATAGATAAGGCAGTACAGCATGTGTTTTGAAGAGATGTTGTCCTGGTCGACTTACGTGGCATAGCCTTCCCAGGCAAGCTGCTGTGTGTTCAAGAAGTAAAATAAATGAAGGAAAACAGTATGTGCAGTGTTAAGTTTTCTAAAATGTGCATGTCGTCTTTTGTGATGCTTAAGTGTAGGTTTCCTCAGCTCTGTTCTGTTGACAGGCTGATTTTCCTCACTCTATTGCATTTGAGTCCCTGATGTAGTGGATAGTCAGAAATTTTATGGTGGTAGTGTTGCGATAGATGCATTTAGTCACTGACACTTACCTGAATGGAGCTCACAAGCATTGTTGTCTGTCAGACCACAGAAAAAACAGTGGGCAGCTTCTCTTCCACACATCTGCAAAATGCTCCTGAGCCTACCTACATCCAAAGTGAGTAAAAATTCACTGAACCTTCTTTTTCTGCATCCCCTCATCTCGTGAAATAATCACCGACCCTTTTTACCTCCACCTTTGTATAAGAAACCTGGAGCTAGCTCTGATTGTGACCATATCCCAGGGTGCGCTTTCATAAACAATTTAACCCAATCTAAGGTGTCCATGTTACTGCTAAAAGATGATGTACTGCCTGTCCTCTTCCTGAGCCCAGCTGGGTGGTCCCAGTCCCAGCCTTCAGCCGTCACCAGCCCAGAGAGTCAGGAGCTGCTTTCCCCAGGCTGGCATCTAGTGACCTCAGCCAGTGCAGGGTTGGTGGCAGGAACGTGTGGAGGAAGAAGGTGGGTAGCAGCTTCATTGTAGATAGGTTTAAGCTGCTCATGGAGCATTGCCCAAATCCAGTACTGCTCCAGATGGACTGATGTTGGGTCTGCTTTTAGGGGGAGTTGTACAGAGTCATGTGCGCTAAGCCTTTGTCACTGTCAAGGTAAATGCATTCAAGAAATTGAAGTTAGATATGTGAAAGGCTTAATTTTTTAGCATTACTTAATCTGAGAAGTGTATCTTGTCTTTTCTTAAAAAAGAAAAAAATTTAAAATGTGCAGTTTAAATTATATGTTGGGGATTTTTAGGGTTTCCTAATGGAAGTCTTTGCTTTTTCTCATTCCCACCATTTTATTTCTTAACTTAACCTGAATGATTTCCATCCAGCAGAGGCCTGAGAAAGGCAGTGTGAAAGCTTTCCTTCCTGTAACTGAATTTTCTTCAGTAACTGAAAACAGGATGTAGAATATGCATAAGAATTGAGTTCCTGACCACACAGCTTGATACGTGTTGCAAATAGTGATTTAGGATCCTGTAATTTGTCACAAAACGACTTTATACAATTTTGAGGGAGCACCAATTTAAGAGTTATTGTGGTTAATCACGGAATTAGATTGTATGATACTTAATGACACTCGATTATCAGCCAATTAAAAAAATTAACACAATTTGTTATATCCAGAATTTTGCAACTTAGTTAAAAATTTGAAAA
The DNA here is from genome assembly GCF_011004875.1 of Balearica regulorum gibbericeps. Taxonomy (NCBI): domain Eukaryota; kingdom Metazoa; phylum Chordata; class Aves; order Gruiformes; family Gruidae; genus Balearica; species Balearica regulorum. The sequence goes on from NC_046186.1 coordinate 59,017,050, forward strand.
CGGCAAGGTTCACATGAAACTTACAACAGTTTCCTAAATCAGATCACGTATACATAAACACACACACACAGTTATGGATACAAACACAGATACGGACACAAATACAGAGGTTCACCTATGATAGTTTTTGTTTCTTCACGTTGTAGTGAATTACTCACTTTTTCCTACGTCAGCATATGTCAGCGGATCTTCGAATCCTCGCGAAATCTGCCCTGAGCGGCGCCCCAGCTCAATGGGAGATACTGGGTCACAGCCTGCTGCGATCCTGGAGAGCTCAAAGGGTCTCACATAGGATCACTGTTTATACGATTGCGAGATAATTGACTTTGGTCAATGTTTCATTTGGGCCATAGTTCTTGTCAGGTAATTCTGGTACCTTCCAGATCAGGCTACGAGATAGGGCTACAATCCAGGCAGCAGGAGTTTCACGTACGATTAGGGAGTGCCTGATCGTCTCAAATCACTGTACCTGTAACTAAAACAAGAACCCACTGAGGGGTTCGCGAAGTGGCCTGGGGGATGCTGCACCACCACAAAGCCAAGTGTCTGAACAGCTCGTCCAGGCAAGCGACAGAAAGTAAGAACAACTTTCTCTATCTGATCTAAGGATATGTGTGGCTTGCTTCTCACAGTTCCCAGTAACACAGCGTATTTCTGTAGTGTGTTCAAAGATGGACGTACTTTAACTATGCTGTGCGGTTTGATCTGGCTTATGAGTTGATAGCACAAACACCTGCATGGAGTATACATCTGCAGGTGACCAACTAGCCAGAAAAGCTCTTTCACGTGCAGTGAATAATGGGGGGAAATGCTATCCAAGGGAGCACTTACCAGATACTGTATTACTGTCATTATCAAACTGAAAATGTAGGGGGGTTTCCCCCCTGATTTTAAAGAAAACCAGGGAAAGTAATTCTATTTTTTTTCCCATGTAGTTCACCCTGCTATTTTTTGGGGTGTAGACTACTTCCAAGTGTGTGGTTACTGTTTGCAATGTGGTAAGGCAGCTAAGACCCCACTGGCTGATAAATCTGTCAAAGCACAAAATTAATTTTGTCCTGCAGCTCCACCTGGCTTTATCAGTGCACCCAAGAGAGCCTTTCTTCCTGCACAAATACAGGAGGAGAGAAGGATATTTTAGAGGTAGACTGTCAAACACAAGAATCTTGGGGTAGATTGAGTGGTCTTGAACTAGAAAGTGGAAGAAGCAATGACAGATGGTATGAACAGCTTCTAATCTTGAATCTGCACATTTCTTTTATGAGTAAAGCTGAACTCTGGGGAGGAGGTTTCTGGATGCTGAGCCTGAATTGTCTTATGCAAGTTGGTATTTCTGCAGAATGTTGACTTAACATTAAGTATTTGTATAATGCTAATCATGCTAGTGGGAAGCTAGACCGTACTGTTGCCAAACATTCTGGAGGATATAATAGTTCAGTTTTGGGGTTCTTGTGTACATACTCAGTGTACCCAGCAAGTTGGTAGCAGCCCATGCTGAAGTTTCTATTGCTGCATCTTTCCTTTGGCTGTTACTTGCACTTCTTAGGTTGAAGACAGCATGTGTACCTGCATGCTGTGCAATAAACTCCCTGATAGCTGTAAACTTCATGGATGGTAGCTATTTAATCTGTCCTTAGGTGGTGGACATCTATTGCTTGCAGGCTGTCCTTTGTGTGGCTGATAAATGTGGTTCATAAACTTTTGCTCTGAAGGAGGATAAAGCACTTAGCTGAAGATGTGGTATCCCTGCCCGCAGCAGGGGGGTTGGAACTAGATGATCTTTGAGGTCCCTTCCAACCCAAGCCATTCTATGATTCTATTTGGCTGCTGACAACGGTTAATCTAAGGTGGTGTTGATGTAAAGTAGGACTTTGGTCTGTCTTGTGCATAGCTTAGGTGAACAAGGTGCTCCCAAGTCCATCTTACATAGGCTGTTGCAGGTTGGTGAAATAGCAGTGGGGAGAGACAGTTATGAAATGAAAAGTAGGTCAGGAAGAGTCCACAGTTTTGATGACACCACAAAGTATTTACCCAGAGCACATGGGAACAAGGTCCTGTCACAGAAATGATGATCACTTCCTGTTGTTGCAGGCATGTCAGTATTTCACTGCGACTATCCAGGGCCAGAATAAGTACATGGTTACAAGTACTTCCACAGTAAGTATAGTTCAATCATGTATGCAAAGTACAGGAGAGCATTTGCAAATATTTTCCCATCTGGAATTTTCTGTGGATTTCCTTTTGAATGTCATGCTTAAAACTTTGTGTAACAAGATCTCCTTTTGTTTCACCACCCCTTTGTCTATACATGGGAGTGCGCAGAAGGACATCTAGCTGTGGAATGGAAGGCTAAGATTATCACACATATCTTTTGTATCCAGACAGCATCAGTGGGAACTAAAGACAACCTTGAGAAAAAGTTTCGTAATAAGATATATCAGACATAGGACTGATAATGAAGAGAGAAAACATTTAATTGTCCTTTTCTAAAGGAAAGAATAGTTAGGACCTGGATCTACCATCTGACTGCTTCAGCTGTGATGAAACTGGGGTTTTTTTGGACACTCCTACCCTTCCTCATTCCCATCTCCTCATTCTCCCCCTGCCCTGTCCCCCCGCTTCCCTCTCTCATCCTCAGGGCTGACATGAAGCTTGGATAAATGCCACCTTGCCCTGGGAGGATTAGGCAGGTTGGGATGGGGTGAGAGTTAACAAATGAGTGTAGGATGAGAGGAAACTAAAGCTGGGAAACTATTTACTGTTTTAAAGCATAATCCAAAAAATTAAGCTCCCCAGAAGTGAGGAACTGAAAACTTGTTTTTATACAGTAATATGGATAGATCCAAATTGTACATTGTTGCATGTTGAAATAGTGTTGCTCAGGCTAAAACCTCACATGCGAATGTGATTCACGGTGAAGAGCACTCTATAAAATGCATGAAAGGGTAATAGGAGCAAGATTAACTCTGCTGTTAGGATGTATAACTTGCAATTAATTTTGTGATGCTTGTATTGCTGGTTTGTTCATGGTACTAGAGGAGCTGCTTGTATCTTGGATCTTGTTCTCTGCTATAGTAACAGTTCTATAGTTCCTTAGAGACAGTAATTGTTGTATAATTCCTTATAGAGACTAAACTGGTCAAGCTCCATTTTAAAATTAATGAGGGCTTCCTTCCCTTTCACATCTGTTACTCCTCCTTACTGTTCTCTATTAAGCAACTTACTTGTTGCTAAGACTTACTGATTTTATGCCATCTGAATCTTTCTGGTTGTCCCTCGCAATCTTTAAGAGTAATAAATAAGTTTCATATGTCAAAAATGGTTTTATTTTTCAAATTTCTTCCTTAAAGCGGCCCAGACTAGATTTAGACTATGTCTGTATATCTGGTGACTATAGTTTTCTTAGGCAATAGTTTCAAAGTACAGCTGAGTGCTCTGAAGAGCCTGATGTTCCACAATGTGAATTAACACCTTGCTGCCACTGAGCGGGGAGGTCTTGGGCTTCCTCCCCCTGCTTGGAACTACATTTTTTTTCCCTCCCTCTGAACTGGCACTGCCAGTTATCTGACTACAAGGTAAGATGAGTCCATTCACTAGACCAACAAAGAAAAAAACCTTAGATAATTGATTATTTTAATCATTTGAGTAGTCTTTTTGTGGGATCAGATGAGAGCCGGAGTCCAAGGTAGAAAGAGATGTGAGGAGAGAACAGCTCCTGTCCTCTAAGGAGTTATTAATTTGGCTTATGAAATCATACCTCTCTGTCTGCCCCAAAGAAGAATTGGGTGTCACTGTCACTACTGAATAATGTGAAATTGAAGGAATCCAGAGCACAAAAGCAATACACTTCTTTGTGGTCTAACCTTATAAATCTTTTGAAACTTCAATCCTCGATATCTTTGTATAAATGTACTGCATTACACAAACTTTTTTCTGCCTTAAGTAAGCTATCCTTAGAAGTAAGCTACTGAACTGTTTTTCTAGGCCACTACACCATCAGTTCAGTGGCTGTGTGCATTTTGTTCCTATTGTCATCCCTTAAACCCAAATCAAATGATTCTTTCATTTTCTTTCAAGTATTTGCATATGGGGGAATTTGGTTCATCCTGTAAATGCTTTCCTCTACGTAAGCAGTATTGACTCTGTTTTTGAGCTCAAGGTGTTGTATGTTTACTTTTACCTTTTTAATATGCTCTAAATACCCTCTCATTTAAGAGCTGTTCACTTTTTTTTTCCTTCCCTTTTCTCCAAAGTATTGTCCTCTTGTGTAAGAAAAATTACCCAGTTTAGGTTTTTAATTCCTGTACCACTTTTGTTTCTGCCTTTCATTTGTATAGCTTCCTTGAACACATATAAATTTGGGAATGATACATCTCCTACAAATTTAAAAATACTAACATGATTTATAATATGAAGTAAGACTACCTGTGCAGTGAAGTTCTTTGCCCAGCTGCCATTATACAGTCTTGGACAACTCACAGAGGTCTACAGATACACACCTTGTGTTGAATTTAGGCATCTGAGCAGTCCCTTTTGGTTTTGACACTACTCTTTACCTGAATTTGATGTTTTTGACAAACACTTTCCAGTATTACAGTATGGCAGTGTGAACTGTCAATTCCAATAAACTAAGAAAACTTCAGAGTGCTCTAGTGTAAAATCTTCAAGAGGGATGCAGTTAATTCGGACCCCTAAATTGCTTTTGGAAAACCTGACCCAGTGCTTATGCAAAGCCTACCCAAAATGAAGCAGTGATTGGTATCTTAACATCAGTTACATCTCCTCCAAGAGTAAAGCCATGTATGGTTTAATAATACAATTAACAACTCTTTTTTTCTTTTTTTTTTTTTTTTTTTGCTCAGTCTCAATGTGTTTCATGCTTGTGTGTGGAGGTGTTCAGTTGTGTCTGCAAGAACTCTGCTTACAGAAGCATTCCAGTTGCATTGTGGGGACTTGGTTTAAAAATTGTATGAACTGTTCCCCAAAATGTGACTAGCAGAAATGAGATCGTTTTCTTGTACCTGTTTTCCTTGCACAACTTGAAACACAAACCACTTTCACCTTTGGAGAGATGGTCAGGATAATTACATTTCTGCACATTACATTCCCTTAGGACATAGAAAATTATTTCTTGAAATCTAATCAGCTGTTTAAAAAGAGTCTCAGTGTGTGTTACGGTTCTGCCTCAGACCCAAAAGGAAATGTCATCTTTGTTTTGATCCACAGACAGCTGAAGATTATGTTTGCTCATGCACCCAGTCTGTCTCCAAGAGAGAGGACACAAAACATTTGCACCATGTAGGACATTTTCCTCAGCACAAAAGAAAAGCATGTGTAACCAGTTTACTTAAAGGTAAAGACAGACAGATACAGTCATTGTGGCTGGGACCTATTCTCCTGTCTAGCTGATACATATCTTAACTTGTTCCTAATGTGTATTTAGCAGCAAAACTGGATCCTTTTCACACCTGAAAAGCGTGCTCGTGGTCCCAAAGACTTTTCTCATTTTTCTTCCTATATTCACTGCTCTGTCAGAAACTTGTTACCTCTCTCAGTAACCTTGTCTTGCCTATTTTGGCTACGAGGACACCCCCACCCCATCTTTGTGTGCTCTCCTCCCTGGGAGTCACTTATCTCCCTTTTCCCAGCATAAGTTTCACAGGACCTGGAGGCAGAGGCTGTCCTGCCCATCAGCATCCCCTGTTAGCAGAGGTTTGGTTGTGCAGTCTCCATCAACAAGGCACGTGCATCTAGAATGGCTTTCTCTACAGGCTTGCTGCGCTTTGGCAAACATCACCGTGACCTATTTAAATACTGATCTCTACTGGCAGAAGTATGTCTGTTTTCTGTCTGATACGAGGTTATCAGTTGATCTGAATCCTTGCTGTGTCTTCAGACAGTACCTAGAGCGAATGCCAGGAACCCTGTGCCTTTACTGGACATCCTCTGCACATCCTCCCCACTCACAGTGCTGCACATCCTTCCCTTTAAGCTTCCCTTCTGACTGTAGCATTCAGTATAAAGCGTCTTCTAGTCACCCCTCTTCAGTGGTTCTTTCTGGGTGCCCAGCAACACGCTGCTTCAGTAATACTCTAGTTTCAGTACATTTCAACTGCTGGCATATTATTTTCTAGCTAAGATTTAGAGCTAAAGCACTGGGCTGTTGGCTGCATCTCACTGTTTCTTTACAATAATGTGTCAAACTTTCCTCTTGACAGTGCCTCCCTCTGAAATTGAGTGGTGGGGTTTTTGGGGGATTTTCCCTTTTCCTAAACCTCAGTGACCTTTTAAACTAGATCTTTCCTTCTCTCACTTTTCAAGCAGATCCTCATAAAGGAAACTTTGAATACAGCAGCACATGTCTTGCCATCTTAAACACGAGAACCGCTTACCTGCCTGGAGCTTGGCACTCTTGGTGAGCGCTCATCCCCCTTGCGCTGTCCTTGCGGGGCTTTTGTCTCCTGCTCTGTGTCCACCTTGTTCAAGTGCCAGCAAAAAAAGTGGTAGCGATGCTGCCGTGGACGAAATCTCCTTGCAAGGCTCCTGGTGGGAAGAACCTGCTGCGGGGAGGCTCTTCACCCTCACTCAGCTGGACGGTTTTCTGGGTGTGCAGGCACCTCTGTGTGTCCCATTGCCCAAAACTACCCTGTTGCCCAAGGGTGGGTGCTGTCTGTCCTCCAGCCCTGTGCACAGTGCGGGGGGAAGGATGGCAGTGGGTCCTCTCTTGCTTTGACTGTGATGGGAAAGGGTCGCTTCACATTTTAGTGCAGCACATTCAGGTGGTAGTAAACTGTTAAACATGTGGCATTGCTTTGTGCCTCTGCAGAGGATCTAAAGCCACATTTTGAGGAGGGAGGAGTAAATAAAGAGGGAATTTAAGTTCCTTGGAAATATTTGCAGTTTTTCATGTAGAAGCTGCAGGATATGAATATTGCATGAATATCAATAGCCAAATTCTTATTTAAGTGTGCCTTAAAATACCGTCTCAATTTATAGCAGGAGTTACTACCTTTTTTATAGCAGTTCTTTGAACTGCTTGTCATTTTTGTTCAGGCCCTGTATTTTCTAGTGATCTCTCTATTCCTTTGAAAGACTTTCTTGGAAAATAACTAGTCGAGAATTGCAATCAATTTTCATTGATAACAGGAAAGTTGTTCAAGATGTAGATATTTCAGAATATCTACATCTGGTGTGCCTGGATTTGGTATTGATCAGGGAATTGCTATTCTTTCTCCTATGGCAGAAGAAGTTTTGCTAACGAAGGAGCACAAGTGTGGTTGTGATGGGTGACAGCTGCCTTTTTTTTTTCCCCAGGTAACTTCATCCGTAGAGAAGGTGGAAGCCAAATAATAACATGATTTAGTAAAATCATATTATGATGATTGATGTGGGAAAAGTAGGGAGCAGAACAGACAATCAGACACCGAAGATGGTGGGATATTGTGCGGTGTTTTTGTTTGGTTTGGGGTTTTTTTTTCTCCTCCTCTTTTAACACGGTAGCAGTTCACTACCCAAATCTGAGCAGCGAATGTTTCTGTCTAACTTGCTGCCTTTTCCTCAGTGAGATAGATCTGATCAGATGCCTAAAAACTTTTTTATGGATGTGCACCCCAGCAGCTGCAGCTGGCTAAAGGAGGGGCTGGGTCTGGGATAATGCCACTTCCTAGAAGGCTGCTGTGGCCTCTGGGAAGTGCTGGGATGTCAGAGTGTGCGGACGGTGTCCCAAAATAGGGACCCGGCCCCTGTGGTCGTGGGGTTCACCGATGCTTGTCATGAGCTGAAAGAAAGGCTTCTTAAAATCAATAATTGTAATGTGAACACTGTTCAGTTGAGAGCCATGCGAAGAGCCAGAAGGGTGTTTGTGGAGACACGATTAAATCATCCTATACACAACTCTGCACGTAACAGCATTGCTGGGGAGTTATTAAAATGTTAGTCTAGAAAGTAGAAATGGAAAAAATTGTTCAGATAAACTGATTTGTCTTCCCTTCCTCCTCTACCAGTCCAAGCAGGACTTTCATATTCTTCATGTCTCTGTGTCTCTCTAGAATGACTTAAGCGATACTTATTGTACTCCATCTCTGTCAAGATAGTTGGTATCAGGCCTCATTCACTGATAAGGGAACTACCCCAGGAAGCTTTGTTTGCTTAATTTCTCATCAGTCCTCTGATTAGGTTACTCCAAGTGATAACTGTTCTCCCCTGAATTTATTGTGTTTCAGATTCTTGTAAGCTACCTTCAGGTTTTCACTCCTTGGTCCTGGTGCTTGACTAGACTGTAGTAATATAGTTTTATTTCTTGTAGCAAATCTGTCATAGAGACATAGGGTGGGAATGTCCTAAACCAGCAGTGATGTACTCAGTGATGTGGAAAAATACGACTAGTATCTTACAGTTTTAAGGAAACCCTCACTATGTCATTGCATAAATGAACGGGTTTTTTGCATCGTAAAATCTGCATTTGGGTTGCCTTCCTCCATCTCAAAAAGGATATAGGAGGAGAAAAAAAATTGAGGACAGTCTGTGTGATCAGAGAAATAGGAAGGAGTTTAAAGTATGATAGTATTAGTCAACCGGAAAAAAATGAAATAACTAAGAGATGATGTTGGAAATCTGTGACATCGTGAATGATGTGCAGAAGGTGAATAAGGAATATATATTTATTTATTCACCCTTAAAATAACATTAATTAGGATGCTCAGTGAAATCAATCAGATATAAAATACAAGAAAGGAAGCAGTACTCTATGTAGCACATCATGGTACTGTGGAGTTCATTGGCATGGGACTGGGCAGTGTAGTGGATGCTGCTTCTCTACACTGGGAAATCCATGATTTCTAAAAGCCAAGGGGGTTAGTCAGGGGAAAGATTTCTCTATTTACATGCTGCCTAAGTGTTTGGTAAGACAGAGATTAATGAGTAAAATGGACTTTTGGTCCAAGTATGCCATTGCCTCTATTCTCTCAGGCTACTGAGTTTGTTTACCTGGTGTGGGAAGTGGTCAGTCCTTTGGCCCCTTGTTTGCTTCGGCATTCCTGCTAGCATTACCAGACATCAGCCAAACTGATGGCTCAGAAACTGCTGGGCAGGTTCAGCTGTGACTGCCAGCACTGCGAAACCTTGCACTGATTTCGTCCGGCAGCAGGTTAGTCCGTAACATTGGTGTTCGTGGTATCATCTTGCAGTGGCACGTCATGTGTCAGTGTGAGCAACCTGAGATTCTGTTGCTGCTTCTTGACTTATCTGATTTACTTACACAGCTATTTACATAGTTGCAGAGGTGTAATTCTCCTATCGCGTGTCAAGGTCTTTTGGACGATAAACTGATTGACCTTTTTGTCATACTCCTTCAATAGTTGTTTTCCAAATTATTCCTAGGTAACTCTTTTTAGTTAGGCTTCCTATAGTACTGCAAAATGAAATATGAACAGTCTGCTAGGAAACTGAATTAGGTATAAATATATCAATAAGGATAGAAAAATTTCCATTCTAGACCTATTCATTTTGAGTAGGCCTTTTTCCTGCCTGTTCTCACTTGGCATTCTTCTTTTCATTGCTCATTAATTTTATTGTTTTTGCATAATTCTTATTTTACATGTTTCCTGAAATCACAGGTTCAGTCCACCCACTCCACCCTTTTCTTAAAAATGCAGTGTGTTCAACTTTACATTAACACCTAGTCAGTTCTCATGGCTGTACGATCCCATCTTCATTGTATGTGCAAAGCTGGAAGACTTGGGAGGCAGAACCATGAGTCACTTCACCACTAAGCAAATGTCCAAGTTCAAAAAGTAGTCAGTGGCTTTTATTTTAAAAATTGTCGAGAGGTGCAGCTTTTCCATCTGGTTCTGTCTGAAAGAAATGTGGTTACTGAGGAGTGTCATCTCACCTGCATGTGCTCTGCATGCCTTTGGGACTACTACTAGAGCTTGCTGCCTTTGGATCACATCAGAAAACATTTGGCTTCCTGAAGTAGAAATAAGAGAGGATAAGGGAACTGGAGAAATAGTGTATTGTGGTGTTTTGCTTTCTTTGCCAGGCTTGCCACCCCCTTCACTGTAACTATTCACACAGAGCATAATATGTGACCTTCTCCTTGCTATGTGTACAATAAGCAGGTTAGCAGTACCTGGAAGACTTAATGGATTCATTGCAATTTTTTCTTCTGAAGGTCTGAATTTTTCAATTTATGATTTTAAATTTTCATATGTACAATTAAAAATATTGCCTAGTTAAGACTTTCCACTATTCAGAATGTGGTTTGTAATTGCCAAAGCCTGCCAAGAAGTTGTGCTCGGTGCAAGGATGGTGTCCAGAACTCCTTGTTGGTGGGATTTAAAAAAAACCAAAACACCACAAAAACAGGAAGGGGGTGAGGGGGGCAGAGAGGGAGAAAAAAGTATCCAAACCAGAAGTGTCAGATTTTGGTTTCAGATGGCAGGTAGGTTCACAGACTGTGACTTCTTATGGCCTGTAGCTAAATAGGCCATAGAGCATACATTCTTGCATGTAGATGTGAAAGAAAAGCAAGCTGTCTAATTGTTGGTCTTACTTAGGTTTTATTAACCTTTATTGGCAAAAGAAGAGACTGTATTCCGTTTAGTCTAAACTCAGCTTGTCCTTTGAACTCTTTTATTTGTCTGTACAGTTTTGGGTTTTCAGCTATGTGTGAGTATCTCGCTCACTCTTCTGTATTGTGCCTGTTGCAGTTCTGTTGAAGACTCTACTAAATACATAGACCCACGGTCCTGTGGACCAAGAGCTAGAGTGTATTATATGTCTCCTTGCAACACAGTATTTCAGGTTGTAACTTTTCAGGGAGCCTACAGGAAAGCTGGGACTTTTTACAAGACAGTGATAGGACAAGGGGTAATGGCCTTAAGCTGAAGGAGGGTAAATTTATATTAGATATTAGGAAGAAATTCTTCACTGTGAGGGTGGTGAGGCACTGGAACAGGTTGCCCAGAGAGGTTGTGGCTGCCCCCCTCCCTGGAAGTGTTCAAGGCCAGGTTGGATGGGGCTTTGGGCAACGTGGTCTAGTGGAGGGTGTCCCTGCCCATGGCAGGGGGGTTGGAACTAGATGATCTTTAAAGTTCCTTCCAACTCAAAACATTCTATGATTTTTAATTTTTTTTAATCCAATTAGGAGGACCTGAAAAATACAGTGTATTTTACAGGAGGAGAGAGAGGTGTGTGAGAGAAGAACATCTCCTCCCAGGTAGAAAGCTGTAGAGAAGAGTTATCTGTATTGCTAGAGTATTTTGTGGTCCTGTGGCACAGTGGTTGCTGTCATGGTCAGCTCAGTCACCATCCCACCTTCCAAAGACAAAGTTTTGGAACAAAAATGTTTACCTAATACCAGATATCATAAGCTCTGCAAAGAAACTGCTTTTATTGCATATTGTTATTCCTTCCATCCACACACAGCAGGTACATTCACATTCAGCAGGTACAAAATCTCCCCACCCCCCATCTCTCTGGGCTACTCTATTTTTATATTCCTCCTGCCCAGGTCTTACTGATGCATGTCTAGTTAGTATGACATAATTGTTCTTAACTGTTTCGTACTTTGTGTGCTGTTTCAGAGCTGAGCAAGAGTTAATATATCTGAAAACTTGTCTACTTTTTCCAGCTAGACAAAATGATTTATTAGAAGATGAAGTCTACCTAGACACCTTTCTTGTCTCTCTCCAGTGACAGATCACAGGCAACTTAGATAGTTTGCCTGCATGAGTGTGATACATAGTTCTAATTATTCTGGAGTAACTGAAGTGGTATCTCCTGAGTAGCATAAAATAGTGTGAACTCACTCATTGTTAGTTGGGGGAGTTTTTTCAGGCAGGATGATGTCCATATCAGAAGTTGTACCTAAATAATGGATTAAGGAAACATCCAGTGTTTGCCATTTGTTTGTCTGTCGTATTGGCACTGTTTCTGATGGTTTAATACTGTGCTTTGCTAACATTGTCATTACTTGTTTTTCCATCCTTCACCATAGACTGCTCTGACTTTGATCAGAGGAAGATGGTGTGACAATAGTGGAAATACAAATGGTCAGAAAAAGGCAGCAAGAATGCTAATTTTAAAAGTTTTACTGTGGGTCTCCAGTCTCAGAAATGAAATGTCTGAGATCATTGGGTGATGCTCTGTTCCAAAATACTATCAGGGAAAAGCCAGCATCATGCTGGTCTTCCTCTTCCTACCTCTGTCCCTCATGCCACATGTACTATCCACATGTACTTAAATTGTGTTTAGTCTCTGCATGCTTTCTGCCTCTGTTACGTTGTAGGAAAAATGATTTGCTATCTGTTGCATCGCTAACTGTGGCGCTTCTCATGACTGCATCCCTGGCAGGTAGCGGGTGGGGTACCCCTGCCGTAACGCCTGGATGTATGTTCAGCTATGTACACGGGCTGGGCTTGTGCGAGTCTCTGTTGACTGAAGGAGACAGTTCTGGCCGTGTAGCCTCTGGAAGACGCTGAGGCAGCCCCCAGCATTAATCTCACTGTGGAATTGTGCTGGCAGAAGGGTCAGGTGCACACGCTTCTGAGCCCCTCCTTTTTTCTTGTGTACATTACAGTGGGGCAGGCGAGTCCTCGCCCTTCTTTTTACTATCTGCCTCTTGCTCTCTGGAAATAGCAAAGGTTGCAGCAAAGCCTGAATGCGAGCCAGAAGCCCTGTGCTGCCATTCACCATCCTTTCCTCCCAGACTTCCTTCCGGAGCTGCCAGCTTGGACCATGGGAACAGTCCCCCCAGGAGGGCAGCGTCTCCCCGTTCCTGGCCCTGGCTGCTGGTTTTGCCGGGCCCAGCCCTGCCTTGCCCTCTTGCCTCTCCCAGTCTTGGCCGGGCCGCAGGACCCTGTGGGAGGCAGCAGGACCTTTCCGAGGGGCTGGGGACGAGCAGGCTGGCCCAGTGGGGCAGCCATGGGCGGCCTCTCCGTGACCCGGCCCCGCTCCTGGAGCTGGAGCTGCGTGCAGCCCTCGTGTCCCCCAGGTATGCGGGTCTGGGCTCAGGGTGCAGAGGGTGAGCCCTTGGGGCTGGCGTCGCTTTCAGGAAGCTGGGGTTGGCTGGGCAGTAGGCGTCTTCCCTGATCCTCGGCTTTGCCTGCCCTCTGCTGTGTTAAGAATTGGGAATGGCTACTCAGCTCTCCCGAGAGCTCATGTGTGCCTTTCGGGTCTTGCAGGGGTTTCTGCAGGTGCAGTGAGTTTTGTGTACTGTAGCTGATGGAAAATGTCTTCTGAGTGAGCTTTATGCTTTCTGATACTTGACTGTATGCATGCATGTTTTGCAGGACTCTTGGCATACTTCTACCTTCAGAGTTTAAAATAGTATTTAAATATGATGTACTGGTGGTATACAACATGCATTTGTTGTGGTCATACGGATGCAGTATCGCTGCGTGCGTTCATCTGCTGGTTTCTACCTCAGCCTTGATAGCTGCTCATCACACAAAGTAATTGTATCCAACAGCTGAATTGTGTAGGAATCACAGAGAAAAACATGGGAGCAGTTCTGTATTGATACGGTATCATGTATACATTACTCTTGCAGAGTTTCTGAATGATTACTAAACCTGCTGTACTTGATGAAGTTTTGCTTGCTTTGCAATGCAGCTTTAAGGCCTAATAGATATTTTAGATGTGCCCTCTTGTTCCCGTTCACAGCTGCAATTTGCACATATGTAGATCTCTTTCAAAATATGTTGATAGGCAAGCATCTTGAAAGTCAGTTGCTTGAATATTTTTTTTTTCCTTTTAGATGACAATCAAAACAAAACCAATGAAAAGAAAGAGAAAAAAATGGTTTCTCAGAAACCCCATGGTACCATAGAATATACTGTAAGTATTGGCGTGTGCTTTGTTCATGTCTGCTTTTTGAAAGTGGAGTCGTTGAGGTCGAGAGGGAGCTAGTGGCACAAAACTGAAAGCACTAAATGAATACCTGTCTCAATAGGGTTTGTTCCGAATGTCATTGTGTGGAAGAGCTAGGCTCACATCCTGAACCACTGCTCAACCCAGGTCCTCTGCCTCTTCTCACAGCTGCCAGTTCTATTTTTACTTCGGCACCATGGCTCTTTAGTAATTGACTTTGTTATTCTGCAAAATACTTCCGTACCACAGTGTCACCGAATGGTTGGCCTGTGCTGGGTCCTGAGATGAGGTGAGACTTCTTTAAGCCGGAGCAGGGTGGCAGTGTGCTGCTGCGGTGGTGCAGAGGACTGGCTCTGTCCGGAAAGTCTCTGTGTGAGCTGGCCAGGTCCCTGATCCCTACCCTCCATCACACAGGGCAACTGTGGGAGGCAGGTGTCCCAGCTGGGAACAGCACAAGTGCCTGACGTTCTGCGACTGCTGAAGGTGTAATGAACTTTCCAGTGCGTGTCCTTTCCCTGCTTGCCAGACCAGCTCTAAATAAGGTGCTGCTGCTTTAAAGTTTTATGAGAAAAGGAGAAGGACGTCTGTAACACCTCTCCATTTTATCTACTGTATAGTACAAGAGATTTTTTTTTCCTTTTTATTGATATTAGCTTATCACGTAAGCTATTAAACAGAGGGTGTATTGAGATCATCAAATCTATTCCCTGCAAAAAGTCTGTTAGATGCTTTTAGTTCAGCTGCTGTGCCAAGTGTGTTCACTATGGTATCTTAAGCTTCAACTCTTTCTTCAGGCTGGCAATCAGGACACCATAAACAGCATAGCATTAAAGTTTAACATCACCCCGAACAAGCTTGTGGAGCTCAATAAGCTTTTCACACAGACGATTGTGCCAGGCCAGGTAAATCTTTTAGCTTTTTTTTAATACCTGAAACCTGATTATTTGCTGTGTATTTAAAAGCGTTTTACGATTTTCACATATCTTTTAGGTACATGGATACAAGGATAATGGACAGTAATTTAAATCCCTCAAAGGGGAACTCACTAGATCATTACCTGGAGTTGGGGGAGGGAAGCTTTGTAACTGCCATATCTGACTTTTGTTATTTATTTGCTGTCACTAAAGCTTAAAGATGACTCTGAAGCTTAAGAAGGTAATGTGGCTGTTGCAAGAGAGTTGAATTCTTGGAAAGCCTAGATAAATGCTATATATAATACAGTAAAGATTTGAGAGTTAGATATAGTAATTGAAATGACTCTTTGCCGTTATGTTCTGGATGAGTCAGTCTCCTGTAAGATTAGAAATAAGTGGAGATAGACTGTTTTGGGGAGAGTCAAGTGATGGAAATGCAAATGTGAAGGCTAAGACCTGGTTCATGAAGAGCAGATCTCTACTTCTGCTTCATGGACACGAAGAGATAGAAGTGTCCTGATTTGCAGATGGGGAAACTGAGGCATAAAGAGATGGCATGACTTGCCTAAGAATACCCAGCAGACAAAAGCTGGGATAAGCAAAATGGTTTTATTTTTCTGAACATTTTTAGTTTAAAACTAATCGGTGGATTTTTATTTTTTTTTTAGCTTTAGAAGTATCTATCTTTACTCTGACACTTGCAATGACTGTGTGTTTTTATTTGGGGTGGAGGTCCAAAGCTGTACTGCAATTTTAGTACTGCTGTACTAAAAATCTAGGATGTTCACTGTAAGGAAATGTGAAAATTCAAACAAAGCATTATATTTTTATATACACTTGTATTAGTGTAAGGTTGTTGGGTTTTTTTCTTTTAAATGTAGTACATGATGCTAAAATGCTGGTTCATATAAAGAATATTAAATTTGGAGATGCAAGTATGTTTTTGGAAACAGACAACCTCTAGTGAAGTGTTACAAACTTCTAGCACTAAAAATCCCCCATCTTCGTCAATGACCTTCTCTTTGAATCAGGGTTTGCTGTTACAAGTTAATGACTATTAGTAGTCATTTTACAGTTACTTGTTTTGTAGTTGCGATAGTTGCAAGACAACCTGGGATTCTAAATTTGGGGGAAAAAAGGAGGTTCTCATTCTGTGGAAAATGTTTTATTTTCTTGCCTGTGCTGCAAAACAAAATGCAGAGCTAGATCCTGTAATTAATTAGACCTGCATGTGCCCCACCATCACCACCTGTGAAACACTCTAGAATAAGTAGTTGTTAAGGAGTGCATTGCAATCACGAGTGATGAATATCGGGTTATCTTTCCAGTAGAATGTAGCATTTGTAGTGAATAACTTTTTAAAGCTTGTGTCTTACTGGTTTGGCGTATGTGTTTGTATTTAGATTCTCTTTGTGCCAGAAACAAGTGCTGCGAGGCTGTCTTCTTTCAGTCCTGGTGCTCCCGTTTCTCCTTCATCGTCAGATGCTGAATATGATAAACTCCCTGTAAGTCAAACATTGGTTCGCTGGTCTTAAACTCACAAAATAATTTCTGATTGTGAACGTGAGATTCAAGGCTAAATAGCAGGGTTTTGAGGTTACAGTTCAGACCTTGTGTGTAGTGCATTGAGTAACGTTAGTTTTTATTTGCTGTACTACAAAATTTACCATCTCTTGAAAGTATTCCAAATTAGGGGGATTATGTCTGAGTGTAGAAACCCAGTACAAGTTCAGTTGGGCCCAGAGTCTATCAAAGCAATTGAAAATGGTGTAGTGTATAGCTTTTAAAGAAGAGAAATATGAGGAATTACTTAGTATTTCACCCTGGAAGATTTCTATTCTGCTCTGCAGTCCAGAGCCTTGATCCTGCATTGGGATCCTTGAGCACAGAGGCTGTTAGTTTAGTCTGACAGTCAGTTTCTTTCTAGTTAAGCGTATTGTGGTGGTACCCATACGTAGATTTGTCTTATATAGACAAGACTGCTGGATTTAATCATTGTGAAAGGCCTTGGCATAGCTGATCTTTCATTCTTCTTAGAAGGGTGATTGCCCTGGATGATTTTAGATGATAGTTTTAGGCAGTTTGACTGTCCACCTGCTGATGTTAAAGCAATTAGACATGTCAAATCCATAATTAATGAAAAAGGAAAGTGGAGAGAAGCCTGGAGTGAATAACTGTGTTTAACCTTAGTCTTATACCTCTGTGCTACCTGCATGGGGAATCACACCAGTGCACTGTGTGCAGAGGTCTGCAGTGTAGGTGAGGTGGCAGGACTGGCCCTTTCTTAATTGAGAGTACTTCACTGAAATTTAGTGAGCTGACTGGCCTTGCCATTTTTTAATATCTTGCCTATTATTTGTATGGAGGTTTTTTGTAATGCTACGAGGTTTTTCTTCCATGCAGGGTACTGCAGGAAGCATACATGCATACACAACCACCACTTTTCTTCCTTAAGCAAAGGAAAATAGTTGGTTGAACTTGGGCTTTTTAGTTGCCCAGAATCTCAAAGTACATGATTCTGGTCCTGTTGCTCTGCGCTGAACTTTTTCTTTTTTAAGGATGCTGATTTGGCAAGAAAGGCTTTCAAACCAGTTGAGAGAGTCCTGTCCTCTACTTCAGAAGAGGATGAGCCTGTGGTTGTCAAATTTTTAAAAATGAATTGTCGTTACTTCACAGATGGTAAGGTAGGTAGAACCTGGCTTTTGAGTATTGTTTGAAATTCTTTAAAAGCAAAATCTGTTTGGATAAGTGAGAGATGAATATTGAGGGGAGTCAAATGTGCTCCACATTTGTCAAGAGTGTAAATGTTACGGTGGCTTTATCACTGCTGTGTTTATTGCTAGCATGGTAATATGCGGTATCATTTTGTTCTTCCAGTTGTTTAATCTGTTACGATAATGCTTTCTGAAAGAATAGCTCTTTTACTCATCTTCATTCCCTTACCGTGTCTTAACAGAATTATCTGTTTAAGAGTGTATTGCTAGATACACAGAGAAATCTGCACTTTAGAGTTATGATGTGTCAGGATTAGTTGTCCGGTTCCATCAAATTGTGCAACAGTTTTATAAAATGAGCACATGCCTATCTATTTCATTTATGACTTTAAGCTAAATTTTAACTGTTTCCAGAGCAGTGTTTCCAAATACGTCCATGTTGCTTCTGCACTTGCTAATGGATGTCATACAAACCCTAATAAAAAGATAAATATTGCACGACACAACCTTTTCTTTCTTTTTCTTACGAGCATTCTTGTAACATAGGTGTGCCAACTGGGACTGCAACCCTAAATTTTACAGCAGCTGTTTTAGAAGTGAAGGCACAAAGCTTGGGGAGTATTTTAACCATCTTTTCTTCTCAAGGTTGTAAGACACTGTCTTCTTGAACTGTCTGCTTTGATGTATCTACTCTTATTGACTCTGGTTTCAGTTAGATGTCTGCATGTTTGGGTTTTCAAGTTCTCTGGAATTTATAACACTGGAGATGCTAACCATTGTAATCTAAACATATTTTTCCCTTAGTCCTGACCTTTGTAAGATGGATGTGTTTACACCAAAAGTTCTGGGCTTTTTTTCACATCAAGTGGATGTAGACTGTATTTAAACACGCTGCAATTTTTCAGTCTGCTATTTTGTAGAAAGTAAGAGAGGGCTACTTGATGTCTCGCATGTAAATTAGGGCATACTGTTGCTTTGTTATGTGATGCTTGCGAGTTGCAGAGGATACAGATTGCCGACTTCATGGCTGCAGGCCTGAAAAAGTAATTTGCAGCCAGAACACTCAAAAATCTGACAGCTTCTTTGCCAGTGTAGCTAAAATCCCTTGTTGCCTTGCTTCCTGCAGTGGCTGGGTAGGAAGTACAGCCTACTGATGTATTGCTCTTCTGGTGGACTAGAGTTACATACCTGTGGGAAAAGCCTCTGCACTTGATTTTGATTCTTTCATCCAAACACAAACCAGGCATGTGTACGTGAGTCGTACAGGAGAAGCAAACAGGAAATACATACAGACTTTGCTTTACAAAGGAGCAGGCACACATGTACTCACTTGCCATTGCTAAGCCATCAGCTTGGCATCTCTCCGATTTAAAAAAAAAAAACAAAAAAACCAAACAAACAACAAAAGAAACACAAACGAAGGACCACAACGAAGCTTGTGGTCCTTTACCTGCCTATTTGTTAGCCTTCCTTGGCTTGTCTTGCAGATGACCTTGGATAATTAGTAGTACCTACAGTGTAGGTCATTCCTGTTGATCTGTGGCTCCTATATGTCAGATGTCATGATTTATGCACAGCTTCTGAGTTGGTCTGGTCAATTTTGTAGCTTGTCTGGAAGAGAGGGTGCAGGAGCAAGACATTGGAAATCTCCTTTGTAAACCTTGAAAAACGGTCAGTTACAATGGGTTGGATGTTGAATAATGGCTGATGTAGCCTTTTATCAAATCTATGGCTAGAGCACGTTTTGAAGAGTTAAATGTGTCTTCTTACAGCTGTGCAAAATATGCTTGGATCAGTGGTGGAAGCTGCTTCTAGATTGGGGAGAAGCTGTTTCATATCAGTTCCCTATATATAGAACCTCTGGGAGAGTAGATCAAGGGGACCTATAATGTAGCTTAGCATAGTAACCTTGACATTTCCATAGTTAGACTGCATTCAGTTATGCTGGTTGCCTATAAATTAATGTATCAAATGAAGGTGACTGCATCTAGAATAAAACAGTATTTTTTAAATTTTTTTTAAAAATCCACTAATCTGTTTTGTCTGAGACTTGATTAACAACCCGCAGTTTTAGCAGGTAGCAGCCAGCACTGAAAGTTGAATAGTTTGGACGCTCTTCCTTACCAGCCAGGAACTTGGGTGTTACTAAGAAATTTTTTTGCTTTGCTCTCCTTACAGTGTCTGACTTGATGCAATTGGAAACCAAAATGTTTTGTTAGCAAACACTGCGTGATGGGGTATAAAGAAGCAGGAGACAGGTGTTTCTTTTTAGGATAGTAGCCTAAAATCCAATACCAAATGATAAGTGAATTGCATGTGATGTGCTAACTCTTCTTTCTCGTATTTTAGGGCGTAGTCGGAGGAGTCATGATAGTAACTCCAAACAATATCATGTTTGACCCACATAAGTCTGATCCTCTGGTAATTGAGAATGGCTGTGAAGAATATGGGCTCATCTGCCCCATGGAGGAGGTTGTCTCAATAGCTCTCTACAATGATATCTCTCACATGAAGATTAAAGACGCATTGCCATCGTAAGGAGTGTTCTTCCCTGAACTTACATTTACAGATTTTCAGTAAGGGTCATGGAAAAAAGAGGTGGGGAGGAAATGGAAGGAAGGAGTTTTAATGCAACAGAATAAAACAAATCGGGGAGGAAAGTGCCAGCAAAGGAATGATTCACTTGTGGTGGTGTTCCGCTTTCTTTTTAGAACACTTCAGTGGCATTAAAGGGAAATGGGTCATGAATATGAGAACCAACGTGCAAAGGAGACCAGTAAAAATCAGTAATTAAAAGCATTGGTGGGATGCCATGGTTGGGCTCTTGCACTGACCCATATCTACGGTTATTTCAGTGGAAGTAAAGAGTGTTAGATTTGGACAATTTGTTGTGTTACCAGGTCTGTTCTGAGAGGAGTATTAAAAACTTTTGAAGATAACAGCACCTTAACTGCCATCTTCAGGACTTACAGGCATACCAGTCTGTGGAATACTTCCATTTCAGAACCAGAAATGCATTGATAGTTATCATTTCTAATACATAATAGACTTTCTGAGGTGGGCTACTTTCATTTATGCTTAGTCTAGGTACTGCTTATGTATTTGTTCTAAGCAAGGTTTTGTCCTTTGTCCTTTATAGGACACCTGTTTGATCAGCCAAATGCATCTATTTCCCTCCATTTTCTCATTTCAAGAAAAACTTTCCACATATTTGATATATTCATTACTAGAGTGTTTAGTAACTTCTTAGTAACTTTTAAGTGATGGGAATCTTGTATTCTCATTTACCTCAGACTTTTTAGCAGTGATGTAGAGGTCAAGTTGTATGCTTGAGTTTCTAAGAATTTTCCATTTTGAAATGTTTTATGATTGTCCTGCTTTAAAAAGAAATCTTTGTGGAAGTCTGCATTCAAGCAGTACATTTGAGTAACGGAGAAAAATAAAAAAAAACAACTCTGTACTGTTTTGCAGTAAACATGTGCAAACAGGGTGCAGCTTATCTCCTATTTGCTTTCTTCTCAAAAATACATTTGCACTGACTAGGGAAGCATGGATGGTTGTAGAGGTTGTCTCATTGTCAGGTGTAGGAAATAGCAATATTAATATGGGACAGATGAAATTCTAGGAGCTAAATACATGTCCTGTGGTTTTTTGGTTGCTGAACTTCTGATGACTTGCACATTGTTATTACATGTGTACCATTTCTTCACTCATGTGGCATATTCTGCCAAGTGGTTTACTAATTTTATTTTGGTATTATCCTTTCTGCATTTTTCTCCATTTTTTTTAAAATCACTTATTTCCACTGATGTGTTTATTTTGGAGAAAGTAATTTTTGTTAAGTTTCAGAGCTTAAGTTGATATATTATTTAGTTTTTTCTTTTCCGTTTTTTTTTCTGTTTCCATTTTGCTTTTAACATCCTATGTACATCCATCATTTTCCCTGACAGTGACATACCAAAGGATCTTTGTCCTCTGTACAGGCCAGGAGAATGGGAAGACCTATCCTCTGAGAAAGATATCAATCCTTTCAGCAAATTCAAATCCCTTAGCAAGGAAAAGAGGCAACAGAATGGGGATCCATCCATTGCTCTGGGTGCCAAGCAGATAAAGCCTTCAGATAAGGAAAAGTCTGGTGATTTTGAAGTTCTTCAGTCATCTGAGAGTACAGGCTCAATCAAATCAAAGTCGCTGGAGTTTCCCAACAACATCACTGCCACTGAACATTTGGAAAAGTTTGCTGCGGATCCATGTGCCAAGGAGCCTTCTGGAGAAAAAAATGTTTCGGATGTCAAAACCAAAGAAAAATCTCTTTTAGGAGAAGGAGAGGATGACTTCATTGAGCTGGAAAAGACATCATCTCGTGTGGATAGAGGGTTGGACAGGAAAATCTCAGTAATGGAAGGCTTGCTGGCTGACCCCAGGGAGTTGGGGAGAACTAAGCAGCAGGTAACCAAACCCACTACAGAAGTCCAGGAGCACTTGACAGTTGATTCCTTGGAAAAAAAGGACAGTGTTGAACCTAAAGCTGACTTAGACTTAGAGCTGTGTGAAAAGCAAGATGTTATTCCAGAAGTAAACAAATGTGTCAGTTCCCCGACAGGTAAGGTGGAGACTGCATTGGACACTAAGAAAGAGCTAGAGAAAGATAAACTTATTGAATTTTACCTCAATAAAGATGGGAATGGGTCTCAGTCATCTGAAGACTTACACAAGGCTGAAATCCAGAAAGGTGAAAACAATAAAGCAATTGGCCTAGACCTTACACTTAGCTGTTCAAAGTCCCAAGCTAATGAAGTCCATACAGTTAAAAGTATGGAGCTTGATTCCTGCTGTGTTGAAAGGAAAGCACCTCCATTAGAAATCAGCTCAGCAGCAGCAGAGGAAAAGGATCTGAAAGAGTCTGTGGACTCTTCATTAGTACCAGCTATAGACAAGACCTGTCAAGAAACACAGTTAGACAATCAATCAGAAATCAGACTGTGGCTGCTGCAGAAAATTCAAGTGCCAATTGAAGGTAGGTCTCTGGTTATCCTTGTTTCCTCTGAGACTTGGACAGCATTATGACGGTAACCTTTGAATTGGTAGCTTTCTGCTCTAAATTTCCTCTTTCTAGAATACCTGGTCTTTTTTTTTTTTTTTTTTCACTCTGTATGTTATATTTCTATATTAATTGCTATTTAGAAGAAAAAAAAAACCTTCAA
The DNA here is from genome assembly GCF_011004875.1 of Balearica regulorum gibbericeps. NCBI lineage: Eukaryota > Metazoa > Chordata > Aves > Gruiformes > Gruidae > Balearica > Balearica regulorum. The sequence continues at coordinate 59,039,754 of NC_046186.1, forward strand.
ATTCCCTAAGCTTCTGGTTTCATAAGTAGCTTGTGTGCTCTTTCCACATTCAGTGATCACTGTTTATCTAATCTTCACCTCTGTTTACTGACTTTAAGAAGGGCAGTGAAATGTCATCCAGTTGCAGTATTGACAGGGACACTTCATGACCTAGGAATTGTCACTCTGTATTGGGAACTGTTGTTGCCTCAGTGAAGTCTGTCGATGTATTTCTGCTAGTATCCACGGTAGTACTGCATTGCTGTAAAGGGGCACACCAATGTGTTTTTGCCACTATTTGCATCTGTCTAGTGTATTTAATGCTATGGAAACCCTTAAAGAAGTGATAAACAGGAATATATGTAGAGTCTTACTGATTGATCATTTTGTCCTAATTGGTCATTGGGTTATCATAAATAAAATTCAGACTGTTACTGGAAAGCATGTAACAAAATGAAATCTCAGTTTAGATAGTGTGTACACATGTTACTATTTCTACTACAGCCTGGTGCCTCTAAGCAGTAATCCATCCTGGAGCACTGATGCTCCTCTCTTGGTAGTTTAATGAACCAGTGGACATACCCTTGATTCATATCAGGTTGTGGAGGATAATTAGAGTGGAAGTATTTTTTTTTTTGAAACAGTTGTTCTTAAAATGATTTTTCCTTCTTTTTGGAAGGGTTTATATCTCGCTAGTTGTATTTGGTGATCGTTCTCATTGGGAGAGAAAGAAAAAAAGGCTGTACGTGTACCCCTAAAATGACTGAGGCTCTATTTTAATAAGCAATTTTTTTGTTGCACGTGCAATTTAAGGAACTTAAACCACTCTTATGCTTGACCCCATCTTGTGCAGACAAAAGACGTTTATATGGCTGTCAGAGCTGAGGAACTGATTGGGCTTTGTGTGTGTGCACAGAGTTAACCTATCCAGTCGAAGGGCTCCTGGAGCCAGTCAAACACGGTTCCCTTTGCTTGCCTGCTTCGTGTTGCAGTTTGCACTCAGCCTGATCATCTTACTGATTTGCTTTACAGGGCTCTTCTGTATATAGCTGTGCAGCTGAGGGGGATGCAGGCAGTGATGAAATTGGAATAAATGGCCACAGTTTAGGATGAACAAGGATTTATTAAACTAGTTTTGCTATTGAATGACATGTCCGATTTCATTCTGTGTATGGTGCCTCTGAGCATTCCTTTGCACAAGATTATTAATCTTTGTGACAATGTTTTGTCAGCTGCAGTATTTGTACTTTCCTGTAAGGAGCCCATTTCTTTTGTCTCTCATTCAGATATGCTTCCTTCAAAAGAGGAGAAGAGCAAGACTCCTCCAATGTTTCTGTGCATTAAAGTAGGCAAGCCCATGAGAAAGTCCTTTGTGTCTCAGAGCACCACCATGTCTCAACAGTACAGTAAAAAGATAAAGCAACCAGAGTACTGGTTTGCTGTTCCTCGGGAAAGGTAAGCTGCAGCACATAGCACAAAAACATGTTTGTCTCTTTTTTTTTTTTTTTCTTTTTCAAATGTGTAGTGCTTTCTAGAGTTGAATCTGAGTTTTCCTACGTGGTCCAAGGTGTGAAATGCAGCAAGGATGCCGTGATGAGAGGGGTGCTCTCGTTTCATTGCATGCCAGAGAGATAAAGCAGTGTTTGTTGCTGGTCTAATATGGCTCCCAGTGGGAAGGAAGGAAGGATCAGGTGCCACTTGGAAGATGAAGAGAGGGATATACATGCAGCTAACATACAATAAAAGCTCCGGGGGATGATCTGGGTTACAGCTGTAGTCCAGGAAGAGGGAAAAAGGGGAGCAATGGCAAGAGAGGCAAAGAATCCATGAAGGTGCCAGTGCTTAAAACCAGGTATTTCACATGAGCAAAGGGCATCGTGTGGAAAAGGGAGACACTCCGATGCTTCTAACTGAGTGAGTGTGGCTATTTATGCCTTCAGGCCCATAAAAAAAAACCCAACAAACCTTCCTTTGCGATAAAATCCATTGAAATGTTTTATGTACCTGTAGGTGTGTATGTATGCATAAATAGTACTGTAGTGCACCAAAAATAAAAAGGTGAAGACCTGTGATTTTTCCACATAAATGGCCCAAGAATTTACAATTTTCACTGGCTGTGAGGAATCAAGTCCCTGCTCCTTCTCTTGCTAGAAGGCAGCTAGAGTAACTCTCCGGTCTGTTGATGAACCAAAATAGGGAAATTGGTGATCATATTTCTGGCGAATTAGATACCAGGAAGGAAGAATCTGAATTTATGATCAATCTCAGAGATGTGTCTTTAAGATGCGGTCAATTTTTTCTTTTTTTTTTTTTAAATAATTTTTCAGAATATTTAATTTTATTTTCGAATTTTTAGCATGTGTATTGATTTAAGTGTTTATTTTCTGTATTTTAAAAATGAGTGTTTTGAGCAGACCAGTAGTGTGAAAGTTGCTGCTGACCCAGGGGAGGGAGGGGGAGAGATTTAATCCAGCTGGAATGTGGCCATCAGGGGTGTAGCTGAAGATAGCTTTTGGTTTGCTTGCTATCTGCTGAACCCAGTCCTTGGCTCCTCAGGGATTGCAAAAGGGTGGGTTCAGAAAATTCTAGGTTGAAGCGTGAGTAAATACTTCAAGGAGTTGGAATGATGCTGTAATAAACACAAGGTCAGTTATTGCTTTGAGGATAGTGTATCTAATGTTGAATAAAGCTGCTGAGCTGAACTGAGGCAGTCCCTGATTATTGCTTTGTGCAACAGGTAAATCTATTGAGCTTCTTCCCACAAATTTGGAAAACAGCTTCTCTACTCATCATTTTCTGAATAGTGAGGGGACCTAACCCATATATAAACCAAAGTGTTGACAACTGGTTTATACTTCTGTTTTTAGAATGAGGAAAAAGTAATTTCTGCAATGAGCTGTTGCAGCAGCACTTGGTTGTGCAGGCTAGATCCTTGCTGTCGAGGCTGCTGTTCAGATCTTGGTCAAAATTAGCGGTGAATGTAGTATAAGGTTGGGTCATTTTGGTGCTGTTTATGCACGCCTATTTTAACACCACAGAGGTGCATAAAAGATCAGGTAGAACTTGGGACAAAATTTAAATGCAAGACACACTCCTTCATATTAATGCAAGACATGTCTTTGCCTAACAAGTCAGTGTTTTCTCCAAACTCTCGGATGTGTTCCCAAAGCAAAATACATCGCTTCCTACCCTGTGGTGATACTTTTGCACCGGTATTGCATAGTATATAATTATCAGTGTTGCATCTTGAGAGTGCAATGGACATGAGGTCATTTGGGATAGCTTTGCAATGTATTTTTGATACAATGTATCAAAATAATTTACTAAATTTAAAAACATTGGGAATGCAATTTATATTCATGTATGAAAATATCAAGAATACCACTCTCATCTTGTTGGCCATAAAGCAACATAAATAAAATACTTTCCATCCAGTGCAGTCACAGTAGCTTGTGCAACATCTTAATGTTTCATGGTAATTAAAAAAAATGAACAACATCCAACCAAACAAAAAAAAAAACCCAAAACCCACAACAACCCAAATCTGGATTTAGATTGTGAGGAAATTGGCATGCATGACTATAATCATTGTGTAAGTTAAATCTTCCTCTGATTTGCATTTAATTACATTTTTCCACGGTCTCTTAGTGTTTGCTGTTAAAACAGCTTCTGCCATCAGTTGTGAAAATGGGTCAATTTTCAGCCTGGGCCCTGTAGCCCACCATTCCCATCAGAACTGCTCTTCCATCTGCAGACGGCTGCTGCTTTCCTGGCTGTGGCAGGCTGTGGGAAAGCTGCATTGGGGGCAGACATACTTACCTTTTAAATTTTTTCTTTTTTTTTTTTTTTTTTTTTAACGGCAACCTCTGGAAACATCATTAATACAGAGGGAAGACTGTTAGGTTGATATTCTTTATAAAGGCTGTCAATAAGCTTTAAGTCTCATTTGCCTTTTGCAACTGTTGTAGGTCTTCTCTCTTCCTACGTGGCTTCCCAGGTGTTGAGAGTGTCCCGGCATGCGTCGCCCCATGACCCGCGCAACACAGCTGAGTTAATCAGTGACTATAGGGCTGCATTGCGCTGCTGCTTCATCACAGTGGTGCTCGCCTTAGCACGTAAAGGGGGAGATTGGCTTCTTGAGTTGCCTTATGTACAGATTATTCGGTCTAGGGCAGCTTCTTGCTGGGTTCAGCTGAGCAGAGACACACCCATGCTTTTGGACACCATTAGAGAGATTGATTCTTTTGCTGAGAAGTCTTGTAATGGGTATAGCTTACAGTATTAGAGGGTAAGTCTGTGCATGCTCTTACTACATGGTTTTATGGTTTAAATGTTAGGTAGATTTATGTTTAAATGGTATGTAGATTTTTCCACCCTACTGGATTTTCAGTAGTAGTAGGTCAGTAATTATGTCACAGATTTCCTCAAGGTTTTGCAGAGGAAAATGCCTTGCACTGGGACAGATACGGTAATGCAGAATTTCTTTGTTTATAAACATGTGTCCTAACAAATAATTTAGTCATTTTAGCATTGACTAGTTCCTAGTCAAGAAGTAAATCGCATTGATCATCTATAATATAAATTTGGCAGACAGATTTGGTTTATAAATGTAAAATTTGCATTGATGTCGATGTAAAAGACATTATACTGAGATAATGGTGCTGAGAGGGCCTCCGCTGTTTTGAAGTTTCTTTTTTGAGAGCAGGCAGAGGAAGGTTAACAGGGTTGAGCCTTGCTTCTATTTTTCAATCTTAGCTTCCTGCCCCATGGGTTTTTTTGGTTTGGTGTGGGGAGTTGGGTGAGTATTTGGTTGTTTTTTGTTAGTGTTTCTGTGCGGTTTCCTTTTGGAGAACAAGATGTTTCTTGGTTGTGACTCCTGATAGTATCTAGTGTGTGTATTTAATATGGTTAAAGCTGAGATCTGGAAGAACTTGCAGCACAACTAGCTGGAGTCAATACCTCCGTGGTGCTTCTGTGCACTTAGGCAGGGCTTTGTATAAAGAAACGATGATTAAGATGGTCCTGATGCTGAAGGATCATTCTTCCATGCTCCTGTTAATGAAATGGAATAGATAGCATAAAACTTAGATTTAAACTCCTTTTTTAGCCTTCTACAAATAGAGTACTCCTAGACTCCTGATAAATAAGATATCAAACTATACAGATGAAACCTATGAAAACCTGTTTGGATCTGTAGCTTAATATTTTATAATGAGGGCTCATATAAGTTTATATAAGGTCATATAAGCTTATGAGGACTTACAATACCTTAGCCCTCGTAAGATTCATGAAGGATCATCATCTAGTCAGGTGTGTTTATAGCAAAGTTGTAGGACCCCTCTGAATTAATTCCTGTTTCTAGGCCAGTAGCTGTGGTTGGACGTGGAGCACAAGATGCACAAACCCTCTCCCACTACTGAAACACACAAATTTGTAGCCCCCCTCCCACCTGAGACTCATTTGAAGACATTCATTTCTGGAAAACTGGTTTGCTGCCCTCAAAAGTCCACTATCGTTGCCATATCAACAGAAATGGTGGTGGTGATGATGTCAGTTCGGGACCTCCTAAATTAAAGTATGTCTTTTAGAAGCCAAATAATTTATGGTTCCCCCTCAAGCATCAACTGTAACTTGACAAGTTGTCTGGTGTGTTTTATTGATAATTGTCTTTGCTCTTTTTCAGTGCACTATATAACTACTTTGATTTTTTTTGGCTTCCGGTCCCTGGTTGTGGTTGTATCTGTATTACCAGGATGCAATTCCTCTTAATGTAGACTATCACTGAGTATCGCTTCTGTAAGCTAAGTAAATCTTTTTGCCTGTTGCTGTACTGCGGTTGGTTTTGCATCTCTAAGCTGCAACGCTTGAGCATGACTTGGGAAGGGTGCACCAGGGATGGGCACAGTATTCCAGCAGTGGTCATCAAGGTGTCAAACACCAAACTAAATACAATCTCGTTCCTTCCGCTGAATGTTACTTTCTTCGCACATTCAAGGATGACACCAAGTATTGTCATCAGTGTGCTGGTGCGGAGCTCTTGCTCCAAACTTCAGAGCCGTTATCCCAGGTCTCTGGGGTCTTTCTGCTGAGGGTCAAGTACCATCCTGCAAGCACAGCCTCTGCTCACTGTTCTTCAGTATGTGCTCCTCTGTCCGGATGCATTCACACCCACAGCTGATTGTGCCCAGTTTACTAAGCAATGCAGTGGCATAAATACTCCACAAAGCTTTCATCTTACACTGATTTTATCATGTTACTGTCATGATCTTTATGTCATGTTTTGTTCTCCAAAATTAGTTTTCTACTGAATTTATATCCTTCACTATAAACTTTTTATATTTGTTTTGTGCCCTCTGTGTGTGTGTTACTATGAACACATTTGTAAGCATATTCACTTTCCTTTTAATCTGGCTGTAAGTGGGAGGAGTCCCTCTTTAACCAGTGTTCCACCTTTCATTTTTGATTTGTGCCTCCTAGGTTTTGTTGGGTTTGATTGTGGGTTTTTGTTGGGTTTTTTTTTTTTAAAGTTTCCTGTTACCATCTTTTCCTTTTGAATAGTTTCTTTCTGGAGTGATTAATTTTAGGTTTCTGAAATTGTTCCTTTCCAAGTATTTTATGTTTTATTTACATTCCTCTGTTTGTGCATGACATAGTCATAAGTATGTGATCACCAAAACAACTATTGAGTTCTAGGATAAATTTCCTTGCAGCTGTCAAGTTGGCTGTAAGAGTGTTCTTCAAGCAGTGGTTTTTCAATTTTAAAATTGTCTGAATTTTTTTCAATTTGGTAGCTTACAAATACCACCATAGCATAACGTTACAATTTTATTATCAGAGAAGGGATGTTCTGCATTGCCTTCAGAATGACCTCACTTCTATAGTCACCTATTTCTCATTTTATGCTGCTGCTGCTTAAATCTGGAGTGTCTGGATTTATTTAGCATCTGTCCATGGTAGAGGAAAACTTAGTTAAGGACTGCTTAAATAAACTGAGCATATAGAGGTGCATGGGGCTTGACAGGAAATATTCTGAGTGTGCTGAGGAAGTTGGTAGATGTTATTGCAAAACTGCTTTCTATCATCATTTCAAAGGTTATGATTATTAGGAGAGGTCCTTAATAATTGGAAAAACAAATACTGCAACCATCTTCAGAAAAATTGAAGAGGATCTGTGGGAGCACAGGGCAGTCAGCTTCACCTCAGTCCCTGGGAAGATTATGAAGCACGTCCTTATGGATGCCATTTCCAAGCACATGGAGGGCAAGAAGTGATCAGGAACAGCTGTTGTAGACTTTCCAAGGGCAAATTGTTTTTCGACCAACAAGATAACTTTTCTGTTTGAGATGGCTAGGTCTGTGAACAAGGGATTGTTGGTTTACCATGACCTCAGTAAGGCTTTCAACATAATCTCCCATACTATCCTTAGAGCCAAATTGGAGAGATGTGACCTGGACAGATAGACTGCCAGGTGGGTGAAAAACTGACTGGACCATTGGGCTCAAAGGGTTGATAGCTAGTCTGAGTGGCAGCCAGGTGCAAGTGGTATTTTTTGGGGACTGATACTGTTTAATGCCTTTGGCAGCGACATGGACATTGGGACAGAATACATCTTTGTCATTTTGGGCAACGATGCCAATTTTGGGGAGTGTTCATACATTGGAGAGCAGGGCTGCTCTTCAGAGGGACCTCAACATGGAGGAATGGGCTGACAGAAACATCAGAAAGTTCAGAGAAGGCAAATGCAAAGTTGTGCACCTGGGATGGAGCAGAGGTACAGTCTGGGAACAGGTTGCCTGGGGAGCAGCTCTGCAGAAAGGAGCTGGGGAAGTTGAGAGCAAACTCAACATAAGTCAGTGGTGTGTCTTTGCAGTAATGGAGGCTTCACTTCTTGCTGGCCTGCGTAAGGAAGAGCATAGCCAACAGCTTGGGTGGTGGTTATTCCCCTCTTCCTTTTGGACATGTGGTTAAAAAAAAAAAGAGGGGTGTGGAGAGGTGAAGTAGGATGGCACCAGACCCTTTTCAGATCACATGCTGTATGCGTCACAGGAAATTGTGATTACATAGAAGAGAAAAACAACATGAGACTGGTTGTGCGTGGAACAGGTTGCTTGGACAGGTTGTGGAATCTCTGTTGGAGATTTTCACAACTGCAAATGGACAAGACTCTGCAACCTCCTCTAACTTGGAAGTTAGCTCTACTATAAACAGAAGTTGGCCTAGATGATCTCCAGAGGTGCCTTACAACCTAAACATGTTCTGCAGTTCTGAAATGAGAATAGGCTGGTCTCCTCCACCCACCTGCATGAATGTACTTTCAAACTGATCTTAGCCAGACAGCAGCAATCACTAGTTTTATTGTTTTTTCATAGGGATTTGTAGGAATTAGTTAGCTTTCCAGACTAGGAGTACTGCACATAAAATACACGGTGCTCAAGTTAAATGTCTCTTTCCATTAAAACTCACATTAGTTAGCAAAGAGATGATCATACTGCTCTTTCTGAAGCCTCTGTGAGCAAGTGAAGAGGAATGGGGCATGCTGAGTGGCACCTACTGATGTCAGAAAACTTTTGCAGTTAGAAGAAAAGGTCTTGACTAAAACGAGATGATAGGGCTTTTAGAAGTGCCTTCCATAGTTCACTGGTTTTAGATCTATGCAAACTCGTAAGCAATCACGTGGCTTCTCACAAAGAAGGGGGCAACCCTTGGCAATGGGAGTGTGACTCTCTTTTAGCCTTTTCCAGGCAATCATTGGTGAGAACTATCACAAAGACTGATTGTTTGCACAGTACTACCTTGATCTCGTGTGTGTGTGTTGCTGCAGAGGATCAACAGCAGCTAAAATTTGTACTTTGATATCAACATTAGGTACCTTACTTGTCCTTGATGAAGGGAGGCTGCTGATGCCTCATGAACTAGTGTTGGGTGTTCACAAATTTAGCACAATTGTACTAAAACCATATTTGGTTGTATATATTAAAAATGTTTCACAGGTACAGTTCTTATTTGATAACAGAAATTTAAACTCTGCTAGAACATGTTTGCCATGCTCCACAGAAATGTTTGTGAATGCAAAGGAGAAGAGAAAAAATTGATGGCAATGCTAATATGTTCCTTTTTCATGGTTAAGAGGATATTTCCATGATGAAGCAAAGTCAATCCTTCATCCTTTCTGAGGGTGGTGGAAATTGGACCCAGATTTCTTGAGGCCAAAGTGAGTCAGGCACCTCCAAATATCTCACTTAGATTGTGAATTAGTGTGGCTGTCATGAGTGGGCAACAATTGCAGAGCTGCCAGTTTATGCTGCTAGAACTGACATCAGACTCTAGCCCTCGTTGGTAGGAGTGTAGAACAAAAAAAGTAGACTTGATTGGAAAAATCTCTGGAATTATACTAGTGACCCTGAACAGAACCCAACAGTGCTGAAATGGTGTTTTAAGATTATTTGTGCACACACACACACATGTATATATATAAATCCAAGTAACTTGAAATAAAAGGGGGAAATTTCTAAATTTCTGTAAGATTTTTCTTGGTTTGTATTGATCAAGGAATTGCCAGACAAAACTTTCTGGTGAATAACTGGAGAAACATCCAGTGCCATAAGTTCTTCTTTTTATCTGCCCTCTTTAATTAGGGTTTTATTTTTTTTGCTGGCAATTCAAATTCTTGTACAGTAGATCCACTATTGTATTCCTGCTTGAAATTGCATGCATTCATTCTAATTTTAATATACTACATAAAGTCTTTCTTGAAATTGTTTTACTGTTTGTTAAAGAGGTGTTCTTCGACAACATTCGTAAAGACAGTGATTGAGAGCTGGCCACGTTTATAGAAGTGCATATAGTGCTGGTGATATATCATTAGCAAAGCTGTCAGTAACTGCTTATTGTCATTATGCTAACAGAATGAAGAATTGTTTTGTGATTATAGTCTCTAACTTTTAGAGGGCAACTAGAAACGTGATGTAGACTTTACTGGTGATATCTTATGGCTTGGTTTATGCAGGAGGTCAGACTAAATAATTAAAGTGAGGGGTTTTTTAATGGAGTTAACTTTTGTGAGCGTGATCTAATACCAAGCAATTTGTCGTTTTAATTATGAATTGTGTGGGACTGGATAAACCATTTAGTTTCTCCATGATGTTTTGGCTGTACCAATAGCAAAGGGAAGAAAAAAACATTGTGGGGACAGAAAGCAGAGAAACCTTGAAATGCTTCGGACTGCCAGGTGGAAGGAGCTATTGCCTTGTGCGGTATGCAAGCATGGAAGTACACGGGTAACCTATTTGTATGGCTGTCCTTTCTTTGTCATTGGGCAACACCTCAGTGCTACACAACAGTGCCATGTTCGTGGACCACTGCACAACGATTGTCTCCGCTTCTGTTTACAGGGTGGATCACTTGTACACGTTTTTTGTTCAGTGGTCACCAGAAATATATGGGAAAGATGCAAAAGAGCAAGGTTTTGTCGTGGTAGAAAAGGAGGAGCTTGACATGATAGACAACTTCTTCAGTGAGCCCACAACTAAAAGCTGGGAGGTGAGTGCTTTCTGCCATTGTATGAAGCATGGGCATATCAAGTGTGCACCCCCTGATAAGAATCTCAGCACTTGCTCCTTTGATTATTTTTATGGTGTTTCTTTAGAATGCTTGGTGCTTCATAGAGAAGTCTCCTCAAGGCTTGTACCTGTCTCACAAATGTAGTCATATTCCTTTCAGTCCTCCTTTCTTCTCTCCCTAGAAAGAGCAAACAACTGGGAGCTCTGTGGCATGCAACCAGCAGAAGTTGTGTAAATATTTTGGTTATGTGATATTAGCCTTTTGCAAAACTATACAGGTGTATGGTTGCTAAACTCATGTTGTATTTATATACCACAAACAAAACCTCCAAAATGTATATGTACATGTAAACACCAACAGAGACTCCTGTGTGCTGGTTGAAATAGATTGGTATGTGATGTGACATACCCTTGCTTCTCAGGGGCACGCAACAATGCTGTTTGAATATTGGTTGTAAGATCAATAGGTTTTAGACTGGGACTTTGGCTTTTTCATATGGGGGCTTTTGCAATCTGTTTTAACTACTTGGCATGCCTGTGTGTGTTATCTCTCTGTCTCTTGTGCATACAAAGCCTAGTTTCTAAGGGAAATAAGCTCGCACACATTTTTAATGATGTTTCTGAATGCTGAAGCACTCCTGTGCGGTTCAATTAAAAATCAATCCCTAAGTGGGAAATATCTTGATGGTGATTTAAAAAGTGATCTGATTCTTTGTCTTAAACATAAACTTGTCTTTAAAATTCTACTGCCCTCTTCCTGCCCCCCAAGCATTTCTATCTTCAAAGTATGTTGTCCTATTCTGAAGTGGAGCTTGCCATTTGAAATTTAGCAGCAGCATCTCTAATCCCAAATAGCTTTTATTTTTGCAGTTTTTCAGTTTCTTAATGTTGGCGCTTTGTGAACTGCAAGATGAAAAAAAAAAAAAAGTGTGTTCATTCCTTGGTTTGCTCAGAGTTGAGTGCAGTCATATATTGCACTAGATTTCACTGTATTTGCATGCCACTTCCATAAAACCAAAACGAAGGAGGAGGGCCAGTGATCTGAAGAACAGAGGTGGGAGAGATCTGGCCACACTGGGAGCTTTTCTCTCATTGTTTTATTAAAGTATGTATTGGGAGAAGAATTAGCTGGAAACAGCTTCTTTCGTTTGTAATACATTCAAACTTTATAAACTGAAAGTAGGTCTGCCAGGAAGTCTCTATTGGAAGTCCAAATTTGGGCATGATTACAGTGAAAGTTTCACTCTCCCTTGCAGGGAAACAGAAAGTGTGAGTGTAGAGAAGCGTATGAACAATTTTATGACAGTGTGCCACTGGCAGTAGCTGTCTGTCGTACTTGTGGGCAAGAGCTCCTGCCGCTGGAGCAGAGAAGTGTAGTGGATACTGCAAAATAAACTGGTAGATGATGAAAGGGAAACAAATGCCTTTGAATGTTCGAATTCTTTACCATGCCAGACCCAACCAGGAGGAAACTTTTGTGGAGGTATGTGGAACTATATCGCTGTTTTGAACAGCGTGGATCTGATACAGCACTTCTGTCCTAGTAAAAAATGTGCTTCATACTTAGATGAACTACCTGGGTAGGGTATTCCCACCCCAGGTAGTTTGCTTTCTCAGTTCCATAAAATCTTTAAAAGATTTTTGTAGATCCAGTTTCTGTAGTGGTTGATTCTTTTAATCTGTTTCTGCTTATGTGTGGTCTGTAATTATCTGAAAATATCTATCTATGCAGTTCCTTTTTTTTTCCAATTGTTGACTCAGAACTTCATTCAAATGTGCACTTCAGTTATAGACTGAATAGGTATCTATGCAGTGAAGAGGCAGGCTTGTCTCTCTGTGTTTGCAATTTACAGCTGTGTTAATAGATTTTCTGTGGTGGCTTATGTCTCTGAGTTTGGTTGCATTTTGCTACAGATACCTGTTACCGTTTGATTTACTGTGATACGTCCCCTCCCTGGGTGGGTAGACTATTCCTAGAAAAGAGTGTTTGAAAGAGGAGTTGGGCACTTTTGATATAAGATGGGAACAGTAAAAAAATTTAAAAAAATAGTGGCCTGGGAGATGAGGAGGGAAGGAAAACCATTCAGGAGGTAGAAAAAGAACAAGGATAAAAGCAGAAAAAACATTTTCCTTTAACAATTTGTTGGGTTTTTTAAAAGTGATCTTAATTTTGCAATGCAAACCTTCCCTGAAATTGGCTGTAGGAAAATTTTCCAGCACAGGATTCCCTCCAGTCTCAGAAGACCCAGGACTAGATCCCACTGAGCCTGGGCTGGAGGGGCAGAACGCAGCTGTACAGCTCTTCCAGTATCACCGACAGGAATACCGGTACTGCCTGGGCGTGTGGGGGCACGTAACAACGTTAATTCTGCAGGCTGGATTTTGATTTGTGGTGGTCCTTCCCGTCTTTTCCTAATCCCACTGTGCATGTTGGAGTGCCGGTGCCCGGGTGCCCTGCTCGGGGCGGCTGCAGGCGAACATGGGCTGGACGTGAGTGCATGTAGTGGACATGTTCCTCAGGTCCCACTGGAGATGCCAGGTGTGACTGACAGTATCAGGGCTTTGTCCTGCCCATGGTGAGCTCCTCACCAGACCTGATCTTCACGAAAAACTCCTGCTCTGTGCTTTGTGGTGTGGTTTAGTCTGCACCTGGAGTCAGTCCAGTGGATTTGTTTTCTCGCATGTGGGGTAGGTGTGTGTAGGACCTCCAGGCACTTCTTGGCAATTGTCTTGACTGTTGACAGCTTCTGCAAGTTCAAGCAGTGATCATGAAGGTGTGGAGGACTTATGCAAAACTTTATCCATGTGTAACGTGAAAGCCCTTTAGAAGGCATATTTGCAGGAAGATGTGTGGCAGTGGCGCAGTGTGCTCTGCAGCCACATCTTGATGTTCCTGCTCCAAGATAAGACCTCTATGGTGATACGCTCATGGAAAGATGGCGGTTTACAGTTTCCCATTTGTTTTGTACTTAGGCCTCCTTGCTTCCCTTTTTCTTTCTCATCAGCCCTGTCTCTGAGCTCTCACTTGCTTCCTCTTTGCCGTGGTGGCACCGAGCCCCAGCTAACACCCCGCTGCTGGGCACAGTGTGTCTCACCTGACCTGCCACTGCTGTGCAGAGCCCAGGCTCCTGTTGCGTGCTAGGCGCCCCAAGGTGCACTGAAGGGTTAGTGGCTTTCCAGCTGTGCCAGATGATGCTTTCTGCCAGCCAGGAGGCCGATCACCCCAGCACAGCTCGTCGGGAGCCAGGACACTCGGACCACTGCTGCTGAGAGGCGAGGCGGCGTCCCCCCCTCTGCGGTGAGCTCCGGGCACCGTTGGGTGTTGCCCCCATGGGAGATCCTGTCCCGCACCGCCTTTGGATTTCTGTTTGCTGCCCGTGCCACGTGGGGTTCAGAGTTTGTCCCCTGTCTCTCTCACCTTCTAAACTGCTGAGTCCTTTTATAGACAAGCATTAAATGCATCGACTGGCATTCTTGCTTTGTCTCCAACTTTATGGGAAAAGGTAGTGTGGCTTACCTGTAGTTGCTGGGGAGAAGTCTGTGCTTCGTTTTATCAGTATTTAAATTCAAACCTGACATTAGAAATATTTATATGGACTCACCTTATAAAATATTAAAGTGTACTCTCTTTATAAAGTCTTAAGCAAAGGAATAAATAGAAGTTTCCAAAGAGTTGTTTGATCATTTTCAACTTAGAATATATTTTATAAAGACCTTGACTCTCAGAATGAGTATTTTCAAGAACTTACATAAACTGGATGCTCAGAATCTTACTCAGTACCTTTCCTACAATACAGAACTAACTGTTCAAGTTGATTTACGTTTTTACTTCTTTGCTATATTCATTCTATTTCAGTTTGTATGCACAAACCCATGTCTGAGTCAGTAAAGAAAACCAGAAAAAAGCTGCTGTTTTAATAAAAAGAAGTAAAATTTTAAACTTTTTTATATTCTCATGCATTAGCACCTGAGAAAATAATTAATGTGCTCAACTAGCTGCATGAGAGAAACACACAAAGAAGCTTCTGTGTCCTCCTCATTTAGATTCCCACAAGACATCTAGTTCAGATGTGTGTAGTGTGCCTCGGAAGAAGTAGGTGCACTTTAGCCTTCTGACTTGCGACCAAGTATGCCTGAGACTGACCACACGATGTCACCTGGTTACCTCAATGTTGATTAAGCCAAAGACTCTACAGTTGTGGGGGGTTACCAGGGCATCAAGAAATTCTGGTCATGCTGTCTCAAAGACACCTTGCCAGTTCAGATTTTCCCCATTTGGTTATTGTACTTGATAGAACCATCCCATACAGTGGTTTTGTTCCACACAGTGTAACAGCTGAGGAGTATGTTGTTTTAAATTAATTTGCTTCAACAGAGGATTGACAGTGTAAGAGCTATGCTTAGGTTGGACATTTGTTCTCTTGCCTCAGATCATTACTGTAGAAGAAGCAAAACGACGAAAGAGCGTTTGCAGTTACTATGAAGATGATGATGATGATACTTTGCCTGTCTTAAAGCATCACAGCGCCCTCCTGGAGAATATGCACATAGAGCAGGTATGGCTGGAAAAACCTCAAGTCTCCTTGTTAGCTGTGGTGCTGTCTCTGCTGAGTGGGGGACATTCTGCCTTCTGGAGGCAATCCCAATGTTTTTTAAGAATTTGGAAAGTACTTAGGATGTTGGAGCATCCTTGTGCAAGGTCCTGTTTGCTGCAGCGCTGGCTCAGCCGGAAAGCTTATTTTTATGTTTTGCAACTCTGGAGTTTGAGTTGTGATATTGAGGACTGGCAACTCTTTTTAGTGCTCGGAGAGGGGCTGCCAGTTTTCAAATCTCTTTCGCAGGTGATGTGAATACAGGTGGTTGGCCTCAGAGTACAAGGCCACATGCATGTGGCAGAGATGTTAAGCTGCTGGCATCAGCTGCTCCCTTGACAGCCATTTTTTTGGCTCAGAAGCCCCTCAGAAAGGGAATAGTCTGGGGCACCACCTGTGACCCAGCCTGCTGAATATGTAACCATTTCCCTCTGTTCATTGCCCAGCTTGCCCGGCGCTTGCCCGCACGAGTGCAGGGATATCCCTGGCGGCTTGCGTACAGTACGCTGGAGCACGGGACTAGCCTGAAGACTTTGTACCGTAAATCAGCATCTCTCGACAGTCCAGTTCTCCTTGTCATCAAGGACATGGACAACCAGGTAAGGAGTGCTTGTTCTGCAGGGATTGGACTAAAAGGGCAACATTATAAAGAGTGATCATTATGAAGTACTAGTCATAGCGTGAAGTGACATCGTACCAAAATAAGACATTGGTGTTTTCTTTTATATTTTCTACTGCTTAAACTAAACTTAGAGGCAGGAAAGTACATCAGCACTAATAGAAATACCACCTCTCCCCCTCCCACTTCATAATTGCAGTGAGTGCCCCTTTTAGTAGTGCCCATGGGAGTATCTTCCTCAGGTATCTCAGTTAACAAGCTGTCACAACAAATAATCCCTCTGTGGAGGTCTAGTACTTCAGTAGCTCCTAGAGTCGGCATTCCTGCTGCCATTGTTGTCATCTGGCTTTTAACTTGCAGGGTACAAAAGATTTGCAGGAGTACTTGCTCATCTGATGTACTTCACTAGTTGGTAGTTCTGATATGAAACTCCAGCTCAGTTGTTCTTTAGAAAGTAGTTTGAAATGTCTTGGTTTTTTTTCTCTTGAATTTTACTCTGTTCTCAAAAGTAGTTTAATCATTTCATTCTAACAGATATTTGGAGCATATGCTACACATCCTTTCAGGTTTAGTGACCATTACTATGGCACTGGTGAAACATTCCTCTACACATTTAGTCCAAATTTCAAGGTAAGTGGGTGTTCACTTTCTCAAATAAGATTTTTAGGTTCCACTTCTGAAACATTTATGAGATTTTTATGACGACAGCACACTTGACTTTAGAATATGTGCCGGCTGTTGATGAATGCAGTTAATCACTCATTGCCTCAATGCAGTGCTTTAAAGAAAAGTAGCTGTAATTATCCAAAGTGCCAAGAGGACAGTCTGTAAGGGTGAGGAGAGGTTTTAAAGTGGATTGAAGGGGGAAGCAGGAGGAACAAGAAGTGGACTGTCAAAGACTCATCTTGGCAGGCAGCGATATAAAGAATAGGGTATAATTTCACACGTGCTTAGGGTCACAGTGACAACAAACCAGAGATAAGAGTGCTACTGAAATAATGTTCATGGCTTATGCATTTTTCAGTATTGAACACATTTTCTTTTTTAACAGAATGCCTGTTGATTCAGAGATGCAAGCAGAATTTTAAAAACGATTAGGGTGCCTTGTTCATAGTTTTCAATATGTATTGTTCCTTTACTTTCTACCTATTACCTCTTCCTCACTCCCTTCAAGAAAAAAAAAAAAAAGAATAAAATATGACCACCTCAAAAAATACCTGCAGACTCAGTTCCCCAGTAGTTTTAGAGTACAAGAATCCTCACAGTCCAAATATATTTGGGTTTTTACCCCACTCAGGTATTCAAATGGAGTGGAGAGAACACCTACTTCATCAACGGAGACACCAGCTCTCTGGAGCTCGGAGGTGGAGGGTGAGTGAATGTCTGCTTTTCTAATCATGTAGCTGATTTTTTTTTTTTAATGAGAATAGGGACAATGGTAGTTTCAAGAAAAACTAATCAGTAAAATGCTGAACTTTTAGTAAGCTGTTTAGTGCAGATACCTCAGCAATCTGATTTCTGTTACAGTCCCAGAGCAATTTCCACTGCTTAGAGTGACTGATGTTGGGCAATTCATGTCTTTTTTTTTTTTTTTTTTTTGTTTTTGAGATTGGAAAAACCCCAGATGTTTTGGGTAGATACACATCTCATTGCTGAAGTGGTTTGCCACTGGAAGATAATTTTTAATGGCAGTTTTGCCGTCAGCTTTTAAGGTTTCTTACATGGTCCTTGTTAAATTGTCATTATTCTGTTGCTATGCAAAGCAAGGATACAGACAGTGCTTAATGAAGTCCTAAATTTCAAAGGTCAGTGGGTGTGAAATCAAGAGCTAAGGCTATACGAGTAACTAAAGCTGACTGCGAGCTGCACCACAGACATCTGGGCATGGTGTTGCATTGGGAGTGTATAAGCACCCCTCTTCCTCCCCCTAAACTAGAAGGGGCCGTGTTCACATCCAAACAGCCGAGGAAGGGACCCTGACATCAACATCCTGGTGTCAGTCACAGCCACAGCCAGCGGTGGGAACAGCCAAATGGCACGGGGGGCCGTGGGCGCACGCTCATTCCTGCGCTGTGCCCCACTCGCTGGCACGAACAAAAGTGAGGGGACTGCTCCATGAGCTTCTTGGCAAGTGCTTTGCTAGGATTAAGCTCTTCACATTTGTTCAAACAGATCCTCAGAATTACCTAGATTCCTCTGTATTGCTCCTCTGGTTGTTTCTAAAACTTCCAGTATTTTTACTATTATATATAACCTGAAATTTGCCATATATTTCCTTTTTAGTGGCCGGTTTGGCTTATGGTTAGATGCAGATTTGTATCATGGGCGAAGCAACTCCTGCAGCACCTTCAATAATGACATCTTATCTAAAAAAGAAGATTTCATAATACAAGATGTAGAAGTATGGACATTTGAATGAAATACGGACTGCCTTAAGGACTGGATCCATTAGGCACTTAAATGCTAACTAGAAGGTGCAGGCTGCCTCACAATGTTACACGCTTTTTCCTCAAGTTTGTACCAGAGCATGACTACGCAAAAAAAACCCTAAGCAACCAACCCAAGAAAAAACAGAGCTGTTTTTGAGAGGCAGTAGGAGACAGAACAGTAAGAGATCAGTCTGAAGTGTTTTTTACTTCCTCCTCCAACACTCTTCCATCAAAGATATGACACTTATGAAATCATTCACGGTGTGTAAGTTGAAAACTTTTTCTGTAACTGTGAAAAAGATCCTGTGGGAAAACTATAACTATCTAGTACATTCCATGTGTATTTATGTTCAACGTACAAATGCTAACCAAAAATAAAAGGTTACTTTACCAAAATCTACAGCATACTGTTTGCCATGGAAAAGAATCAGAAATAGGTGTACACAGCACTTAAGGGAACATGGTTTTTTAAAACTTTTTATTTATTGTTATTGCATAGCAGTTTTTTTTTTTGTAAATGTATTAGCTATGGGTTTTTTCTCTTAATGTTTCGAATCTCAATTTGATAAATAATTGCTATTCAGGTAGGTTTCATGCATTCTGAATCAATTTATTTGATTTCTGAAGTTAATTTTTATATTTTTATTTTGTAAATGAGATTTGGTTTTCTTTTTACCCTAATTAGAGGGTTCGTTTTCTGCCAGAAACACTTGAGTGCATAATTCTGTTTTGTTTTGTTTTTCTTCTGAGATGCGGGAGAAGGTGAATAGTGCTTCTTATTAACTCTGCTGTCACATTCCTGTTAATAGATTATTATTTTGGTGGTGTCTGGGGACACTGGGCAAACTGCCACCTGGTATAGACTGTATCAGCTCTGCTGCAGTCAACAGAACTGGGACAGTATGCTCGGAGCATCTGCCCCAGTGTTATTTGACTGTTTACAAAGGACATCTCTAAGAGAGGATTGCTTTTCTGTATCACCACCAAATGATTCAAAATAAGCCACCCACTGTGCTTTTATGAGCACTGCTCTACAAATTGAAGAATAACTGCTTTGTTAAAGAGGAAATACAATTGAGATTTAAAGAATGCTATTTCCCTAACAGGCCAGGTCATGTTAGTGTAATACTTGTTTTCTTAGTAATTATATATATGATTTCCTTCCTGAAAAAGACTTGAAGCAACAGGCTAGCTTAGGATTTGACAGGCAACTAAATAATCTTGTTTTTCATGAAACAATCAGATACTTTTTCCCCTCCCCCCTTAACACTGAAAAGACAAGACTGCATGTTACAAAATGAAAATTTCAGTAAATGGGGTGTGACAGAGGACTGGCAATCTTCACTATTGGCTGAAGAATTCTGCTTTCCCATTACGCTGTGGCGTTGTTTACACAATCCAGACCCAAGCAACATTAGGACGCTGTCCTGCCCTTAGACCTGAATGTGTCACGGTCCCGAGAAAGGTGGGTTTTAGAAATGGTAGTGCACTTCCATGCATTAAGCAGTACAGTCTAATTTTGGAATATTATTAACTAATACAGCTCGATTTAGTTACTCTTCTTCCCATTTTGAATAGATGGAAAAAAAAAAAAGCAGCCAAGCGGTTTTCTTTCAAAAGCATTACTAAATCTTAATCCTGCACAGAAATTTCACAGTCTAAAAGCCAATGCTATATACAGTAAGCCTGTAACATGCTGCACGTGAGCTTTTCACACTTCCCTTCTGTGTGGTCTACTACAGCCATAAATAAAGGTCTTATTGGTAATGCTGTAAAATATTTTGGAAGTTGCTAACAGTATAACGCTTTGGAGATACCAGGAATATCTAATACTGTTTGCTCTTTTAAATGGTGGCAGACCACTTAATCGTTAAAAAACCCAAACAAACCAAAACCAACAATCCAACCAAGTTCAACATTTTACATACATTTCACTATTGCTATCTACAACTTACTCCATTATATTATCCTTGTCAAAGCATATCTAAATGCTGTGGTCTATATTCGAAACAGTGTTGTTCAATCAAAATTCTGTGACCCTTGAAACTATGAATATTGAATATATGTAATGCAGTGCTATCACAATATTTTCAATAAAGGAATTTATGCATTCAGAAACTTGTTATAGAGATGTTTTCTCTTTTATTCACAAATTTTAGTGCATTTTAAAGATGAAAGGATGCAGTTTAAGTTACAGGTTACGCTGACAAATGCCTGTGCCTCCCCTCAAAAAGAGAATTCCAGCAATATATTTGAGAAACATGGCTAAGTTGGGGGCTTTTGTTTTAGTTTTCTTTTGCTTTTGTGTTGTGTTGTTTGATTGTTTTTCTTGTGTGGTATGGCATCTCCTAAAATAGAGCCATGTTTTGAGTTTACTCAAAGACAGACTGTGTCAAGGAGGTAAGAAATACCAGTAATCCTGTTCCAGATTAACAGCAGTTTAACCAGTAGTTCTTGTTGCTTCTCTCAGCTGTAGTGAATGACATGTATTCATTCCCTCATTGGTTTAGACCGTCCTGCTCCCAGAAGTCAAAAGTCCGTGTACATAACTTTTGTATGCACCCTTCTTAGGTTACTAAAGTGTTGATGTATTTTTCTTTCTGTCCAAGCAAGACAAAGGCATGCTATGTCTTAAAAGTACTTCAGCTTTATTGGGTTTATGGTATACAGAGGTGGCATAAGAAAAAACAAATCTATGATTGCGCATGAAACAGAACAAGTATGCTGTCTGTGAACCTTGCTTTGAGTGCAATGGCGGTAAGAATTTTCTTAACGTAAAGTAAGAGGAAAATTATGGTCATGAGTAAATTTTCTCTCGGATTATGTGTTGGGTTTGTGTGGCTGATTGGCTTGGCCTTGGCCAGGGGCGGGCCCATCTTGGAGCCGGCTGGCATTGGCTTTATCAGACACTGTGGAAGCTTCTAGAAGCTCCTCACAGGAGCCACCCTTATAGCCCATGCCCCCACCCGCTACCAAAACCTTGCCACACAAATCCAGCACAGAGTACAAAAGCTTGTTCTTGCAGTGTTAAGCATATGTACATTAGTGGTACTGATTGTTGATCCAGAACAGTGTTGAAATGCTCATTCACAATAGGGCTTGTAAGTACCCAGGTAAGTGTGGCTGTTCAATGTGGTGCTGATTTCAGTGCCGTTTTTGCACCGGGTATTTTGTACAAAGCTGGCTTTGGAGCAAAGTGCAACCCAGTTACTTTCAGAATAATCCTCGTGTGTAAACTTTCAAGATTTCACTTGCCTGTTTGTAGCTGAGAAGAGGAGCAGGTTAGCTCATTGCAAAGGGATTGCCTCATGCTCTGCAGGTCAGCAATTGCTGGCAAATGCACTTCTTCAGGTAGAATAGCTAACCATGTCCTATTTGTACAAGCACAGCTCGCTCACTCTGAAAGAAATGCATTTTTAAAAAGTCTCATCCTAAATTTTTCAGCTTGTTACCTCTTTAAACACCAGGGCCTATCATCTGTGGGGCAAGTACTTTGTACCGTTTGGGCTGCACAAAGAATACAAACATTGAAATTCTGTGGTTAGGGATTCTGCAGCTCAAGTCTAATAGTGCAAGGGATTTAAGATACAAATTATTAAGGAAACATTTTTAGAAATTGAAGGTTAGCTACCACTTAGAAATACCCTCTGTTGGCTTTGGAAGTTGATATGATGAGGGTGGTGAGGCACTGGAACAGGTTGCCCAGAGAAGCTGTGGCTGCCCCCTCCCTGGAAGTGTTCAAGGCCAGGTTGGATGGGGCTTTGGGCAACGTGGTCTAGTGGAGGGTGTCCCTGCCCATGGCAGGGGGGTTGGGACTAGATCGTCTTTCAGGTCCCTTCCAACCCAAACCATTCTGTGTTTCTATGATTTGAATGACCTCGGAGTGCATTCACTTAATTTTATTGCCAGATTGTACCTTTTTTAGTGAAAACTTAGGGTGACAGACTCGATGTATTCTTACTGACGCCAGGGGTGTAATTCAGCGTGCGGCTTAGAGGTTTCCTTCGCAGCCCCAAGGGAATTTCATATTCTGCCCGTGTCTGGGGTGCCGCTAAGTGTACGCAGGGCCCTGCTCGAGCTGCGTAAGGCGCCGTTAAATAACCGGGTTTACGTCGGAGTGACGGGGAGCGCCGGCCCTTGCCGAGGCGCGGGGGCGGGGCCCTCCCGCAGCCCGCGCGCGCCCCCTGGCGGCATAGGAGGCGGGCGGGGCGCTGCCGCGAGCGCCTGTGAGTGGTCCCCGGCCCGGCGTCCGCCATTGGTGCTCGCGGCCAGCACCAGGCGCCGGTAGGGGGCGTGCGCGGTCCCGGCGGCCGGGCGGTGTCTGCCGGGGGAGGGCCGGGGCCATGGCGGGGGAGGAGGCCGCTGCCGCCGCTGCTGGGGGGAGAGAAGCCGGTAACGGCGGCAGCTATGACGGCAAGTGTGTGTTCTGCAGGATCGCCCGCCGGGAGGAGCCGGGCACGGCGCTGCTGCCCTGCCAGGTGGGTGAAGGCCTCCCCAGGTGTCCCGCCGCGGAGCTCCCGCGGCCGCTTCCGCCCTTCGCCACCCTCGTCCTCTCCCGCAGGTGCGGGTCCGGTCAGCTCCCCGCTGGCAGCCGCTGGCTTTTGTTGGCCTGGGCGGGTGGCGGTTGTGGGTTGCCGGTTTTGAAGGAGGAGGCACGTCCTGGCCGTCGCCATGCCGGTGTGAGAGCTCCTGTGCGGGCACCGGGGCCTGCGGAGAGGGCAGGGCTCAAGGGCTGAGGGCGCGTCGGGGGAGTCTTCAGGGTCCTCCACTGTTTTCTGGAGATAGGAGTGAAACACTGATCTTGCTATCCTTAAATGTTGGCGCAAGAGCTAGAAACCTTAAAGCAGACGGAATCCTGACTGCAAAGGTCAGCTGAGGACACAAACGTGCTTAACAAGCCTTTCTGTAGGCTGGCTCCAAAAATCTTAAGATTTTTGCTAGTTACTTCAAATATAACATTAGGTATCACATTGACACGGGGAAGATGGACTTTGTTACCTCCTCTTTGCCAATATCCTCGTCCTAATCGATTTAATATGTTTGCATTCTTTTTTAGTATGACGACCTTGTTTGCTTTAGAGATATCAAACCTGGTGCCCCCCACCACTATCTGGTGGTGCCGGTGGAGCACATGGGAAACTGCAAAACACTGAAGGCAGAACACATACCTGTAGGTAAGGCTGTTACTGTGTGTTTAACCTAAAGGAAAATAATTTCGTACAGCCTTAAATACTGTGTCGTCAAGTAAATTACACCTTTGAGCACCATTTAATTGAGGATGTAAACATGGAAATAGGTGGTGTGAGTGACAGTAGATAGGGATTTACTCTTCCTGGGAACTTCCATGTGCTATTCTAGAATAGCACGGGTTTTTTGTGCAGTTCTAGAAAAACATTGCACTAGTGCATGAAATCTCTTTTGTTTGTATGGAGTATAGATACCTCAGCACTTCGTTGGAACTGCATCTTTATTTTTAAAGCATTTATGTGCTGCTTTATTGTGTTTTCTTAGATATATATGCAATTTTAAATTACATGAAAAATTACAGAAGAATTTTATAAAATTTGTATTTTAAAATAGGTGCTACATTATTTTTCAGGAAAAAAGGAAATGAGAAAAGAAAGAGGGAAATAGTGTTCCAATAAGGTTCAATAATTGTTGAAAAGATAAAATGCTAAAATATTGATGCTATGATTTATTGTTGATAGACTTTTTTTTTTTTAATTAAGAAACATTGTCCTGGCATTTGTTTCACAAGAAATGCCTAGCTAAGTGTGTTGAGTAACAGAAGAAACGACAGCCATACATGCATGAAGAGATTCCACCTTAGGTAAATTTACTGGTGATGCAAGAAAGGAGTTATAGTTGCATATTGTAAATCTTGCATCACTGTATTTCTCTTCTAAATGTAGGGTAGTTTTCTCCAGAAAATACTTCTGTATGTGTTTGGCTTCAAGACAATTCCTTAGACTTTTGCCTTGAGTTTTTGTATTAGGGTTGTTTCTTTTCTCAGTGATACTGTAACAAAACTTTGTCCTAGTAATAAATAGGACTGACAGTTTTATTTTAAATTTGTGTACCATCTCTGAAACTTCCTAACTTATGCCAGGCTGCACAGGACCTAGAGATCAAAGTCCTGTAGCTGTGTGGAGATAGATAGAACACTGGAATTAGTGTAAACGTCATCATTCTGACCAGTCAGTATTTGCTGGTTTCTTAATAAAGGTATGGCTTTGGCCAAGGGTCTTAGAATAAGAACACTTAAAAGCATCATTAATGTGGAAATTGGTAACAGTGCCAATGTTCATGTCAATCATTGCACAACACTGTCTTGACAATTTTTGTTTGATTACGAGTAGTTGCAGTATTTCTATTTTGAAAAGCTCATGTTTGTGATCCCAGTGTAATCAGTTTGTTGAAGCTAATATTCTGAAGAGTACATTTTTAAATGACGTGATGACATATAATGTGTAAAAATATTACTTAAACATTTATTTGTGTTTAATAGTGAAGAAGATGATGGAAGTTGGAAAAGCCGTCCTCCAGAGAAATAATTTTAGTGACTTGAATGATATAAGGTATGTAATGGAAACCTTCTGCATTTGAGTATGTTTTTTACTTTTCAGAAAGCTATTTTAGAGATGGTGACAACAACTGCAATATTGAAGAAATCAGATCTGCATTCACTTATCACATGACTTCTCAAGTAGAGTGTCCTGGCATTGAATATAAGCGGTTTTTTTCTGATGAACTTCCAGAGCAGGTTGTATTCCAACTGTGAGATTCTTTCTTGACCACATCTTGGGATAGAGAGGGCACTTCAAACAACTTATCTAAAAAGCTACTCTTTAATTACGTACTGAAAATATTCTCTAAATCCCACATTCCAGAAGAGGGATAAACTTTGTCCTGTACAAGCAGGGCACTGCATTGTATTTCAGTCATACCTGCATTCATTTGGTTTTAGCGCTGCAACCTTTAGTTTAAGCCAGTGCCTTTGACAGCCAAAGTAAATGGTAACATAATTAAGGTAGTGTACAGTATAGGGAGCTGGCCCTTCATGATTAAAATAGGTACAAACTACATTCATCTAGTAACAGTTAGGTTTCCAGCTGAAAATTAGGTATGATACATTTAAGATATGTTTTAGTTTTTAAACCCTCCTTTTTAACAAAATGTATATTAAATACAGAGATGTGAAGGAGGAGGTTAATGGGATTTTGGAAACGTTCCCTGAGAGCATAATGGAAGTGAAAGGGCATATTTTTGTTCCTGCCTTTATGTACATGGAAAATGCGATGAGTTGAGCTGTTAATTCAGTTGATCATGTTAAATAACTTGTGATGTTCCACTTCTTCCTGAACTAACATCACCATTATTTTTTTTACTCATTTTCCTTTTCTGAAGAATGGGTTTTCACTGGCCTCCATTCTGCTCAATATCCCACTTGCATCTTCATGTCCTGGCCCCAGCCAGTCAGCTAGGATTCTTATCCAGACTCGTGTACAGAATCAATTCCTACTGGTTTATCACGGTAAGTGTAATGTACGTGAGCTTTTTGGTAGGTTTTCAATTGCAAGCTGAAAATGTGATGTCTTTCTAACGTTTTAATTATGTCCAAAAATTCTTTGAGCAATTATTTTTATCATGGCTGTAATTATTAATTATGTGTATTTTGCATTAACTATTGTATAGAATGATAGAATGGTTTGGGTTGGAAGGGATCTTACGACCATCTAGTTCCAACCCCCCTGCCATGGGCAGGGACACCTTCCACTAGACCAGAGAAAATATAATGGTAAAAACTTCAATGTTTATGCTTCTAAAGGGAAATGGAGTGCCAATAACATTAACAGCAAACAAAACAGTAGTTCTGGACCTAATGTGTAGCTTATGTTAATGTGATACGCTGCTGAGGACACTTTGTAAGTGTTTGTTCCTTAATTTAAAAGGATGTATTCAAATGTGATGGACTGTATTGTACATACCCTGGTTCATCCAATTTAGGTGAAAAACACGTCTGCCTAATCATTGCTTTTATCAGTTCACATGTTTTTTCTCGTCACCTTTAGACTAGAACAAGTGTCTGCTTTATAAAAACATTGTTTGTACTGATTTGTGTCAGTAGAGATAAGCAATGAGACTGAACTGGCACTGACTAAATCACTGTTTGAAGATCTCTCTCTCTCGAGGACTAAAGCTTACTCTCACTGCTTTGACACAGCAGAGAACTGATCCTTGCAGTGTAGCCACAGCATCCTGGTGTCACTGTGCAGCCCCAAAACAAAGATGCTGAAAAAGGTCTGTCTCATCTAAAGAATATAGACAGCCTCTTACTTAAAGAGAAAAAACTCAGCTGCTTCACAGTGGTACGTTGCTGGAGTTCTCACCTAGCTTAAAAAAAGCAAATGTGTCTCTGCTGTATTGCAGAGCAGCACACAGATATTTGGCCCTCAAATAAATATGGCTGTGTAGTTTTACTACTTGCTGTCTTGGATTAGCTCAGGGAGATCTGTACCACGTTTGGCTCTCCAGTATGGATGCACTTCAAAAGATATTTTGCCCTGTTGTCAAGTTGGAAAATGTTCTTGAGTTGGTTTTGGTTTTGTTTCTTTTTTAAATTATAATGGCTTGAATGTGATTCTTGTTTAGGAGTGCAAAACAAGATTCAGATAAAGCATGGAGCAACTGAAAAGGAAGTTATCTAGCTTTATTTGCAAATAAACTTCAAAAGCAAAAGTCCTGTTAAGTTGTTCCTACCCTAAGTAGCTGACTGCATTTTTACTGCATGTATTTAAAGTATGCCAAACTTAAGCTTTTTACCTTTCAACATGGTTCCTTTGGAGATCTCAGTAAAACCTCAAGCGCTAATTCAAATTAAAAGATTAATTCAGTGGGACTGGCAAAAAACCAAAAGGCTGACAGTGAACTGATTTGTTTCAGAAGTGCCCTTGTCAGCTTCCATGTGCCCGGTTTGGCCTGCTGGAATATCGCTGGCAGGCTTCCTTCTGCCCTGAGCCTTTCTGAGGGCTCTGTGGGCTGGTGCTGTTAGATACACAAAATACAGCTGTCCCAGCTATGCGATAGATGCGCAAATAGCCATATGATGAGAAAAGTGTGTGTGAGCATAGTGACATAACCAAAGAATGGATGTGTATCTCGTGGCATGAACCACATACTTGAACGCACTCCATCCCTCAGCAGCACACATGGCTGGTGTGCAGCTTGTTGGGTGATGAGAGGCCACAACGCGCTGTTTTGGAGCATCTCCCAAAGAACTCCAGATCTCACAGCTTGGTTGTTCTGACCACTGTTGTCTTCTGAGGTCTTTGAAACCACGCTGCTTTATCTGCTATTTATTTGCTCAAACCTCTGACCTTCCTAGGTTCT
Organism: Balearica regulorum gibbericeps; assembly: GCF_011004875.1. Lineage (NCBI taxonomy): Eukaryota > Metazoa > Chordata > Aves > Gruiformes > Gruidae > Balearica > Balearica regulorum. The sequence goes on from NC_046186.1 coordinate 59,067,322, forward strand.
GGTTTGTCTTCTGATCACCTAATGGGAGTTTGATGTGAAAAGATGTCTGCTGTTTAAAGAAATCGTTGATTTCTGCTTCTGTTGTATGCTTTGTCTGTAAAAATGAAAAGTAAATGCTCTGTCAGTGTAACTTACATTTTAAAGTGCGATTTTCAGTAAACTGAAGGTCCATGGTGTAGTTAATGCATTGCTTTCTCTCTTTCATAGGCTGAACAACTGATTGAGCGACTGCAAACTGAAAATGCTGCCAGTTGAAAGTGCTCTTAGCCTTGTGTCGCTAGCCAGTTTGTTCTTTGTCTTTGAACTCTGATATAGGGTTGCACAGTTTGATGTTGCCAATAATATACCAGGACAAAAAAAAAAAAAAAGCTTTCATTCCTTATGAGGAGATACACACATAATTTGTACCTGCCAACCTAATTCTCCCATTCGGATACTTCAGTCTGTATACTTCTCTGACAATAAGGCCTTGTATCTTAATTACAATTTTATATTTGTGTCTATATATGTACATGCATAATACCTACACACGCATATGCACACATGCAGAGACCTTTCCTAGTTTAAAGGCAGGGTATAGCAGCAGAATGTATTGCAACTAAGGCAACAAGCTGCTACTAACGGCACGTACATGGTACCAAAGGGAATATTTGTTGTGGAATCAAGCTTCTATTTTAAAGCTGCATTGTTCTGGGATTGCAAGCAACATTTAAAACGTTTTTACGTTTCCATCTGTATTTGTATATGTTAGTTATGCGTAGTTATTGGTAGGCACATTGCTGAAAGTACACTACTAACTTTGTGGTGCTAAACCACTTTAATATATTACCTGTCTTTTAAATGTTAATACAATAGGTGCCCAAGATGTGATAATGCTATATAACATAGAATATAGTTTAAATGTATGCATAAGTGGTTGTATGTTGGACTTGTTTCCCTCTTACGTGCACAACATTTTAAGTTAGTTATTGTATGTTTACAAAAAATGATGTGAGAGTTCAGAGGAATTGATATAATATACCGCTCTTCTGCATGACAGTAGGAAAAAAAAATCCAAAATTTTAGATGGTTCTGATAGTGTTCTCACTGGCAGTCCCTTGGAGATTACTAATGCCTTGGCTAAGTTTGATTTCTAAATGAAGTCATAAGAGAAATGGGTCCTTAGTGCAGTGAGTCTGTGGCAGGCTTGCGTAACAGCAATGTGATTTGAATTTGGGGACTCAGCCCAAAACTGGAACGTGTCGGGTTGCTGTATGAACCGTTGCTGTATGCCTCTAAGCAGTACTGCCAGCACTCTGTTTGTCAATACCATATTAAGGCAGACTGTTGGGAAAGTTCAGGCTCCAGAAAACATGGAGTGGATTTTCTTGGTTCACAGAGCCTCTCTCTTGGTGCCTCACCAATCGAGCGTCCTCGGCTGATGCATACACATGCAGCTGAGGTGATGATGATCTGTTGCACTTGCAAGCTTCCCCAAAGGTAATCTTCTCAGTGTTTTCCACTGATCCAGCACCTGTTGCCTTAGTGGTACGATGTATTGTAGTATTCTTACAGTAAACTATACGTAATACTTCAGAAAGTTCACACCCTTCTGAAGAACATTTTCTACCCGGAAGAGTTCACACCTCGCTCTTCAGTAAAATCTCGTTCATAATGTCTTGTAATTGTTTTTAGTGGGCGCTCACATGTCATTTGCAGCCCTTTAGGGGTTTAATTTGTAACATTAGGTAGGAAAAGTGTGAATTAAAGCCACTGAACTTTGCCTCTGTGCAATAGATTAGGAGGTTTGAGCTGGCTCCTAGCTTTGTGAAATACCTGAACATTAAGATCTTTCAAGAGTTACTACTGTGTATGTGTTCTGATTTGTAATTAATTTATGTAACTGTACTTAACTGTGACATGTAATATTTAAAGTATCAACATGAACTGTTGTCAAAAAGGACTAATAAACAGAATAAATGCTGATCTTGGAATGATCTTCCAGTGCAATGGAATAGTGGACTGGGGGGGTTGACCCTGGATTGCCCTTTGCTTGCTCTTCACCCCTGACCCCAGTGGGATGGGAGAGAGAATGGGAAGAGCAAAAGTGAGAAAACTCACAGGTCGAGGTAAAGACGGTTTAATAAATGAAGGAAAGAGAAAGAAAAAAACCTAAGGTATGTGATGCAAAGGTAACTACTCATGGCCTCCCACAAGCAGGCCGGCAGCAATGGCTGTCCCCACCCCAGAAAAAACCCCAGAACCGCCTCTCCTCAGCTTTTATTGCTGAGCATGATGTTATATGGCATGGAATACCCCTGCAGATCAGTTTGTATCCGGTGCGTGGGTTGTGTCCCTTCCCAGTCCTTTGCCCACGGGAGGGGCAGAGCAGGGAAAAGAGCAGCCTGGATGCTGTGCAAGCGCCACTCAGCAACCGCCAGAACGCTGCTGTCCTGCTGCCACCGCTTTAGTCACAAACCCCAATGTGGCACCTCATGGGCTGCTCTGAAGAAAATGATCTCCATCCCAGCCAGACCCAGTACATTGTCAAACGTACGCAGAAGCACAAAGCTCAACTTCTACAGCTTGCATTTGAGAAGGGTCCCACTAATGACAGTAAGACTGGTAAGGTAAGAATCAGGATGTAATCTAGCTTCCAAACTTCTGCTGATGAGCAAGATGGGGAATTCAACTTGTCTCCGACAGCAGCAGCTCAAACAACAAAGCATTAAACAGAGCCACATTAATTATTGAGATGAATGCTCAGTATCTCATTAGTGTTCTTCAGCATAGAACTGCGTTCCATTTTCCTTCTGTATTGACAAGCGTTCTTGGACTCAGCAGATAATTTTTTTAATTAGGTAAAGAAATACTTTCTGAAGAGCCTATCCTAATGCTTTGAATATGTTTCAGAATTACTGGCTGGCCCCTGGAAGAGGCAGTGGGCAGACGCCATTAACTATGTCACCCTCTTCTACAGCAGCATTACAGCATCATTTTAAAACTTCCAAAATCATCTGTAGAACTTTCCAACGAGCAAGGATCAATAAAGTACTCTTGGAGAGTCAACTCGGCAGCTCTTGCTCTCCAAGAGCCTGGAGAAGCAAAGGGAAGTTGCTTAGCCACTGCCCATGGCTCCGTTGTTGTTTGATCCAGTATTAGCAATCCTGAGAAAAGCTGCTTTTTTGACTACAAAGTTTAGGAAAGACAAAGCTTTATTTGTACTCTTTTGCCCAATTGTTTTACATAAACTCCCAACCTAATGCGAACCCAGAGAATGACACTTATGCTGAAGTACTTACTGCCCCTTCTGAAAGAATGAAACAGTACACATACAATGCTGTTAAACATAGAATTTAAAAATAGTTTGTGTTTTGACTAAGGACAGCATTTTCAATGTGATTAAATTGGTAATAGCTCGTCAAGCTATTCTGAAGTCTTCTTAAGTGTGAGTTGTAAATAAGAGCATAAAAATGGGGGCAAACCAGTGAAAATCATATTTGAAATTTGACAAACTTGGAAACAAGAAAATGCTGTGTAAAAACTCACTTGCTGTCATTTCAAACTGATGTACAACATTCATTGAAGTGCTGAAGGTGCTTTCAGTGTCTGACAAAACACAGTTAATCCCTATACAACATACAGTCCAACACAGATGCAGAATTCACAGGCTTCAAGTGGAAGAAGAGGAAAGAGCACTGAGGGAGCTTGCCACAAAGAAGTGAAGTTTAGGAGAGATTTGAAGAGCTGAAAGTTACTCTGACCTTTTGGAAGGTCAGAGTTTACTTATTACAAATAATCTTTAATACTAAAAAACTTCACACGCTACAATTTTTGAAAAAATAATTTAATAAATTCTGCTCCATTTACTCTAATGGGAGCCTGTTGCAAAAAAAGTTGCCTATTGAAAAGTTTAAATTCCTGTTTCATCTGTAGATGCTAATCTAATCTCCACATAACAGAAGAGAAAGCAGAATTTTGTAAAACTTGTAAATAAGTAGCTAAATTGAGTCATGTGCATTAGATACGACGCATTTGTGACCACACAGGCTTCAGGAGTAATTTTTTTTATTCTGGAGTGTTCCAGTGGACAAGCTGACCAACTGTATTATCTATTTTTTACACTTCGTTTGAAATACTGGCTGTTACTGGAAGTGGGAGCCTGGGTTTGTCAACCTGTATGGTTGATACCCACTTTGGCAGGTTGGTGTGTATAATCATTGCACGGGCACGTAGACGTTTCAGTTGCTCTTTAGAGAATGCTCATCTAAAGCTGGCAGGTAGGAAATTTGGCCCTATAATTGTTTAAAAAAAATCCATCCCTCTCTAATCTTTTTTTATAATAATCCTTGGTTTTATTCAAAATACCACAATAGGGCAAGCTTCTTTTAGTTGGTTACAAAGTTGGTAAGACCATTTCATTAAGGCTTACTCTGCTTCTGTCTGTTTTGATCAGAGATGTGCTTAAAGCCCTTGTAGATGTACTCAAGTGCTATTTAAACCAACCAGCAGCAGGAGAGAGTGCAGCAGAGGCCATGTAAGCATCTATTGCTAGCTACTTACATGGCAGTGTAAGCCTAGATTCCTGACATATAACTAATTGAGTCAGTCTTAATTAAGGACTAGCAAGTTTGCATGAGCTGGACTTGCATCTTAGGGTGCTCAGGCTACACACTGCCTCAACTGTGTGTCTTTTAACGTATTATTTGTACAATGTCTAGTAATGTATTATTCTTCCTGATACTACCATCCTGTTAGTCAGCTGGTGACACTAGAACCACCTGATACTGCTTCCTGCGAGCGATGAACTAATGCTACACCAGAACTGACTGGATTTCAGAATTGTGAATTAAACAAACTGCATTCCATAGCTGTATTATAAAAAGCTTGATTCATTTGAAATTAAAATGTATATCCAGGCTTTATCTAACAGGAGCTGAGATCCACTGAGGTGTGCTCACATCATTTTGGCAAGAAATGCTTTTCCAAAAAACAAAGCATGTTAAACGTGTTAAGATCACAAATCATGATGTGTCTTGTTTGCAGCTGCAAGACATAGATTTGTTTCGGAAGAAGGAGTGGATTTGAAAACTAATGGAACACACACCAGCAGTGCCTGGTGCAGCACATATAGCCCAGTTTCCAGCCTGGTAAAATTATGTGGTGATTAAACTTCACCCTTTGTTTCCCCCTCCATGCTCTACCTGCATCTGGCTCCCCTATCTCCCAGATATTCTTATTTCAGCACATTTGTTTCTTCCCTGTTTTCTATTTTCATTGTCTCTTCACTAGGAAAAAGAGGCAGAAGGATAATGAAATCCATATTTTTATTTGCTCAGTCAAAAGGCTTATTTTGATGCAAATCCCTATTGGATGAAAATGTCAAAACAAAAAAAATCTTTTAGGCTTTTTGCAAAAAATGTTCTTTTATATTAATAGAATAATCTACCACTTTGATCGAGTTCATAATTTATATTAGGTTTCAATATCCTTTTGAGGCAAGAGAATATTCTATTTTAAAGACCCATCAAGTGGTGTAGGTAACACCACATAAAAGCTTTTATTTGCACTAGTAAAAAATAGAATTTTGTATTCCTAATTATACAGTTTTCTTGGTGGAGACTATTGTAAATACAGCTCCTGATTATTTTTAATAGCATTACTACAACTATTGTATATAACCAATCCTTTCTTTTTTTAAACATAGAAAAAGTTCCTCAAGAAGAACCATGAAGAAAATCATTATCGCTCATCTTTCAGTCCCATTTTCAACCAGCAGATCATTTTTTCTCTCAGTTCAGAGAACTCACAACTGTGCTTTGAAATCACAGCTCTGCCTCAGCTAAGTGAGGTATGGGACTGCACCGCTATACTTTTATTTATGCATTTGCCACTACAGGAACTCTACCCTCCCTCTGTTGTAAACAACATTGCTGCACTTTCGTGAAAGAAGAGCCACAAATGCACAGTGCCCCAATATACAGTTTCAGTTGTCTTTCACTTCTTTATGTTGAGGCACCCTACTTTCTATGAAGAGATATTAGCTGAATTCACCAAGGCGGCTACAGAGTTTTGTGATCTGCTAGGGTATGACACAGCATTAGAAGAACAGAACAGGTAAAAATGGTGTGATATAGAGAGGAAAAAGAACAAGAGACACAGAAGGTTTGGAGAAGATATGAAGATAAGAATAGACTATTAAATACTAGGACTAGCGCAGCTCTCCAAAACACATGCAAGATGCAATTAATTTAGTAACCATCAAATATCCTTGCTGTGATATTTCTGTAAATTCAGGAATTTTCATATACTTCATGAAAGTCAAGGTAACTTCCATTTATTCAGTTTCACCATGTGAAAATAACCTAAACTTTTGCTATATCCTAGGCTCTTTTTTTGAAGAAGTATATGAATTCTCATAAAAGTTTTCAATTCCATGTTTTACAAATCAAAATCCCACACACAGTGAGTATTTCACAACCTGCAAGAATGTGCTGAATGGTAGCAAGTTAGTAATTTATACTTTCAGTAACCTCTCGTAGTAAGCCAGTGGAGTTATTTGAAGAACTGCGATATACTTGGTAGTGGATAATAATAATGAAAGGACAATCCAATGGCAGCATGATGGATTAGTTCATCATTTGTGATTTATGTCCAAATCTCTACCATTTTGTCAAAAATATTTTTTATCCTTCTGGCCTATTTTCTTTCCTGCTCATGTCCCGGTAAGTAGCTGAGTTGAAATTCTGTAATGAAAACCTCTTTCAAGACGGTATCCAGATATGTTTTTCCAAATGGAACCATGCAGCAGAATTTATTAGATGACAAAGCCTTATTCTAGTAAAGTGATGATCACGTCATCATCTTTTCCTTGCCAAAGCATTTCACCTTCAAAATGAACCAGACCATGCTTTCTGGCTCTTAACAGGATCCCCACTACTTTATTGGAAATAGTCACATAAGTTTCGAACAGCTGCCCAAATGTCACACTCACGTGTCCATCTTCTCCCACCTCTCCAGTGCTCCTAATGATCAAGCACAGCTCTTCTACTTCCTTTCCCACATGTGAGTGAGCATCTTTCCCTCTCTGCTCCGTCTGGGAGCCTTCAGGGGGTCTCCCGTAGGTAGGGTCTCCTCTGTGAGTATGCACCAGTTTAGCTGCAAGCCAGTTGTCATTGCTGAATGGGTTCTTTCTCTGATACTCAGTGTGATCCTCTGCCCAGGTTTGCCAACTTTTCCTCAAGTCACCTACCACACTGGTAGCTTTAGCACTCTGCCCTTTATCTTCTTCCATTTCTTGAGAATGTTTTACAACGCTCTAGCAGGAAACAAATCAATGACTGGTTGTAGCTGTGGTTCTTGGGTGCACTGTCAGCTGTGAAGGAAAAACAACAATAAATCAGCCTGATAATTTTTGGGAGAGTTTTGCCCAAGTGAGAGGCAGGGCTGCTGAAACAGATGTTAAATATCTGAAAATTTTGTCAAGTCTACCCATAACTCTACAGCAATGAAGAAAGTAAAAGTGATTCAGCTGAAATTCAGAAGTCACTTTGTAAAACAGGGCAGCAAGTTACGCTTCCAAGGTTACAAGACGTAGCAGTGCCGCAGTTCTTGGATACAGGTTTACCGTACATACCCTGCAGCCCCCCGCGCAACACAAATGTAGTGCAGTACTTGCTCTTCGTGCAATGACTCCTTTTACAGAACTTTATCCTTACACTCGGCAGCCCTGGAGACTTCCCAAAGCCTGGGATGCGGAGCTGGCTGACCTGTCCAGCACAGGCTTACTGACATTCCCGGAGAGCCAGCGCACCAACCCACACGCGGGGGTGGGCAGCCTTTCTCCTGCCTGCACACTGATTAAAGGTGGACAAACCCACGCTGTGCCGACGAGGTGCCCACAGACTGTGGAAGTTATTACGCACAGAAAACATTCTCTGGAGTTGAAATGCCAATATGTGGTGGGAGCAGGGGGATTTACCTCATCAGGCGCTGAAAAGAGAAGCAGAAATCCAGTTAGTGAGCGCAGCATTGCTTGCAATGCCCTATTTAGCGAAGAAGACCAAACCAAAATAGATAGTTCTCCCTTAAAAGGCCGTGCTGCACAGCCATGTCTGCCTGCTAAAACCTACAGGCAGGCTGCAGGCAAGAGAGCGTGCACTCACTGCCCGGCGGCCCTGGGCACACAGGCTGCCTGCCACTTATAAAATTACACGTACTTAGATTATGGACTAGCTGTGCAGCATGTAATTACTTTGATGAATTAGGGATATACTTTTTATACATATAGAGATCTGTGTTATAACCATGTCTTTGGATCATATCCTTCACCTGTGGAAATACACAAACTAGAGTTTCCATGTAGCACGTTAATAGAGCTGATACTTTTCTTACAGACATTTGGAGATAAAACAGAGGATTAGTGCTAGCTTTTCTATGGGGAAATGGATAGAAATGCAAGTTCTGAACAATTTAATAACTGAATTATAGATTAGGCATTTCTATATTTTAAAACCACTGGGTTTTTTTAAAGTAAGGTTTCATGGGTATGTGCCCATATACATACGTTGATGCTGTTGCATGTGAACCCCATGAGCAGCGACAGAGCTCCCTGAATGCCCCAGCGGAATGTGCAAGTCACGGTCAAAAAAGCTTGTGTTACATATGGATCTGCTCGTCTGTGCATGGGGCGAGCAGAGGATGGCAACCCCATGGCTGCCAAAGAGAACTGAGAAAGAAAACCAGCAGCACACACTGAAGAATGGCTTTTAATTTAGTCTTTCACTTTTAAATTGAAACTCATGATTGTCAGACGATCCCGTTGTTATATTTTTTGTGAGAGAAGGGTGGTTAATTCTAGCTTCCTGGATAAATTTCAATTTGAGTAATTACATTTTGTGTACTTAAAATTCCCCTGAAAGCTAAAAAGGATAATTGTTCTTCCTTTCCCTCCTTAAAATAGTTATGTAAGGTTGTCGACGTAAGAGGACTCCCCAAATCCACGCTAACAAACTGCTTGATGCTTCTCAGGGGCAGTATAGGAATGTATGCTAAGTTTACAAACGCAGCATCGGCAAAGCACTTTGTTTTTATGTCAGGATCAAATACTCTGTAAATCTTAATAATATACATACTTTCAAACTATGCTGAGCCGCATATAGAGACTGCCGGAGACTTTGCATGGATCCAAAAGTCAAAAGCAGGATGAAACTGGGCTTTAGTTAAATTCTTCTATAGAAAACAGTATCACTGGAAAATTGAGGTATGCACCTTCTCAGAAGAGACAGCAATGTTCTGCAGATAAAGTAAGAGAAAGCCAGTCTCAAAGAGATTAAGCTTAAACAATAATACAATAACCCCTCCTAAGGAGTTTCTAAAATGGAAGCTATACAGCTACAAAATTTAAAGTAAGACAGATTGGAAAAATAAAAGCAGACTTCTTCCACTAAATCTCTTTCAGCAATCCCAGGATTTTGTAAGCAATCTCAGACTTGCAGGGCTTGTCAGCAGTTTGGCAAGGTGTTTATTGCCAGGTGTCAGCACTCAACTGCTGAGGTGAACAAGCCCGATCCACTTCTACGTCTTTTCTTGCTCTTCTCGGAAAGTTCATGTTTAGATGTCAGTTCACATTGAGATTGTTTTTTTGTCCATCGTCAGGGCTAAAGCTTCATAGCAAACCTCAATTTTGATTACTGCAGGACAAGATAACTGGAGAAGCTGCAGGATGAGATTATGGAGATGCATAAAGAACACAGCCTGTGCAGTGCTCACAGGTCATGAGCAAAATCTTAGCCATCTACAAAACAAGCTGTCCAAAAATCAGCACAGAAAATACAGAACATTAATTCAGTGCTGAGCTGGCCCAGCCCTAATAAAAAGCTTAGTGAAATCTGGATAAGCTGAACCTTTCAGCTCAACATAACAGGGAGATCAGTGGGTACAGGATTATAATTACCAAATCTAGATGTTAAAATAAAACAAAATATAAACTGCAATAGAAAAAACCTTCCCCTCCGTTGGATAGTCACATCTCTGCCCCTTTCCTGGGAATCTGTTTCTCGTCTCTATCTGCTCCTACATCCATGTCACCAGCGCGGACCTCCTTCCCACGGAAAAACGAACGTGACTCCTTTGGCGTCTGTTAATTGTTAATGTTATTTAATGATCTGCTCCACCGATGCCAGTGAGGGAAGGTTACTGCTGGGGGAAGGAGAGGTTGTTAATATTATTTAATGATCTGCTCCACCGATGCCAGCGAAGGAAGGTTACTGCTGGGGGAAGGAGAGGTTGCAGCTGTGCAGCCTTACGGGCATGGCCCAACCAGGAAAACACTGTCCTGCGTGGGTCCCCAGTATACATATAGTTACTTATTTATGTATCATATACAGGTACTACTGTACAATGCATATGGCGTGCATTATAGAGCATACACAAAATACAAATTAAAAAAAGGATGAGATTTAGATGAAATAAACACTAATGAAGAGTGCGAGCAGTACTTGGTCCCCGCGCTGGCAGCCGCTGCTCCGGGCCCCCTCAGCCAGCCGCGCCGCTGGCAACGCCCGCACCCAGCGCTACGGAGAGGCGCAGGAGGGCACACGGGGGTACTGGGGGTCTTTCTGTCACACAACCCCCACCGGCGGCCGCGGCCGAGCCGGCAGCGGCACCTCCCCGCCAAGACGGGCGAGCTCCTCCCGCCGCTCCCGCCTCTCCCGCTCCCAGCGCGGCGCTAGGCCCGCCCAGCGGCGCATGCGGCCCGGGGAGGTGGGGGATGGCCGGACATGGCGCTGGCAGTCCCGGCGCTGAGGCGGTACCTGCTGCTGCTGGCGCAGGAGCACCTCGAGTTCCGCCTGCCGGTAAGCGCCCCGCGGGGCCGGGGTCAGGGCCAGGGCCGGGGCTGGGCGCCCGGAGGGGTCGGCTCACTGAAGCGGGGGCCCGGGCGAGGCGCTGCCGTCTGGAGCGCCCCCGGGCAGCGCGGCGTCGGTTGTGCCTGGGAGGTGGCCTGGCTCCGGTGGGGCCTCGCCTGCTGCTCGGAGAGAGCCCGCGGCTGCTGGGGCCGAGGGGCGCCCGGTGCCCCTTCGCTCGCCGCTCTCCGCGTCCTGTGGCAAGCGGCCCCCTGACGCGGGGCTGCCTCTTTTCCCTGCAGCGGGCGTAGGCTCCCTGCTCCTGCCCCCAGGCTCCACGGAGAGCCTCTTCGTGGTGGCTTTAAGGCAACACTTTCCTTGCGGCTTTCGAGAGCCCTCGGAGCTAGGAGAGGTTGCCAGCAAAGTACCTGGGGCTCCTTATAAGAAATTGAAACTCGGAGGAAAAAATGGGTTTACAAAAATGTTTTTAAGGGTTTGTTTTGGTGACTTTTTAGTTTGTTTACGTAGCTGCTCCCGCCGATGTGGTGTGGGTGTCAGTGCTGCCCAGGTGTTCCAGGAGCTGCGTGAGGCGGGATGGCACGGACATCCTCGTCATCTGGAGGAAGACCTGGGGAGCAGTGAGGATGGGGCTTCTCTGAAGCCCTAAGTCCTGCCAGGGTCCAATGGAGGTCTCCAAGGCCGTGGTTGGCGTCCTGTTTGCGAGCATCCCTCGTCTGTGTCGCACCGGTGGCACCAAGGACTGCTCGTTGGTTGTTTTTTTTTTTTGGCTTTTGGTTCTGAACCTTTTGTTTGTGTGGGGTCAGAAGGATTTGTGCTGTGCTGGCCGATGCAGGATCAGAGAGAGTAGACCTGCTTCTGTGGTAGGATCGTGGCGTGTCGGGTGTGGGAGCCAGCAAGTCCTGGATCAAGAACTGCAGTCTACTCGTCACATTTATGCCAGTTGGTTGCAAAATTTGTGGTGCAGAGTTTGTTCCCTGTCACTAAATTGGTTTTATCAAGTGGTATTCACAGAAATCGTTAAAAAAAATAATTGTGACTGATCTGAAGCTCAGATATTTTTTATGAGTCCCTAATGGGTTTTATGGGTCCTTAGTCAATGTCTAGTTTAGCATACACTCAGTTTCTCTTGTTTATAAGAAAACCATTTTGTTTGTAAATTTAACTTCTGATTATTTTTTTTCCATGATGACTTACAGAGTTGCTACACACTGTAACAAATTTTGATACCTTAGGTGCTCTTCTAGGCACCATCTTGAAGACCTAGTAATATGATATCCAAGGTAATATGTTATTGTTTAAAATTATGCTGAAATGCAGAGTTATTTTGTTAGAATTGGTAGGTCACTGTTACATGTCTTAAAATATTTAATGTGTATTGCATCATTTATTTTCCTTGTTTTCCTTAAGGCTTTCTTTTGTGTATTGTTTTTTACTATCTGCTTTGTAAGACTGGAACATTAATGTATTTATTTATGATCAGCCCAATTTTTCTTTAGGCGAGGTCATCAGATTAAGTAAAAAAAAAAAAAGCCAAAACCAAAATGACAAGATTATATATGTATGTAACGTGAAAAGTTTTTCTTTTTTCACCAAGGTTGCAGTTGCACTTGGTTGATACAGCTGCTGAAGAAAGCAATTCCATTTCCCTTTTCTTGTACTCTGGTGAATGCTCAGCCGTATGTTTGGCTCTGTCATGAGCTGCGTTAGGGACCTGATTTGTCTGAAAACTTAACAAAACAAGGAAGACAGATTTTTCAGGCAGGTCAGCTGCCTGATCTCCATCTCTACTACACCTGTATATGGGATATGAGAGGACTGCTTTTCTTCTGGTGGCGGTGCTGGATCACAATAGCTGAAGATGTTTGTTGAAGTTGACATTTGTTGCTAAGGGTAGAATAAAGGTCTGTATTTCATATTTCTTAGTAGGTAAGAAACCATGTTCCATAGTCAAGGATCTCTCTTGGGATGTCTGAGATACCGAGGGGTAACATCAGGGATCCAATTTTCCACCATAGGGTGTCTCTAATGGACCAATACATGCATGTCAAATATTTTCTTATCAATATCTTCAGGCAGATCTGTTCCAGTGTTTCACTGTCTTCGCTCTTAGAAGGGTCTTCCCAGCCTCTTATCCAGAGTGCTCCTGTGATCTGGACCCGATGCCCTTGTCTCATCCGTAGGAAATGTCAAAAACACATTATTACCTTGCTTTATCACAGCAACCTTTAGCGTGTGTAGAGGTCGTGATCACATTTCTCTCCAAGCCTTTCCTCACGGGCCATGTTTCCTCTGCTTCTCATTCCTGTCACTTCCTTGTAGATAATGTTACCGGTAGTGTGGGGAGATGCTGTTGATTCATGTGTAAAATAGAATAGAAATATGGAATAGAAAAATAGAATAGAAATAGGAGTAGAAGAACGCAAAATGGTGGGACTTGATTACTGAAATTTGCGTAACTTGATCTTATTGTGTTGTATACTGTACAACTTCTCGTAACCTAACCATAGCTTGTTCCTTTGCAGCTGAACTCTGAGAAAGGTAATCAGCTGCTTTTATAGCGGGAGAGTCTAATTTTTTTCAGTTCATGAACACTGCATACAAGCTAAATTTAATTGTGAACCTCTGTTCTATCCACACAACTACTCTAAGAGTGTTTGTTGGTTCCCACAGTAAGTCTGTAATAAACACTATTCTTTCTGTTGCTGTCTCTAACACTTTGCTCATAATCCCTATGGAGGTCATCGTCTGCATTAGAATTTATGGTATGATGCTTTTTTTTTTCTTCTTTCTTTAAAACATTAGTTAATGCTCCTAAAGCCTGACCCTTTGTATTTTCACTTTAGGAAATAACAGCTTTGCTTTCCCTTTATGGTGGACAGTTCAGCGGTGAGCAGGAAATTCATGTCAATGTAAGTGAGGACCAAATATTTTACTTAAGTGCATGTATGGTATACAAGTATGTTCTTTAGAGTATTTTTATTAAATGTAGCTAGCTGAATAAATTTTGAAGTTCCTTATGAAAATAAGGAGTGTTCCAAAACTGCGCAGTTCTTAATTTCAGTAAAGACTGGGTACTGGGTAAAAGATGCACAAAGCGCACGTCAGGATGTCTTCATTTGACAGTGTGAAAAGAAACAGTGCCATCTGCTGGGAGGCTCTCCTTGCTTTTCAGAATAGCCGAACCATGAAAACATTCAGCAGCAGTTTGAATTTGGTGTTTGCTTCTAAATCAATGAGACAGTGTGTCTGGAAGAGTGAAGCTGGGAAGCTGTATGATGGTGGTCTCAATGATTAGTCAGAAAATGTTACTGGGTTTTAGGTGGTACTACTGTGTAATGAGGTGTTTTGAGTCTCTAGAGGATGGATAATCCCAAGGAGCATAAACAAACCAAGTCAAAGATGTGGTGGGAAAATGAAATGCCTAGTAAAATTTCTCAGACATTCAAGCTGACTATACAGTTTTACCTCAAATTAAATGTTTTACCCTCATGTTCTCTGTAGAGTTAACAGATTTATTTTTTAAAAAATCTTCAGTGTGCATGTTTTGGTTTTATAGAACAGAATTGTGTAGTTGTGCAAATCACGTGACATCCTCCAGCTAGGTGTGTGCATCGCTTATCTTCTCTTTATTTCAGTCTCCATTTTGGATTCTCAGTATTCTTTCAGAAGAGATGGCAAGGGGACTAATGAAACGGACAGTATGTGCAAAGTAAGAGATGAAAAATCTTGTAAATGATAACATGGGCTGTAGAAAATTGTTCTGCTATATTGTGGCAAATATTAATTTTGTATGGAGTCTTAAAATAAACAGTCTCTGATTACCTTTAGAATTGAGGAGGTATTACTAGAGCCTGTAGGACTGATTAGGTAGTATGCCCATCCTCTTTATTTAGTGTATGATCAGCGCAGGGTCTTGAAACAGTGTTCTTCACTGCAGAGCCAGTACTTGTCTTGTAGTGTCACTGATGTTTTAGCCACCTTAAATAACGTTTACTTAATGACTTGCTTTAAAATGTGTGTGGAATTAAAAGATAAAAACAGTGATACATAAAAAATGAAAATCAAGTTTGGAAGGGAAAGGTAGTGATTCCTTGTGTCCCCTTCCTAGTGCTGGTATCTGACCCCTCAGCCCAGATGGCTGCAGCGGAGGTCCTTCTAGAAAATTTATTTTTGCTTGAGTGAGCTAAACCTTTGAACATCTTGAAGATTTTCTTTCAGGAGTCATCTTTGAAAAGGTACTACATGGCACTGCTAATCCTTAAAGGCTGTGTTTATGGTGTGTTGCAAATGCACATAAGAGTGTCTAACAATACATGCAGTGACACTAGGATTCCTGTACTAAAAAGATCTTTTTCTTTGATGCGGAAAGTTCGCCCGGTTTGAATATTTGAATGCTGAGGAAAAGGTCTATGATGTGGTGGTGTGCCTTCTTTACAGTAGCATTGGTTATATCATCTTCCAAGGCAACGCTTTTCTTAAAGCCAGCAATACGGAAACAAAACAAAAAAAGTGTAAGACAGCATAATGTTTAAATATCTGAAAATATCAGGCATCATAACCACATCTTAAAATGGGATAGAACCTCTGATGATGTTACTAAACATCAAATGTTACAGTTTCACGATTTGTTTTACTCCAGGATGGCATAACACTTTGAAAGTCTGGTCTTGACCTTTTTCAGCCCTTGCTTACCCCATAAAATCGACAGGTACAAGTGAATTTTATCTCATTTGCTAGTATCACTGTATGCCAGAGAAAGGCCTGGTGATATCCAAGGGTACTAAGACTGAAATTTACCTTTTAGTATGTATTACCAAACAAAAAAGCTTCATTGAAATACCAGTTTAGGATTAAAAATAAGTGTGTCACTGTTAAGAACAAATCCTAAACATGTGCTAAGAGTTAAATAACGCACTTCAATACTCCATAAAGCAAAGTCTAAATACATTGGCCAAGAAGGTTAAAATGAGTATCTGTAAGGCATTTTTTTCTCCTCCTATATGACTGCACTCTAAAAAAATTTGTAATTTCAGGTCTATATTTGAACTGTGGGGTCATGGAAGATCTGCGGAGGAGCTCTATGCATCTTTGAAGAACTATCCAGTGGACAAGATGGTATGCACATAAAGAATCTGGAAATACGGTTCCTTAATCACACTGAATAGCACTGCAGCTGTACTAATGAAAGTGTCTTTGCCTTTTTTTCAGCTTCCATATCTACAGTCAGACTCTACTTACAAAGTACATATTCATACATTTAATAAAACACTGACCCAAGCACAGAAAATAAAGAAGATAGATGTAAGTACATGTTTAAGAAAACTTTGACATTTAATTTAATCTGTTCCTGTTGTTATTCCATGCTATCAGTCTTGTCTAGAGTGTATTTAAGTTTGGGTTTCCTGAAGATCTTAAAGCAGTTTACAACTCATACCTTATCAGGTCTATGTGAGATCTTTGTGTCTGAATGAACATTCTCCTCACAATTCATGACTTTTTTTTTTTTTCCCCCTTTTCTAAACAGACAATATAAGGCATGTACAAAGACAAACAAATATCACTGCTGATTTCAGCCCAGTGTTGTGGGGAAGCTGAAGCCCATTGCCTAAAACTATAAGATTCAAATGGCTAGAGTTAGGTGCTAGATTTTTAGAAAATCTATTGCTTGATCTCCATGTTAGGCCTTTGTTGTTGCAGAATGTGGAACAAGCCAGTCCAGTGACTCCAGTTGCAAGCTGTGGATTGTGTGCTGATTTCCTGTTCTGTCCTTATGCTCTTGTCTGCACTTGTGCTCTCCTCTGAACTGTATCAGTGTTTAATTAGGAATTTTTTCTAAATTACTATTAATTTTTGCTCTTCCACATTCTATTTTTAGCAGCTATTTATCCTATTTACTTCATTTACAGAGACTGAAATTATTTGTATTAAAATAGCTACCCTTTCCTGTTGTTCAGTTTTTGTGTACATGAAACAATGCTGAGTATGTAAATTGATGTAGCTACACATCACTGAAATTGTAAATCCTATTGTTCATCATCAGTGTTGTTTTTATAACTTGAAAATTGCATTATTAATATACACAGTTCATTTCCTCTAAAGTTGGGCTCTCTTCAGTTAATAAAAAATGTTATGGTTCCTGATTTCTAATCCTTAATCATTTGAGCTATCTCTATTCACAAGAAAGGCATTTCAGAAATCCAGAGAAAATTGAGAATGTACTTCTAGTACTAATCTGTCATTTCTCACAAGTGACATTGGGGTTTGTTTTATGGTTTGGTTTTTTTCTTTTTATTTTTTTTGTGGGATGCTTATTTCAAAATTTGACCTTCCTATTTTTGACTCTGGTTTTATTTATTGTATAGGCCCTTGAATTTTTACCATTCAAAGGAAGAGTAAATTTAAAGAATCCAGAACACATCTTCTGGATTTTGGAAGATTATGGAACGGATCCTAATAATGTTCCAGAAGAGCCCTTTCATCTTTATTTTGGTAGATGGGTGCGTGAGTATGCTTGCTTCAGTTCTTATGAGCTTGTATTTTCAGGAGTGTTCTTCAATTTAAATGTAAAAAATTGTGTTGAGTTTTAATGCATGCAGACAATAAAATTATGGCTGAATCTGTCACTGCATAATACACTGATGCAAGTCTTGAAAGTCCTTATTGTGACTAGGAAAAAGCGGGTTAATTGAGCAATTTAGCGGTGGAAAAAATTGAAGTTTTATTTGGGAACACACCTTATCTTGCCCTCCACTGAGGTAACTCAATGCAGCAGTGTGACTCTACAGCTGTAGTGGTGCATTATATTATTGTGGGCCCAGGTGGAGCTAAAAGCACCAGCAGCTTGTTTCAAACATGAAGAAAGATTTACAGGAACTGTAGATGGCTTGTGGCCATGCTGAGTTGCATCTGCCCTGCTGGAGCATTCTCTAAGTGCCTCAAGTGGTCCTGACAGGTGCAGACTGATCCCTGAGGCTTTGGACATCAGCGAGCCCCAGCCCACAGATGGATGCTCGCCCTGGGGGGACACTGAGAGCGCTGTACAGTAGTAACCATGTTCAAAAACTTGTTGTCTGCGGTCTTTACTACAAACGTTCTTGCCTGTTGGGTGCATGCACTCCAAACCTGTTGCATTATTAGGATATCCTGAGGAAATCTGATCCAGTCTTTTCTTTTTTGTGAGGAAAAAGTGGCTCCCCAAAGGGCATCTTCCAGAATTATACCAGCTGCTGATGAGAATATGCCCTTGCAGTGTCCTGGGTCAAGGGCAGCTGGAAGGAGGGAGAACCACTGTTGAGGTTGTACAGCTATGGTCAGGAGCTGTGTACAGAGTGATCTGTTAGCACCTGTGAATATTCTCCATGCCTGTGATTAATGTGGAAGCACCCTGGGTTATGGCAATACTGCAAAACATTGCAGCTGTTGTCCCATCTGTGCTGGATTCCTGAAGTGTTTAAAAATGAGTAAACCAACCTGAAAAAAAACAGGCAAGTGTATTTTGTTTACCCGGTAAAACTGATGTTGACCGGAGCTGGGGGATATTGTTGGAAGAGCTTTTGAATGTGTTTTCTTCCAGACTGCTTTGGTCTTCTTCAACATATTTTGGAAATCTGATGTAAAAATGTTAGCATTTGGTCTTTGTTTTTCCAGTAAATCCTGGTCTGTCAACACTACCCTAAATTTAGATTTTGAGCATGATAGAAATGCTGGTGAAGATGGAAATTCTGTGTGACCTTAAGCATTTGCGTGTGTATGTGCATGCATGTGTTAGCATGCATTTCTACTCCTCATAATTTTGAAATTCTTTTAACTCTGAATTGCCAGGAATTGTCTTTCTGATACCTAGAATAATGGCAAAGTTGCTCTAATTGTTATTTCTTCAGAAGAATTTTTCCTTTCAATTGTTTCTATATTTTTGACCTCTTTCTTGAAGAATTTATGTAGGTGTTGAACCAAGATACCTGTTGCTTGGAAAGAAGTCTGTCATATTTTCAGATGGCAGAAAGCAAGGTGGTATGTTATGAAATGAAGACTTAGCTGTTTGTTGGATGGTGTCACTTAAGCAAGTCTGTTAGCCTGCCTGCTCATGTCTTGTATCTAAGACCTGACAGTGATTTTTAAATGTTTCAACAGATTGCAGATGGCCAAAGAGAACTTATTGAGTCCTACAGTGTAAAAAGGAGACACTTTATTGGAAATACGAGCATGGATGCCTGCCTGTCTTTCATTATGGCAAACCATGGGAGAGTAAAACCCAATGATGTTGTCTATGATCCATTTGTTGGAACAGGTATATATATTTTTTTTTTCTACTGGCAGGAAAAACTGGGAGATTGTGTTACTGCTCACACCATGCTTTTACATGGCACAGTGACTGCTGGTGTTGTAGTGATATTTGAAATGATACCAAAAGTAAAATGGTGATTATAAAATGAATGTTTTGTTAATTTGAAAGGGATCTGGGGGGAAGGAGACCAACTTCAGAAGATGTAAAGAGTTTATTTTACACTTCTGACAAGTCTATCTTCACTGTATTATTTTGTGTAACATGGCTTAAACACTAGTTCACATGTGTCATGGAGTGCTTAAGGTCCAAAGTGACTCAGAACTAAAATTTGACTAGAGCACTCCCTGCAGCTACTTTCAGAATGTTCAGGAGCAGCATCTTTGGAGGTGGCTATTGAGAGGAGTGCTGAGGGCACTTCTGGGCGTATAACACAACGTAGCAATAGTTAGGTCATAGCATTCAATTGTGATCAGTTCCTTGTACCATCCATCACGTCTTGTCTTCAGGATAATACTGTTCACACCATGTATTCGCCCCGAGCTGAATTTTTCTTAGTTGAGCCAGGAGGGGGAGCTTTTATTCCACGTATTTCTGTGCATGGCATAGAAGTACTTTTCACTTAAGGGAAACTCAGCTGTTTTGTAGGTGAAATAGAAGATCTGTTGTGTCAGATTGTGCCATTTAATCATACAAGAGCTACCTATAGTAGTTTCTTCAAAAGTATAACAAAGGCTGTGTTTCTGACCTGGATTTTGCTAAACTTGGGTCATGAAGACCATGTGTGAGACGCATACAATTAAAAATGCATTAATGGGAGGATGAAGAGGATTCACTGCAGAAATCACTGCAGAGAAGTTGGGGAGAGAGAAGACAACACTACAGGGTCATCAGTAGGACAAATTCTTATTAGCATGTGATTTCTCTGTACCATGGAAAACAGACCAGGGATATAGTATTTTCAGAAACACAAGGCTTCAGTGAACTGTGTGTTTTTGTCTTAAACTTTTGTTCATATACAACCTGATTTTTTGCATGCATAATCATGTCTTATGAAATTTCCCCCTGCTCCTCCTCGTGCTTGTGTTCCTTGCAGATGGGTAGTACTCTTTGAAAGGTTGAGGAAATTCCTCTACTTCATCTCCAAGCAGTTTCTTTCATATGGGTGTCTATGGTTTTGTGTCTTTTTACAAAAATCTACTAAACCTAAATCATAAAAAAATCTCTGAGAGCATTCATTATCTTGGGAGTGGAGAAAAAAAAGGAAGGATAAACTTAGAGGAAGAAAAGTCACATCTAAATGGCAAAGCAATAGAAATTCAAGATAAATGTTAAGTCGTTGTTACAGTTCAAAAGATAACATGTACAAAATTGTCCCCAGATTGCTTAATGATATGAATTGCAATTTTTGTGGTTTTATTGCACTAGACATCTGTAACATACAGACTTGAGATTAAAGGTACGTAGGGACACTGGAAATACAGGGTGGCACGCCATTTGTCAGTAAAGTGTATATATGACTAGACAACTCAACAGTGGCTTTTGCACCTACTTTTGTGAGTAAACCCCAGGAATTTCAATTGTCTCTTGAGGTCTTTTAGAGGATTTTCAAGATTGTGAGTGCTACAGTGCCCTGCCACTGGAATTTTGGGAGGTAGTCAAGAGCTGAGTGACGCAGTGAGTTTGACCTGATGGGTTTGGAAAGAACATACATTCAGATTTTGAGGAGTATTTTGAAGAAACTGCAGTTCAGATTTCTTTATTGGTGCAACTTTAATACCTGGCTTGGTTCTTCCCTTTTTTTTTTTTTACAGTGAAAAGGCAAGTGTTACCAAGTTAGAACAGTCTTGCAAAATGATGCTTGCTTGTTGGAAACAAGCTGGTTTTACTGGATGAGCCAAATCACAAGTCTTCCACATTAATGTAAGAATGGACAATTGGAATTTGTCCTTGGAATAAAAAGTGCTTTTGACCAGGCTGGTTTAGGAGACTTGATTCCCTTTTTTCATAAAGCGGAATTGGAATGGCCAGGATTGTTTGTGAGTTGTAAAATGTAACTTCCACAAACTGTTTAGGTATTCTTCCCTCAGTCTTGGGCAGAAGGAAGACTGGAGGTTTCTGGAAGAATAAATCAAGTCTTTTACCTGAATACTTTGTACTTCCTCCTAGATGATCTGTTCAGGTTATCTCAGTAAGTTTATTGTTTGTACCTTTGGAAGATATTTGTCCCTACTTTCTCTTTGCCGATTTGTGATACAGCGTAATTGCAAATGACAAGAATTTTTTCTTTGACATCCTAGAGGATAGTAGTATGACCAGACCCTCATCTGTGTTGAAGAGATAGGGGAAATAGTGTACAATAGAAAGGCATGAATTTCTGTGCCATCATCATTCTGATGATAGTCATCAGGTGACACAGTGATTCTCTGATTACCCTCTGTATTATCTGTTCGATAAAGTAGGTCAAAGGGCTGGCCATATTAGAGTATTTAAGCATTCATGCACCTTCTGTGTGAACACAATTGAACTAGTACCAGCTGAGATTTATTAAAAGCTATTAAGTTCATGTTTTCCTAACTTTTTTTTTTTTCCCTGTGAATAAAAACATTCTTAGATGGGCAAAGTACTTTCTTCTTACTTTTTTTATAGGACTGGGTGGTATGCCATACTTGGGGTCAGGGCTAGCTAAATTTGTCTTGACCCTCTGGAGGTACTGCCCATCTGTTCTGAGGGATTGCAGCCGAGAAGGGAAATGGGTGACTCCTCTGGGGTGAGTAACCTTGCTTTTCCCTGATCCATTTCACAAGAAAAAGCAGAGGAATTTTTTTTTTTTTTTTTCTTTCTCCCTCACCATCAGTTTTGGTAGAGTTCATTAGCATATGATGTAGGAGTTTTCTGGCACCCTGAGATAGGATCTTTAGTGCGTGTTAGGGGGTTGTTGGTGCTGAGTGGGTGGCGTGGGCAATGCAGTCACCTGAGATGCTCCTCTCCACACTGCCGGTGAATGGGAGACTGGTGTCACCCGCATAGCCAGCTTGCACATTGCTCCCCACGCTGGACAACTCTGCGTCCTGCAGCAATTGTCCCCTTTATTTTAGCAGAACTGTATCTATGAGCAGTTGGTGTCAATAGTGTGGGGGGGTTCACAGCCTTGTTCTCAGTCACTGTTCTGTTTTAAACCATTCTGTTAGCTACGTAACTCCTTATTAACTCAACAACACAGCTCTTCGGTAACCTTAAGCTGGCTGTCCTTTTTTTTTTTTTTTTTTTTTTCATTTGGAAGCTGTTAAAGAGATAATGTCATCTGCTTTTTTCTGTGGGCTATTCAACCATTGCCCAGTTTCAAGGGGAAATCACACATGCTTTTTTGTATAGGTTGTTTGTTTTTTTTAATTAGGAAAGCACATGAGAAAGGTAGTGATTTAAAAAAAAAAAGTTTTATTGCAGGATGAGTTCGCAAATAAATGTACTGGCAAACTAAGCGGCACACAAAAAAAAGCATCTGTATGTAGCTTTCACACTGCAAAACAATTACAGAAACTTTTTTGATATTGCTGTTTACATTGGAGATATTTACATTTGCAAGGTTCTTGACCATTGCTTCTTGCGCGGGGAGTGGCCATATTATATAACAAATTTGAAATTCGACACAGTTAAGGGGACTGACTTTAAGAACAGACATGGTAGAATTGCCATTCATTTGGTGATGACTTTTCAAATTGTTTGCCAACAACTTGAAATTCTGCTGCTTGCAAAGTAGAACTAAATGTTTTGATTCATATAATGATTAAAGGATCTTATTGCCTTGAAATGTAGAAAACCATAAACAAACTCCTAAGAACAGTCTCCAAAGATAAGAAGTGACATAGGGCATAGCAAGTTAAGGGAGATCAAGTCTAGCAGACAAGGGCTTAGTGTTATTATCTCTGATTATAGTTGCATAGTGATTCTAACTGGTTGGTAGTTTTAATTCTTTTTTTTCCTTTTTTTTTTTTTTTTTTCCTTGGGTCTAGTGTGCTACTGGTGTAAACTCCTGAAGTTCCTGAGCAAAAAATTCTAACACAGATAACACTTAGGACAGCAGTTTATACTTTTCCCCTTTTCTCCCCTTTATAGGTGGCCTTCTAATCTCCTCAGCACACTTTGGAGCATATGTGTGTGGTACTGATATAGATTACAACACAATCCATGGATTAGGTATGTTACACATTTCTAAGTCACTGAAATCTAACTCTCTGGAATTTAAGAATACTGATGGTAGGGAATGATACTTAGTGGATTTTAAAGCAACATTAATCTTCATGGGATTTATTTGGTCATGCTTTATTGACCATTTTACATGTATCTTAGCTAACCTATTCTCTTATTTTTTAAGCAGGAAATATTTAATAAAAAGAATAATGAAAACCAAAACAAAGTTCCGAATAATAATTACAACAGCTGTGTGCTGTTCTTTCTGCGATGTAGGAAGCTTCTCATAACCTAACCCAGGAAGTCTAATTCCATTCTTACTTCTCTGAAATACTGCAGTGCAAATTATATCTGACTTACTGGACAGGATTATGACTGATGGATAGTGAGAACATCTTACAAACCAACATTTTTTATAAATGTGTTCTGTGACACCCTGTGCAGATGGTGCAGCAGAACTTTTCTCATGTATTTTCATTATTCCTTGCTACTTGTGAAGTTTATTGCAAATACTTGTGACAATGAGTAGAACAAGGCAGCAGATAAACTCTAATTTTGTATGTGACATTTAATTCTTTTCCTTTGAAATAAATGATAGAGCTTATTCAAGCTTTTCCTGTAAAATAGGTTGTTGTTGAGTATGCTTTTTTTTTGTTCCATGCCCCACTCCCTGCCCAGGCAAGGCAAGCAGAAAGAACCAGAAATGGAGAGGGCCAGATGAAAATATCAGAGCTAATCTCCGACAGTATGGTTTAGAGAAATATTACCTTGATGCACTAGTTTCTGATTCTTCAAGACCAATATGGCGAAAAGGGATGCTGTTTGATGCAATCATTACAGATCGTAAGTTTGTTAATGCTTTTTGTTGCTGATGACAATGTCTAAAAGATTATTGCCTGTGCCTATGTACATTGATTTAATGCCTTGATGAGTGCTCAGATCTGCAGTTTCCATATTACAAAAGATAACTGTTGAGAGCAGCACTGTGGAAATTGGATCTGCATTTGACATCTCTGCATTTATTTTAAGGATAGTTATAAATGTGGAACAAAGCTGGCCATGATACTTTCTTCCGTGGAGAGAATATTATGTTTGCCAGTAGAAATCAATATGGCTGAAAAAATCATCCTTCAAAGAAGTCTCATTCGGTAAAGGCATAACTTTATTGATGCACAGAGACTTCTTATCAGAATGGTTCATGCTGCTGTTAGGAGTTGATCTGCAACACACTGTGGAGTCTGCCATGCAGCTCTGATGGACTTCTGGAGACTTATGTTAAGTACTTATTGGAATGCTTCCAAAGAGAAGTTTTAATGCATTTTCTGATACACTTTACTAGAAGCACTAGCAGTTTGAAAGGATCCTCCACTTTTTTAGAAACCTATGTACTTAACACCATTTGTCATGCATGAGAAGGAGTAGAGGCTAAAAGAATAAATAAAAGACCTTGATACAGCAATTTCTGATCTCTAGTGCTGGCTTTTATGACAACACGTTCATATTAATTAGGAATAAGGAGTATGACTTTTCTTTGTGGATTACCTGCTAATTTTTATTTGGCCTGTTTGGCAATAAGACAATATAGAATATTAATATGATTTAGAACTCAGTTTGCCAATTGTGTCACAACTTTTGTGTTTATAAAATGGTGATATTGGTGCTTCCATGATGCTGAAACAAGTCTCACAAAACCAAATGTGTTGGACATGAAGTAAGTATGTTATGCTATAAGAAATATGCAAAAATGTATGAGAAAAAGCCATCTCTGGCTGCTCTTGTCTGTCTGTGCGAGCATTACCATTTGTGTAACGTGTTGGCAAGAAATTCCGGTATATACAATTTCATTTTGAAAAAGGTTATCTAAGCACTATAGAGGAGATGTTTGTGTCTGTCAAACAAAAGAGGATGGGATTATTTGTCACATGTTGGAAATGTAAGGAGTATCTTTTAATGAACAAAACAGAAAAGCATTGTCCTTTGTAGTGTAGCAAACGTCTAGGCTGCTAGAAGCCTTTTACAGCTGAAAGGCTTTCTTTGAAACAGTTTTAAAGTAACCTTTTGGAGCAAGAAACTTTTAATAAATCTTGAAGAAAATATTCTTACTGATTTTACTTTGTAAAAGCTTTTCTTTTTTTTAAACTTTGTATAAGCCATAGCTTGTGCACTGTTATGTATGTATAATATAACTGTATGTTATTTGGACAAAGGGTGAGGTTCTCATCTCTGCTTTATGCATTTGCTTTGTAGCACCATATGGTATCAGAGAAGCTACTCGCAGAATGGGTTCACAAAAGGAAACAGTTAAGTCAGCTGAAAGAAGGTAGGAACTGTCTTGTCTGTTGTAGAATATAAATGTCTTAGTGGAAACCCAGTCACAGTTTTAGAATCTTTATTATTTCTTGGTTGACTGTCAGCAGTTTAAAAAAAAAAAAAGTAATAAGAATTAAAGAAGAAAAGCCCTTTTTGTTCTGTTTGCAAAACTAGTATGTCACTTCCTGAAGTCCTCTTGGTTTTGTTCTCCCTGCTTATCGTTTGCATCTTTTCAGCTTTCAGATCCTATTTCTCGTATCTGTGAGTCACTGTTACCTTGTGTTTCCTATTCCTAGAAAGTTCTCTTCAATTCCTGCAGGGTGCCAAATCAATCTAAAATGGAATACCTGTATTTTACCTTAACCTTCTCTCTTGGATTTCCACGGCTCCTTTCTCTTCAGAGATAACACGTGGCTTCTCCACTGTCTGGCCTTCCTTGTCTTCTGCCTTTTACTCTAAATTGTCCTTAAGAAAGATGCTGTGCAAAATAACTATTCCTGTGCTTGTGATTCTTTCACTTCCATGGGTACTAAAGATGATAGTCTAAAGAGCCAATAGGGGAATTTGGGAAGTCATGTTCCTCATAGTAGAAATTGTACTCCTGGATTGTCATAGGTAGTTTTGCAAATCTCAGTGCTATTCTGTAGTTTGGGGTTTTTTGGGGCGGTTTTTTTGTTTGTTTATTTTTTGTTTTAAATTAAAAATGCAGGTTTTATCTGTGCTTTTATGTTTACACTTGTAAATTTTTTGTTTAGCACAGAAAATCACATCTTCGTTTCATCCAGTTACCATCTAAGTGACATCTTTTTTGACCTATTGAAGTTTGCGGCAGAATATCTGGTGATGGGAGGAAGATTAGTTTACTGGCTGCCAATATACAGGCCTGAGTATGTATTCTTGATTTCTGGTATGTAGTATGTCAGAACAGATGCTGCATTCTCGCTGTGCTTTCTTTTGGGGCATAGTACAGCTGGAACTTCCATAGTACTAGCACTTACGAGTACCGCTCAGACTTCAGATTGTAAAAGTTCGTATGAGGGAAAGCAGATTTTGAAATAAGGCTTTTGGACAGAGGTAATTCCTGACTGTTACCAAAAAGAAAAAAACCTTCACATGTCCTTGCAAATGCACGTCTAATAGGTTGAGTTTTAAGCTTAGAAAATTAGACTTTCAAGGTGCAGATAGATTTCTAAGATAATAGTAGCAAGGCTCTTATTAATATGTGTTTCTACTAGAGTAGTTGATAGAGGTGCCTGACAAGGTCCTGTAAAAGAACATTCTTGGCTCTTTGGGGTTTGGCACTACTAATTTAGCTTTCTTCTGAGAAATCGGAAGACCAAGAGATGGCAGTGAGAGGCAGGAAGCATAGGGGAGCAGCCTGGTTAAGGACGAGAGGGGCCAGCAGAGACTGCAGGATGCTGTCTGCTCAGTAGTGCAGCCTGAGATTAGAACTGAGTTTAAAAGGAAAGACATCTGTTTGCATACCTTACTTCAGCATCTCTTAGATAAGGTTTTGAGGGGTTTTTTTGTTTGGTTTGTTTTTTTTTTTTTTCCCCAAACTGTTTCATAGTAAAGTGGGGAGTTGATGTACAGTAGCTGTTTCTAAGTATCTTCCAGATGTACATGTGCTCTGAAGGTAGCTTCGACAATGCTGTATGTTTCTATGTACGCTCAAACTATACTGATAGGAAAAGTGGTGTTTGTCCCTGGTTTCACCATGGAAATGGTTTGTGACAGTCCTACATTTCTGTTACATGCTTCCGTAACACAAGAGTGCACTTAGAAGCTTGCTTTTTTTTTTTTTTTAAATGATAGAATTGGTATCGTAGGCTTTTTTTCTTGCAAGATTATTCACAAACAAAATAATGAATGCCATTAACAGTATTATACCTAATTGTTCAAAGTGTCTGTCTGTACATGCTTAACCCTGACAGACAGTGTGTGGTTGTGAATTCTTAGATCTCCATGTCAATAAACTCTGCTTGGAATTACTGAGTTTATTCTGTTTGTCAAGATACCAGAGCTCTTTGTTTGCTCATTGAACATTGGTAAGAGCATGCTTCCTCAGTACAGCAGTTAGTAGATAACTATGAACTGCACATTCTGGTTCTACTTTAGTTGCTGGTTTGGGGAGGTCAGGTCCCTCAAGCTCTAGGTGGCTTGCCTCTTAAAAAGTATTACTGTGAATTGGCTTTATGCAATGAACATTGAAATATTGAAGTCATTATATTAGCACAGAATATTAGTATGGTCATTTTATTTTCAGCCGTAATGATGAACACAGGAACAAATATTCAAGTATGTGGGGGGGAAGATAAGATACTGTCTACTAATATGTTGTGCTATCAGATATCCCTTGGCAACACCTGCCATCAGGTTCTTGTGTTATTTGAGATTTTTGTGTATTTCCTTAAACTAAAATCAAAACTGGATTAAAATGGATGTCTGTTCAAACCACTGCTACTATATTTCTTATTTGATAACGTTCTGAGTCTTACCTGAAAGAATGTAGAAATATATGCATTAATGCTAACAGACAAGGCTTTTTAACAAAGTGATAATGATCTCTCCCTCTGCAAGATAGCATCTCATTCCAAAGTTTACTCTTTCAGTCTGACATTGAAATCATTGTTGAGTCTGAATTCTTTTAATTCCTTCGCAGTCAAGCTTTTATATGGTTACCAAGAGAAGCATTTAAGATGTTGTGGCAGAGTGCCTACCTTTGTAAGAGAGAGAGGCAGTTTGGTGGTACTAGATGCATCAAGAGTCTTGTGTAATAGAAAAGACAATTAAGAATTAATTTGATTCTCCTTTGTCAAGAGCATGTTCTGACTTCCCCTAGCAGAAGTGGTGACTTGATTTCACACGTGAGAAGTGACTGAAATGTTTTGCGATCTGGAAGTTTTGGAACAATGCAAAGAGGCAGTTCTGTTTTTCTATTTACAAGTCTGTATTTGATATTATCTTACTTGTTTAACAGCTCACTATTATCTTTAAGAAATGTCAAGATTTCCATCAGGAATGGATGGATCCTATTTAGAGTTGTGTTGGATTTGACTTCTCTTTCTCCCAGAATATGCATTTACTTTGTAAAGTG
Source organism: Balearica regulorum gibbericeps (assembly GCF_011004875.1). Lineage (NCBI taxonomy): Eukaryota > Metazoa > Chordata > Aves > Gruiformes > Gruidae > Balearica > Balearica regulorum. The sequence goes on from NC_046186.1 coordinate 59,096,045, forward strand.
CATTCAGAAAATCCACTTCTTCACAGGAAAAATATGAAGCTCCTCCTTTGTATCTTTTAAGTTCAAGTGTTAGGTGTGAAAGTTGTTTAGTTCTGCTTTTAAATGTCTGATTTCTCTTGATCCCCAAGCATTGAGGAATCATGAGAGCAAGCATTTTATATGAAATCATAGTCACTGACAATACCATATACCATTTGCTGTATTATGTTGTAGTAACTATTACAGGAAAGCTTATTACAGAAACTAAGACTGAACTGAACTGTTTAAAAGGGCATGTAGTATTAGGACAAGGGGTAATGGCCTTAGACTGAAAGAGGGTAGATTTAGATTAGATGTTAGGAAGAAACTCTTCACTATGAGGGTGGGTGAGGCACTGGAACAGGTTGCCCAGAGAGACTGTAGATGCTCCTTCCCTGGAAGTGTTCAAGGCCAAGTTGGATGGGGCTTTGGGCAACGTGGTCTAGTGGAGCGTGTCCCTGCCCATGGCAGGGGGTGTTGGAACTAGATGATCTTTAAGGTCCCTTCCAACCCAAACCATTCTATGATTCTGTATTTCTCAGTATATAGGAATGATGTCTGATCTCACATTTATCTTATTAGCTAGGTCAATACTACTTGCTCCTCTAGTCCCATGCAAGCCTTGTAAATCCTTAAATTCCTCTTTCAGCATTTGGAGAAATAGGCAATCTAGAGAAGGCTGTTTCTGTAGAAAATAGTATGCTTATGACATGGGGGCACTTAAAACACTGTAACTGCTTGCTTCTATAGACAAGATTTAATTGCAAGCCAGTGTTGCTACCATCTGATGTTAAAAGATAATGGATTTTTTTTCTTCCCTTTAGAAAAAGTAATTATAATGTGATACATTTGTAACACCAAATTCTGAAGTCCAGGAATGTCACTGTCTTAATAAGAGCTGGTTTAATACAATTTGGAATTGAAATGTAATGGTCTCCTTTTAGGGAGCCAGAGTTAAGTCCCTTGTTCCCGCAACTATATGTATATGGAATATACATGTGGAATACATTTTTAAAATCATAGCTTCTCATTGGATAAGTTATTACTCCTTCTTGACTGAGATATTTTCTGCTTGAAATGATACAAGCAGGCTTGTGTGCATACTTTAACATCATGCAAATATATGTAGAAAATGTGTGTGTGGGTCTCTCTACTGTGAGGTTTTAATTTATTTTAGACATTTTATGTCACAAGCACCAATACTTGAATTTCTTTAATCATATTAAAATGCATGGCAACTTTCTAGTGTAAGCCATTTTGTGAAGAATCTGTATGAATTTGGTTCAGATGCAAGTGTTCCAGTTCATGAGCGTACAGCTCTATGAATGTTTATTTCTTCCAGATACACAGAAGAGATCATTCCCCGCCACCCGTGCCTGAAACTTATTAGCAACTGTGAGCAGATGCTTTCCAGCCACACATCAAGGCGCCTGATAACCATGGAAAAGGTGAAAGAATTCAAGGTAAGCTTGAATTCTTGATTATATTGTGTAAAGTAGTAGCTATTGCATTCATTAGAAGTTTGTGCTATTCGGTGTTTGATCCTTGTTTCTATCACACTTGAGTTTTTTATGATGAGAGTTAGAGCTTTTGTAAAATTGCCGCACGCTTCTTTATAATAAATTGGGTAGTGATTTAATGGACTGTTCTAGTTTTGGTCATTACCTTTTTTTCCTCAGTTTTTGATAAACTTTTCATCCTGAGCAAGCCACTTAATAGTGTAAAAGAGATCTTTGAACTTACAGTTACTTGTGTAAGTTGCATGTGCTTTTCTTGGAAAACTGAACTCTGTGAATCCCATCCACAGAGATGCCTAAATACCCATTTATTGCAAAGTGTAATTTGGTGCCCAAGTAAATACTAAATGCCTTTGCGGGTCTGACAGTACAGGTAAACCACATTCAATTGTTACTTCATTTTTAGAGTGGTACTTTTTTAACTTTTGGAAATATTACGTAGCTGTGACATAAGTACAGGGAAGCACATTTTTTGTTTGTTTTGGGACATGCTGAGTGCCTCTCCTGAAGCATTGAGACCAGGGAATAGAGCATTCAGATCTCCTTTCTGTTCTCACTGCTGCTTCTCTCACCTGTTTAAAGAGATGCTGAACAAAGTTGAAGCAAGTTCTTAATGAAACTACACACAAACGGTGAGCGAGTGTTTTTAGTACATTCCTTGTCAATTGGAGGAGCTATTTTAAATGTCAGGAGATCCAGTCAGACCGCTGTGTCTGCAGGGTGCTTGCATTAATAACACAGCAGGGTTTCAGTACTGCATTCATAATGCTAATGATGACTGGGATTCTCAAGCAACACCTGAATTTTTTAAAAACACTGTTTGTGGAGTTCGGAGCCAGAGCTGCCAACTTCACTAGTAGTGATCCAAGAGGGTAAATCATGAAAGTTTTTGACAAGTATGTCTTGGGGTTTTCATGGAGGTTTTCTGCAGGAGTTTTATTATTGCCAGTGCTGTAGGATAACATGTTCTAATTTTAAAAATGTATCCACCCTTCTGCAAATAGACTTCTATAAATTGTTATTCTTGTTTTGTACATCACCTGTTCTTCAGTACATGCTTTGACAGGTTCATGTCTGGAAATGCTTAGCTCTGAGCACCTGAGTCTAGTTGGCAGGCTTACAGCTTAGATAAAACTGTGCAGGTGCTTACACTCAGAACTCCAGATGTCTTTCAGATAATTTAAAGATACCAGAACCCATGTACTGTTTCTCTTGTCCAAATAACAAAATACATACTGACTCCTTTGCTAGTGCCTGCTTGATTTAGGGTCTTGTTGTTTGGTGTCTAACTATCTCAGATTTCCCCACCCCACTGTCCCTTACGTGGGACGTGGGGGTTTTTTTCCCTGTCTTAATATCTTGAACAATCTTTGAATTGGATACTTCTGACTCACCAGATATGATCATAAAATTGAATAGTTGGAGCTGTGGCTGTTTTTCCCAAATGAAAGAGTGAGTTTTTATAAATATCCAAGCATTTATGTTTCCAAACAGTTCCTGTCTGCTTTACTAACTAGTTTGTAACAGACATTCACAAATGCCTTTTAATTCAGGCTAGTCTAGTACTTGCAAGTGGCTAAGAAGTTTTAGAAGTCATGTAGTGTCATTATGCAGTCCTTTGTTTTCCCCAATGTTTGCCACCAATAATGAATTGCTGATTTCACAGCAAATTTGATTTCACTATTAACACTCTAAACTCTTAACTGGAGATTAATTCAGTTACTGAACGTGAAATTGGTGGTGCAATTTGATTGTGCTTATAATATAAAGGAGACCAAAGTGAATGTAAAAAAAGAATATGTCTGTTTGAAGTATGGATGCATCATAATTAATCATAAACATGAAGATCATAAATGTTGAATTAAAAACATCACAAAAGGTGGTATATAACTCACTGCCTTGTAAGCATCCAGTCTCTTCTATTTAAGTTTACGATGAAATCATGCCAACTAGAAAAGATTTCTTACTGAACTCAGTGTTGATACAAATAGACTTTTCCAGCCTGTGCACAATATGAGCAGAAGAGTTGTTTGGTTTTTAACATTTAAGGCTTTTTTTTTGGACAGCCACGGTGGTCATTAGTAGCTCCCCTCTTCCCCAGTCTTAAATTATAGTGATAATAATAAAAGTGAATGAAGGCAGTTGTTGTAGAGGGCAGCTAACAATAGCCAGCTAGCAAATTGTAGTCTTCTAAAACCCTGAATGCAGAAGAATTGGAGAAGTGAAGAACAGGAGTGTGGAACGGGAGAGGAACAAAACAGAAGCGATACCAGGTGAGAGCCTGATGTATTACTTTTTTCTATGGACATAAGTGTCCCTTCTGGTATTAAATGGATATGGATCTCCTCAATATCTCTCTCAACCTGAAATAGAATTTTCTAATTTATATTATAGCAGGCAGGACTGTGTGTGAATCTACCCTCATTGAACTGTGAAGGGAGGCTTTTTTTAATTAGTAAAAACACAAGTCCAGCTCTGTAAAGACTGTAGGCATTCATATGTAAGAAATGAACACAGTGGCAGTGGAAGAATGAGAAGTTGTTGGCTGAGTAGATTTGTGTTGTAATGTCTATTGACTGTGATCTAATAGGAGTCCAGTCTTCTGCTTTACATCAGAGGAGGTTTGAACCAATTCTTCCAGCCCTAATCAAGTGAAAACATACCTTCCATTGCACCAGTTTATTTTTCAAAGGCCTTAAAAAATACAGTTACGTAAGACTGAAAGTTTTCAATCTGACACACCTATATCTGAATCTGAATTGTCATCGTTATTTTTTATTTAAATGTCAAATAACTAGTAAGTTGTTAATCAGTAGGAAAACTGGAGTATAAAAATGTACAGCATGATTACCACAAGGATTCTTGGGAATCTGTATCTAGTGATCAACCAAGTGTTTTCAGAAGAGGTGGACTTACTAGCAGTGTTTAACTGTAGGGTTGTTTGGTGTTTCCTTTCTTTGCAACAGTATGTCTAGCCTTCTGTTTTCTGAGGCTTGTTGATTTCTCCTTGCTGAATTATTTCAGCTGTTTCTGAATTACTTGTTTCATTCCTCTGATGGCTGTCTTGCAGAAGTATATGGTATCTATTTGGCTGGTAAACGCTACCTAGTTCTGCAGTTTCTAATCAGGACTTCTTAAAAAAACCTATTGGAATAAAGATCTGCAATTGACAAGGGCTAAGAGAGACACCTAGAAATTATGTAGCAAGATGAAACAGAAAACTTGACTGAAGGACCAACTCTGAGCAAATGACTTGTCATGAAAGGACTCTGGAGCATTGGGCATACAAATCCACCACACTGAATGGGTCCAGCATTTCCACATCACACGGTCACTCCAGAGTCATTACTGGTGTAGAATTTTTCCTACTGAATTTAGCAGTGTCTGTTCCTGCATATGACCCTGTTGTCCCTGATTTGGAAACTGCCAGGTGTTGTTTATAGCTGTATAACATTAGTACAAGTGGTTTCTATAGCTACTGTCCAGCACCAGATGTAGAGTGGTAGGAAGCTGTGATAAGGCTAGGAAGATTTTTTTTAAACAAAAACTGAATGTGGGTAATTACCCTGAGGCTGAACTGAGGCATGCTAGATTCATAAAAACCTTTAGAATTTCACTTAATATTTGCCAAGATTTAAAGAAAAGCAAAGCTTTCTTGTTATCTTTAAGCTTCCTCTTCTTTCTTCCACCTCTTTCATTATTTATTGGCGATCTGTAACACCTTTTTTAGTGTTGTCTTTAGAACAAGTAAGCATTGAGTTGAAAACTCAAATTAGCTAAAAGCAGTTTGGTAGCATGTACTTTGACAAGAGCTTTGTTGGTTTTCAGTTGTCACAGAAGTTATCATAAAACATTTCGGAGTAGAATTTTTATGTAATAACTGTTGTTTGCAATTGGTTTGCTGTTTTGAGAACTTAAATTATTCAAAGTGAGAACCAAGGATGATGATAAAGAATGACTAGGGATTAACAAACGTCCTCCTTTATTTGTAAAAGTCAGAACTGAAGTCTGTGTTGTCTTGGTAGTGCTGGCATACTGGGGAAAGAGCTGACTTAGTGCCAAGTAGGCTGATCGTTGCTGATCAGTCTTGGAAGTGATTTCTTGGGAAGTCTCATTGGTTTAAGTTGAATAACCAACTATAAACTTTTATACCTTAAAAACTATGTGCAGTTGTTTCAAAGGAAGGAGGTTGAAAAAAAACTCCTCACCCCTAGATGCAGCTGTGTATCACAAGCAGTACTCCTTACTCCTCCTCCAGTGCGTCATGTTAGGAGGAGGAAAGAGACTCTCTCCCTTAAAACACTGTGGTTCAGCTCCATTCCCTGAATTTAAACTTTTTTTTTTTAAAAAAAAAAAAGGCAAAAGAAAGGAAAAAACCATCCCTATTAACTGCACTGGACAGTTAATGCACTTGAGGCAGAGTTGGCACTGCCACTGAGAGTCTCCATAGGAGATCTTCTGTTACTGCAAAACATTCCTGCCAGATATTTAGAGTGGATATTCTACCAATTTATGCTACTCAAGATAGAGCTTAACTGAGGATGTTTGACTGGCTTCTTTACTGAAACAAGCTGGTGCCTGATGCCCAGGCAAATTCTAGTGCAAATAGTCAAATTGTTTCATGAAGATGATTTTTTGACAAGGTCTTATCTCTGTAGAGTTAACTGCAGCCTATCCCTAGTGTTCAGGTTGTACCCATTCAGCTCCCCATGTAGATATAAAATACCCTAAGTTAGAATTTGTTCAGAAATCGTTAGTCTCTGAAATCCAAGAATTCCTTTTACTTTGATCAGTACTCATGTTGCCCATAAAACTGGTTTGACTAGTAAATGTCAACAGTGAGTGGCATCTCCAGGTAGTTCAGGGTTTCTTATTTTCTTTACCTCTTTTTTAAGAAGAAATTCATAATCTGTTATTTTTCTTTAAAGCAATTACCATCTTTATCGGGCAGTCATGTCTGTACAGGGTAGAGGTAGGGAATAGAAGCTCTTAAGCTGGAATTTTTGTGATGTGGGCCAGGACCTTCCTTTGTAGGCTCTCCCAAGAAATCCATGCCTGACTGTAGATCTCCTCTCATTTAGTGAGCAATGATTTGCATTGCTTTTGATGAAGCTTGGATTTACAAAATGGATTCTTCTGTGGAGTGATGCACCAAGCCTGTTTCCATTTGATGAATGCAGATGCTCTTCTTGCAGCTGTGTTTAACTCAAAGTTTGTTCTCTTACGTATCATATCCTCTCTTTGCCCTAAGAAGCTTGGGGGTAGAGGGGGGTAGTTCCTTCCTTCCTTCCCTCCTTCCTTCCCTCCTTCCTTCCCTCCTTCCTTCCCTCCTTCCTTCCCTCCTTCCTTCCCTCCTTCCTTCCCTCCTTCCTTCCCTCCTTCCTTCCCTCCTTCCTTCCCTCCTTCCTCCCTCCCTCCCTCCCTCCCTCCCTCCCTCCCTCCCTCTGAATCAGCATTTTGTTACTTAAGGAATCAAGAATGGTGTACAGATGTGTGACCTCTTAGAGGCTGTAGGGATTAATTTTTATGTTAAAATACTATTGACCCATATATCATTATCCTTCAGGGTCAAACATCACATCCATTTCTCAAAACAAGCAAATTATGTAGAATTATTCTTAAAACACATCCTAAAGGTATAAAAATATATTATATGTTTAGGTCAAAGAAGGATTACTGATACACAAATTCAGGGGAAGAATAAGTGCTCTTTTCCTCAGCGTGGTCCTGTATAAGAGCACTGGAGAAATGGGTACAGGCTGGCTGTGAGAGGAGCGTGTCTTAAATCCTCCTTGTTTCCTGTCTGCCAATAGTAATTTTTTTCTTTTTTTTTTTTTTTTCCTTGTAAACATGGTAAATTCCTGTTGATTATCAGCCTGAGAATGGTCTCAGAGATGGCAGTCTCTCACAGGTGACCAAAAGACAATAGCTAGTACTCTGCAGTGGGTTTACTGAGGACATTTTCTCCTGCTATTTTCGACATTGCAGTACTTAAATAGAATTAACTTTCTGCTACTGATTTACATGCTTTACATGTTAGATATCCACATGGCACTCAACATTTAGCAAGTTAGTTTAAGCCAGTGGCATACTGCTGCTATTTGCTAGGGTAGCAGATGAAAACAACTTCATAGGAATATCTCATTGTGTCCAGAAGAGGGCACCTGTATATGTAACATTTGCTGTGTTGAAAAACCTTGTTTCACTCCTTTAGAATGCATATTAGGATATCCAAAGCAAGATGAGGTGTTGATCTTGCTAGGTGAAAGCCTGGAAAGGCTACTAAATAGCTGAAGAGGGAGATTGTCCGCTAGGATTCAGTTCATCCTCTCATTGTAATACTTTCATAGTATAAAAATATTGACTTAAATCTACTTCCATGTTCCTACTACTGATGCCACAGCATTCTACCATAACCTTATTTTCAAATGTGAACAAATAACTCTGAACTGTAAACTTAAGTAGTGAACCAATCTGTATGTTGCTGCATTGCTTAAAATATAGCAATGAGGATGCATTGAGAAGAAACATTTGCTGGAATAGAGGTTTAGTCGTTGTATGCTTGTTTTTATTTTCTCTTTGCACAGTTCAGTTCTTTGTGATGCTGTTTATCTTACCTCCATTTTGCTATTGAGCATAGTAAACTGAGATCAACCATAAGTGTAAAACTGTTTTAAAAATTGCCATCAGTTTTCTTTAGCACTCAGATTAAAGTTTGATGTATTGTTTACCTTACAGTATTGATAACATTAGTTGACAAGTATCTTAATTATATAAAGCCACAGTACATGTTGAACTTAACCTTTGTATATATAATGGGCCAATTTTCTAAACTATGTTGCTGGCTGATGTCAAATAGATATTATGCGTAGGGATTTACTGTGTCAACTTTAACTTTCAGAAGTACGTGACTACTGCACAAGAAAAATTCCTCTGATTGAGCTTCAATAACTGTAGGAAGTCATTTTAGTCATTTGTGTTCCTCTTCTGTTTGTATCTGCCTTCCACAAACCTCTGAGTGATTGAATTCACCAGATGGTATTTTTTCTGGAAACTAACCTTTATATTTTCCTTTGTAAAAGACTGTGTGGCATTGTACCCGTACTCTCATTCATTTATTCAGGAGTTGGATTCTGGTGATGTTAGCTGAGATACTTCCAGTGATGTAGCACTGTTAAAACTGTCTGGTACTGACAACTTGCATCATTTTGCTGTACACAGTAGAATAATGAAGATTTGAATGAATGCACAAAAACCCCAACAAAACCCCCTTGTCTGCTTATAGCTTGTATTTGTTCAATGCCAAATGAGAATCCATTGCATATGTATTTTCATTTATGTTAAATGGTAAGACTTTGCAGTAGGATGTATATGTTCTTGTTAATGGAAATCTTAGCATTTTATTTTTGGAATTCTTTAATCAATCTAATGAATTAAACATTTGCCATTGAATTGTAAAAAAAACCAACCCAACAAACAAACAAACAAACCCACAACACCCCCCCACCCTCCACCCCCAAAAAAACCCCCAACAAAACCCCACAAAACCAAACCAAAAATCCCAACCAAAACCCAACAACTTTACTCTTGCTGGTAACTGTCTGAAAATGTTTGGAGGAAAACCAATGGCAATACATGCTCAACGTACTACTGTAAAACCTAATGTTTGCATTTTGATACCATGCAGGATCAAGATCAGAATTCTTACTTGTTGGATGGTCAATATATGCCATACAGGGGACACAATTCATTCCGTGAGAAGTATTTCAGTGGTGTGACAAAGAGGATTGCCAAGGAAGAAAAAGACAATCAGAAGTAAAATATAATATAAACAGATTAAAAAATGAGGAAAGAATGAAGATTGTGTTTCTTTGTAAGGACATCTGGATATGAACACTCATTTGGATGCCTCAGAAAAATAAATACTGCTTTTAATTTTAAAACAAGATGAAACCCACAACACAGGTTGAAGGCAGTTCTTTTTAATTAGCTTTGTTTATAGTGGATTTTATTGTACAAGTTTTTTGAGTCTTATTTAATTTATATTTGTACTTTCAAGTACTAATGATGATTGACTAAAACCATTATTATTGTTCTTTCACTGTTAACGTTTACAAGAACGTAGTAGTATTATTTGGCTTCTTAAACTGTGAACATCTGGCTGTTTTAGAAACACGTGGTGGTGATCAAGGATTGCTTATTAAGATCATTTTCATTTGTTTTCTTTTTTTGTAAATGGTATACAATAAACCAGAAATGATTGTTGTGAGGTTTTTTTAATTGTTGCATGCAATAACTGCTTGTATGAATTCCGATGGCTCTGGCTGAGGCCAGCAGTGTTTAAAACAAACAAAAAACACAAAGAAACAAATGCGCGCGCGCACACACCCCAAAAGCCTCTGTGACCTGACAAATTCTGGAGAGCCTATTAAACCCTGTGAAGCCTGTCCACATCTGAAGCTCATCTGTACGTTGGATTTGCTTTTGCATTCCTAAACCTTGACTCTTGGTCAAGCCAACTGTCTGCAATTTTTGGTTCAGAAACTGATAGTTAAAGCAGTAACAACAACAGCATAAAATCAGTAATGGTTCCCTAATGGTATTAAGCCTAATCAGATCTTTGAAATCGAAACTGTATTTGTTAAAGGGCAAACTTTGCTGAATCCACACCATGTCCATCATGAAAATACCTCATTTGAAAACCACTAAGCCCATTAATTCAGGATGTTAATGGCTGTTCTCATTTTGATGGTCAAATATTCTTCAGCAGGGCCTTGGTGAGTGTATCTACTTGCTCCAGCCAGAGAAAGCCTTGCTTCTCAACTTGCTGCAAGTTACTGGCTGTGGTCGTGTTACAGTCTTTGTAGATCATAGTCTTTAAGTGCCTCTCCAAAAAAACCAGTGATACCTGGGAAGGCATGAGTCATTGTGTCTATCTGATCAAGTTCATTAACTGAATTTGCTCTTATATATGTTGTGGTCCTCAGCTGCAGCAGGGAGAGCTCATATCCTCAATGACAACTTTGTCTGACCTTCTGGATCTCATCTGTGGTGTGTTAGGAAGTTCTGAAATAGTGATTTATTTTCTGTGTTTCCATTATAAATCACTTTGTTTTGAGACCTTTAATGTCAGCCATATAATAGTTGTTCTGGGCTAAACTTGGAGCAAGATCAAAGCTCAGAAAATTTTTCAAAAGCAGAATTTGAATTGATCACTTTTAAATATTACATCAAAAAATTACTGCTTCTGAAAACCTGTCTTCGTATAACTTCTGACTTCAATTTTAGCATTACACTTTGGCATTCAGCTTTTATTACTTTACAAATTAAAATTACTTTCTGTTCTTCATAGGCAAGGAATTTTTCTAGATGGATTTATTATGCATTTATAACTTCATTTTCATAAAAGTTACCCTACATAGACATGATCTAAATGGTTATACAAGATGTAAGGTCATTCAAAGAGAATGATTTAGTTTATTTCTCCTCTGCCTGGTCCAACTTTTAGTCCACTCAGCAGGAGTGGTGTGGCCTCTGTTTAGCAGTTCATACATAACAGCTCTATCATTACTGAAGAATACCGTTTTGAACAGAAACTCTTAAGTGTATTTGGGGTACTGCATCAACATCTGCTGATCAAAAATAGTTCAGAATTGAAATCAGATGTTCCAGCTCTGCTGATCCCCAACTTTAAAGCTATCATTTGGAAATATTTCTGATCTCTAAATTTCTCGCTTAACGTGCATGCTCCAGTCTACTGTACGCGCAGACTTGCAAAGCGGAGGCGTTTATAGCTGTAGAGCTGTGACACAGTCCTTGCGCTCGCTCTAGCGCAGGACTGACAGGCGGGTGAGTTATCCTTTCGGCAGCACTTGGCCATCGATGGTCGCGGTTTCTGGCACTTCCGTTCAACCTGGTTCCATTCAGTCTCTTTCCGTGAGGTTCCAGTTTCCTGTCCCTGGCAGGCAGTGTCAGTTCACGAGCCCACGCTGAACTCACGCCGTTGTCATTCCCTCCTTTGGGGTGCTTTGTGCCATTTTCCAGTTTTGAACAAGAAATGTTATTTTTGGAGTGCTTCGTTGCGCTGCAGCAAATTGGATGGAGGGAGGAGCTGAAAAAGGCTGCGAGGTTGTATGGGCAGAGGCGGCCTCTTGCTGTGGGGAGTGATTTGTTGAGGCAACAAAGGGAAGGAGCCCCCTCTTTCCACAGAATCCTTTTACCTGGTGGTGGTGTGGAAAAGTAGCGGAAATAGATTTTCTCTGCATTAATTACCTACTATCTTTCTCTTTAATTAAAAACTTTTTTTAATTAGTGGCCAATTTGAACAGGTTTGACAGAAGGTCAAGGTTTGATGAGGTCTTACAGATAACAGGGAGCTACAAATTTTGTTGAAACAGGCAGAGGTATTGAAGAGAAAGACCTAGTTAATGTCTTCCAGGGAAAAGGTTGTAATACAAGTTCAGCTCACTAAACATCAGAGAACCCATGTAGAAACAAGACCTGGAGACAAAAACTAACCAATGTTTTTTGTTGCTGCTGCAACAACCAGTGCTGGTCTTGCTGCTTCTTGATTTTCTCTTTAAAGTAAAAAGACCCAGATAAAAGCGTACAAAGAGCTTTTTTACAAGGAACATAAAGGTCTTGACTGAACTTTCCACTTCTACTGTGAGATTCACAAAAACTCAGACTTGGTAGTTTCTCCTTATCACTCTGATGAGAGGAGTCAAGGAGATGCATCAACTTGCTGAACATCTCAAGGAGAGTGCAGTCCTCCGTTTACAGCAACCTAAGAAACTGATCTCTGTTGCTGGGACAAGATCTGACTCTGGATCTCCTCAGATCCAGAGTAGGTAGTAGGGCAGGCTTCCACAACACCCATTCCTGGACTTTGTGCTGGCACCATGCACTGCAGCAATGCCCACTCACTGGGTACAGGCACTTCAACAGCAGCTCTTCAAGTTTGGTTGGGTGGATCCTTCCTTCCTCTCTGCATGTTCAATGGGGCTGGAAGACTGTGGTGGAAGTCCTTAACTGTTTCGTGTCTCTTCTTTTTCCATTAGACTAGTGTTTTAGCTCAGAGTTGTGACTTACAAGAGGGTCATAGGTACCCATACATGCAGCCATTGGCAGAAGGCAGTCAAATTTTGGTGAGTTCTCAGTCAAGGCTCACCTGTCTGAAAAGCACTGCTAACAAGATAAAGTATGGGCTTTCTCTCAGGCTGTTTTGATACTAGTTAACTGTAGAGATATTATAGGAAGGAAACACCTTAATAATTCTGAATCTTCTCTCTCCTTCTATCACTGCTTTTTAAGATTTCTTAATTGTTATTTCCACTGTCCCCAGGACAACTCCACAGCCTCAGGGCCACCAGCTAGAGAAGGGTGTCACAGAAAGGGTGACCCTGTGACTTTGCACTGTCCTCTGGCCACAGGTTTTCCAGGGACAAAAATGTCCAGTTGGAATGGGCAAGATTGGGGCAGATGATACGCAGTGGGTATGGGTTTCCCTGTGGGACAACAAGCAGCTCTGGGGTTAGCTGACAGGAGGCTGATGAACTCTCCAAAAGGGAAAGGTGGTTCTCTGCTGGCTTGGCTCCTGTCACCACCATGTTTCTCTTTTCTGACTCTTCTTCCTACCCCTTCACAGAAGCTGAGAAGAAAAATTTAATGCGTTCTGTCTTTGCTGTTTAGCTTGGTCTGCAGTTTAAACTGAGGTCCAGAGTTGAACGAGGCTGTCTTTTCAGTCTGGAAACTTCGTCCCTACTCCTAAAAAAAATAGAGGTGTGGGTACCCCGGAGAATGAAGAAGCCAGTATCCCTGTCTGCCTTTCTCTTCTGTTTGCTATTTGGAAAAAAAATGTGGGTTTTTTTAACCTTGGTTTTTTATGTCATTGATTTTGGTGATTACATCATTTAAACTGGAGAAATATATCTTACCTGCCTCTGTGCAACACTTTTTAATATATTTCTCTGATATTCTCTTATTGGACTGGAAAAATTTCTGTTTATGTATGTATCTTCCCAACTGTTTTCATTATAGTTTTCTATCATGGCTGCTGTTATTTTGTACAGTGCCTCTAATCACTTACAGCTTTCCTGAGCCTATAGATGGGGAGGACACCACTCAAAAGAGACCAGAGAGGTTGTGGAGTTTCCTTCTCTGGAGATAATCAAAACCCACCTGGACACCATCCAGTGCAACCTGCTCTGGGTGATCCTGGCCTAGCAGGGGGGTTGCACTGGATGATCTCCAGAGGTTCCTTCCAACCCCTGCTGTTCTCTGATTCTGTGATTCTGTCATCTCTCTGTTAGCTAAAAGGCCTCATCAGAGCTGAGGTCGCGGAGAAAGGACAATCCATCTGGTTACACTAAGGCTGTCGGACCTCAAGACAGGTTTGGCAAGGTTAATTCTTGTAGGTTGCTTGAAATGAGGTGGGCAGCTGAAAGGTAGAATCCATTGATAGGAGGGGGATCTTGCTGTCTCTACTGCCACTGTTGTGATCTTTAGGTGTCTGCACACTCGGCAAGGTGCCCAGGAGAGGCATTACAGATTGCTGACAACCCACAGCAGACTGAGGCACAAGAGGCTTCGGACCTGCATGTCAGGTCTGACAAGGAGTATTTTGAGTACAACTGGGTAGGAACAGGACATTTTGCTTCATTTAAAATTCTCCAAAAGTTAATTTTTTTAAATTCAATTTTCAGGTGCTGGAAAGGGACTATTTGTACAAAGATGTGATGATTGCAAATGATCATCTGAGATTCTAATCCAAAATTTCTGTTGCTTTACATAAACATGGTTAAAATAGAAAAAAATCTTACCTTCTCAAATGTCAAAACAGCATAGAATTATCACTGTTTTAATTCTCTTCAAAACTAAATTTTATTTTAAAATTATTTTTCAGGGTTTTTTTTCCAATGAAAATGCCACTTGCTCTATAAAATTCTAATTCAAAACTTTTTCTTTGTGGATTCATTCTCATAAATTTTTCACTAAAAAAGTGCAAAATACCAGCTCACGTTACTGTATGTGATGGGATAAGTAGTTAATTCTAATCAAATACATAACTCTTAACTAAACAATCTCATCTCCATAAGGAGATACCATTGGCAAAAGAGTCATGTAGTAATTCGTCATAATACTTCAGTAATTCGTCATAATACTTCCTCCAATAAGAGCCTGTCCCAAAAGATGTGATGTCTCTTAGTGATGGGGTGGATGTTTAGTGCCACGACTGGACAGCCTAGAGTGTCTTTGCTTTATCCCGAGACTGATATGAGAGCTTTCCACTGAACACTGGGAATTATGCTCGTGATTGCATTTTGGAGGCAAGACTAATCCTTGATCTATTTTTTTTTTTTTTCCTATTGAATGCAGCACTAGGAGAAATGCAAGTGGGTAATTTCAGTACAGAATAAATTCAGCCATGGAAGTTCTTAATAAGTAATAGGGAAGTTTCAAAAAATATTGTGATTTTTGGCTAGAGATGAAACATAGGTTTTGTTTATATGGACAAAATCTTGCGAGTAGTTGGACCTATTCAACTGGAAGGACAGGCAGTCTTCTCCGTTGAGTTGTGGTACTATTCTTCACGTGAATGTATGTGATGGGTGGAATGATGCTTCTCTGGCCGCAGTTCATGCCTTTATAAATTGTTCTGCTCTACAGGTTTGTTGTGAGGCTGTTTGCATAAAGTTGTGAGATCCTGAGATCAGAAGTGCGAGGCAGGTGCAACGTGTTTTTTGCAGTAACAGTTGTGGCAGACTAGGATAACCAGAATCATGAGCAGCACCACAGGACACTCGCTCCTGTCTTCGGGAGAACCTTTTGTCTTTCTAATAAACAAACCCCTAGCAATTTAGGAAAGGTTTGGGAAGTTTCCACTCTCTCTTCAAAACATGTACGTGGCAGGTAGTACTTGTAGGCCTTTGCTTGAATCTCACTCCTTTACACAATGCTCCCTGGAGAAAGGTAATGAAATTATATGAGAAAAGGGGCTGGTTCGCTTAATCAGTAAATATTTGTCAGAGCTGGCATTTGCAAAATGTCATGTTTTAGTCTCCATGGCTTGCAACAGCAGCTGTCACAGAGGTGTGTGTGCACCTATGGGTGGCTCTTCGATAGCAATTAGTGGAAAGCAGCTTCTTCAGTAGCGTGACGCATCTGCTCAGTCCTGTAATTGCAAAGCAGCTGGTACGGACAGCGGTGAGTATTGGGCAAATATGCACAAGCGCCCAAGCACTGCCTGCGCTTGTTCTGCCTCCCCGTTCTGGTGTTCCCCGGAGTGACCTGACAAGCTGAACTTGATGAACTGCTGCTGTTTGCTACGGGGAATGACCTGCCAAAAACCCGCACAGGCCCCGCGCTGCTGGGGCCAGGGAAGTGGGACCTCCCCTCTCCCCCTCAGCTGCCCTGCCTCTTTATAAAGCAAAGAAAATTTCTACCCGAGAAGTTAATTTTCTAATAACTGTAGAATAGCATTTTTAGCTTTATGTAAAGATGTCAAGACAAAGATATGGACTATTTCTTAATTAAATATAGATTTTCTTTTGTTTTTTGCTTTTACTCTAAAAGCAAACCAAAACATGTTTGTGCCAAGAACTGTTATATCCCACCCCCCTTTCTCTCTTTTTTTTTAATTGCATTTTGATATGCTTGGCAGAATTAACGATGAAAATCTTTCCAGCTGTGACTTTGCCAGAATCCCTTTCTGAAGCTCCTACTAATTTGGATTTAAACTGGATGGATGAAAGCCTCAAACAGCAAATCCTGGCAGTCGATTTGCTGAGGCCCCACAGCATATACTTCTCCAACTGTTCTTATCTTCTGAGGCAAAAGAAGCAAAAAAAGAAAAAAAAAAAAAGAAAAAAATAAGCAAACATAATTTTGGAATGACACAGTTGTTAGCGTTCTCCCTGCCTTTCCCCTCCCCGGGCTGGGGCAGTGGGCACCTGCGTGCAGGGCACGGAGCACGCAGCCGGCGGCTCCCACTCGCCCAAGTAGCCTGCTGGGGCTCCCCTTTGCGGGAGGGACCTCTGGCTTTTGCAGGGCGAGGTTTTGATTGCAGGGTGGTGAGGTTTTTAAGCGCTATCTCATACCAGCTAACAGCCAGCGTGGATTTTAGAGAGAGAGTTGCCATGCTGGGAAGTAACTGTTCAAGATGGCAAAGGTGAGCATGCAAGCCTGTCATTGCAGGGACGTGAAGCCACCGAGCTTCCTGAGTCCCGGCTGCTGGATGCTCACCTCACTTGCTTAATTCTAGCAGTGTTGGCGCCGTGTTTTCTTACTGTCCAGGCTTCCTGGAGCCAGCAGCTGCAAGCTCTCCTGCTGCCACAAACAATGAAATTAATTTCTTTAAATTGGACAGATCAATCTCTGGCAAGTGGCCCGTGTTCCTTCCCTTCCTCCCTCTCACCAGGAGAGTCTTCTGGATGCTTGTGAGCTTACTAAGGCCTTGCTTGGTGTGTTCCTGTCTTCACGACCAAGCTGAGACAGAGTAAGGGCAGTGCTCCGACCACGGGCAGTGCCATGGGACGCTGACAGCCGCTTCCCGTGGCCTTGCCAGAGGGTGCCCTCTCCACCAGCGCAGCTCCCCCGGTGTGAGGCTGCAGCTCACGAGGGCATCCGAAAGCTATTTGTGAGCACGTTGGCCAGAGGGGTGGCAGGAGCTCCTTGCTGCAGATGCTCTGAGCGCCTTGCTGACCTGCCTGGACCACCTCCTGCATGGAAAAGGAATACAGATACTGCCAGTTATATTTATGGCATATTCTATTAATTGTTATGAACAACAGCAACAGCAGCTTTCCCAGATGGACCACTCACAATTTCTAGCAAATTTGAAGATTGTGAAGGAGGTGGCCACTGCTAGCGCTTTATGGGCGATGGTGTAGGCAGCAGCATCTACTGGCATGGAAAGCCATACAGCCCCTCTGATCTCCTGTGGGAGACCTACCCCTCCCACTCATTTCCACTGGGCTGAGGGCTTTGTTTTTAAAGGGCACGCTCCTCGTCACCATTTGCTGCTGGTTTTCTTCATCGACGGTTCAGCAGGTGTGAGCAGATGGTTGAGAGGCTGCCTCAACTTACCTCCCAGCTGCTTTGAAGGAACAGGGAAAGTGCAGTGACTGAGCTCTTCTTTCCTTCTCAGGATGCCTTGAGGTAGGGGTGAATGTAATCTCAAGGAGGCAGAAAGAGGAAAGTGAAGTGTCTCAGCTGAAGTCCAGCCTGTCTTCAGTCAGGACTGGGGTGTATTTTCAGCCATCATCTTGCATATTTCCATACCAAATGTGCACAGTCTGTGAGCAAGAAGTACTTCTTCCCCGACTGCCACCTTTGCAAATGGATTTTGAGTTCTGTAATAGCAAGTGGATTTTTTTATAGTCATCCTATTATGAGCAGAAAGAGTTATTCAGGATCATGTATTCTCCCTGCAAGTTCTCTATAAAGCTATTGCCTTCAGATTTTGCCCTTAAAAACATCTGCCACAATCCACCTGTTTATAGTATTAGTGCAAAAAATAGGCATGAATTTGGACATGCTTCTTTTTAAAGATATATGGTTTAATCGTCTTCTAGTTATTAACAATCAACAGGTCTTGAATCTCGTTTTTGAAATAATACAAAAATATTTTAATGGGTTGCTTTGCTTTTCCATCAACTTGTAACTCTTAGGCTGGCATGTCAGAATATAAAAGTTGATAACCTAAGCCACAAGGAACATTCCTTTTTGCATAAGCAATTCCCACTGTGTTCAGTGGCAATAATGCATGCCATTCAGAGAAGAGTATTTAGGTTAAAGATAATATAGGAAGTTCTTTGTTGACAGTAGGGCTTCTGTGATCCTTACGGCGATAGTGGATTGAAATGAACTCCCTGAAAAAGCTAAAGCTTTTAACAAAGTAACCTAGCAAATGATGAATATTGTACAATTTTAGTTTAATATGATAAAAGTTTTTAATTCATTCAACTCTACAAGAATAACAAGATATGGAAGATTTTTGAATCCTTCCTCTGATTTTTCATCTCACTAAGAACCATTTATATTTCAGAAATGTATACCTAATTAACAAGAGCTAATTTCATCCAACTCACTACCAATGAATGGGACAAAACAGTTCATTGTTTCCCATGATAGTTCATTCTCTCTTGATTTATGGTAATCAGGCATGGTTTGGGAATGACATTGCCAAAATTTGGGTGGTTTAATCCATAAAATACTCTGATTTTTTGAATTTCAAATAGCAGGATTTCAGGAATTGCTACAAGTTTGAGAAAGCCTGCTTTCCAGATACCCATTTTGAGTGGTATTGATTGCTTTAATCTCCTTTAAATTTTTTTATTAACTGGGTATATCAAGATTGGTGCTGCTGATCAAATTGGCAGTCCAGTTCTTTGTCTTTTACCAAACTGGCACAACATTCACTTTATTCCAGACACCTTAAGGTTCTGCAACACATGGACAATCAATATTTAGACTGAGGTGTGACTCACCTAATCTTTCATGTCAACAGCTGTATCTAAAGCAGTGATGTTGGCTGCCTTCTAGTCAATGGAGAGGACTAAGTCCAGAGCACTTGTCACTCTTCTCTTCTAGAGTCCTTGGATGTGGAGGACTCAGACTTGCTCATTTAAGGATTAGTCTGGTTGGTAATGCCTATTTTTTTACTGAAACTCTTTGTTTACAGTGAGGCCAGTTAATTCACCTTCATTTCATATATGCATATCAGCTGCTGCTTCTATAGTGCTGGGTAAGAATATTTATGAAGTAGTTCTGCCTCTTCATTTTCATCTACTTTGTCCATCCAAAAGTGAACCAATTTGTT
The DNA here is from genome assembly GCF_011004875.1 of Balearica regulorum gibbericeps. NCBI lineage: Eukaryota > Metazoa > Chordata > Aves > Gruiformes > Gruidae > Balearica > Balearica regulorum. Next base: position 59,115,401 of record NC_046186.1, read on the forward strand.
TTTGATATACAGCAGAAAACAAGAATTCAGCACACAGGAAAGCAAACACCCAGACATCAAAATCTCCTTTCTTAGTGCCTTTTGGCAGCCACAGAATTTATTTCCCTCTGTGCTTTTGGCTGCCTTATCAGTTTTCTGGCTTATGATTTCTGTGAGTTGCTGCCTACTTCTCCTTTTTTCATGAGTTATCTAAATATTTATATGGCTAATTTTACTTCCCCTTTCACTAGATTGTTACTTTATATGTATGATGCTTTGGGGAGTTGATGGGTGAGATACGAATCCTGCTTGGAAGTAGCGGATTACATTTCATGAAAGGTTTTGCAGATGAGTTATTGCTCCGCAGCAAGTCCTCAGCCTGCGGTTTCACAGGCAAGGAAGCTAACGTGACAGTGCGGTGCTGCTGAAAGGAGATGGCGTTGGTGCCTTTTCCCTGGCCCTGGCTGTTCTCACGCTGTGCTCAGCTGAGTTGCCCACCCTTGTACTGACGCTGGTTCTTACTGGAGCCTTTCTTGTGCCAGTTCAATTTACTAAGCCAGCAGAAAACTATTCTTTTCGCTGAATAAGATTGTTGCAAGGGAATGAATTTCCTTCCATCGGAGGTGAGCTGTTGGATCAGCTTGCTGTGGTCATCAAACTGTGGTCTCTGTCACATCTCCCCTGGAGCTCAGGCTGACTGTGGAGACTGTGCAGCTCCTCGCTGAATCACCCAAGAGCCTCCTGGCAGGAGAAGGAAAGCAGCTGATGGTCTTTTGTGTCACAGTGGCCTTTGTTAAACATAAAACTGTGGAAGGTTGAAGAAGAAAAATCATTAGCTGCATTTCTAAACACAGACTGACCGTGTCTTTGAGAAAAGGAAAGATAAACTAAAAGTGCCTTTGAGGGTTATTTACTCACTTGCAACTTATGCTTTATTGTTTTTTTTTTTTTCTTTTAAATGAAAAGCTATGTTGTTGTGGCCGCTGAAAGCTTTCTTTTCTTGTTGTGATCCAGGGACAGGGTGGGGCAAAGTTAACCAAGAGGAACCGTGAGGATCAGTAGTGGAGCTGCAACTGGGCTTTTGGTCCATGGGATTTAGCACTTCAGAGGGGCGTGAAGAGATTTGCAGCCCAGAGGCACTTGCAGCCTCCCTTCAGGTTCTGGAGGGTTTTAAGGTGTAGAAAAGTCCTGCCACAGTGTGTGCCACACCAGCAAAAACTTCCTTTTTGTGTGTGTGACTGTGGATCTTTAGGTATTCAGTGGTCTCCTTTTAAATACCTCCTAATTATCACTTCTGTTTTCCTTTCAAAAATTCTCTCTCCAATCTGATTTGGCTCATAATATTTTCCAACCCCGTGAAACTGGCCCTTTTGGAGCATAATGTGTTTCTGATTTGGTCTTTGTCCTATTTGGATTTGCATCTCAGTGGCTACTGATTTTTTACTGAGAAATCAGTTCTTTCCTCTCAGTCTGTCAGCTGAGGGGTGGCCTGGGATTCCTTCAGTTTGGATGCTGCAACTTTTTGACCCAGGCATTTCAAAGAACATGCCTGGGTAGCTGGTGTGAGGATGTGCTGCGGTTTTTTGCTATCTGAATGTGGTTTGGTGAGACAGTCCTTGTCTGTGTGGGTAAGGTCTGAATAGCAGGACATAAACCAGACTCAGTGTGTGAAACCACTGACTAGTTACTCCCACCCTCAATGGCACAGGGGAGCAGCAGTGTTGTGTAGCAGGTTAAGTCGGTTAGCCAGCGAACAGCAACACGCAGAGGAGTTTTGGGAGGTGTTTGTAACGAGCTGCTATGTGTGTGCTCATGGGGGTATTTGTACCCTGCATGCTGAGATGATGAAGTGGTACAAGAGTGATAGAGCAGCAACTGTGACTGCAGTAGGTACTCCAGATTTTTGTATCCCACCTGAAGCCCAAAGGGGTTTTCTGTGTCTGAAAGGCAAGTAGGCATTTATCTCTGAGGCTGAGAACATCTTCCTGTGTGGAACATCTGCCTTCAGGAATTCAGAGTGAAGACTCCTTTTATATAGTGCTGTGGCCATTCTTTCTACAGATTACATGGGAACTGGGACTCCTCACTCTGCAAAGCTTCCAGCCACAGAGCTTGCATAATTATTTTATGTATTTATATAAATAAATAAATAATATAATAAATAAATATAAATAAATAAATAGCTTTGGGGCCCCCAGTACAAGAAAGACAGGAACCTGCTCGAGCAGGTTCAGAGGAGTGCCACGAAGCTGATCAGAGGGCTGGAGCACCTCTCCTATGAGGACAGGCTGAGAGAGTTGGGGTTGTTCAGCCTGGAGAAGAGAAGGCTCCGGGGAGATCTAATTGCGGCTTACCAGTACCTGAAGGGGCCTGCAGGAAAGATGGGGACAAACTTTTTAGTAGGGTGATGGGACAAGGGGTAATGGTGTTAAACTAAAAGAGGGTAGATTCAGACTAGATATGAGGAAGAATTTTTTTACAGTGAGGATGGTGAAACACTGGAACAGGTTGCCCAGAGAGGTGGTAGATGCCCCCTCCCTGGAAGCATTCAAGGTCAGGTTGGACAGGGCTCTGAGCAACCTGATCTAGTGGAAGATGTCCCTGCTCATTGTAGGTGGGGTTGGACTACTGCCCTTTAAAGACCATTTCCAACCCAAACCATTCCATGATTCTATGATTCTATGATTCTATGATTCTATGATTCTATGATTTCAGTGTCTTGCATGCATTTGTCCTCACAAGATCCTTATGAAAAAGATATTATTCCCATGTTAGAAATATGACTTGCCCAAGGTCGCACATGACATTATGATGGAGCACGAAAATGAACATCTCCCGAGTCTCAGTGTAGCTCCCAAAACACTCCACCATCTTTTCTTCTAGGGTTGACCACAAATGGCTCACAATGCTGTACGTCCACTGGGATTTTTTTCTGTGCTAGGAGAAGCAAAATGTAATGAATCTGTAAATCTAAATCTGGATCTGTGTGTGAAACTAGTAATTTTGTAGGGTTCTGTTGCAGCGTTTAATATTTTAGTGCTTCTGGGCACCGTTTACATTCACTTACTTTGTAACTGGAAAGAAATAGTGATCCATAAGAGTTTACTGAAAATACATGAAAGAAAGACTGATGTTACAATTAGCGGGGGAGTTCATGGTGAACAATAAAGTAATCATCCACAATATAGTGCACTTTCTTTTGAACAAAATACAGGTTATGTAAACTGTTTGGTACCATGAGCAACAATGCAAGCAGATTTGTCAATGATTCTTAAATTTTTCTGGACAATTAGTATGATCTTCAAGTAAAACTTCAAAGGTTGTAAACCGCACAATTGGTTTCATTCACTCCAACTTGTCATTTGTAAGGAAGGTACTCTTTATTTTATAATGAACTACAGCAAACAGATCAAGACCTAGGAGAGGTCAGTAGTTCAGTATAAAATAAAGAGTACCTTCCTTACTAAGAGAATTAATCCTTTATTGTAGCGGTTATCTTCTAAGCTTGTCTGAAAATTTTTTTCCACAAAAGACCCAACTGTGTTAGGGTTTCCAAAGAAAAAGCTGAACGTTTGTGATTGCTAATGTCAAGAAAGACTAATTTATCTACAGAGCATTGCTAGTCTGTGAGCACCGATGGTGCTGGGACTAAAATGTCCTCACAGAATTTCATTAAAACTGGTAAGTAATTGATGCTTATCACTCCACATCTAAAATAAGTGCCTGCTTTATTTAACTCAGTGTTGTGCTGAGATACTCAGTATCAGAGACAGAAGAATAACTTTTGACTTTTAAGAAAGCTTCATCTTATTAATGGCAGACCTTCACAGGTGTCATATGAGAACGGAGATGTCATTTAAAACTTACTGTTCCTCCATGTCACCTTCAGGCACGTTTTGCCAGATCTGAAATCTAGAGCAGTGTTGACACTATTCGCTCACTCCAGAGAGAATAGACCATTCAGATCCTCTTCCATCATTCAGCAGAGCTGTGACAAGGTGAAGAGAAAAACATCACAACATTTCAGAGAGTCTGTCTTAGCCTTCTTCACAGGATGCAACACATCAGTGCTAAAAGAGAGGACAGGGTGGTGAGGTACCTCCAGCACATGCCTAGAAGATTATTTTCAAAGTTTTCTGTTTGTTCTTCTAGAAATGAATTCCCACTCTATGATGATGGATATTTTCAGTCTTAAAGGTAAGAGGCTAGTCTATCAGATTACTGGCTACCAGATATGGACAGCTGATTGTGTTGGCTGCTCCAGCAGCCGGTGTGTTTATGTCTGTGCTTAACTTTACCTTTCTAGCTTCACTGCTACAGATGGATAACGAACTGCTATTCCTAGATTAAATTAGAGTAATAGACGCTAGAGATGGAAAAATACCTAATGGTCCATTTTTCTCTAGCTGCCAAATAGACTTTATTAAAAAAAGTCCAGGCAAATATCTTCCATGGCAATATTTTACTGTGAAATATTACATCCTCTTTATAGTCTGGGCAGAGAGCAGGAAATCTAACTGCTTTTTGGCTTAAGGTTTTGCCAGTCTGTAAGATTGGTACCCCAAGACTCTATTTTGGTACCAGTTGCCTTTTGTTTTGTAGATTTGGAGTGTCTGGAAAGTTGGATAGGGCAGTTTTTAAAGTGTCCAACTAATCTGTTGTGTTAATACCTATGTTCCAAAAAAGGGGATAAAGAATATCTGTTGAATTGCAAACATTAAGCACCCAGTCCCACAGGTTGCTTTATCCATAACTCAAAGCACACATGCTGTAACTTTGCAGTAGCCCCTGCCGTAACTGTAGGGTGCCTTTGTAGCTACAACGGCTGCACGTACTTCACTTTGACTCACTGTCAAAAATACAGCTGTTCTGAGTGGAACAAAAGGGGTGCCTTTCTCCCAAATGATCCCTATCTGCTGTCTGTCCTATCAGATACATAACTGCACTGTTGCTTCTGAGTTTCCTCAAAACTGATAACAATATGTGATTTTACAAACCAGGGTTTTCAGCATTCAAAGGCTTGTGTGTGTGTGCGTGGAGGGGGGGGGGGGGGGGGGGGGGGGGGGGGGGGGGGGGGGGGGGGAGTTGTGAATCTGTAGAAGTAAGTAAAATGCCTCATTTAGGTTATTGAACCTGTAATGGCAAAAAAGCCCTGCAGACAATGTAATGGTTTAATTGGTATTCAATTGCTTGTACTATTTCAGGCTTTTAAAGAAAAATATCAAAGAATGAACTATAAAACCAGATGTATATCTCCAGAGACTTAAATTGTCCAGTTTCCAGCAACATGCTTTAATTCTCCTCCCACTTAGTAATTTTACATTGACACAAGTCCTTTGGATAAGAAAGGGCAACTGACCCCTCCAAAATTATTTGTCTTACATTGAGCTGGAAATGATGGGATCTCACGAAATCTATAATCTCATTAATTATAATTGTATTTGTATTTTTTTTAATTCTGAAAGCTCTAATTAATGTCTTGGAGGTGATCCAGAGGAAGACCTGGATCTGCACATGCTTAGGTGCTTAGCCAGCTTTAGAAATTATTACAGGTAAGGAATTACTGACGACCAAGTTTTTCCTCTCCTTTTCCTGTTCCTCCCCCTCTCCCTTCCCCACATCGGTACTTAGATTTCAGTTAGTTCAGGTGCTCCCTGTTATACAAATGTCTGCCTGAAAAGAAACAAAACCAAAAAACTCAGCCCAAAAAACACCCCCACCAAAGCCTGGGTTTGTGCTCTGAAGATCCTGTCTTTGGTTCAGCTGGTCCTTGTGAGAAAGGGGGTCCTTGCTGAAGCTGACCTCGAGGTGACACACCAGCAGCTTGGAAAGGGTGATGGGTCCCCTCTCAGCACCTGTCTAGACAGGTCGTTAGAGGGGAATGGCATCTACACCTGGGTGTCACAGGCCGAGAGACACCCATTCTCCCCTTCTCCCCACCATGGTGGGAAGCCAGCATCGATGTGTTTATTTGCTTTATTTTGTGCTGTAAGTACCTTTTCTGTTGAAGCAGGACATTGTGTCCTGAGGTGCAGGGCTCAGAAGGACCAAATGTGGCTTCAAATGTGGCCAACTGGCCTTCGCACCAGTAAAACCACCCACCCTTATGCAAATGGTAGAGCTGCCATTCTCATGGGATGGCCACTGATGACTTCAGTTCTCCTGGTGACTGGAGTTCTTCTGGGAACATATTGTGGTAATTCAGTCAGGCAAATGGTTGGGACCTCTTCTTACAATGTGCAATAGAGCAATAAGGTGGAGTAGGGATTTAAACCAAAAGGAAATAGCCTGTTTATATGAACTGGAAGAGAATTTGAAATCCCAAGGTCTCATCTTGTTCTGGTTTTTTTGTGGGTTCACCTTCCTCTTTCCTACTCATTACTTATGACAGAATGAAGTTTACCGAGACCTTTTATTTTCCTGACTCCTGTCCCAGAAGCAGAAACTCAGGATGAGGTAGGATCTACGCCAGCCTCAGCTTCTTTTCTATTCTCCATTGGTTGTCATCTGAGTATTAACTTCATCGATATGCATACAGTAACATATATATTGGAGAAACAGATACAAAGTATGGTTTCTACTGAAAATGCTCACTTTATTTATTATGGAAACCATGATCTTGCCTGTTATCATTGGTTTAAAATATGACTAATTGTTTGGACAGACCAACAGTTTAGATGGATGGTTGGCTAAAGAGTGTAAGTTGTTTAAGAGTGAAGTAGTTGATTTTGATGATAAAATATGCTCAAATATTATTACAGTTGTGTGTTTGCCTGAAAATTGAGGGGAAAGGGGTTTTTTTGTCTTTTTTTGGCTGAATTATTGGTTTTCTTGGCCAAGGAAATTGTTCTGTGTCAATCTGATTTGCAAAGAAATTGTTCAGTGGAGACCCGTAACTGTTTATTAGAGCTGTTGGGGTAATGCTGAGATTTGGGACCTTTTGTTGGAGATGGAGGACAGAAATTGCTTTTGTTAAAGGGTCTGAGGAATAAAATGAACCTAAACTTATTATTAATTCTACTTACAAGAGAAGAAATTGGAAAACTGCAAAATAAAAGGTCACTAACAGACTTCCAGATCCGTTTCTATTGCAGCTAAGCTTTTGGGAGAGGTTGATCTGCCTGTTTTAAGGGTATATTTTTCCCTTCTTAATCTAGCTTTGAAAGTCGTATGGCAGAGAGCAAGGGGATTTGTAACATCTTTGAATAAGGGTAGTATTTCTCAACCTTTCTTAACTGAAGAATGATGTAGTCTTATAAAAGTCTATGAACCTTTCTGTATCCCACTCTTTGTTGGATAAGAGGGTCAGTATAAGTAAAAAATATCTTTGGCAATTGAGCTAATCACTTTTCAAGATCCTAGCTTAATCTTGTAATCAAACAATTTGATTAGAAGTGTTGATAATAAAAATGTCTTTATGCCTGCCAGTAGGTCCTGCCAACCCATAAAAAACCTGATGGCTGGGTGACTCCCACTGTTTTCTTCAGCAGGCAGTGATGCTTCCCAGCAGACTCCCTTGGAAGCTGTGGATATGCTTGAAGCAAGGTGTAGTCATTTTACCAGCTACCTCCTGATGTTGTAGAAACCCCGGTGCTCTGTGGACCTCGAGCTGAGTAGCAGAGATGAGAGAGAGCAGACCAGTGGCCCGTCACAAGCACTTTTCCTTCTTTTCTCTGTTTTATAAAATTTCTGCATTTGAGCTTCAGCTGGACAAAGTGGGGATGCATTAGAGTTGCTTCTTTACCAGGAATTGGGAAGCAAATCCAGTGTTTCCCAAAGGAAGGAAGGAGAGCAGTTCTAGGGCAGGAGAACAGTCTTTTCCTGTATTTTGCCTGGTGGGGTGATGAGCCTGAGCTTGGGGAAGAGGATGGAGAATCCGTCCATGGTTACCTCTCTCGAAGGAGAGAAAGTGTTGAGAAGCACTTAGCATGCTGTTGTCCATAGGCCGTGGCTTGCCTGATGGGGCTGGCTGCAGCGTGTGCACAAAGTGGTAACAAATCAGCAGAAATGGAAGCAATGAACATTAAATTGTTCTACAAATGAAAGACTTTCAGGCTGATTATAGTAGAAATCCAAGGTATTTTTTTCAGCTAATGGCAGCACTACCGTTGGCATATCCTCTAGTATAAACTCTGGGAAATCAGTTTATAGAGCTGTATTCAGATGTGATGTGTCAGTTATACTACCTTCCACAGACGTGGGTTTTATCCAGCCTTCAGCTGCCTTGAATGAGATGAGGTACTTTCTGTGACTCTTCCAGTTGTAAAATGAAGTCTAGGTTGTTGTCTCTAATGTGCCATAGACCTAGAAGTAAAATTGGATCTTTGAATGTGCATTTCTACCTACGTCCTGAACATGAGAAGATCCAAGTGCTGCAAAGGAAATGTACTGCTGGCTAAGTGACTGAGTGGGGTTAAAAAGGAGGGATTACAGTAACCTACTATTTGGAGTCTGGCATTCTGAGTATACTCATCATTTCTTAATCTGTCCCTGGGTCTGGTTATAATTTGCATCTTGAGCAATTGTATTGCATTCTACATTTGCATTTGTGTTTTCTTTTTCTATTGTTAAACCTGTTTTCATCTTACACATTTTTCATTCTTCTGCAGCCCGTAGCCAGTGATTGATGACAAGGTCCAAACGCAGAAGGTCAATTAGATCATCCAACGTCCATCTCTGCCAGCACAGGATTATTGCTTTCATGGTCTATTTGCTATTGTTTTGTCCAGCCGATTGCTAAATAGGTCTTGTTTATTTGACAAAGTTTTGCCACCAATAATACCCCACATAACCTTAATTATAACAAGGGAGTAGTCTGGGGTATTGTTGAGAGGTGGGAGATGGTCTCATATGGTCAGAAAAATTATCTGGTTTTTGACTCTTCTTACTCAGATCAGATTCAGTACGTTTTTCTGAGGCACGTTTCATTAACTGGTCAAATCAAACCCCTACATCAACAGCACCGTTTGAGTCCTGCTTATCTCAGTCCTTTCAGTCTAGAATATTCTCTTAGCAGACAACAAGATGGCTATTGGCAAGCGTTGCCATTAACTCAAGGGCTCTGTCATTTATTGAGAGCTTGTTTGCTTGTATGTTTACAGTCATTCTGGGCAAAGAGGTTTGCAGTTTGCTTTCCTGGTTTATCTAGTAAGGAAGCCTGTCTTAAGGAGCTAGATAAGACACTACTGAAAATTACTTGCCTAGAGAAAGAAATAGGGTTTCACTGGCAGCCACAGAGACAGAAATCCTCTGAATCTAAGACTAGGAGTGGTGCCCTATTGTAAACATCATCATGAAAATGACTTAGTGCATATTTATCTTAAATTTCAAACAATCCATAATACAAGTCTGAAGCATATATAATTCACGTCAACTTCAAAATTATTTTCTGAAGCTAGGTCTTCAAGATTATTCTAAATTTGACAATGACCAACCTACTGAAATCAGTGGAGAGGTTGCCTGCAAGCAATATACAGCTGTCCATATCATATTACTTAAAGAGATTCTGCTTGTGCAGAAGCATTTTACTGTTAGCTGTATAAAATCACATAATATATTCTTTGGGATAGTTTATTTTTTGGCTGTAGCTCTCAGCTGATTTCACATAAATATTACTCATGTACACTTAATAAGGAAGCTTAAGGAGGAGGTAAGTTGCTGGCAGGGTTCAACAGATATTGCATCCAATATAAAAGAAATACACAGCTGCGCTTCACTTCCTCAGGGAGAGCAGAGCCTCCTTTCACAAGGTAGCAAGCACAAGGGAAGACAACAAAAGTCTGTCCATCAGTTTTCCGTGCCTAATACAGGAGTGGGAAAATGCTGACAAAGAGCTGGCTGTGAAATTCTCCCACATTAAGCTTCTGCAGTTCATCTGCATCTTCACCTTACCGTGAGTAATATAGGCAGCTATGGGATTGTTGCATTAGTAATAGATGGGTAGATTTCTCAGGGCACCTAAATCCTGATTTCTAGGCCCAGTTGGAAGGCCGTGCTGTCTACCTAACCTCTGTCTGTTGTCATGCCTACCGCAGCATCAGTCTTGGTATGGACAGTCTTTTCAGAGTCCCACTTACCTCCAAGTTCTTGCAGAGCAGCTTCTCAAATGGAACATGTCATCCCCCATCACATGAACACAAGCCCCCTTCATGCTTATCCTCAAACTGGGTCTCGCTTTTGCAAGCAGAGACAAGCTTGCTTTTGCAAGCTTTTGCAAATTAGGCTTTTCAGGATGTATCGGACAGACCTTACCCAGTAGACAGAAGGCTGACCTGGGAAGTGGATTATTTTTGCAAGCTTGCACACACTAGCTGATTTGGAACAAAAATTTGAATGCCATACTCTGACATCCTCTGTTGGCATTCAGCTTACTGCTTCACCTGGTGTTTTCAAGTGAGCCTTTCTCAATTTCTCCTGTTGAAGCCGTTTCACTTTGCATAGTCGAGGGAGAGGGAGCAGGTGAACCTGATTTGATGTGGGTGCTTGCATGTGATGTGCAGGAGTCAGGACCAAATCCTTGCCATGGATCCGGCAGCATGGAGGTTTGAAGCAGGTTTCCCTTCTTTGTGGCAAATGATCTAGCTACTGAGATACGGAGTGCAATGGGAGGCGAAGGAAAGAACAAAGTGTCTTTTTGTGACAAAGGGTGAACTGGGCTTGACAACTACCTTCAGGAGAGGTTCAGGACTGAGCAGAGAGAGAGATTTTTGCTGTCTCTGACTGTGGTCCTATTCTGTTCTTCTGTGGTTTCTCCAGGCCAGTGTAAATAACTTCATGCTCAGTGTGCCGGTTTCTAGGAATACTATTCTAAGGCACCTAATTCTCCCCTTGAATCGTATCTTGACTGTCTAATTCCTGGCTGAGGAGTCTGCTAGGCAACAGGAAATCTGCAAATTAAAACATTGCAACATCTAAGTCCCTGGCTGTACCCCAGCTTTGCTGGAGGACCAGTTTTCATCTGTTTGCCTATGAAAAATATACTCAGATGTATATCCTTTCTCTTGCATCATTTAAATGATTCCTCATGTTTCCCACCGGCTATTATTTTTATTACCCATATGCAGTCACTTTGCTGCTCATTTTGTTCATTGTAATGCAGCCAGTAGCACTCTTGTTTCTTGATCCCCAAAATGTGTGGTTTAAGGTCCCACATTAGCAAAAGTTGGTTAGAGTTAAGTGGGCTTAGCCCTCCAGCTTCTGCTATTTTGTGGTAGAAGCTGGAACAGCTCATTTACCCATTGCAGAGATGGACTGTCCATCCTGATTCACTGGGCTGGGTGGCTGCTTCTCTTCCCCACTTCTAGTCTTTTGTCTTTCTTATAAAGAGGTTGGAAGGGACTGTGCCCTGAGTTGCAGCAATTGGTACGACATTAGTCATCTTCACTTCTCCCATTTACTGACTGTTCCAGGGTCGTCTCTTTACAAATCCCAGAATTATTTGCTCTTCCTTTGCCACAGCATGAGCCCACAGCTCACTAACAGCAACACTAACCTTGTGCCAAGAGGAAGCTTCACTGCTAGCAGCATCCTCTTAGAGAAGACAGAGTAATCCGTGGTTCCATGGCCAAAACACTCAGAAGAACATAAGTGGGAGTGTCAAGTATTCCAATGCATGCATGGGTGCACAGGAAGCCCACAAATTACTCTTGGAAATCAAGGGTAAATCTAGTCAACATTTTTTCTTCACTGAAGAAGTCATCTGAATGTTCCACCAGATTTGTGGACATTGACGCTTGGAAGACCCTGAAGCTCATGGAGACTCCCAAATTTTAATTGGCAGGTAGACTGCATCTACTCCCTTCCAGGCCTTTTTTGGGAGAGAGATTTTTGATTTTTTGCCCGGAAGGAGAGAAAGATGTCTTGCCTCTGAGTGACGCTCAAAGGCAACCTTTGGAAGAAACAAAGGAAAGCAACAAAAAAAATTTGCAGCATTTATCCCTAGGGATATTTTTAGTGTGGCCAGAAGTGTGTGTGCCCTCTCCTATGATTTGATTTCCCTGTCCTTCTGTAATAGTATGATGCTCAGCACCAAACAAGCTTTTCTTTCAGATGACGTGACTGCAGAAATATGAGAGTGACTCACTGATACTCTCTCTAGATTTCTGATGTTGACACCATAACACACATTGCTCTGGGGATTTTTCATCAGCCTCCTGCACTGTTGCAGGGTTAAAAAACAATGAAAATCTTATTAGAAAATCAATGCCGATATTCAAGATTTCCTGATAACAGACTATTGAAACCGTGGAGTGGGGAGCAGAGCACATCTGCCTGAAGGTGTTCAGTCATCTGCTGCACAGGGACTTGGTATTCAAAGACTGTCTGTCTCGCTGCTTACCTCTGATGGTAAAGTAAGGCAGACCCCGAAGGACTCAGAAGGGATTTAGGCACTTCCAGCTCGACCTGCTTACCCAGTCTGTGGGACACCCCTCCTTTGCCAGAGGGAACCAGGGCTGTTTAACCCACCTTCCAGGAGAAAAGGCTTGGAAAGCTTTGTGGTGGGGGACTTTTAGTCTCCCCACTGAAGCTGAAACCTTTGGGTTCAAGGATTTAATTATTGTGTTCAGAGGAAGCACCAGAAGAGGCAAGGCTGTCTCTCCAGGCTGCAAGACCTCTCCAGACACTCTCCCACTGCACCAAATCTTTCAGGCAGAGACAGGAACCCACTTCTCACCCTCCCGGGTGACTGTCACAGATATTTCTTTTGTTCACATAAAGCAAAAAGCTTATATGCGAGGCAATGCCCTGCAGAATGGAGGGCAGACCCTATTTTGGAGAGGTAGGATGTGAGAAGGGGAGGAGAATTTGAACTGAGAGGCCCAACATCTTGCAAGAGGAAGGTGAATCATACCTATTTATGCTAAAAAATGTATGCAACCAGTGCGGTGCTCAGCGTTGCAATGTTTCAGTTCTGCCGGCAAAGCTGGACTTCTGGTCTGTGTAGCTGGGAGACAGATAAATTCTGGATTTGGAAGGACTTGTCCTGAGCCATAGGAATAAAAACTTGTTTACAGCACACAAGGTAAGATTTACTGAGCACTGTCACTATTAATAGTATGAACCTATGTAATGACTTACTCCTTTCTAGCTGACAGTTCCCTGGCCCAGGCCGAGAGCCCTGGACTGTCATCAAGGGCGTTGTTATGCATAACATATTAACAGCATTGCTTCAGATTATTCCCGATTACAGCTCTCTCTTTGTTCCTTCCCAGTTTCTTTTTCCCAGGTCTGCTCCTTCCCGCTTTGCTTCTTCCCCCTCTCTTCTGGCTGCTCTGCTGCCAAATTTCTAGTCTGTTTGTGTGCTGCCTCATAATCGCTGCACCCGCGGCCAGCCACAGCATCCCGGAAAAAGGCGAGCGTTGGGTCCCCGCTTCGTGGCATCGTGAGCGTCCCCAGGAGGAAGAGGAACCACTGGCTGTCCAGGCCAAGAGAAGAGAGTCTGGCACCGTGTTCATATGCCAGAGCTCCAGGCTCTCGGCTACTGTAAGTTAGCATTGAAACCAGGGGAGCTTTCTAATGTACATTAGAGCATCTGCTTCAGAAAATGTGTCAGATTTAAGGGTATGGAAATTCTTTAATTATTATAATTCCCCAAACTTTAGCAGTCAGCAGATTTCATATGCTAATAATATTTGTAACAACAGGGAACCTATGTGGGGATTAAAATAAGGCTGGAAGTAGAATTAACCCAAATTCCTGACTTTTGCCAGTTACAAATAGTGCTGCACTATTGAAATTTTCACCTTACATGTTTTAAAAATCACTGCACTAGAGCCAAAGGTGCTGAGAGCAGTCTTGCATTGCCCTATAAATTCAGCTGCATGAACTAGGAGGTCTAGCTGCACAATTAGATTTAATCTAACCTATTATTCACAGAGTGGTGTGTAAAGTGCATTAGAAGAAATGGATTTATTTAAGATGTCATCTAAAGCAACTGATTTTAATAATTGGACAAGTACTGTGCCAAAGGCCTAGATTTTCCCGTTATCAGCAACTTTTGCTGCTTCACATGCAAATTTGCTAACATAATGAGTGTTGGGGCCTAGTTTGTCCTTGAGCGTACGTGCAGAGCTGGCTGACCCCAAGGACAGGAACAGGATATATGCCTCCAAAGGCGCAAGGGGGCCTCTTCATTTGCTCTACATAAATCTCAGTCTTTAATGACTTGAGGGAGAATGTTTGAATACTTAAATGAACATTATTCTTGAACATGAAGTTTTAATGGAGCACATTTTAAGTTTGTCATCAACCTGTATAAATTTACAGCGGACGACAGTGTGTGCATGATGCGTTATCTGCTTTGAAGCGAAAGCCTATTCCACAACTGAGGAATCCACCCTCTGTGCGCTAGATCCCAAAGAAATCAGCTCCCAAGCCTACAGCTTGCTGGGAGAAACTAATGATGAGCAGGATGGATAAAAGGATTTCTACTACAAGTATCTATATACAATTTAGGAGCAGCGCTGCAGCTTCCATGGTAATTTTGCTTTTAGTTTTCTGTCAGTAAAATGAGGAAAGAAAAGCTGGAGGACTGTTTCTTAATCACAGCATTCATTTTTTAGGCTAGATGTTAGTTGCGTGTCAAAACTGAAATCTTTGTAGGTGGAAATGATATATTTACTGGACACATTTGAAAGCCTTAGAATTCAAAACAATACCAAAATGGTTTAAATATGTATTTAGTCAAATACACTTTCAATAGCGTGAAATGTGTAATAGAGCCACTTCTGATTTCAAAACAGCTAGCTTTTGTTTTCTGTCTGAAACCGCACACCGTTGTAGTTGGGTAACTTTCTCACAGGGTGGGATGGAAAGGAGCCATGGAAGTGTGAAAACCCCCTTGCAGTCTCCTATGAAACAGCCAAAAAAGGAAACCCAGACGATTTTAGGTGCTCCTGCCATTGGGAGTGGCAGGAGTGACACCTGCGGGGCCGGCCGAGCCTGGGAGCCGGGGACGCGTCCCTGGAAGCGCCTGTCTCTGAGTCACTGCAGCAGCTGAGCCGGGGCTAAATTGGAAACAGAAATACCGATTGTCATGTCACCCGGATGCTCTGCCTCCAGCCAAATGGTAGATGGAAAAAAAATGCTACCAGATGTTCTTATGTTATTAATATTGTTATTATTGTTATTATAAATAATATTCCGTATTGGCTGGCTTTCACTCCTGGCACATCTGGAGCGCACATGGTTGGGAGGAGAGCCCCGGCAGCCCGTCGTTCCCCTGTTTCCCTGCACACCTGTAAAAGAGGCCAGGCAGACCCTGCTCCCTGCGCTGGAGAGGGGCGAGGGGGGCTGCCCTGCAGCGGGGCACCCCCGGCCCTGCTCCCCTCCCGCTGCCGCCAGGACTAGCCAGAGCTCTGCTGGCATCCCGGTGATGCTGGCCCAGCCCAGGCCTTCGTTCCACTTTCCTCTTTCCAGCAGGGCGAGATCCTTCCACCCACTGCCCTGTTTTGAGAGCTTTGCGTCTGTCCGCAGCCCTGAGATTATACAACGAGAGCAAGCTCTGCTGGTGCTCCTCTCGCTGGACGTTTTGCTGTTGGAGATGCTGACACAACATTCCTGTGGTCTGAAGCACCTCTGGCCAATTAAGCAGGATGCTAGGTGTCACTTTGGTGGAAGTTTGCTGGCTAAACCTCCCTATCTAATGTTAGACCAGAAACTCTCTAAAAATGTTTCTTTGTAATTGCTCCCGCTCCATGTCACCAAAAAAATGGACTGGTTTTGGAGGTGAAAATGAAGAGTAGGGCATCAGTCCGGTGTGGGTCTCACCATAAACATCGGCAAACTGCTTCTTAAGGGTGCGCCAGCTCCCAGGCACTGTGTAACATAAGCGCCAAACCATTGCTGGAGTGGAAATTATCCCATTATACCCACTTAGGCCAACTGTCTAGGAGTACAGGAACAAGAAAAAAGAATATTGGAGAAGGTGATGACAGTGGTTCATTAAAAAATAATAAAATGCTAGGATACTATTGAACATGGCATACCAGTATTTGTATATCTCTAAGCCGAGGAAACACAGCTCCAGTATAAATAGATGGAGCTTTATAAACGGACTTTTGTGGTCACCATAACTGTGTAATACAACAGTGTATTTTTAATTATGACATTGTGGTGACATACAGAATGGGTAAAACACCTTCCGTGGACACAAGAAGATGCTGTGCTTGCCACTAGTCGTTTAAGACCAACAAAAAATTAAGTACAGCCCTCTGAACGTCATGTCTGCCTGAGCACACAGAGCCACGGGGAGGGAGACGTGCTGTGCCGCAGGAAGTGCTGCTGCCCAGGCAGCGGAGGGCCCTGTGTGGGGCTCACGAGTCCCAACTGGGAGAGCACAGGCCTGCCTGCAGTCCTTGGGGTCCTGGCTAGAAATGGGAGAGGTACCCGGTGCACATGCTGAAAAAGGGCATTGCCTGCTAAAGAGCCTCTTCTCAAAGGCAAACCTGGGCGAGGGACAGCCTGGCCAAAGCAGCCAGCTGTTTTCTGGGTGAAATCTCATCTGTGCTGTGCACAGGAGCTAGATGCAATCACAACAAAACCAGTCATCGCATCGGACTTCAGTTGCTGTGGGTCTGTGTTGGAGCAATTCCTTTGCCAATGGCATCAGGAACAATCATCTTTTGTCTACGCTTTGAGCAAGGCTCATCCTATGCGATGAGATTTCCATGCAGTGAAGTTTTCTGGAGGATGTCTCTTTTTTCTGGCTGAAAGGTTCCTCCAGGCAGAATTGAAGAGCTTTACACACTGGCCAGGGGGTTTCCAGTCCATGACTACATGAGGATGTTTGGGCTTCTGGAAATGCAGAAGCCGTAGGGAAAGGGCTGGGGTCACGCACAGCCCTTCCGTGCACACCGGGAACTTCCCAGGCAGGTCACGCAGGCGCTGCCGTCCAGAAGCCCTCCCGGGAGCAGCGGGGGCCCTCGCGGGTCTATGGCTGCAGACTAAGCTCTTCATTCCTCTACGGACTAGCTTGGTATTTCTTCTTTCCCCTCCTCCCTCCTTTTCCTTTTGCACCTCTGGGCAACAGAATCAACCAAGTATATATTGGTGGAAGTGGCTTTTTCAGACATCTCACATTCCCCCAACACGCTGCTGGAAAACAAAACCGGTGTGAAGCCATAAAGAAACAGCAGGAAACCGTTTCTCTATTAAATCAACGAGGTATTGCCATCGATGTGAATAAGTCACAGACTTCATGCTTGCCACCTGAGAGATATCCACTCATCCTACAGAAAAGAGAGAGGCAATTAGGCTAAATCATGGCCAAATGAAGAGATAAGAGTGTTTGTTCCTCTCTTCCTTTCCCTGCTATTTTAGAACCCAGTAGTTTTCTGCTCCAAGTGGAAAATAAGGATCATTACTGTATTCAGCCTTGTTTTTTGTTAGATGCTTATAAATCTTGCTAATTAGCTGTAGAAATCATAAAAGCTCAGCATCATGTTTTAATCATAAGCTCCTCGGGCCACTGATGTTCATGTTGTTCCCTGGATCCTCATTTCCATGTACAAATTACTGAGCCCATAACACTTTGGCAGCTCATCTCTCATGCCAATGATATTTCCAACAGAATTATTATTTCAGTAACTAAGCCACAAGCCTACACCTGCAAAAAATAAAAATAAGAGAATAACGCAGCAGTGGAAGGTCCCCCCTCCTTGTACTGGTGGAATATTAAAGCTTCTTCGAAGTAATTAAATGCAGGTTTTAAGTATAAAGTCTGGCTGACAGATCAGTAAAACCGTTTTCTCTTTCCCAAGAAGCTAAAGAAAAGTTCCCTAGTCAGCAGCCAAGGAGGATAGGAGACCATAAGCACTGCACTTAGACACCAGTGCTAACGTGCTGGGAATTTCTGGGGCAGGACAACAGGTCCAAGGGATCGTGGACACAGCTGTGAAATCAAACCTCAGTTGAATTCTTATCCAAATCACCATAAACGAGGTCAGCATCTGCTAAGACACTGGATAATAATAGCTTGCTTAATTATACATTTTGCCTGTAATTTAGTCCAGACCAACTTTCCTAGTGGCAGAGGAGGAGGGTATTTTCCAGTTCTTTTATGTTCCTGTGATTAGTGGATAATGCCCTCGGTGTATGTGCATGCATCTAATTTTCACTTTTAACTTTAATGCAATTTAACATTGTCAAAATAAATATTATTCTTCACTTTTCCAAATTTTGTTTTAGCACTTGTAAAGTAAATATTTTGCTTAAGAATGTGGAAAGCCTGTGCCTGCTTACTGACACTCTCTCTGAGGGGGAGAAGGAGCCCGTCCCTCTATCACGGCAGCTCAGGATCGCCTGGGAGCCAACGGTGCTTCTTTCAGGGAGGACGAGGCCTTCCTAACCTGTGGTAGAGGAGCAGGGTGGACAGCCAGGGATACCTGCTCTGGCCACTTCTGTCAAATTTGCCTTAGGTACAGCCCAAATAATAAAGGAGGAACGGGATAATGGGATAAAAGCTTCTTTTTTTTTTTGTTCCTTTACATGAATTGCCATACTAAACTCATCTTTGAACTGTTAGATGTCTGTCGTGTTCATTTACCGTCAGCAAAATGATGATGTCAGTCAGATCTCTGAGCAGCTCAGAGCTCCTGTGCTGGGCAAGGGTATGAGAAGCGCAGACAATCGAGCTGAGCCAAGCTTGACCATTTGGATTCCCTCACCTCTGCAGTGGCGTGGCTGAGGTGTCACAGGCCTCTGGTGGTTATTCCTGATGCACCTAAAACTGGTTGCTGGCAGTGAAGATTGCCATCGAATAGACTATCTTGGTTTGCAGCTGCAGGGGAAAAGCATATAGGACCTGGCCTGCCCCGAGTGTGCATTTCCAGCCCGCGCTGGGGGGGTTTAGGTGGGTCAAAGGGAGCTCTCTGTAACTGTTCCCCTGGTCAAACAAAAGCACCCCTCAAGATAGATAAGTTACATTTGCTAAAAAATTGGATTAAAAAGTCACCGATCATGAGTTTCTGGTTAAGTTTTATTTTCTGAGCTGTTTTCAAGCAAAGTGAAAATTGAAAACTGGCAAACTTACAAGATCAATAGGGTTTACTTAAATGACTCACCAATTAGCATGTCTGTGGCTTTTAGTAACATTGTATTCTTGCCAATCACACTGGTTTAAACTTTCCCTCATATATAAATTACACACCCAGATTCGTGTCTCCTCTTTTCCTCTTTTTTCTCTTTTCCTTTTCTTTTCTTTTCTTTTCTTTTCTTTTCTTTTCTTTTCTTTTCTTTTCTTTTCTTTTCTTTTCTTTTCTTTTCTTTTCTTTTCTTTTCTTTTCTTTTCTTTTCTTTTCTTTTCTTTTCTTTTCTTTTCTTTTCTTTTCTTTTCTTTCCTTTCCTTTCCTTTCCTTTCCTTTCCTTTCCTTTCCTTTCCTTTCCTTTCCTTTCCTTTCCTTTCCTTTCCTTTCCTTTCCTTTTCTTTTCTTTTCTTTTCTTTTCTTTTCTTTTCTTTTCTTTTCTTTTCTTTTCTTTTCTTTTCTTTTCTTTTCTTTTCTTTTCTTTTTCTTTTTCTTTTTCTTTTTCTTTCTTTTTCCCTCACCTCACCTCACCTCTGACTCCTACACCCAACATCTCCAGGGAGCCTGTGCAGCAGGCAGAAGTGTGACTTGGGGGCAGATGCCCTGCGGGATCGGTAGCAGAAGGACTGAAGCAGAGATCAAGGAGACATCTCCAGGATCCCTATGAGATGTGTAACCAACACTACTTATTTCAAGTTCACAGCCCTGCAGGGGGTAGAGGGTCTTAATAAATGCACTTTTTAGAGGGTCAAGTGAGAGCTGTGGTCAGCATTGCTCTTCTTTCTGCCAGTCTGGCCAGCAGATGATGGCTGTTACTGTTTTGGAAGCAGCCCTAGCTACTGTCATCCATGCCTGTTCCCCCTGTGCCTGTGCTGCGGCGGTGGCAGCAGCCTTCCTCCCAGGAGGCTGGGTGGAGAAGGTGCAGAGTCCAGCTGGCCTTGCCATGTGGGTGGCTGGGCTGGGGCCAGCAGGTGATGGCCTCTGGACAGATTTAGCTTGCACAGAGTCTTGAATCGAGTGTAAATTCCCAGCTGTAGCTAAAACATCTGCAGATAGCTAGGAACTTGCATGCTCAAGAGACCTGTCCCTGTTCTTGACTCTGTGTGTGCATTCATCCATTTGGTTTGACTTTTCTATCCAGGAGAAAGAGCTGTGAGCCCAGTGTCCTCCGTGCAGCTCTCTTTGCTTTGACATTCGCATGCGAGACACGCAGCCGCGTTACCCTGGCCAAGTGAGCAGGGACGCGGCTGCAGAACTGCAGTGACCCTCTGCACATGTCCTCCCAGCCCCTCAGGCAAGTGATGCAGGAGCCCAGGGATGCGAACCTCAGTGAGGTCAGCCGAAGCCGTGCTGTTTCACCTCGCACTCACTATGTACGAAGCGTGCTCACGCAGACACTCGCTGCACGGCAGCTCATTCATTAAGCAAGGGGGACCTTGTGTCTGAGCCCTTGTTCAGCCTGAAACAGGCCAGATTTGTTGACCTTAAAGGCACACTGAAAACCACATTATTCCTCATAGGCATTTGCAGAGGTTATGAGCCTGGGGAACATGTGGTTAAAAGGGAACTAGGCCATGTATTTACATGGTTTCATTTTATTCTTTTCCTTTCCTGGTGCAGCACGTTATTTTATTTGCTATGAAAATGCCTACAGCAATTGGATAGGCACGTTTCTGCATGCAAGAAATCTAGAGAAATTTAAAGTCTTTGAGGGGCTTAAACATCATCTTGTGTTTAGCTAAGATGAAGCTTAACAACAACCTGGACTATGATGAGTTTATACACAGGCACATAAAGCTCCAGGGTGGTCTTAGCGGGTCTGCTGAATCCGCCCTTCATCTGCAGCACTCCAGCCATGTTTCCTGCTGTGAGTTTGCACAGGTGTCTGCATAATTTGGCTTCCAACGTACTCATTTCTTGCGATGAGACACCAGACTGAAAAAAAAAATCACATTACACCAGTTTAGCCTGAGATCAGTTTGCTGGGCTGGCAGTCAGGGGAAAACCTCTGGTGAACTGTGCACGTCTGACACGAAGAGTGGGGAGACCGTCAGGCTCTGGACCCCTCAAGACCATTTTTAGAGACGTGCTTTCCAGGGCTGACCTGCCCTGAGCATGACATAAGGGAGCCCACACAGTGAGTCAGTGCTGGAACCGAGTTCCTGGCGCTTGGTCCTCTGCTCGCTCTGCTAAACCACACCAAGATTAAACCAACAGAGGCAAAGAGGGAGCCTGGATATGAGGGAATTTAGCAGGGAACCTGCCTTGACTCATTAATGGAAACTTTTGAAAACAGGCAGCAGCAGTAATTTTATTATACTTTTTTCCCCATGCTGAAACAATTTGTGTGCAGCAGAGTCATTCCCTGGAAAAACATTTCTTTAATTTATCTTCTTTAATTATCACTCATCTTTAGCAGCATCTGGTTCTGATATTTTATTAGAAAGTTTGCATGTTTGAACCAGGCCTGGGTGGTATTTCATTTTTTCTTGTTTCCATTTTCTACTGTGATGGTACTTCCCGTGGTGGGAAGGGATTGGCTTTGCTTTATTTCACAAGGCATAATAAATCATACGGCCATTCTACTTTAACATCATTATTACCATGTAAGCATGCTCAGAGACATATCCTGCAGATTACTTGGTGTATTTACTTGAGGTTAGAATGCCAAGCATTACAAACAGCAGACTGGGTTCCTGTTGTGAAGATGTGCATACTGCTTATGGGAAGATGTACTTTCTAGCCAAGATCTTAGCATCTGACTGGCGATGCTGAATAGCTTATGATGTCCAAAACAAAGCCTTGTTTTTGAGAGGACTCCTTAAAATCGGGTCCCTGTAATATTTCTTGAGTTGTGCATCCAAAGTATGAGGTACTTGGCATCCAGCTCCCTACTGAGATTTTGAACTGTAGTTTCTATGAGCAATTGTGGACAGAAGAGAAAAGATTGCTGCTCTTATGGACCTCTTCTTCCCTTGCTAGTATTGCTTTTCAAGACTAGCTCCCTGCTAAGGGACAAGGTGCTGCTTAGGTTATCTAACGTTGACAAACCTTTTGGTTTTGCTGCCGATTCTTTCTTCAGCTAAATGTCGTTTTCTTTATGATCATATATGACCTTCTCGAAAGTAACCCACCGGTGTTGGTCAGAAATAGTCTATATCAGATGAACATTAATTCACCTGTAACAAGAAGATACGTGATCTTCTGAACAGGAGAAAGATGCCTTTCAGAGAACTGCAGATATAAGCTATCACCATTTTACATCTGAAAGAATAAAAATGAGATCATGAAGCTAGCTATTAAAGGAGACCTTTAGATAGAAATAAAGAAATGCAGATGTCAGTTGAAGGTTTTCAGTACCTACAGTATTGTACTTTTCTTCCAGTGGCATCTGCTTACTCAACATGCTGTATTGGATTTTGTGGTGTATACTTAGTTCGTGGTCTGCCTGTTTTCCCTATCATGCAATGTTTTCTTCTGGTTAGACAGAATTATGGTCAGTGTGGTGAGGGTAAATTAAATATGACCTAGCAGTCACTTGTCCTCACATACATAAGCCAATGAGTGTTCGCTGTTGTCCAGCAAGGGCTGTGTCCTTTCTTACTGATGCACATCTATAATGCCCACAGAAATCTCAATGAAATTTCATCTAAATAAGCAGTTTGGTTTTGGAAGAGGAGAACTGCTAGTCCTGAAATGCAGCATGGAAAAGCAACACTGTGAGGATACACTCAAATGATCACAAGGAGGACATGCATTAGCACTTCTTGTTACTGCCCTGGAGCTGGAAGGCAGTAACTGAGCAGGCCTGGTACAGACCTCATTGCAAATGTAACACAAAATCATTAATATGCTAATAGATTAAACATTATTTCAGGTGACTTAAACTAGCCTAGCTTACTTATTTGCAGTAGAGCAGAAGATACAAGGTCCTAGCAAGAGGCGTTACCTTCTTCAGCACCAATAGGCAATGCTTTTTCCTGATGGTATAAGCTTGCCCTGTGCATCTGTTCATGCACACTCTGTCCCACTCGGGCTGACTGCCGGACTAGCAATGTCTGCCTGTCTGATGTTGGGACTCCGACGGTCTGCAAAGCCCACAGGAGGAGAAGAAAACAGTCTGGTTCAGACATCAGGCACTGTCCGATGCTCTTCTTGGGAGGAGAGATGTGGAGGAGCCAACTGCCAGTGTTTGACCAGGGTGATCCAGGACCAGCTGGGCTGGGAGGCTCACAGGGTGGTGTCTACATCCATAGTCCCACCAGAGTTTATTACTGGAAACTGTCTCTCGACCTCACCTTGGGCATTCAGCCTTGGTCAGCTGGGGGAGATTTCAAGAGTTTGGGTCTCATGTGTCCTTGAGTTGCCGGGGGCTGCAGTACAGGAAGGAAAGGTTTCACCAAAATGTCCGGCCATTGTTGGATGCCTGTGGACTTTGCCTCAAGGATAGTGTGACAAATGATGCCCACAAAATGTCAAAACCACTTTCTCAAAGCTATAGTATTGTTTCCTTTTCCAAAAAGCATTTATAAAATGAGCAATTCTTCCCCACCTTCCAAGTTATCCAAAGCTCTGCCCCTTTGGCAACTGAGGCAGGTCTCGCTTCTGCAGACACTACAGCGAGTGCCTGAGTCTCGGTCTGGTGCCCCTGAACAGCTCCCCAAGATCTCCCTGGCTCTGAAAAGAGAGTCCTGCTGATGCAGCCAGAGTTCATTTGTGCTTCTTGGTTGTCAGACTTTTGGCTCTGTTTTTCCCAACCAGTTCAGTAGGCCCTGCAGGAAGCTGAACCAGACTCCTGTGAGCCCATGACTTTCCCATTGTCCTGTGTTAACTGCAGGGCTGGCTGAGTTCAAGCCTTTTTTCTTCCTTTCTGATTGTTTTCCTTACAATCTGCTATTAAACTTAACCAAAACATTTGTGCAATAAACAGTTATTAGGCCAAAGCACACTGTTAAAATTATTGTCGAGTAGCTCTGTGTCCATCACACCCAGCCAAATATCCAATAGGCTGCTCCTTGTCCCTCACATATGCACATGTCCATAGGACATCAACTTTAGAGTCACAGAGCATGATGAACATAAAGAGATGCCTGCCCTGACACCTGTGCTCTTCTGATCAGACTAAGCAAGCTACAGGTTCAGGGATGTTTCCAAAAAGGTTTTGTTAAGATTTGAACTGAGGCCATGTGACAATGTTAAGGTTTGGTTTTGGATGGTGAAGAGGTTGCCCAGCTTTGAGGTGAAGTACAAATAGGTAGCAGCTCAGTTTAATCAAGGATATAACATGAAGGCAGTGGAAGGTTGTTCTCATTTGTTCAATACACTGCATTAAACGCATGATGTCAGAGTGTCGTTGCAGTGGCTAGAGAGCATAAGCTTTTTATCCAGGTAACAAGAAAAACACATCTCCAGAGTCTTTGCTGGATCTTAACTGGTAACCCAAAAAGAAGATAAGCATGGACACTAATGTGCTTTTTCATCTCTAGTTGAGTCCCATCCCAGCTCCCCTCTGTGAGGGAAGTAATTTTTTGGTAGAGGTAGTTTTATGGGGAGTGTGGAGGCAGGAAGGCATTATGGAGGGGAGAGACTGGCAATCCTACTCATACTGAAAACAGCCTGGCCTCCCACCCAGAGGGGACAGAAACTGCTCCAAGACGCTCCTCCTGTCCCGGCTACCCCGTCTTGGGGAACAGCAAGAGATTTCATCTTCCTAGGGTACCAAACAAATCATCTTTTGCCCTGACAAAGCCACTGAAATAGAAGGAAACAAAAGCCTCCCTCAGAAAGGTGGAAAATGGTCATGTAATTAGCAAGCTGGATCTCTTTTTTCTGTGCTGTGTTTTTCGGCTGTCATGGATGTAAACTTGGCCTTGTGGTTGAAATGGCAACAGCTGTAAACTTCAAAGAATAAATTCCTCCACACTTTTTTAATAAGCATCTACCCTCATCAGCAGACAATCTGCATGGTTCAGCTGAGCTTCTAATTCTCCAGTACTTTCATGCACGAAGTACAAGCTATGGTTTCCCGGTCATGTTTTAGGACACAGCACTCACCCATTAGAAGGAAATTTTTCCATATTGCTCACTGACAGGATATGGAAGGAGTAAATATTTTTCTGGAAAGACCTGGGGTTATTCCCTAACAAATTGAGTGTGGTATCTGTGGCTTGGCATGAACATCAACACTGATTTGTCTCACTGTAACCCAGAATCACCAGGAGATATTTGATTGCCCCAGAGGGCATGTAGGCAGGTTAGTGCCTTCCAGGTGTTTTTTCTGTTGCTCTCTATTGATTCACTTCCACAGGCATCCTAGAATTGACCTTTGGCAAAGCACACAGTTTCCTCTTGGTCTGCCTTCCTTTTCAGCCATTTTTACCCTTCTTATGACTAAAATTAAGTGGAGAAAGGAATAATTACACTGTGATATTTAGCCCAGACATCCCCTGGTTCATTTATGGCTTACTTAGTAAGCACTTGTTTTTACTGTTGAGCATTTCTTTCCTTTCCCTTTAATATTTTCCTGTCATAAGTCTTCATGCTTGGGTGCTGCTGAATATTGATTATATGGTGTTTGGGTCTTGGATCATACCTTCAGAAATTCTGGGAAGAGCTTCCTATGCCTTCAGCTCTCAGAAACAATCACAAACAAAAATAACCTTTGCATTAAATCTAAATGAATGATGTGGGGACATCTTGACCTTGCTGAGGCTGACTTCAAGGTTATAACTCATGACTCGTGGCTGGTCAGTGCCACGACCTGTGACTCTAGGAAGTTCCCAGATATGCTGAAGAGCCATCAGGATCCAGTTGCCAACTCATTGTCGTACTGAGATATTTCTCTTGCGTCAATAACAGTAGATTTCTCTTTCAAAGGGGCCATTTCCCACTTCTTCCTTATCCTCTCCTGTTTTTTCTGAAGAAAAGAAGAGCATCCAGCTTTAGCATTGGTGATCTGATCCCAACACCCAGTACTTCTGGTTGTAACTGACAATAAAGACGTAGCTTATTGCTTCTATAAAGTGACTTTACAGATAACACATAGGTCAGCTTGGGGAATCTGGCCATTTGCAAGGCAGGTAGTGTGTTTTGAATTCAGTTCCTTCCCTTACTCTCCACGTATATCCATGGCTTGACCTTTATTAGAGATTTTTAAAGAACAGATTGAGCATATCACTCTCAGCTGTATTTAGCTTGCCTCGCATTAAAAGAATGGAGTAAATGACTTCTTGAGATTCCTTCCAGCCTTATTTCTAGGATGTTTCTGACTCTGACTTTACTAGAACAAACACACTATGCAAAAATATTACCCTGCATTTTATGTATGCTGCCTGTGGGGCTGTTCGTTCAAGCCGGACCCCTCCCTGGGTGGTATTTCTCTCGCTGTTTTCAGTCTCTATAGGCAGACTGTTCTCCAACTCAAGATGCTTCTTCTATGCCTATTGTACAATTGACTTTTACTTGTTTTGTCTCCTCTTGGATGTCCCCTTACACATTTCAGTTTGAGGAATTGGCTTCTTATTTGCTTGGTTCCTTTTTTAGTGGCTGCAAGATCTCTACTGTAGGTCAGTTGGAATCATAGCATCATAGAATCATAGAATGGTTTGGGTTGGAAGGGACCTTAAAGCCCATCTAGTTCCAACCCCCCTGCCATGGGCAGGGACACCCTCCACTAGACCACGTTGCCCAAAGCCCCATCCAACCTGGCCTTGAACACTTCCAGGGAGGGGGCCTCCACAGATTCTCTAGGCAACCTGTTCCAGTGCCTCACCACCCTCACGGTAAAGAATTTCTTCCTAACATCTAATATGAATTGACCCTCCTTCAGCTTAAACCCATTACCCCTTGTCCTATCACTACACTCTCTGAGAAACAGTCCCTCACCGTCTTTCCTGTAGGCCCCTTCAGGTACTGGAAGGCTGTTAGAAGATCTCCCCGGAGCCTTCTCTTCTCCAGGCTGAACAATCCCAACTCTCTCAGCCTGTCCTCATAGGAGAGGTGCTCCAACCCTCTGATCAGCTTCATGGCCCTCCTCTGGACTCACTCCAACAGCTTGATGTCCTTGTACTGGGGCCCCCAGAGCTGGATGCGGTACTCCATGTGGGATCTCACAAGAGCAGAGTAGAGGGGCAGAATCACCTTCCTCGACCTGCTGGCCACACTGTTTTTGATGCAGCCCAGGACATGGCTGGCTTTCTGGGCTGCAGGCACACACTGCTGGCTCATGTTCAGCTTTTCATCAATCAGCACTGCCAAGTTTTCTCCTCAGGGCTGTTAATCCATTCTCCGCCCAGCCTGTAGTTGTGCTTGGGATTGCGCTGACCCACATGCAGGACCATTTGCTTGGCCTTGTTGAACTTCATGCAGTTTGCACAGGCCCACCTCTCCAGCCTGTCAAGGCCCCTCTGGATGGCATCCCTTCCCTCCAGCGTGTCGGCTTCTCAAATATGATGGAGAGTGGCTTCATCCATCAGTTCTCTCAGGACCCATGGATGCATCTCATCAGGTCCCATGGACTTGTGCATCTTCAGGTTCCTTAGATATTCTCGAACCTGATCTTCTCCCATAGTGAGCAGTTCTGCATTCTCCCAGTCCCTGCCTTCTGTGACCTGGGCAGTGTGGCTCAAGCACTTGCCAGTGAAGACTGAGGCAAAGAAGTCATTGAGTACCTCAGCCTTCTCCATATCCTGGGTAACCAGATTGCCGGCTTCATTCTGGAGGGGACCCACATTTTCCATAGTCTTCCTTTTATCACTGACATATCTATAGGAACTTTTCTTGTTGCCCTTGACATCCCTAGCCAGATTTAATTCTATCAGGGCTTTGGCTTTCCTAACCTGATCCTTGGCTGCTCGGACAATTTCTCTGTATTCCTCCCAGGCTACCTGCCCTTGCTTCCACCCTCTGTAGGCT
The DNA here is from genome assembly GCF_011004875.1 of Balearica regulorum gibbericeps. NCBI lineage: Eukaryota > Metazoa > Chordata > Aves > Gruiformes > Gruidae > Balearica > Balearica regulorum. Next base: position 59,143,315 of record NC_046186.1, read on the forward strand.
TCCTTTTTTTGTTTGACTTTGCCCAGGAGCTCCTTGTTCATCCATGCAGGCCTCTTGGTGTTTTTGCTTGACTTCCTCTTTGTTGGGATGCATCACTACTGAGCTTGGAGGAGGTGACCCTTAAATATTAGCCAGCTGTCTTGGGCCCCTCTTCCTTCCAGGGCTTTGTCCCATGGTATTCTACCAAGCAGATCCCTGAAGAGGCCAAAGTCTGCTCTCCTGAAGTCCAGGGTAGTGAGTTGGCTGTGTTCCCTCCTTGCTGCCCTGAGGATCTTGAACTCCACCATTTCGTGGTCACTGCAGCCAAGGCTGCCCTTGAGCTTCACATCTCCTACCAACCCCTCCTTGTTGTTAAGAACAAGGTTCAACATGGCATCTCTCCTCGTGGGTTCCTCTATCACTTGGAGGAGAAAGTTGTCATCAATGCATTGCAGGAACTTTCTGGATTGCTTGCACTCTGCTGCGTTGTCCCTCCAACAGATGTCGGGGTGGTTGAAGTCCCCCATAAGGCCCAGGGCTTGTGAACATGAAGCTGCTCCTATCTGCCTATAGAGGGCCTCACCTGCTCAGTCTCCCTGGTCAGGTGGCCTGTAGCAGACCTCCACTATGATGTCCCCTGCCCCTGCACTCCCTTTAATCCTGACCCATAAGGTCTTGGTCAGCTCCTCCATCCATCCCCAGGATGCTCCATGCACTCCAGCTGGTCATTGACATAAAGGGCGACATCCCCTCCTCGTATCCCCTGCCTGTCCTTCCTAAAGAGCCTGTATCCTTCCATTCCAACACTCCAGTCACAAGAGCCATCCCACCATATCTCCATGATGCCAATGAGATCATAGTCCTGCAGGTATGCACACGTCTCTAGCTCCTCTTGTTTATTCCCCATGCTCCATGTGTACATGTAGAGGCGTTTCAGTTGTACCCCTGATGAGGCTGACTGACTGGCTGGAGTGGCTGGAATTCCTTTGATGTATTCTCCCAGTGTTTCCCTGTTGGTTCCCGTTGCCTCAGGAGCCCCTGACTCATCTCCTCTAGGCTTCAAGCATGCTGCGGTGTGTCCAGCACATGTCTGAGCAATAGGCTGAGGGCCCTCACCAGCACCCTGTCCCTCCAACCTGGGCATGTCGTCCCACAACATGTCACAGGTAAGCCTGATGTTATCCCCCTCCCTCTTCGAGCCTAGTTTAAAGTTCTGTCAATGACCCCCACTAGCTCCTGGGCAAAGACCCTTTTTCCCCTTTGAGAGAGGTGAGTCCCATCAGAGTTCATCAAGCCTGGTGCTGTGTAGACCATCCCATCGTCAAAAAACCCAAAGTTGTGGTGGTGACACCAGCCACGGAGCCATGTGTTTATGGACTGAGTCCGCCTGTTCCTCCAACATCAGTGCTTGTAACTGGAATTAGATTGTGCTGAACAAGAATAAGGGAAAGCTTTCAGGCAGGGTTCCTTCACTTCTCCGAACATAACCTACTGGAGATCCAGCTTTGCTATTTTAGGCACTAATACTGGGTGAGTTGTTCAAATCCTATTTTTATTGTTGCAGATCATTGGGAGCCGATACTAATGCAATAAAGCTTCACAATGCCATGAATAATTACCATGTTTATTGACCTGAGTTTCCGTATGGGATCGAGTAAAACTCTGGAGGGTTGGTTTGGATCTATTCTGTGGATAAAGATAAATAACTAAGAGATTTCTTTTTTCCCCCCAGTTGTGTCAAAGTCCTGGACAGATCCACAGAAGGAGTGTTTAAAAGACCCTTTCAGAAATAGCTGTTCCTAAGCAGAAAAAGCTCCTGCCTAGGTCAGCCAGTTGATGTACTTCAGGGGACACACTAGGACACTGCAGCATCAGTGATAAGTGTCATTTACTGAAATGTTAGAATTATCTCCAAGATATATAAAAAAAGACATTTCATTCTGTCTCTGAAATTTAATCTAGTCAGCTGACAGAATGGATCACAGAGCTGTAGTTTTGAATGCCTTTATTTTGTGGGGAGCTGTTGTTTTGTAGGGATGTTTCTACTTATGTCAAGTAAATGTTATTGCTATTTGGTATGGAAGCCAGATACCACTGTCTGCATAAGAAAATGCTACTTTTTGGTACACTGGGATGCCAAGTAGTCATGTTAATATATGGCTACATGTATACATTGCCTAAAGTCTCTTCTGATATCAATAGTGGATGAAAAGAATATAGATGTATTTACTGGAATATCTGTAGATAACTAGAACACTTATACCTGCTAAAAAAGTCTTATTTTGCATTCTTGATCAATCAGAAATACAGTCGAGATCCTCAGGGAGGCAGGGGGAGGGAAAGCAACTCTGTAAGAGCAGTGAATGATCAAGCTGCAGACATTTTTTTTTTTCCTAGGGGAACAATGAAGAGGTGTTGATGAATGCCTTCTCCTGGTCTGCTTCAGCCACGAATGCTGTCTGCAGAGTACAGGGTAAGTTAGCTCCAGGCACATACACTCTGACCAGGTCAAGGGAACAGCAGGGGCATTTTGGAGTTACCTCCTGGACCATAAGTTGGGGTTTCCACTGCATGGGATGGAGGGGACCAGTCTGTAGCTGGGTCTGTGCCCAACATAGCATTGGATGTAGCTGGCATGAATACCTAGGCAGAGGAGCTAGGAAGTAGTCCCAGGTCCTGCCAGACAGACATGGGCAAAATGCCCGGTGCTTGTAAAGTGTTTTGGAGCAGGGATAGATGATAGATAGCAAATCTTGCATGCTTAATACTTACAAATTACCTTTCCAAAGACACACTTCCTTCCTTTCAGCCAGCTGTTCTGCCTCAGCACTCTTAGCTGGTAGTCTTCCAGAGCTGCAACGTGAGTTTAAATTAATTTATTGAAAAATCTTCCTCCTTGCTGCAGTTTTCTTACCCCTCTTTCCTGAAGCTCTGTCAACTAAGTCTGCTGTGCTATGTAAGAAAGAGTTAGTTGAACCAAGGTTATTTTCAGCAATTCTTGTTCTATTTCATAATGAAACTTGATGAGAAAAAGACTGGTCAGTCAAATATCTTCACCAACCTTTTCTGCCCATTGTTTGCTGTCAAAACAAAATGTTTTTGAGCATTTTATTATCATTTGTGTCACATGGATTTAGGCAAGGGCTCAATCTAATACTTACCAAAGGCAATAGAGTCATTTCATTTACAGGCTTGCATGGGCATTTAATCAGCCCCAAACTGCCTGTGTCTGTATTTTTTGCCATGGAAGCTGAAAGCTTGGGGGTCTAGACTGGAGCCCTCACACAGGAGAAATAAACAGGGAAAACACAATGGATAGAAATGGGAAATCTACTTGAACTGCACCTTCATCCTTTCTCTATTTCTCAAAGTTTGGAAGTCTGGGGGGGCAGCAAGAGATTTTGAGTGTTGATCCCCGCGATGCAGATACTCAGCAGTAGGTACTTTCACTGGTCCCACTTATCCTGGTGGCTATCCCTGTCCCTGTGTACTAGGATCATGGACTGTGTATGGATGACGGACTAGTAGGGCAGAGAGAGAGGACAGTCCTCAATCTGATATGTAGGATAATGGGCTCAGATCCCAGTATTGTCAGTCTGCTTGTCTGATCGTTCACACAGGTCTTTACATCTTTATATGCCTCAGCTTCTTATCAATAAAATGGGAATAATAACATCATGAGAAACAGCCATGGTGTACTACAGCAAATGTCTATCCAGCCCATTATCTTCTCTCTGTTACCACCCAGTAGCAGATTCTCAAAGGAGTTCTTGGTCACAGCCTTGATGATTTATGTGGGAGCTTTTAAAAGGTGAATGAAGATATTTTTTTCTATCCCATCCCTATAGCAGTTAAAGAGACATTAAGTTTCCTCCTCAGCTGTCATAATTCACAACCTGGCATATTAACTTAGATCTTGTTGTTCTCACTGCACCTTAGCGCCCTGGTCTGTGACCTGCGACAGATGTGTACTCTGATTCACGGTCCCTGGTGACTGATGGCCCATGAGATCAGTAACCTCTTCAACCACCACCACTAAATTTGGCAAGGACTATGAATCAGAGCCCTAAAATTAGGGAAGTGAGTGAATTTCTCAGTGCATCTAGCTGTGATTACACGTCAGGTCTGTGCACAGCTTTCACACACAACCTCCCTCTCTGGGTTATTTATAAAATGTAATCATCCCTGTGTGTTTTGGAAATGTTTAACTTTTCCTTTAAAGCAGTCGGATCATTTTATTCTTATTTAAAGACAATGGCTATGAAGTATCACAGGTGAATTTATTACTAAAAATGCCCTCTCCAACTGTGCAACACATTTATTTCAAAGCCTAATGGTCTTCCTTTCCTTTCTCACTATGTAATCTTTATTAGGGTCTTCCATGATTAATTTTGGATCAGGAACACGAAAGGGGCAACTCTCCAAGAATGGCATTGTCTGCATTCACTCTCAGATAGATTTTTTTTTATTTATTTCTTTGTTAAAAGATATTTCATTCAGAGAATCCCTGCTGAGCTTTTTATTGCAGAAAATTAGGGATCATAAATCGTCTCCCAGAAAACTATAAATCCAGTACTATTGAAACATTCCATGGGCAGAGCTTGGCTCTTTGATGAAATCACTCCTTTTTCTTGTATAATTTATGAGCTTTTTTTCAGCATGGGGGGATTTATGCTTTTAAATTGCTCACCAGGGTTTTATTGAATATAATTTGCTAGCAAATTTATATGAGCCAAATATATTGCATTTTATCCACAATTATGAGCAATAAAATTGATGGGGCTTTACTTTTCATTTTCTTCTGGCAAGCAGAGGAAACACGAGTTTATCCTGAACTTGGAGTGAGGTTTCTCAGGGATACACGTGTACAATTAAAAAAGAAAAGAGTATAGTCAGCAAGGCAGAGGTGCCATTTTGGAAACTTTATTTGGTGTATGGGAGGAGGCAAGCTAGATTTCTCTTGCTCCAAAGGGACTGTAAAACACTGAGGAGCTGAGTTAAAGCCACCGAAGCCTATGACACACATTGACTTCTGCAGGGTTTGAATCACACCGTTGGGAGGCAAGGTGTAGATAAGTTAAGAGCTGCTTGTCTTTCAAGGTCCCCTTTGGTGCTATTTTCCTGTGATATTCTGATTTTCATTTGGTTCATCCTAGTATGGTCAAAGGTACAAACAAAACCCCAGTATAACCATACCTTTTATGATTTATTTTATTTACTATATCTAAATTGTGTTCATTTCTGTATGCCTATTTTCCTTGAGGACTTTTCTGGCTGACAGAAAATAGGAATAAAACTCCACATATCATTAATCTCTCTAGGACATAACGGGCCATAAAAGTGCTCCACATCCTGAATCTCAACAGGCCACTATTTCCAAACATTGTTTCCTCAAAATAAGACCTAGTAACACAGCCAGATGCAAATCTTGCATCTTGCTTCGGACTCGGTGCGTGACATTTGGGATGCACGAGACCACTTAGGTGACAGAGTATGTGATGGGGAGAAAAATTAAAGTGCAAGAATACAGCTGGGCTAAATATCCCTCCTAGCAGTGCTTTTGACTCATACCTGCTTTGGGCCAGCATGGCTGCTGCAACCGTGCCTGCCTGCTTGTCTGTCTGTCCCTCTCTCTGTTGGCTTCGTAGGCCCATGTCCCTCCATAGGAATACCAAACCCTTACAACATGGACTTGTAGTCTGGGAGAAGAAATGCCTCAACCGATTCAGCTGAACTGGGGCAGGCTGGTTTGCAGACACACATCACAGTGCAGCTGGAGAAAAGGATGAATGTAGCTGCTCTAAAATGGAAATAAAATGGTGGGAGTTTCAAAAGCAGGAGGGCATCAGCCCCTGGCCTGAACCCTGTGGTTGTCCACGGGATGTGAGGCTGACCTACCTCTGTAACATCACTCTTCACAGGAGGCAAACCACCTTCTGTCCCATGGGAAGTGTTCAGAGGAGATATCCTAAGGAGGATCTTCATAACTTTTCCCTTCTTTTTTGGACTTCTCCTTCTGGTTTTACAGCAGGAGGGCTCAATTTGGCACAGAGCAGGTACCTTGAGGTTTTCTTTGCACTGAAGGAAATTAAGGCTGCAGTTTGAAATGGGCAAATCAAAGGAAATTCAAAGTTTAAGGCTACATACTCTTTCAGCTATTTGTCCCACAAGAGCCCAAGCTGTTGGTATGGCCAGTGTGTTAACAGTGAATATCCTGTTTGGCTCATGCCCATTTTTTGCCATGGCTATATTATTATTTAAACATTCTATAGGTTTTGTACTTAATGTATACAGAGTGATGATCGCTGGGGCCATAATAATGAAATATGACTTTCTTAATGAAATTTCAGTCCCAGCTCATTTCACTGCTGACATAGAGGTGACTGCAAATAAACACTTTCCAGAAGAGTCAGTTAAATGGCTGCATAAGCAATTTATCAAATACTGTAACATTTAAATAAATAATAATAATAAAAAGAAGTATTCAAGTGTGGTATATTACTGCCTGTGGCTTTGTTCCCAGTAACCTCACTCCTTGTCTTTCTAATAGTTAGATTCCCACTGACAGAAAACAAATCTCTCTCCAACTTGGAGAATTTTATCAGATTTATCTCTGAACGTCAGATCAACGTGTAGGAAACAAATGGAGTCAGCAACATGATTTAAATTAGAAGTCTAACAATTTACAGTCTCCACTGGCTTCTCATAAACCTTATTAACATTTGGCATTGGGTACCAAGGAACTATAAATAACATTCCAAAAGAACATTTATATCTGCTTAGACTCTCGTTATATGTCTTCAACACAGCTTAAATAATGTCAGTAATACCTTCATCATGAACAGGAAATGAAAAAGTTACCCCATACATGTTTTGTCTTTTAATCAAATATTATTTTCTCCTTAGAACTGCAGAACTGTTTTTTTTTAAATATTTATTTTATTTATTCAAAACTTATGGCTACAATTTCCACTTGTTTTTCTAGATCTCAGTAGGGTGCAAACCCCTCCCGTCTGGACAGAGCTGAACAGTTTCTTCACATCTCTCCGTGCAGTCCTTCCCTCCAAGCCCTTCACCTTGGCTGCTGTTGGAGGCCAGGCTGTCTCCTCAGGGACGTGGGCAGGGGCAACACCATGACACTGTGAGCTGCCCATGGGCAGAGATGGCATGAGGAAGGAGGGCACCATCAGGCATTTCTAAAATTGGGTCTGATTGTAGCAGAGCAGGAGATGAGAGAGATTTGTAGTCTCTCTCCCCAAACTGCCCTCACTCTTTTCTTATATTCTTAATCCTCTTTATTTCTCTCCTTTTAGTCTTTTCTCCTGTCTATGTGCAACGAATTCATTTCCTTCTTTAGAAGAATGGACCCAGATTTTCTTTTCCATCCAACGCATCCAAACACTCCTGTCCAAAATTCAGTTCTGTTCTGAAATCATCTGTTCCCAATCTGCTGCGTGGTCCTTGCTATTTTGATTGCCTCTCTTAGCTGGAAGACTAGTTCTTCAGTAAAGGATGTGGAATTACTCTCTGCTTCTAAAATATTGTGCAACTGCCAGGCTCTGCACCTAAGAAGTCTTGCCTAGGGTAGGATTCATTGGGCCAAATGTCATCTACACTGGAAGATCTACTTTTGCTCAGGCAGTGAATTCAGAGTGAATATTTTGTGATGGAACTGGCACCTAATGATGTCGCTGGTACCTAGTAAACAAACAAGGCAACAGAGAAGCAACAGATGTTGTGCATCATACATATAAAAAAGGTAAAGAGACTAAAAAATGCAAAAGAAGTTAGTGGTGTGGAAAAGAGCAAATAGTAGGAAGAAGCAAAAATCCAACAAACATTGCTCATGTCAACACTGTAAAAAGATAATTAGTTCTTACAGATATGCAGAGCACATTCATTTAAACTAAATTTAGAGGCTTAAAGAACCTACTTCCTTTACAGTCAAAGAAAAGAGATAGATATGTTGGGAGAGCAATTCATCTGCTCTAAGACATCTGCCTTAGGAATAGACACACCTTAGATATGTCTGTTTCTCCCCATTAACTATAGAGTGAGTTTAGACAACTAGTCCAGGCGTAGATGTCTACCGGCAGTACTGTCTGCTGGTGAGATGAGCCTCGGTGGCCATAGCAGAAAGGATGCTGCAACACACGCTGTGCCAGGAGGGACCTGGCAGCCTTCCACCATGACTCACCATGGGGAGCAAAGAAACAGGCTGCATAGCCAAAGCTTCATGCACATTGGTGCAGCCAGTCCCCTGGGGCTGGTGCCAAGTGGTATACGATAACTCAACCCACGCGATGGGAAAGAAACTGTGATGATGTCCTATGTACAGCAGTTCCCTCCAGCAGGTCCTTGTATGAGATAAAATCAGGGAAGAGTTACATCCCTGTAATTACCTTTGCTCTTTTTCAAGGCATCCAGACCTCAGGTCACCTCGTCTGCTAGACTTTCATCATGGCCTCTCGCCTTTCTTGGACAGCCCTTCCCACAGCACTCCTGGGACCCACAGCTAAAGCCTGAGAACCCTCAGCCAGCCAGCTTTCCAGGGTTGCTCTCTCCTTTGTATCCCTCTTGGCACCCCCTCTCCATACTTGTCTCTCTCCAGTCGTCCACTACATCTATTCACATGCAGACTACTGCATCTGTGAAGCAAACTCTTGTGGCCGCCTCCCCACCGAGCCACCCAGACTCCCCCTCTCAGCCCAATAGGGCAGGTGAGACCCTTTTCTAAAGTGTTGAGAAAGTCAGCACACAGCAGTGAAGCTTCACTTGCAATTTTTGGTTTTAGCCTGGCTTCTAACAAGGCACTTAGTTCAGAAGGGTCTTTGGAACCAAAAAAAAGAAAAAAGTGCCAAAGGCAGAAAAGGAAAGAATACAGACAAAAATTAAAAAGCCACAGAAATGCTCAAAGAAATATTTCAAAGAGGTGGCAATTAGATTTAGCTCCTCAGAATGATGTGACAGTTTCAAGGGCAGAAATATTTGACATTCAGTAGCATAAGAACTGGTGGAAAATTAATTTCAAGAATGTCTAGCCATGAAGCCAAATGTTTCTTCACCTACAGAACTCAACTGCAAGAAAAACAAAACCTTTAGCTTGACCTTCAGACAACAATTAGTGGATGATTTATTGACAGGGTTTTCCAGAAAATGGACAATGCTTATGAAGACATTGAGAAAACTGTATAATAAATTATATTTTCTTTGAGCTTCAAGGGATGTAGCCAATTTTCCACTTTAAACAAGCTCTGCCAGGGTGTCCTTTTGTTAGGTCTAAGAATTAAAATCAAACAAAACAACAGCTTTATTGTAGCATGTGGTTTAGCAATAGACCTGAGGCTACTACTCAATATTAAATCTCCACAATAGAAAAAGAGGAATAATTACACACTTTGTTATGGAAATTACATGATAAGTTCATTAGAAGCCTCTCTGAAAATGAAGCAAAGTACATGGTAATTCAGTTTTCCACTACCAAGTTATCTCCTCACTGTGACTGTTTGAGGGATTTTGTTGTGTTCTGCATGGAAGTCAGAAATCATTCCAAGTTACAAGGTCCCACAGTCCCTTCAGCTGGGGGTAGAAGAAACTCTGTCAGAGTTACTTTTTATTTTTTAAAGCTTTTTTTTTTTCTTTTCCCCTCAAGTGCTATGATTATTGGTAGCAGTGATTTCCAAAAGGGTCTCCAAAGCTACGTGGCACTCACAAAGCTGAGTTTAGGCTGTCAACATACAAGAAAGATTTGTGCAATTTTTTGAAGTGCCTAAATTCCATTTTTGAAAGGGATTTGAGAACCTGAGAGCCCAGAACAACCACCCAGCTTCTGCAGCATAACAGGTTACCATGTGTTCCCTAAGTCGCAATACCTCTCTGTGTGTCTGCTTTCAGTCTGTGGCAGCTCTGAACTTACCTCATAATAGCAGAGGTTTAAATTAGGTCAAATTACATTGCATTTGTATGCACACAGACATTTACAGCCATTCAGCTTATGCACAACTTCCAGTAACTCCTGGATGGGCAAGTCTGAGTAACCTGACCATGTGTTTGATCTCTAAGTACCACTCAAAGTCAACAGGGCTTAGTAACAAAGGTACTTCTGAAAATTGTACTCAAAAACTGGCAATTGCTTGTAAAGCACCCATGTTTGAATGATTTAAGGAGATCCCTGCAATTTTAGGAATACAACAGTAGGCAGCCTGCAAGCAGAAAATACTTGCTAAAGGAGCTGCTTGTCATCAGATGATCAATCTGGCATTGGTCCTTATGCCACATTATACGGACTGATCATTCTCATATAGAGGTTTACTGCTTAAATTTGCTTTAATATCATCTCTGTGGAAAGAGTATAAGTTGTGTGACGACACAGATGCAGAGGATGACTTTCATTTGTCACAGACTCACCAAAAATCCCAGTCAAGGAGCAGAGCCCAGCGCAATGACTTGTAAGGAGATGTCAGCCCCAGGGACCTCCCTGTATGCCTCCTATTTGGGGCACAGGATGACAATGCTGGAAGCACAGCAAAATATTCTTCACCCAAGAACTGACAGGCGAGGGCCCAGAGAAGAAACCGTCGGAGAGTGCCTGAGGGACTTGAGAGCCACCAACGTTTCCATGTGGCTGGTCACCTGTGAGTTGCTGATTGTTTTTATGACACATTTTTCTGAACTGTTCTCATTCTGGACACTTAACGCTTTGCTGTAAGGAAGCTGGGCAGCCCTTTCATAACCCTGCCATTCTCTCCGCAGACAGCTGAGCAACAATGGGTGAAAAAAAGTGAATGCCTGTGATTTATGCGAGTAAAAGAAGAAATCACCAGAATGTGGCTTTATTGAGAGACAGCTTATGCTGGAAGAACTTCCTTTTGCAGATACAATCGGGTTATTCTACCCCTGCTGGCTCTATAAGCTTTGGTGATAGATCACAGATTTTAGCAATTCCCTACTGCCTTGTCACTTTGTTTGGCTGGATATTGAGCTCCTGATCTGCCAGCTGTCCGGAAATTCTGTACGAAGGCCACTTGGCATAAGCGGCAACAGTCAACCTGCACATTTGCACAAGGAGTCTTGCAACTGCAGTTGGACTTGCAGTAAACACTTCAATCAATTGCCATTAGAACTGGGCTGAAATCAGACCATTCTGGATTGCCAGTAAAGGAAGGTGTCCTTATGCTATATAACACATGTATATCCCAATTCAACCTGACTTTAATTCTGTATTGAAATAAGAGAGATTGAATACAAACTGATTCACAGTGCATATCAAAGGTTTGTATAGATTTTAAATAACTGATTCTCAGTCCATGTTGATGAAGCAGATTAATATTAGCATACCACATTTAGAAATGGAGACACTGATGTAGACATTTATGTCCAGTAACTTTTAGGTGGTTAGCCTGTTTGTTAGGTGAACACTTCAGGAGAAAAGAAAACAATCGATTTTTTACTGCAATGTAAGGAGAAGACCTACAGCGTCTCGCACTAGCCAGAAACTCAACAGTCCTGCTCAGAGGCTGTTTTTAAAAATTGCTGTAGCCTAGCATCCCAAACCACACAGGGAGTCAGTGAGAAGAGCCAGGTGAGAGCTAAGGAGTTTCTAATCACTGCTTGTGTTTTCCCACTTCTAACCCAAGCTTCTGGACTAAATATAAAGTGAGCTGTCAAGTAAATGCACTCACGCCATATGCTAGAAACATCACAAAGCTTTGTTGGCCATATAAAAGTCGCTGCACATGGGAACAATAACTCTTTCTTGAAAACCAAATAACTATTCTGATCTAAATCAATCAGGCCCAAGAAAGAGAGAAAATCCACCACTTTCAGGAAACAGTCATTGTGCAAGTGTTAGGAATATAACAGATATTTGAAAAAACACATTCTCAGGTACCTCTCTTCTCAGAGCTATTGCTTTTAAGTGCGAGCTGTAAGACCTCTTACGCCAACATTTTAGCCCAGAGGAAATATCCCTGTCAGTGATATAACCCCTTCCAGGTCAGAGTCCGTAACTGGAAGCCAGCCCTTTTGGCTGATGGAGTGATTGCTGCAGAGCATATAGCAAAGTGTCGGTCAGGTTTTTCCTTGCACTTTTTCTCCTCTATTCTACATTTTCCATGTATGCTAACGGGAGATTGAAATTCAAAACAAGTCATTTGTAGGAAGCTGGGAGTCACAGCTTTTTCAGAAGTGCAATGCAAAATTTAAAGGTAACTGTACGTCTCCGAGTTCAGTTTCTAACTGCAAATTTATTTGACGGCATAACGACAATTGTGTCTGGGTAGATCTAATTTGTTGTTCACATTTATGCAGAGCTTCAGAGACTTCTGAGCATGTTATGGTACGAAACGCCAGCAATGGAAAGGAAGACAGCACATCAGAAATCCTAGCACATCACAGAGAAGTGACAGAGGCATATGTGGGGCAGGAACTTCCACTTTTATTTTCACACTACCTTGTGTAATGAGCTTAACTAATTTCTGACCAGGACTCTCAAATGCAACAAAAATACAAGCTAACAACAATAACAAGAGGGAGGGATCTCAGCTTCCTCTGTCTTGCCATGGCCTTTTCTGGCAGGGCAGGGGGGCCAGGCTTTCCCGCAGCCCTCTTCTCCATTTAGGTCATTCTGGGACATGCTTGTGAACTACAACCGTATCCCTACTGACACCCCAAATGACCTCGGCCGGGGCCACAGCTGCTCCATGCGGGACTGGGATCTACGTAGTTCCCTTTAAAAATAAGTGGCTACCCATGGGCTGGAATGAATGAGTCTAATTAGCTATGGTTTGTATCCCACGGCTGAGCAGGCACCAGCCCTGACCAAAACCCTCCGGGGACTGGGGCATCTCTGGGGCCCTGCCTATGTGTATGCTCGCTGAGCTGTGCTAAGGGCACCCTTCCCTCGGACAGGGCACGGTCTCCCTAACCAGCCCCGAGGACAACCGGCACGCAGCTGCAGAAATGGCTTGAGTGGAACGGAAGGACAGCAGATGAATGTGCACGCGGGTGGAGTGGCCGCAGTGTTTCCAAGGCTGGCAGGCAAACAGTTCAGTGTTTACGATTTTAAATATTATAATTGCAAATGCAATGATGTATGTGGGAAAATATGAAGAGGAGAAAAGAGGGCTATGGGATGACCTGGAGGAACACAGGAAAGTTAAAGAGGGGGATTTGCAGCCTGGCTCTTCAAGGTCAGCCACCAGTGTGGTTATCATTAAATGTTGCAAACAGAAGCCAAAATAGAATCATGTGACAGCAAAATTCAATTTTTAGAAGTGGTTTGGGGTTTGTTTGCTTGTTTGTTTGTTTGTTCAGCTAGCATCCCACTGCTTTATACTTATCACGCTGCCCAAAATCTACTTTGCATATATAGCAAGTCCTCAACAAAAATCTTGCAGTCTGATCAAAGTCAGTGAAGGGAAAAGGTTAAAACACAGGTTATAATGTGTGCAGCTCCAGGGAGCTCTGTGTCACACGTGCATGTGTGTATGTAAACAAAATCCTCTCTGCATGATGCACTGGCAGTAGCTAAGATTCATGGCGTGCACTAGTCAGGAAGCAGCACTGTGCTGACAAAACTGCATGGCAGCTGTCAGATAAGCAGTGCAAAATGACCAGCTGCAGAGCAGAACCTTCCCAGGCAGGCCTGGATGCTTGTCCCCATGCTGAGACCTGGATCTAGCAGGTATTTTTTTCACATATGGGAAAAACACTGGGAAATCTTTAAGATTTTTCCTAAATAGTAGCATAAAAAGTGATTGCAATCGCCCTACTGCTTGGTTGTTCATGACTTTACTCTCCTTGTGTGGCTCCCACTTGGCTCACCATGGAAGTGCTGCTGGAGCCACAGCATATCTTGCTGGGTGTGAGGGAGGGTTGTACTTTTAAATATAAGTTCATAAATTCAGAGATTCATAAAGTGTAAGGCCAGCAGAGACTATTATGATAATTTGTTCTGACCTTCTCCATCATGTTGGTCATGGAGTACCATAGATATGTATTTATATATATAAAGAATCACTGAGTGCCACTTCATGGAGCTTGACTTTATTTTAGCTGATTCAAAAATCAGACTAGCACGCTACTTCTCTTTCCCTCCTCACTGCTTGCAATCTTTATTTGGCTTTTGTGGACTTGTCTTTCTCAAATTTTTCTCTATATTCCTGGTAGGAACTCTCTGTGTAGACGTACCTTCAGGCCCAAGGTCTTCTTCCTGCCCAGCACCGCAGAAGGCAGAGTTTGCTAGGGGAATCTGCCTAACCGTGTTTCATGGCCGAGGCCAGCTAAGCTCGCTCCCCAGTGTGAGCAGCTATGCTGTGCCTGAGCGGTGCCACCGAACAGGGCTGCTTGGGGAAACTCCAGGAGTGGGAGTCTGTCTCTAGCTTGGCTTTGCTGTTTCTCTCCCACAAATTCCTCTCCTCCTCTTCCCTCTCCCTCAGATATTTTCCCTGTTCAGCTCCCAATCACTGGCAATATGTCCTCCTTTGCTGCCTTGAATCTCTTGCTTGGATGTATTAGTGCTCAGCTACCTGATTACTTCTAATCCTTTCTTCGTTCTATTGATTTTGCCATAACTGAATCCATCTGCTGTTTCTGACCGATGGGAGGATGGGAAGGCTGTTTTTCAAATAATTGCTTCTTTCCTCCTTAAAAGGGCGGTGTTTTACAGAACTCAGCATGAGAGTTTTGGTGCTGTCTAGAAATTTCCACAGAACATGTTCTGTATCATTTCATTACCGCTCAGCTATTTGCTGGTTATTATTAACAAATTTGATTATGGTGAGTCAAATTGTATGTGAAATATACAGTGTTCCCTTTCCCTTGTTCCTCCAAACAGCTATTTGTGCCAGTCATGTACCGTGCTCTGAGCCAACGACAGTCCCACAACTGCCAAAAACGCAGTTTAAGCAGGAGTCTCCCATATTTTCATCTTTCCACTTGCTCCCTGGCCAACATCCTCAGCTTCCCTTCAAACTACCAGCTCCCTCATCACCATGACCTGCTTGGCCCGTGCAGTGATCTCCTCCCCGTCCACAGCTCCCTTGCCCGGCGGCAGGCCAGAACGAGGAGGTGCACTGTAAATAGGAGAGATCTCTTTGGTTTGCTTTGCATGTGGTCCTGATTGCCAACGGTTTGCCCATTTTAGCTGGTCGGAACTGGTTTTGGAGGAGTGAGCCAGATGCTCAGCAAAACCCACCCTGGGAGCAGTGCTGGACAAAGCAGAAGAACAAAAGCTAAGCAGAGATGTTTCAGAAAGGACAAGCAAAAAATGTGGGAACATGAGTGCAGGAAAAGCAGGCTTCCTGACAGCTGCTCCAGCACCAAGCCTTCCTCCGTGGCCAGTTGGGACCTATACTCTGTTCACACTCTTCATTCCTGCATGTAGCTCTGCTCTACTCAAGGAAGTTGGTCACCTGAACACGTTATGTGGTTGTTCTGCCTCCAGGTGGCAGACGGTGATACCAAGACAAGCTTTGCAGCGGTTCTCCAGCTGTGGATGCCAGATGGTGCTTCTTGGACAGACACAAAGATAAAGACAACTTTTTCCTGACTCAGCTTGGCTTCCACAAGTTCAGCTGCTGTTGCAGAGGTGAAAGACGGTATCACAACGACTCGCTCATTATACACTATACATTTCACAGAAGGTTCATTTGTATTTTTTTTAATGCAGATACACTGAGCAAGACTTCCTGCTTGATGGCCAAGCATAACCCTGAGGCCATGTGAAAATACCATCAAAGCTCTGTTTCCACTGTGATTAACTGCCCTGAATGCTGGACTTGTGCATAACAGAGAGAAATTCACCCCATAGCATGGGGAGAAGCTTTGCTTTTCAAGTAGCAGAATGATCAAACACCTCAAATTTGCAGGTAGGACCAAAGAGGTGACCAACGTGACTGATGCCACCTCTGTTTTGGCCTGTTCCTGTGTTCCTGTGAAATGGGGTCAATGATGAATCCCAGCGGGTGTGCTACTAGCCTTTTGCATCTTCCTGTGCATGCAACAAATCTGCAGCTGTTCTCACCTCATGGCTTATGGTAGTGGACATAGCCAAGGACAGTGTGAAGATGGCAGAAGGTGGAGAAGGGTCAAGGATGATGCAGAGCTCAAGGGAACTTCTCCCAGGAAGTTGAGAGAGTACCTTAATAGTTAAGTGAAACCTGTCCAGTGTTACTTCAGCCTTCTGGCTGACATTTTGATACAACAAATGTATGATGTATGATGGAAATCAGCATTTTAATTTCTGCAATAACTGCCACAGTACAAAAGTATTGTTCAGAAATTTTCTATTACTGTCTGGAGTGTTAGTTTTTATGGTGCCATATACATGTGCAGTATGGACAAATTACAGTTGCCGTGGGAATGTTAGTAATGAAATTCTTGAGTTCTCAGTGCTTAAAAATCTCAAATGAGTTATAAAGGATACTTGTTTGCATTTCATTTCCTTAGTTAAAGGCAGAAAAAATAATTCCCACAACCCTCTGTGACAAAATTTGCCAAACTAACACCCCTCCATCTTAAAGCTCTGTTTGATTTTTTTTTCCAACAAATCTCTCATGTATCCCTCATTACTATGATGACAGCAAAATGTTTTTTGAATAGGTCTGAGGAAACGCAATGCCCTTCCTGCCACTATCATTTTCGCACTGATATTTGTTCAGCATGAGTTCTGGAAAGCTGAAATTTTGTTCAGGGTACAGAGTGAGAGCCCTGAAACCTGGGATTATTTCTGGTCTTGGGCAATCTTCAGCATCTCCCTTAACTTCTTTTTTTTTTTTTTTTTTTAATTTATTTTTATTTTGTTGTCTGTAGAAAGAAGCTTTTGCTGCTTATCCACTCTCTTGTTTTTTTCCTGGGTCTACTCAATAGTGAGTCTAGAATGCTATTGGAAGTCTGGATGAAGTAGAGGTAGGGAACTGGAAAAATCCAGGTTAGTATTCATGCTGTGTAAGTTAGTTATGCCAGAATATGTAAACATCAGGTCTGTTTTGGAAATTACAAAGGACAATTTTCCTCCCAGTAGGTATCACAATTTTCTGTTTTAAAACTCTGATTGCCTCCATGCGATCTCCCACTTCTCCATTCCTACTAGCATGCACCACCTGGCATTCACCAGCATCCTCTTCTGGTTCAGCGAGACAGTCCATTATTATATCCCCTGCATGCACACAACTAAAAGGTTTCATGCTCTTATCTGTGCACTGAGATTGAGCAGTATCTCATGAGAGTTTCTTAAATTCTCACAACATTAAGTAGGAGACGAGTTTACTGTTATCACAGCCCAATGTGGTTTTTGTTTATCTGAGAAATCCTCTCTTTGAGAACGATTTTTGGAAAGTGTCTGATACTTTTGATCCCCTCCTCCCTCCCAATTAACATTAGCTCTTAACCTCCTTTTGGCAGAAAAGGAATAAGGTCGAGGGCCTGAAGACAACAGGCAGCCACATACTGGCAGGAAAACAGGTTATTTCTTTCCTGAGAAGAGAATAGTTGCTGGAGCAGAAGCTGACCACAGGACAGCCAGAGCAGCTCTTTCTGAGTTAATCTGCTTCCCCTTCGGACCTCATTCCACAGTGCGGATAACAATAAAGGATTTAACAACAGGCAATGCCCCATTCAGAAAGGCACTGTGAGGCTCCCTTCGTATTTGAAGGGAACATCAACAGGAATTGTAGGGTCTCAGGCTAAAGTATGTAGGGTGCCTAATAACCTGTTACTCTCAGAGCTGTAGTTTAGAGGCTAAATACACATCTGGTAGGAGTGTATTTGTGGCAAAGCCATGGTATTTGTAGAGCTTACAACTGCAACATAAAACACTGTTTTGCACTCAGGAAAGACATAAGGTTATGTTTCTCTTTCAGACACGTATCTAGATGTATGTACAAAATGTGAAACCATACTACTGCTTTCCCGTCTTTGAAAACTGCATTCAGGACAGTTTTAAGTGAAAAACTTTGCCAGTGCACAGCTGAGGATTGTAGGGATTAATGCAGTTTGTGAAACAATTACAGAAATCTTTGGAGCCACAATCCTTCATTTATCTGTGAGGGGGCAAGCAAAGAGTACTTTGCTGTCATTAGAGTACAACAGTGTAATGGTCACAAGTCCATGTGAAGGGGGTGAGATAGTCACTTGCTATTAAGGATATAGTTATATGGGTGGGAAGAGAGAAAGGATAGGTGGGAGCTATGGTAAGAGATGGAGGGGAAAGGGCATAGTCTGAAGTTAGCTGAGAAAAAGAAAACATGAAAGAGGGGAAAGAAAAGACAAAACAGATAAAGAAGAAAATGTATAAACAACAGAAACCCAGAGAAGTTGGAAAATGGATAAGACAAATTACAATATTATTGATTAATGTATTACATAGTCATTAAGAGTGACCAAGAATGAATAACAAGACAATCAGCATAGGTGCCTCCAATCTGCTCTGTCTTCCAGGGTGCTCCTTTCTGGACCCTGGCATTTTGGAAACCTGGATGTATTGAGGAGGTTGGACAGGAAACTGTGGAGAGTAGATGTCTCTGCTGGCTCAGGTCTACCACAGAGTCTGTGCATTAATCATCAGGTCTTGGAATCTGGAGAAGAAATAGTCATTTTGGGAAAATTAAGAGGCAGGGCTTGAGTGTGAAAGAAGAGTTTGGATGCAGCCATATAGGAGGAGGGATCTAGTGATCAAATGCTAGTAAGAAGATGACAGAAATATTTTATCTTTCATTAACATCTTCTCACTCATTTATCCGATAGAACTCTACAGACATGCAATTGTTGACTACAGAACTGATCCAACGTTGATTTGAGCAAAGGAGGTATCGTCAATGAACTTTGTATTGACGTTTGTTCTATTCCAAATTAAAAGAGTACCTAAATTTAACAGCTTAGGTCTGGTTCTTAATAACATTGACAATGTCTATATTTATATAAATATACTTTTATATATATATTTTATTTTTTCATTTGCTGAAAATGGAGCAATCAAAAAGAGGCAGGGAAAATTGTTCTAGTGGGCACAACTAGGATCAATTTCTGAAAAATTTCAGCAACTTGTTTTATATATGAATTTGCATTTGAGAAAAATCAACACAGCGCCAGAGGAAGAAGAAGCAATAATAATAAAACATTACTTAATTATGCTATGAATAGCATTTTTTAAATGAGTTGTTTCATAACTACGAATCAGATGTTCTTTTTCTAATCACTCCCAACGCATGTCCTGTACTGGACAGTGTTAACCTTTCAGCTCAGAGAATATGAATTCTCGGTTTCAAATGTCATCTGAATTCCTAAATCTCTAACCTTTTAAGGTTCCAATTACTTCCGTCCAAGTTGACTAACTTCATGAATGGGACTTACATGCTTGATTACAACAGTGAAATTTGGTTCAGTGGAGCAGATCCTTGGCTTTTAAGCTTCAGAGGCATGGTGACAGCTCTGCCAGTCAAGGGCCTGACCTTTAAAGTGCCAGTGGCTTAGTCCCCTACAAAATACCATGTGCCTTCAACGTCTTGTAAAGGTGCTGGCAGCTGCGTTAGTTCAATACCTTGCAGAATTGCTTAGCATCTCAAAAAGCTGAGTCCTAAACTGACTTCATAATCTACTTTGGTTTTGGCTGGTTTTCTTTGTCTCCTGAAAAATCACAGGAAAAATCACAACAATGCTGTTAAAGCTGGAGATGGGGCATAAATGGAGCCTTTAACCAACCCCATCCCCCGCCCAAATTTAATGATTCAGATAAAATGGAATGACATCCAAACCAACCCCAAGTTGTTTTTGTTTTTGCAAAACCAAAACCTGAGTGATGAGGTTTTGCAAAATTCAAACCCAAACCACTCCAGTTTGTCCATTATAGACATGAGACTGAACTAAAAACCTTTTATCTGGGCCTTCTATCCTCTCTGGACTTTGGTGGTTTGGCTAAAAATGGAACCTGGATTTAAACCATCCCCGATTTGGGTTGTGCAAATCACAACCTGACTAATGTAGTTCTTCAAAACCAAAACCATAACATGGCCTTCTTGTTCTATCCCTAATTAAATTAAATGCTTTGTGTCCAGAGCATTATGGAGACTGAAATGTACAGAAGAATATTATCAGCATAACACAACCTTCTATTTTATTCATTCCCAAAGGGCCTGATCCTGAAATCACAAAGCCCTCTCTCGCCTCATCAGACCATCCTTGTGAGCACTTGGCGAGATACTTCTGCTTTGAAGAGGGCTGCTGTTGATTTCTTTGAAAATAGTGAATTAACTTTCATTGAATTCAAGAGCAATGTCCCCTTTCTCACTTGTATTTTCTGGGTACTTTATTATCCCATGTATGTGCAGCTTATGAAATCTTTTCTGTTTCAGGAGGGGCTGAAGTAGAGCAGAATTGGCAATGTCCCTGTCATCAGCAGAGAGCAGGTTTATTACTTGAACAAGTTTTTTCAGCCTCTGACCTCATATAAGTCTGGGGCCAGAAGAAACAGGGCTCCCTCTATTGCATCTTCTGGCATTTCTGATAGACTCTACCATCTTGTTGATCTTCCTTATAGAGTGTCTCCTGACATAAAAGCAGCTGGTGCAGCTCCTAGGACAGTGCTAAACACCTTCCTGGGCAGGGCCATAGCAAGTTCTCAAAGGACTTTCTGTGAACCTTTGCCCATCCTGGATTTTTGCTTGTGATGGATGTATGCTTTCTCAGCTTTGGCACTGTCTCTGCCTTCCCTTGCTGCCACAAGCGAGGGTCCAAGGGCAGCGCTTTTCCACCTCTGGACTGTCTGTGGACTACTTTGAAAAGGCTAGTGAATGGTAATGAAGAAAAACAAGCCTAGTGGCAATAGGATTTAAGGCAGTAGCATGTACTCTGCCTCTCCAGTGTAATGTTTTAGGAGTCTGCAAATAAAGAGATGCCTGAAAACCACCATTGGTGTTCACAGAGAGGTCTCCCAGAGATCTGGGAAGGGAGATGAGAGCTGTGGAGAAGCCAGCTCCACCGTGGCTCCCGAAAGAGGCAGAGCGTCCCAGCTCCCCCCTGCCCACAACCTGCTGCTTTCCCAGTAGCTATGCTAACAGACCAAGAGTCCCCTTTCTAGGTCTGTAGGACTGCTGCAGGCTAAACTTAAGCTAATGCTTCACTTTATTTATTTAGCTGGATCCCATTTGCTGATGTTTTTGTTGTTTTGTACAGGTAAATTGTTACTACTCTGTTAGCATTTTGTTGTTGCTGCCATTCTCTGCTGATTTTTTCTGTTGTGTTTTATTTGTTTGTTTTGGTTTTTGTTTGTTTGTTTGGTTGGTTGGTTTTTTTCCCATGTTTGGATTCCAATAGGTCATTTAGAAGGAATAATGGCAAAGGAGAACTTTTTAAGAGCAGCATAGGCAGATTAAAAATGCCCCACCCTTTAAATACCGAAAGCTGTGAACTTAGCAGCAAGTTTTCCTTGTCTATTCCAAGTGCTAAGACTTTCTATATGACTACAAGCTACTCTGAGGAGAAACAGTCACAGAACCAGAGCAAGCTGGACATCTAACCAGATAGCTGGCACAATTACAATTATACCACAAGTCAGCTTGGACTAATAAGTTGAATGAAACTCAAAGCCCAGTGTCTTTTTTCGCCCTAAGCAATGACTTTTATCCAGTATGTTCTCTTAAAAAGAAACAGGCTAAAAGCTAAGGACAAAAATGCAGTCCTGTGTGCCTAAAGTTAAAAAATGAAACTTGTGCCAGCAGTGCCTCCTTACCCTGGCCGGGAGCCCCAGGGGAGGGGATGTGGGTTCGTCTTCTCTTTTCATCCACAGCGCAGGGCAGGAGGAAGAGGGAGAGTTTTGTTTCATGAGAAGAACAGAGAGAAGAAAAGGAACTTCTTCCTTTCTCCTTTTCAAAGTCAGGAAGGAGCAGACAGTCGAGATGGGGGTAGGGGAATGGAGGGAGGTCATGGGAGAGCGTTGTACCTTCCTTTTGGCATCATGGGCTGCCTCCAGAGAGTCCCACCACTTAGCTGTTAAAACAAGTAAAACTTCCTTCCCCTTCCTTGTATCTCTCTGTTGACCCAGAGCATCTCCCTCCTAGCCTTCATTTGGTACCATCAGGATACATGGCTCCCCAGCGCTCCCGCCTGTTGGGCAGTTTGCAGGGCCTGGGTGGAGCAGTAAATGTGCATGCCGTCTGTCTGGGGCTCTGTAGAACTGCACATCTGGGTAAGATTAAACAAAGCCACGGGCGGGAAGTGCCAGTATAACAAATCATACGAGCCATAAGAGCTCAATTTAGGACCTGTGCATATGTTTTCGATGCTAATTCGAAGCAACCCTTTTCAGATTCATGCCTCAATGTCCTTTTGCAATGTCTAGAAATGATGTAACTCCAATGCCTTTCATCCTTAGGACCATTCCGTTACTTGGCCTACCCTGCCCAGGCTCTTAACACAAAACCGGATGGTTAGCAACTCAGACATTTTCCTCTCAGAGCAACCGCCCCCGTATAGCTTTTCATCAGGCTATCGCTAGAAATTTGCTCTGGCGTGAAGCCAGGCCCAGCCCTCGAAGTTTATGGAGGGGGAAGAGCCCAAAGCCATTGAGATCCTTTATATGGGCCTTGGTATGGCTCCTCTGGAAGGGCTGAGCGTTGTGCTGCTTAAGCCCCCGACCGGTCCCTGGGCTCAGATTCTGCTGAGCGTGGTGAGGACTGAGCCCCAGTGACAGCCTCGGCAGCGTGCCTGGAGGGCAAAGTTGCTGCAGAGCGGTCTCTGCCTCCTGCTATCTCATGGCATGCTGCTGCCCTTCGTGAGCTAAGAGCAAGTTGGGCAAATGTCAAACCATGTAAAAATATGGGTGTTTCAAAACTTGCTGCTCTGGAGCAAAGGGAACGTAAAAACATTTATGTAGCTGCACTAAATCTGTAGGTTTGTTTTAAAACAGGCTGGATAATATTTTTCCACTCCTGTGCCCTCCACTTTTTAAAAAGATCAGGCTAAGCTCCAGAAGACACCCTCTGAATCTGACTTGTAAGCTCATCTCCATGGTTGCTCCGTACCCATAGGTATGAGCAGAGGGGAGCTGAAGGAAGCACCACCAGCTGAGGGAAATGGGGAAGAGGATGACCATCTGGACACTGATGTGGCAGGTCAGAGAGGAAAGTTTTAGAGTTTGAGTGCTGAGTTTTTTGATGAGAGAGAGGGGAAAAAAAAAAAAAAAGAACTAGAAAGAAGATACTTGTGAGAAAAATCCCCTCCAAAGACAGTTGTGGTGGAAATATTTTCAAGAATCTCAGTCTTCAGATCTGCTTACTTCATTTGATTGAGTTGCACTGTACAGCTCAGTTCTCAAAAGTTGTTAAAAGCATTTCCTCTGAGAAGGGCTATCCTTCCTCCCATCCATCTCCCATGAAAAACAGGTTTCCCACCATCAGATGAAGAACCTTTGAGGCAGAACTGTCTTGAACTGTAAAGTTAATAGCATGTCCATAAATAAGTGAATGATCCTCAGACATTTTGGTGGATCTCTTAAAATATTTACTTTTTAGGGGCAAGTTGGGTAATGGGTTTTCCTCAAACCTTAAATTTTTAGTGGGCAACAAAGAATGCAGAGTGGAAGCTGCTTACCAGATGTTCCACAGCCTGGAGAGATAAAAGGAGATTGTTTTTACAAGTATAAATGGTGATATAGTAGCCTGCACTGTGTAAAGTACATATTTTTATTAAGTCATTATGCAGTTGGACAAATAATTTTCCATATTTCCCAGTCATAACCTGCCTCATCTATGTTGAATTTTTTGCCAATTCTGACTGCTTCTTTTTCACTTTACAATGCTGGCAAACTTGTTATTTTTGGGGTTTTTTTTTTAAACCTCCTCAATTTTATTGCTTTAGTAATTTAAAATTACATCATCTTTTGAAACTTTAGATAAATCTGATGAAGCTAATCTCATTAATAGAGTGCAAAAATATCCTAACACTCCAAAGCGATTAAAGGGTTTGGGGAAATCAGAAGACATACCCAAAGGCAACAGAGGATTCAGATCTGGACTCCTGTGTATGAACTTGCCTTGGTTAGCAGTGCTGCACTAATTTACTAGGTGTTGTAGATCTCATCTTTAATTTATTCAAACAATCAGAATAAATTGGGTGAAAGTCTTTTAAGTAGCAGAACAGCAAGAATGTAAAGGTCTATTTTTCCCATAGGATCTACCATCTTTTAAAATTTTCTGTACTACGTTCATGGAGTGAAAACTTTGAAATCTTTTCTCTGTTTTCAGATCACAGTAAATAAAGAAACCTGAAGAAGCAGTGTGCTGTCATCAAAAGCACGTGGGAGCTCCCCATTTACTCCTGTCTTAAACAAGATTCCCTAGAAGTTTGTTTTCCTTTTGAATTTGCAGTTTTAGTTTGGTTGTGTGTGCTTCTCTGTGTGCAGTTAGCCCCTTCACAGTTTTTTTGCAGAAAAAAGGAAAAAAAAAAAATCTATTTTTTCTCTCACCCCCTCCTCCAGACCAATTTTTTTTTTTTTTTTTACAGTCTTATATTATCAGGATACCTAGACTTTTCTCTGTTCAAATGGGTTCTGTGCTCCAGATACTTTTCAAAGTTGCAGGTGACCACAGAAAGCAGGAGGATGTACAATCTTTGCCGTCATCCTGCAGAGGAATGATGAGAAGACCCTAGGCATGCAGAAAGTGATAAGATTTTGCATTTAGTCACCTTTAACAGTACACATATGATACATGCTTTTATTAAGCACTGGAATCAGGTGATAAAATCCATAGGCAGATGAACTGGTCTGGCATAACTGACTCCCCTTTGCTTCTGTCTGCAAAATATAGGTTATTTGCAGAATTGACGCTGAATAGAGCAGTATGATGCTGAAGCACTTCTAAAATTTCTTTCCTATTCTGGTTGTGATCGGGACTGAAAGCACAGGTCCTGAGATGCTACTAAAAATCCTGAACTTCATGAATTCCTAGAAAACAGGTGGTAAAGCCCATTTCCAAAAGAATTCTAATCTCATGCTGTGAACTTTGTAGCTTTGGATAAGCCTAGCTTTAAGAATTCATCAGAACTGAACTAAAATTAGAAAAGTAGCCTGTTGCTGCTGTTGCTGAATTAAAGCAATAGTATATGTAGCAGATCCTTGTAGCCTATATGACATCTTACAGAAATTGCCAAAATGCTCCTGAAAAGACTTATTCTGATTTCATCATTTTGTGACCACACTGTTTGTTTTAGGCAAGAGCAATTGACCCATGGTTTATATTAATTTAAGGTAAAAAATAAGATAAGATAATCCAGTAAAGTGCTAGATTGGGCCATCTTATGTGCACTGTCAAATGTAAACCCCATGCATTTGAAAATTAAAGCTCTAGTTCCTGAATTCGAATTTGTGGGATTATACTCTACAGTTCTGACTACATTTGATTTGTGAGATTTAAAGTGCTTTTGTGCTTTTTTTCTTTTTCTTTTTAATCTAAATGAGAAATAAAGCCATGGAAATAAATGGAGCATTATTCTTGGCTTTGGTTCAGTTTCAGATCCAGACCCTGAGCCCCAGCTGAAACGTACCGTGGATCTTAAATGCTGCTTTCTTGAACTGCCTTTGGTTAGAGTGTGTGGCATTTCACATAGATCAGTACAATCACTGCCTCTGAATTTTATGCTTGAACAACAGATGGAGTTTTAAAAATCTAAAGCTGTCTCAGGAATTGGTACCTAAGTAAAAAAATATCACAATATATAATCTATATCATTTCGAGATCCTGCTAAGAATGAATGGCCAAAACATGAGATGAATGAAGGGATCCTTCTTCCTTTCTCCCAACCAGTAAAAGAATAAGATGTAATTTAAAGGTTTCAGAAAGAACCAAACAGAAAAAGAAAACTTGCAGAAGACGACTGGATTTCCTCCCATGAAAACATAAAAATAGGAGGAGAGATTTCATTCAGGAGAAAAAACAATCAATGAAAGTTTCTTATTGAAATGTAAATCCACTTGTATTTTCCACAGATGTTTAAATGGGAGCCAAAGAAACTTTAACAAGCACTGCAAGATAAAAATAAAAAGATTAGAGACATCTTAAAATAACACTCAGACTTGTATCAGTGTTATAATTCAGCTGGGAAAAGGTCTGAGCAACAAAAGGAATTGTATTTGCTGTTTGAGAGATCTGTAAATAGCATTAGGAAAAATACATCTGCTTTGAAATTGCATATTAAGTGACCCACGGGTGAGATAGTTTGTGGGTATATGATTCACCGGAAGTATCATGTTTTAGATATTTTTTATTTTCCAGTCTTCAGTTTCCCTGGAGAAGGGTGTCATCAGCTCTGTGCAATGCCTCGGTTGCAGTGTCATATGTACAGCAGTAAGTCCCACTGAAGCAATAGCTGGTATGTGGTGTGAGGTACTTCATTACTTTTACTGAATATTCGTATGAAATAAACCTTTTAACTCTGTCTCACTTCAGAAACTCCTGTGAAAGATGGATCCAACTCTGCATTAGAAAGTGAATGTGGAAAGTCTCAACGTGCAGAACATTCTCTTCAGTACGTGAGCAATACACAATACCTTAGAGCTAGCAGTCTGATCTCATTTTGCATGCCCTCCTGCCAAAAATGTTTAACAAGATTGTGTTTGGGTATAAGTCCAGCCTGAAGCTTCATTGGAGAGATGCCTGGCAGCACCTGAAAGACTACAGGGGATATCAAAACTCCAGCAGCAAGATCCTCCTCCAGGAGAGTAGGATTTAGATAATATTTTATTTAACATGTTGACTCCATGTCTTGCTCCTCTAGTGGGTACATCATTGATTTGCAAGGCTTACAGTTACTGAAACACCAATATGTGTTGTTTTTTCGTATTGCTCATTCACTGAACTCTACCGACAGTCTTCCCAGCAGTTAAAATTTCCAGTGTTTTCTGTTGTCTAAGTGCCTTGACAGGTCCAGCCCCAGCTGGAAACATGTAGGCACAGTATTTACTGCATAGGAATTAGGAAATTCTATACATTGTAAGAAATACTACCTACTATATTAAATGTAGGTGGAATTTAGGCTTTGTGGACTTAAGCTATTGCTATGAATAGTGTTTCAGTGCCACAGCATCTCTGGGTTATTCGGCTGCTCTGTACAAAGAGACGAAGCTGTTGCCTCCAAAGCCAATACCGAGAGGGCAGACAAAGCAGCTGTCCAGGCTTCCCAGTGCTGTCTGCTTCTACGTACCTCAGGTGATGCTAAAACTGGCCTCCTCTGTGTAAGCACCAAAGGGTAAATTCAAT
The DNA here is from genome assembly GCF_011004875.1 of Balearica regulorum gibbericeps. Classification (NCBI taxonomy): domain Eukaryota; kingdom Metazoa; phylum Chordata; class Aves; order Gruiformes; family Gruidae; genus Balearica; species Balearica regulorum. The sequence continues at coordinate 59,170,542 of NC_046186.1, forward strand.
TACCGTGTCTCCTGCTAGAGTGAGGTAACCAGACATCCCAGACTCCCTGCTTGGCCAGAAGACCTGCGATTTTTAATAGCCATTAAAAATATATTTATTTTTTGCTGTTCTTGGCTGATCTTCTCCTTTCATGCTGATTAACAATGCTCTGATCTTTTACTGCTGCCTTTTAGTAACATAACAGCCTTCCAAGATGGAAGAAGGCCATGCTATTCCTCTAACTAGTGTTTATATACCCTGTAATAATTTTTCTTCCATGGTTGCTGCTTTTGCTAGTTCCTTCGACATCCTATTCCACATGTTTTATTTTAAATGTAGGGCCACTTCTCTTAATTTTCCACAAGGCCTTTTATTTTTGCTTAATTTAGAGATTTGAGTGTCTCTTCTTTGTCTGCAATCCTTGCAGACATTTAAGTTACTATTTGCTATTTTATGACATTGCTAATAATTTCTCCTTTTGTTCTAAATGGAATATTCTCTGATATGTATTCTTTTCATTAATCTGAGGTTCTTTTCTGTTAACAAGGGACAGCATGGTTCAGGGAGCAGGCAATGGAATATGAAAACATTTGCCACTACCTTGCTATTCCATGTCTAGACTGAGGAAGTTAACAAAATGTTTTTGTATGAGAAGAGTTTCTCATTTTTTGTCTTTTTTTTTTGCATTTGATTGCTCTAATTTGATCTTCAATAAGTGATTTTAATAGCTGTTACGAGTGTGACATTGCTCATGAAAATGAACAGACTGCTACTTCATTCTACAATAAAAACAAGTGTGTGTGGTGAAGTTATTAAAGGAAAAAATCTGCATGTGTAATTGCTATTTTCCTTTCCTATATTCTGTTTGTTTATAGTGTAACAAAACAATTTACAGCTAAAACAATTGTGTGTAGCAAGCAGATTGTTTCACATGAAATAAAAATTGTTCTTCCAAGTGGCACACTGTGAAAACTGTTGAAGATTTAAGTAGCAGACACATATGAATCCCTTTAATGTGTTTCTTTTTTTAATAAAAACTCCAACATGAATGGAAACTTTTAAAAATTAACTATAATCACAGAAATGCTTCAGCTTTTGCAGGTGGGCAGAGGAAATTCTACTTCACTGTATAAATCACTTAAAAATGTCTTGGCTTGCAAGGCTTCTGAACTCTGCTCCGTGCAGTATCAAAGGATTATGGGTGTTACGGAAAGAGAGTATGGATTATGGGTATTAAATAGCAAGACTACCGGGGGACACAAGGCACACACATGAAGAAGACCTGGTGGATAACTTGATTTACAGAGTGGAAGATTTTTAGTCTCCCCTTCATGACTAGATGCCTTCATAAAATAAAAAAACAACAAATATTTCTCTGCCAAAACAGGTCGTTAGCTTTTGCTGCACTCAGTGTTGTATCTCACATTCTCTTGGTTCAGCTTTGGATCAGTGGGTTTCCCTCAGGTTAAGACTTGCTGTGGCTCTGATGCTTTTGTTCTTACAAGAGGAAGAGTTATCTTAATACCTCTACTAATTTACTGTGAAATGACAAGGTCATAGTGCTACAGAATACGGATGCTAGTGGGAGAAAGAGGCAGAGAGTAGTATTTTATCTCCGTAAAAAACTTCTGAAGAAGATCTTTGCAGTACTTTTGAGTCAACCCAATTGGCAATGATCCTAGCTACATTTGGAGTCATTTGGTTGTACTTACCAGAAGCTAGCAAGTTACTGCTTCTGAAGGCTTAGGGGAGTTTTATTTCATAGAATCCCAGAATGGTTTGGGTTGGAAGGGACCTTTAAAGGTCATTAGTCCAACCCTGTCTACAGAGACATCTTCCACTAGACCAGGTTGCTCAGCCTGACCTCGAATGTTTCCAGGGATGGGGTATCTACCACCTCTCTGAGCAACATGTTCTAGTGTTTCACCACCCTTATGGTAAAAACAAATCTTCCTTATATCTAGTCTGAATCTACCTCTTTTATTTTAAAACCATTACCCCTTGTCCTGTTGCAATAGGCCCTACTAAAAAGTTTGTCCCCAACTTTCTTGTAGGCCCCTTTTAGGTACTGGAAGCCTGCTATAAGGTCACTCCGTAGCCTTCTCTTCTCCAGGCTGAACAACCCCAGCTCTCTCAGCCTGTCTTCATAGGAGAGGTGTTCAAGGTTTATTGTTGATTTACAATAAAAATGTATATTCTGGTTTTGCTAATAATATGTTTGGTTTATGTTTACAGAGCATTTGCAGGGGCTGCAGCCTTGCTGTGCTAAACATTGCACATGCACAAAGCAAGGAAGTACTCTAAAGGTCTTACAGATCAAAAGAGACAGTAGGGAGCACGGGAAAAGGCAAATATCTCTGTTTTACAGAGAGGGAATTGGGGTGCAGATCCTCCAAAATGCTTCCTGCTTTATGTGCCTAAATCTCACTGAAATCAGTGTGAGCCAAACACCCAACTGCCTTGACCATCTGAGATGCTGGTGCTGGGGCTGGCTTGAGCCGGCACCACACAACGTGGTGGAGGTGAGCCAGACAGATCCAGTGGGGATGCGGGCTAGGTTAGCTTGTGGAGCTGCATCCCTGAGCCCACAGGAATGTCCCTCCACAGACTGATCAGACAAGCATACCCACATCCATGATCACTTATAGAATCATAGAATCATAGAATGGTTTGGGTTCGAGGGACCTTAAAGATCATCTAGTTCCAACCCCCCTGCCATGGGCAGGGACACCCTCCACTAGACCAGGTTGCCCAAAGCCTCATCCAACCTGGCCTTGAACACTTCCAGGGAGGGGACAGCCACAGCTTCTCTGGGCAACCTGTTCCAGTGCCTCACCACCCTCACAGTAAAGGATTTCTTCCTAACATCTAATCTAAATCGACCCTCCTTCAGCTTAAGGCCATTACCCCTTGTCCTGTCACTACACTCTCTGAGAAACAGTCACTCACCGTCTTTCTTGTAGGCCCCTTCAGGTACTGGAAGGCCACAATTAGATCTCCCCGGAGCCTTCTTTTCTCCAGGCTGAACAACTCCAACTCTCTCAGCCTGTCCTCATAGGAGAGGTGCTCCAGCCCTCTGATCAGCTTTGTGGCCCTCCTCTGGACTCTCTCCAACAGCTCCATGTCTCTCCTGTATTGAGGCCCCCAGAGCTGGACACAGTACTTCAGGTGGGGTCTCACAAGAGCGGAGTAGAGGGGCAGGATCACCTCCCTCAACCTGCTGGTCACACTTCTTTTGATGCAGCCCAGGGCACGGTTGGCTTTCTGGGCTGCAAGCACACACTGCCAGCTCATGTTGAGCTTCTCATCAATCAATACCCCCAAGTCCTCCTCCTCGGGACTGCTTTCAATCCATTCCTCGCCCAGCCTGTAGTTGTGCTTGGGATTTCGCCGACCCACGTGCAGGACCTTGTGCTTGGCCTTGTTGAACTTCATGCGGTTCTGTGTTGGTTTTGCGTGGCAAGGTTTTGGTAGCGGGGGGGCTACAGGGGTGGCTTCTGTGAGAAGCTGCTAGAAGCTACCCCTGTGTCTGATAGAGCCAATGCCAGCCGGCTCCTAGACGGACCCGCCGCTGGCCAAGGCCAAGCCAATCAGCGCCTCTGTGATAACATATTTAAGAAAGAGAAAAACAGTTAGAGAGCGCTTTTGCAGCCAGAGAGAGGAGTGAGAAGATGTAAGAACATCTGCAGACACCAAGGTCAGTGAAGAAGGAGGGGGAGGAGGTGCTCCAGGCGCCGGAGCAAGATTCCCCTGCAGCCCGTGGTGAAGACCATGGTGAAGCAGGCTGTCCCCCTGCAGCCCATGGAGGGAGGATGAGGGGGTGTAGCGATTCCACCTGCAGCCCGTGGAGGACCCCACGCCGGAGCAGGTGGAGACACCTGAAGGAGGCTGTGGCCCCGTGGGAAGCCCGCGCTGGAGCAAGCTCCTGCCAGGACCTGTGGATCCGTGGAGAGAGGAGCCCACGCCAGAGCAGGTTTGCTGACAGGACTTGTGACCCCGTGGGGGACCCACGCTGGAGCAGTCTGTTCCTGAAGGTCTGCACCCCGTGGAGGAGACTCACGTTGGAGAAGGCCGTGAAGGACTGTCTCCCGTGAGAGGGACCCCACGCTGGAGCGGGGGAACAATGAATCCTCCCCCTGAGGATGAAGAAGCGGCAGAAACACCGCGTGAGGAACTGACCGTAACCCCCACTCCCCGTCCCCCTGTGCCGCTGGGGGGGGCGGAGGTTGAAGCCGGGAGTGAAGTTGAGCCCGGGAAGATGGGAGGGGTGGGGGGAGGTGTTTTTAAGATTTGGTTTTATTTCTCATTCCTCTACTCTGTTTTGCTTAGTAATAAATAAGATGAATTCCCTCTCTAAGTTCGGTCTGGTTTGCTCGTGATGATAATTAGAGAATGATCTCTCCCTGTCCTTATCTCGACCCGTAAGTTTTTTTTTCATTGTACCTTTTCTCCCCTGTCTAATGAAAGAGGGGAGTGATAGAGCGGCTCTGGTGGGCACCTGGCCCTCAGCCAGGGTCAACCCACCACAGTCTTTTTTGGCGCCCAACGTGGGGCCCGAGAAAATCGAGATAAGGATAGTAATTGGAAGAGGTAACGGGCAAAACATTGACTGAACGTAACTTGAGAGTGATATAGTGGTGAAGGGACTAGAGGTAGATTTTGTGTGTAGATTGTCCACTCTTGTTTGGTGTTGTGATAGTGTTGTTTTGATTTTGGTGTGGGGAATTCTTTTTTTTTTTTTTTCTTTTTCTTTGTTGATGTGATTAGTGTTTGTGAAGTTTTGTGTTGAATGTATATTTTAATGGTAATTCTTAAATATGTGATTCACAGAGGCGAGGGGTGGAATGTGTTGGTTTTGCGTGGCAAGGTTTTGGTAGCGGGGGGGCTACAGGGGTGGCTTCTGTGAGAAGCTGCTAGAAGCTACCCCTGTGTCTGATAGAGCCAATGCCAGCCGGCTCCTAGACGGACCCGCCGCTGGCCAAGGCCAAGCCAATCAGCGCCTCTGTGATAACATATTTAAGAAAGAGAAAAACAGTTAGAGAGCGCTTTTGCAGCCAGAGAGAGGAGTGAGAAGATGTAAGAACATCTGCAGACACCAAGGTCAGTGAAGAAGGAGGGGGAGGAGGTGCTCCAGGCGCCGGAGCAAGATTCCCCTGCAGCCCGTGGTGAAGACCATGGTGAAGCAGGCTGTCCCCCTGCAGCCCATGGAGGGAGGATGAGGGGGTGTAGCGATTCCACCTGCAGCCCGTGGAGGACCCCACGCCGGAGCAGGTGGAGACACCTGAAGGAGGCTGTGGCCCCGTGGGAAGCCCGCGCTGGAGCAAGCTCCTGCCAGGACCTGTGGATCCGTGGAGAGAGGAGCCCACGCCAGAGCAGGTTTGCTGACAGGACTTGTGACCCCGTGGGGGACCCACGCTGGAGCAGTTTGCTCCCGAAGGTCTGCACCCCGTGGAGGAGACTCACGTTGGAGAAGGCCGTGAAGGACTGTCTCCCGTGAGAGGGACCCCACGCTGGAGCGGGGGAACAATGAGTCCTCCCCCTGAGGATGAAGAAGCGGCAGAAACACCGCGTGATGAACTGACCGTAACCCCCACTCCCCGTCCCCCTGTGCCGCTGTGGGGGGCGGAGGTTGAAGCCGGGAGTGAAGTTGAGCCCGGGAAGATGGGAGGGGTGGGGGGAGGTGTTTTAAGATTTTGGTTTTATTTCTCATTCCTCTGCTCTGTTTTGCTTAGTAATAAATAAGATGAATTCCCTCTCTAAGTTCGGTCTGGTTTGCTCGTGATGATAATTAGAGAATGATCTCTCCCTGTCCTTATCTCGACCCGTAAGTTTTACCTTTTCTCCCCTGTCTAATGAAAGAGGGGAGTGATAGAGCGGCTCTGGTGGGCACCTGGCCCTCCTCTCCAGCCTGTCAAGGTCCCTCTGGATGGCATCCCTTCCCTCCAGCATGTTGACCACACCACACAGCTTGGTGTCGTCGGCAAACTTGCTGAGGGTGCACTCGACCCCACTGTCGATGTCGCTGACAAAGATGTTGAACAGTGCCGGTCCCAGTACCAACCCCTGAGGAACAGCCACTCGTCACTGTTCTCCACTTGGACATTGAGCCGTTGACCACAACTCTTTGAGTGCGACCATCCAGCCAATTCCTTATCCACCGAGTGGTCCATCCATTGAATCCATGTCTCTCCAATTTAGAGACAAGGATGTCGTGCGGGACAGTGTTAAATGCCTTGCACAAGTCCAGGTAGATGACGTCAGCTGCCCTTCCCATATCCACTGACGCTGTAACCCCATCATAGAAGGCCACCAAGTTTGTCAGGCATGATTTGCCCTTAGTGAAGCCAAGTTATCTCACCTTCTTCCTCTAGCCTTCTGGTTTTTGTGTTTGGGTGGGGTTTTTTTCAGTTTTGGATGTAGTGTTAATGGAATCAGCAGGGTCATCTGTCTACTGACCTGCGTTGGCACTTGGGCATTTAGAAAACCTGGAGCAGAGCCAAGGCCTTCTGGACATTAGTCTTTATCCACTGGCACTATCCTGTGTCCTCTCTACACTGTCTCAGAAAATATTGCATTTGAAGGCTCTTTGTGTAACTGCAGTTGTGTTCTCAGGATGGCTTTTTTATGAAATACACACAGTCTATATAATGCAAGCATACACATTCAGCGGGATGTTTCAAACCAGCTGGGTGCTCACAACACAGAGCCAGTGTAAGGGCAGAGGCCTGTTTCCAATCTGAACAATTAGTTGGCTCCTCTGGCATCACTGAAGCTCACAGAAGTACTTCTGAGAGGCTTTCCTGTGCCCTGTTCACAAGGGTGTGCCATTAGCCAAAGCCCAAATTAACTGTCAAAATTGAGCTAAGCGAGGACTTGAATGACCCCTGAACAAGACAAGTTTTTCTGTATAGGAATGAGTTTTATCCATGGTGACTAAATCTCACAGGATCAAACCTGTAGATAGTGAAAAGTAAACAAGATGGTAGCAATCCATTTTAATCACACCAGACAGTTATTAGTAACAGAACAGGAGGAAAAAAGGAATAAGTTATGCTGAGTATCTTCCTTTAAAAAAAAATTAATAGAAAAATTATTTCCATTTGCTTGAACTGCTCTTTTCCTATCCCGCTGTCTTCATCTCTCAGCTGCCAAGGGCAGAATGATGTGATTCATAGACTTTTTAATTGAAATTGTACACAGCCAAATCATAGGACTGCTGTTCCCTTGGAAGTCAGTGGCAGAATTCCCACTGGCGTCAACGGAAGTAAGCTTGGTCTATCAATGGATAGGGAAAAATATAACATCAACCTGGGTGATCCAGAAAAGGGTACCTTACATTTGTGTGACCATGCCCTAATTCATGTCCTGTGGTACCCTACTGGTTCTTGCATAGCTGCAGATCTTGTGGTTTCATCTGCCTCTTTTGAGAGTCTGCACTTCTGCCCAACTGATTTTATAGTTAACTTCTGATGTTTAGCCTAAATTTGTCATGTCAGTGTGTTAGGCTGTTCCAGCATGTCCTGTACCTTGTCAAACCAGGACTATTTCCCTTTATTGTGTTCTCTGTAGAGTAAGATCTCTTAAAACATCTGGTTTGAGGGTTTTCTTTGTTTGCTTTAAAGATTGCACCAGTTTAACTCTCCTTCTGATCGTCTTCCTTCAAATCTTCTGTGATTTACCTACTCATCTATGAATATTCATCCCCTTTTCCTACCCTAAACGCAACTCTGTGTAGTGCACTGGATGCATGACTACAGTCTCCAGGATTGCACTGCCAGATCCTGGATGGTGCTGAGCAGCTTGGTTTGCTCCAGCAAAGCACTTAAGCACTGCTGAAAAACAAAGCAAGTGAGTAATCCCAGAAGTAGAAGACAGTGTCACTCCTTACATGCTTTATTGCTGAGTGGAATTCAATGGACTTGTCAGCCTCCAGCTAATAAATGGGAATGTCTGCAGAGTAGCTGGCAGTACCAGGGCTGTCAGACCTACAGAGACCAGGGAGACCAGGCCTGTCAAGCAGAGCCTTTACAATGTTGACAGGAGGAGGACATTTTTTAAAGAGAGATGCTTTAGTTAGATGTATGTTCAAAATCTACAGCTGGAGCTAATTATTTTGTCTCATTTTGAATATTACTCAGATGCCTGGCTGATCAGTGAGCCTGCTAGACTACTATCAGTGATCTATGGGGAGTATAGATGGGTTATCACCTCTTCTGCTGCTCAGGAAAGATGTTGGACTGATTAGTGCCAGAGACTGAGGCTCTCTATCACAGTCATTCTCAACCTCTTCCAGACTGCAACCCCAAGTCACAAAAAGAGGGACCGTCAAGATTCCTCTTCTCTGATCCCAATAAAAGAAGGGTGTTTTCTCGCACATGTGTATATATTCCTGCAGACTCATCACATCTAGTAGACTGATTTTACTATTATTTACTCGTTGAATGGATTAAACATCTGCAGCACTGCAAACATCATCTCTTTTGTAGTGGAGTCCTCCAATATTTGTAAGTCAGTGATCTATAGATCTGCCTTGCTGCATGCTTTTGCACCTCCCAGTCTGAAAGTGACCTCTTCAGCTATTTGCTTTCTTCTAAGCTACTCTAAATCTCACCTTCTCTCTGGAATAGATAGATCATCCTTGCCGATTTGGGGGAAGGGGAGAGAGCTGGTTCATATAAAAAAAGAAAAAAAAACAGTAAAAGATTTTGCAATGTTTGAGTGAATAAGTTGTCTGATCATTAAATTAATTTGACTTTCATGAACAGCTAGCTGCACACTCAAATTTCACATGATAAGAAATGCTTGCAGTGTGGACAGTTATAATTCCTACAAAATTTTTGGCGCTATTGATCAGTTCCAGTGAAAACAATTAAGTCAGTTCTGCCAAATCCTCCACCCATGTACTTCTGGTGAGCTAGGCAGCAGTGTGCCATTGCAGAGCACTGCACTAAACATCTGTGCAAATTTGTAAATGTAGATACATTGCAGAGCAACAGATTTTCTCAGTAATAAGTGGCAAAAAGAACCCTAGATGAAAAGGTTTTTTATAGGTCATCCATATGTTCTTTTTTCCCCAACTTTTGTTTACTTTATAAGTGCAATTTAGGCTATTTTGGTCAGAGACCTTGCCATGCCATACAGTCTGATCTGCTGCCTCTTCCCACAATTTCCACGTTTGAAGCAATTTTCCTTCAGGAAAGAAGGTCGCTTTTCCCATTTGTGAGCCAAAGACACAGACTGCAGACATCTGGGAGGCAAAGGAGTTGGGGGCAGCTAGTCTGAAGGGGGAGAGTTGGCACAGGAAGGGTCCTCTTCTTCCCTGTTCCTCTTCTTCCCTGTTCCTCTTCCCAGCTCTTTGGGGACTGAGATGTTTAAAGGGTAGTGAGGAGCACCACATAATGGTATATAGACCTCAGCCATCCCCTCTCGAGGGGATAGACCTTGGAGACACTTTGTTCTTGCTGACCTCAGCAGCATTGCTGGGGGCACGCTTCCTCCTCCTTAATGGCTCTTGACTCCCACGGAGTAGTTTTGTGTAGACTCTTAGGGGTAGCTTTGCCATGTGGGAGCAAGGAAGCAAGCTAAAGTTTTGAAACTTCCCTTTCATGAACTGCCCCTTCCCAAATTTCATTGTAACATCAGTAGTACTACATTTGTAATGGCATAACTCAAGGCACTTTATGCTAGTTGTGAAATTATATAGAGTTGCTCTAGGTGGTGTTGAAATTCCAGATTTTTGTTGTGCACTACCTCACACAAGTAGAATGGGACAGATGTTGATTTCTTTTATCCAGGTACACTCTCTCTGAAGTACTTCTCCAAGCATCTGTTCTTCATGCAGTAAATAAATCTCAAGGGAGCAGAGGATATTATTCTTTGACTAAAATCCTAAATCAGTTTTCAATGCACTATACATTAAATGTACATTTATCTTACTATACTGAATAGTGCGAGGTTTTTCTCTGGTCTGCTTAAACATATCAATGGATCTATAGTTGACAGTAGCAAACCACTGTATCAGATCAAATGAAGGGTAAAAATGCAGTTTTGCCTGGAAAATTTCACAGTGATTTTCTTTCCCCTCCTCTCTCCAAGTTTTCAAATGATGCTATGTAATTAACATTTCCCACTGGACAATAAATAACCTGTTCAGCTGAGGTAAGTCTGATACAAGAGAAAAGAGAGTTGTGAGAGCTGTGAGAAAAGATGCCTCTTGTGTTTATTCTAAAGCAATACTCCAAGGAGTTAAGCAAACTCAGAAATTCAGATCTTGCCAACATCTGGTTTGTATCAGCAGAAACCAAAAGCTTATAGCAGTCTGGCTGGATCATTACAATGTGTCTGTGTGTGCGTGTGTCTTGACTTCTCCTGATGTTACCTGAGAGATCACTAGACTGGAAGATGCTCATGTTTCTTCAGAAACACACACATATGCACAAACCAGCGTTAGGTGTATTCTTCATCTGCTTAGCCTCCTCATCCCATTTGGTGCCAGTTGTGTGAGCAGTGCCATCTCTTATGGTCAGTCAGGTCACCTAATTTAGGCACCTACCTCTTCCACTAAGAATATAACAAACCTTTCTGAAATATTGGGTGCTAGTCTCTACTCAATGACCTCGTCCGCATACCTTTCTTCTGAGGACAGGTACCTAATGGGAGGGGGGACCAGAGGGTTCCTCCTTTCATACAGCAGTGCTCACAGTGCTCTCACAGACAGCAGGATGCCTTCAATTCTGGGTCCACTCAGCTGGACAAGGAGCAAACTTCTCTCTTCATCTCGCAGAAGTAAGCGAGCTTCAAAGCCATACTGTATCCCACTTTAGAGTATCTCTTCCTTCTTTTGAAGGTGAACCACAGGAAAGAGCAGCAAGAGACATGTTGACTTTAGCTGATCACTTGACTGTGAAGGAAGGAACCTGGGGGGTTAGACTCTACTTCTTGGGATGGGTATGCATTTCCCTTCAGTTTGCCAGCTAGACTAGTTGTGGGTTAAAGAAAATCCAGAACAGACCTGGGAGAATGGGGTAGGCCTTTCAACCCTCTCCCTCCAAGATGAGTGCCCTAACCACGATCTTACAGTCATACTCCTTGTTGCCTTTTCTCTGGCTGTCTCTGTAGCTCTTGCATGCCTGGCTGCACTGTGGCTCAGTTTCCAGAGCGAAAATGAGGAATGCTCTTGCCCAGCGTACCCTATGATCTGGTGGTTAGAGCACTTTTTAAGGAGCGAGTGGGCTTAATCCCTCTTAGGCTGATCAGTCCCTTTTGCTTCCTACTTTAATCCTTTACTATCCAAAGGCAGATACCAACACTACTTACAACTGTCTTTAACTCTTCGTGCTTCTCCTTAGAGACTAGCGCAGTGTCCAGGCGCAGTATTCATGCACCAGAACAATTCTGCAGCAGAGCTTTATATGCCTGTCTTTGCAGACCATGCATTTTTGGACATAAAGTGAATAAAGATAAAAATGCCCAAGGAACATTTATACAGGAAGAATAAATGAATCTGGGTTAAACAGTGGAAGGAGGATTGGATTAGCATTTGTGCAAACCTGCTTGTGCCTGCAGGTAAGATTTAAATAACAAGATGCCGACTTGATCATCTACAAAATTTCAGACAGCATTGCTCAGGATATCATCCTGAAGTGCTCCAGTCCTTGGGGGTAGCTGTCACTGTTCTAGTCCCTCAGGAACCCCCACAAGAATCCTTCTTTGTTTAAAAAGAGGCAACACATGCTTTGGAGACCTGTTTCTGTATGCCAGCACCTTCACATGACTACGCATGTGTGGTTTCTGATTTCCACCACTTTGGTTACATTTCTCTTTGTTTGAATATTGGCAGGGGTTTTGTTTGCAACCTTCTTGTTTTTCTTTTCTTGGAAATAAAAATTACAAGTGACCCGTGGATCTTATGGGTTCTTATATCAATAAAAAATGGCTAAATCTGCTCCTAAATATTATGATGTGTGAGATGCTTCTGAACCTACTGACTGTCTAACTAGTCAGCTAAAAGAAGTACTAACGCACAGTCCAAAGGTTTTTAACATCTTCTGTCTTAGTGTTTACAAAGTTTATACTACAGCTTAGTCAACTAAAATCATCTTCCTATGTTACAGTGCATTTTAATTTTTTTCTATCTTTGCAGAAATGTTTAGGGAGTAATGAGTTGAGGGTGTCCAGTTACACATACATCTTTGTACCCAGATATCCTTTAGAGCTAGCAATATTTCAAAGCTGCTTTTAATTTTTCCATCCTTCCAATATGGAGTATTCCTAAGATGCAATGATCTGCTGGTTCTTAGCGACAGAGAGAGACACGTGGATGTACTTCTACGTCCTTGTGTCTTTTTTCCTCTTTTTTAAATCCATCCCTCTGTACCTGTTTCTCCTCGTTGCCAGTTGCATTTCATCTCATTTTTGTCTGCGCTTCTGTTCTAAAGACAATGTAATATTGTGTTGTTGTATAGCAAAGAATATGTGCTAGGCTTGTTGACTTGTAAACTGCTGCATTTTGATTTATAATATCAAAAAGATATAATCAATAAAAGCAGGAAAAAAGTTTTCAAAGCTTTTGAGACCTCTTTGGAGAGCCTCAAAATCAGCAATGGAAAGCAGGAAACATACATTTCCTATCATACGTTTTTTCCAATTCCCAAAACATATATAATTATGACCAATCCTGTTTAAATTATACTCTGGAAAAAATTATTTAAATAGTACAAGATTCCACTGCATTAGGAAAAGCTTATAGCTGCATGAGAGAGGATGCTGTCTAGCTGCCTACAAATGTGGTTGAAGTCCAAACTGACACTGCTGAAAGGATCAGAAATCTGTGCTATCCCTGCTAGGTGGTATTTGCATACACCTGGTCAGGGTCAGATTTACTGGGGAAACTGGAGGAGGAGAGCAGTGGTGGAGTAACAGTGCCTAAACTAAAACTTTTAGGATGCTGGAGGCAGATAGCTAACCTCCCTGGCACCTGTGGGATGTTAGGAAGGGCCCATTTCACACCTGTTTGACTTTAGAAAAACCCATGGCATTATTCCCTTTCCTGTCCTTCAAAATCGTAAGAAAGTTGAACAGAAAATCATGTCTTTCAAACTTTTCTGATCTTTATTTCGTTGTGAACTGTTTTGCCATTTTCTCACCATTCTCTTCTGAAAGAAGAGGAATTTCTCAACACTTCTTCCCAGGCAGCTCCTGGGAAGGCGCACAAGCCAGTGCTCGAAAACGTGCACATGTGGGTAAATCTGGGCAAGGGACTGCTACCTGCAAGCTCTTTGAATAGCACCTTGTGCTTCTGATTCTCAGTTCTGGAGCCCAAGGCAATGTCTTACCTTGCTGGGGCTTTGAATCTTAACCTTCTCGTATAAGCTATGCCTGGGAGAAGGAAAGTATAGAAAGTGGCTGGGGGTGGATGAGAGGTAAGACACGGGGATACTTAAAAGCTTTTTGTTCCCTCCAGGTAGAGGTGAGCAGGCTGAGGAAGCTGCTAGCTGTTAGCTGAGTCTCCAGTTGTCTCCGTGCTCTTCATTTCCCAGGCTTACGCACTGTTTGGAGATGTGTAATTTACACACTACATGGGTTGCACCTTTGACTCCAGGTCTGGCCAGTGACAGAGATTATGATGACTTCAATGACATTTGTCACCCGTGGGGTGTTTGGGTGAAGTGATTTGCTCTCAGTCTAAATAAATCTCCTTATTGCATGTTCACAGCAGGGTGTTTGGGAGAACGAGGGGGTGGGGAGATGAGCTACATTTTGTGGTATAGCTCTGCCCACTGCATGTGAGGTGTTTTGGTGGGGTTTTGCCCACTGAGCAGAGAGGCTCAGTCGGATATATTCAGACTTTGATGCAGTATCTTTAAGCTCTTGGATAAACCTCATTGATTTTGACTACTCGTATACTTAAGCAGAGGCTAGCTTTTTGTGCTGGGTTGGATCGGTGCTATAATGAGCACTAAATGACTTGAATTCCTTCCCTTCCCTTCCTCCTTTTTTAAAGCTGTCAATATTTTATTTTTAGAAAGAGCACAAAGGAAGCAATGGCAAGGGGAAAGAGGAAACTGCTCCCAGTGCTAAAACCTTGTTTTGAGTTGTGGACATAATGACGAGATGTATTGCCTTTCCTAGTTCTGTAGATTAATGATTGATTTACCAGGAAATGTGATGTTATTACAAATGTGGGGCCTAATTTGGATTTTGTTGCTTGGGAGTTGCCTGGGTGGGGAAGGAAAGTAGGATCCAGCCTTTATTTTTGCTCCTTTTCTCAGCCTTGGGAACGTACGTGTTCAAATAACATTTGTCTCACTCCTTTTGCACGGTCTTCTCGTCACTGCCATTTGCTGAAGCAGACCAAATACTGTTAGCACAGGGGAGCCCAGACTGCACACTTACTCTGCCTTGTCAGGCAGTAGCTACATTTTAGAAGGAAACCGCAGTACAAAAGTGGGATCTCAGGTTCCAGGCAGTGTATGCAAAGCAGTTTCATTTAAAATGTCAGGTTTACCTTGGCAGAGCCACTCTTTAGTAGGGATTAAGGCTGCAAAAACCACTGAATCATACTCTGTGTTTCCATCTGTGTGCCAGGTCACAAACATAAATTGTAATGTTGGCCCTCATCCGTCATCACATAACGCTCTGGCATACTTTTTCATTCCCCGAATATGAGTGGAATGAGAAGGTTACTTGGAAAGCCAGCTGTCTGAGAAGCTGTCCTGTTACAATTAGCGGGCAATCTTGAATTTCATCTCTGGAAGATTATGAAGTGAAGTGTGGGGGGGAATGGGATGTGTATGGTAGGTTAGAGCCTCTGGTAAGCCAATCTGACCATGACCCAAAAGGCTGAATCAAAAAAAGTTGGGGGAATCAGACAATGCTATTTTTTAAACAAAAATGTGTAAAAGTGACCTCAAACAGCCAAATTTGGACCTAGATATGAGTTTAAATTTCAAGCAGTTCTAAACTTCAGGGATATTTAGAGGTGGGAGTTTGGTTTGACTTGCATCTGGTACCAAGGAATTGCTTTTTTTTACTAAAGGCTTCTCAGACGCCAGAGTGAATGAAAGGCAGCTCTTAAGTGGGAGCAGTAGAATAAGGGAAAATAGCAGACAAATGGATGGGGGTCATAGCTGTAGATTAATCACATAAAGTTGGCAATTATGACCTTGCAAGTTATCTGAAGCTATCTTCTTCCTCTGCATCTCTTCACATCTGTACTACACATCGTCCTTAGCCGTGCTTCTGTCACCACACCTGCAAGTTGCGTACAATCTGATTTGGCTGTATTTTGTAGAGACCTGCAACAGCCAACCTAAACCATCCTGGTGCTGTAGTAAGGCAAGAAGGACCTTTTCTCATACCACTTATGTTTCTTTCAAATATGCAGAGGGCATTATCTTTTCAACAGCTTTCAGACAGTCTGCAAAAGAAACTTTGTACTTCAAACTTTTGTGATAAATATGATCTCTCGCTCGCTCGCTTTTTTTTTCTTTTTCTTTTCTTGGTCAGGAAATGTGTTACCATTTTTCCACCGGCTGTAGTGTGGGACATTAGATGCTCTGAGAGAAAAAGAAATGCTTAAGGCTTCCTTCCTCTGGCACTTCATTAATGCCAAGAAGCAGGCTGGGTAGTGTTGCTTTAATTAATGGGCTTTTGTTAAAAAGAGTGGTTGGAACTACCTGATTGCAGTTTTACCCAGCAAAAGAAACACAAAAATTACATCCTAGAACAGAACATTGCCATGCTGAGGATATGTTTGGCTATATGTGTCGTACTTCACAATTTTATTTTTGACTCCTGCTGGGGACTGACTTAGGCCTTGAAACATGAGGATTGTGTTTCCTGTACTGATTTAACTGCTTGGTGACTTGGCATCACTGGTTTTTTGCCCCTGCTCTAAACCTATGTGTTGTGCAGTCTTTTGTTAGATAGGTTTATTAGATTTTTTTTTTTGTCAGATTATAAATTAAGATATTTTATAGTGCTCCTGATTTGTCATTGCTCACTCAGTTCTACCTGAACCACTTTTCTTTTGTGTTTGCTGTCAGTCTTTGCTTATATGAGGTAACACTGAAAATCACCGTGTTTGGGCACTGACAGGGTAGTGGTCTGTGTGAGTGTCTGGTTTCATCCTGGATAATACCCACAGGATTTCACAGGTGTCCAGTGAAGTGTAGGAGAGCATGATTTGGCTGCATGAGCAGGAATGTCTTTACCCATTGCCCTGGTGGATATCATCAGCATACATATGAAGGTATTGCTTCATATGTTCGGCGTATGTCTCTCTGCATGGCACTTCTATAGCATACTGTTCCATGACAAAATTTTATCCTAAAGCCTGGCAGTGCATGCCTGAGTTTCTTCCTGAAGTATGAAGCTTTCTATTTCTTCTCTGTTTTTATCTTACCATCATTATTGCTGTTTTTTGTAATTTATGTAATTCTGGTTTGAGTTCCTGTGAGCTCTTACCCAGCATTGTTCCAGTTTGTTCTGCAAGCACATATTAGGCAGCAAATTACAAAAGAACTGTTTCTAAATGGGGAGCATTTTGAACAAAAGAAGAAAACAGTAATTATTCCAATGAGGATTTGAGCAAGCCATCAGAATTAAGTGCTGCTTTTCCAAATGTGCCACTGTTTTGATTAGCTTATGTGCTTATACAATCCCTGCCGTGGCAGTGACCGTAACTGAATGCCTGTAACCGCAGGCAGAAAGCTATTAGAGCCCATCCACAAAAAAGCAGCTATTTCAGTTTTCTTCTCATCAAAAGCCTACAGTGCCCAAGTGATGCCAGCTAAGTATTTGTTTCTGTGGGATTGTTATCTCTTTCTATCATTCAAAATACTTTTTTTTTTCTTTTCAGTATGGTTTAAACTTGATCTATTAATAATGTTTTTAAAAAGTGCATTCTTCAACACATTCTTTGGGCAGTGCCAAAAAACAGCCCTTGAAGCAGAGAAAACAACCCAAATTTTGCTGACCACTTGAGGGAGGTGGTGTGTTGTCTGGACGGTGGAACTGAAACCAGTGCTGTTACTAGCTTGCAATAGAAATAACAAAGTTTTAAGTCTTTTGTAGGCAAAAGAGAATACTGGACTTCAGCAGTGACTGCTTTTCCTCATGAAGCCGTTACCCATGCAGTCTATGATAATTCATTTGTGACTAGCCAGCTTCTGCTTTCTGAAGGGCACAGAGTTTACAGAATAAAGAAAAATTAAGTCGGACCAAGTAAATCTCTTCGTTCTCATCA
Source organism: Balearica regulorum gibbericeps (assembly GCF_011004875.1). Lineage (NCBI taxonomy): Eukaryota > Metazoa > Chordata > Aves > Gruiformes > Gruidae > Balearica > Balearica regulorum. Next base: position 59,187,769 of record NC_046186.1, read on the forward strand.
GAAACAAATTAGAAGAAGCAAAATCTGAGGGAGGGTTTTAAAACTTGACAGAACAAAATGTGAGGTTTCAATAGCTGTGCAACATATTTTTCAGAATAAGGATGTTTACTGACTGGCCTGAGCTCAAGTAAAATTATGAATGTAAAAGTTCTTCTTTCCCCTCAATGAGTTATGAGCAATACTTGGAGACCCGACCTTTTATCCCTTCTTCTGTCTTCCCTTCCGTCCCACGGATGTTTGGCCTGGCGGTGCTGTTGAACGGCCGAGGTAAAGACAATACAAATGTGATATGGTGTTTTCCCATCTGAAGGACTTGGAGGTCAGCCTAAAGTTTGGGAGAAATTAGGAAATGAAACATTTCAGAACTATTGTCAGATCTGGTGTTCGGGCCCACTTACTCAAACAAAAATGAAAAAAAAAAAAAAAAAAGCTGTGCAAAACGAACAGCCCAGTTCCCTACGTGGGGCACTGCATACAGCAGAGCCACAGAGGAACCGCAGAAGCCTTGCTCATCCCGCACGTCGTCACCAACAGCAGCTGGCTCCATGTCCTCTGAAGAAGGTATTGCAAAGTCTAGAATAACAATCATCCTAGAAAATAGAGCTAGAATGGATTGAGAAGCAGAGACACCAAAACTGACTAAGGCAGAACAGCAGGTTTTATTTTCTGAGTAGAACAGAAGCTGTCGCATGTCTTTTCTCCTGTTTATAAGTCCTAGCTTAGCATTTGGCCTGTCCAGAGCTGGATGACACGGCTGATTTATACTCAGCCCGCAGTGCTTTATAACCCCGGGATCCTCTTCTGTCCTTGTCCACGTAACCAGTTGTTCCCCATCCTGCATCTGAGAAGCTGATTCCTCCTGGCTAAGCGTAGTACTTTGCGTTCTTCCTTGTTGAACAGCATCCTGTTTTTTTCATGTAACTTCAGTTTTCAGGATCATTCTGAGCTCTTTGGCATGTCTGAATCTCCACCCTTCCTATTGTCTGCAGATTTAATAAGGACTTTCTGTTTTCCATCACCTAGACTGTTCATGAAAATATGCTCACTGAAGGAGATTTCCCCCAAACCCTGGTTAACAGAGATTGGCTGTAATCTAAAACACATTTAATTCTTCTTCTGTATCTGCCTACTGTTAACTCAGGATATTCTGTATTTAATGCAAGCATTCGAATTAGCTGAACTTTCTGAAACACAGTACAATCTCTTCAAGGAATAGGGTACGGCAAAAGTGGGTAAAGGGTTTTCCAAGTAAGTGCCTCTAACTGTGCATCCTGTTTTCTAATAAGGTAAACTGTCCTTTACAGATCATCAGGCTTCCTACCTAAAATACTCTAGAATTAGGAATCTGTGCTCAATAGTTTGTGCTCTGTGGAGGGTTTCTGTCTCTTTCTGTTTACCTGCCACTTTTACTCTGGCATTAAGTAGAGTTTGAATCCCAAAACAAAAAATAACTGTGTGAGTTTGTGGATTACTAAGAAACTGAAATCTGCTGGGAAGTGAGGGCTCCGAGTGACAATTTTGACACAAATAATGCTCAGCCTCTGTATTAATAAGAACATGCTGACGAAGTGTCAGAAACAATATCTTGTAGCTAAATAAGTTACGATAGTCGTCTTTTCCTCACCAACAAACCAGATTTTATCCTACATACTTACATCATATTGACTGCTACTTTTAACAAGGTCTCTGCTGTCCTACATTTAGCTGGCAATATTTTAAGAAGCCACAAAATCTCCCATTTATTACCCTCTCTTTTTTTTTTTCCTGCATTCTGTCTGCTTGACTGATACTTTCTTCCGTGACAATTCTTCTACCAGGAGCTTTCAGAAGCCTCTTTTGCATATTAACCCAATCAACTATGACTGTTTTTATTTGAGTTCCTAAAATGCACTTCTGAAAGGACCTAGAAGTGCTTGTTATTCCCATATGAAGGAAACAGTAGTAAGTTAGATGACTGACAACTGAAAAAAAACCACACCACAAAATGTTTGATGACCTCCATACCAAAAAAAGAGAGTTAATGTGACTATTGTAAAATATGCACAGTATATATTACTTTTTAATCTTGACCAAGACTTACCACTAAGTTAAAAGATACAGAGAAATACAGTTAAGTGGCACTAAATGATAACTTCACACGCGGTACTTCCCAATGCACTGTGTTTTTAGCAGGGTTTGGTTCTGATTTGTCTAATACAACCTTTCTTAATTATTGCCTTTCTTTACTGTCATAGTACTTCCATGTGATTGCTGCTTTCATTGCTGCTGAATCTATCAGTCCCATTTCTTGGGATTTGGTTTATAAAGATGAAGACCAAACAGCCTGAGCTCACTGCCTACTTCAAAACCACCTACCTTTTGGCATTCCTGGTGGGTCTAATGCTTAAAATAACACACTTCTTTAAGTAAGGAGATGGTTTTCAGTTGCTGATGTCCTTTGGTAGGTATTAACAGGGCACTGATAAAAAAGTTTAGAATCCATTTTTTAGCTAAGTTATTGTTTATTACATTTAAAAACAGCAAACAGCAGAAGGTTGCACCTTTGGAGGGTGAAGGGTTCAGGTGGTTTACATCTTAATTAAAAACTCCATGAGGAAAAACACCTTAGTCAAAGAATACTGTTGTAAATATGGCTGGGAGTGGATAGGCATTTTATTATCCCCTCTTTTGATTAGCTTTTTACTTTATACTTCACTGCTGGTTATTAAAACAAAAGTTATATTCACATCTACGCACGTTAGTGGAGAGAAAATAGACATAGCAAAAGACTTCTGCTGTGAGCTACGGTATGGTGAGTTTTGCTACACCGAATGCAGAAACACAGGCTATTATAACGTACTGCAGTGCACACACTGTTTCCAGGACTGATTGATGACTTTTCCATATATAGTTAGGAGTAAGACATTGCTTTTGAAAATAGAATTAAAACTTTCCCTTTTTAGGAGCAAGCACCACTTTGGCAACACAACCAGCCCCAAGTACATTAGTTCTTTTGGTCAAAACATTAACAGGGTACTTTGTTAACAAAATGTTCAGGTCATGATGAGGTCAAAGCATGAACTGTAAGACTTTTTATGAGCTAAATGTTTCCAAATAGCACTCCAAGTTGAAAGTGCTGAAATTAAAGCTTTTCTCCTGTAAACAGGGTGTTGCTGAGCTGAGTATATGTTGTTTTTTTCAATTACTCAGCATAAGGTGATGGGACTGTACAATGACATGCATCAGCTGAGCAAAGACAGATGTCACCAGAAACATCTGGATAGTAGGAACGCTTCACGGAGAAGACAACAAAGACCTATTTGTGTTGCCACTTTCTGTCTCTCTTTCCAACTGGGCAACTATTTGCTTGTTTTCCAAAATGAAACCTTTGTGCAACAACGTATTGTCCCAATTGTAGACATGAATCTGATATTCTGATCTAGTTATCAAAATAATAACTATCCCCCTTGTATTCATACATCTGGGGTCAGGTCTAGATTTGCAAATGCCCATGGACATTCATTCCCACCGGGATGGACTACTGGTAGGTGGGAGCTCACCAGCTGAACTGAAGGTAGCACTGGCTACCCCATGGCATTCCAGCAAAGAGCGAGATATGACTTTGGATACTGGTTTAGTGTAGAAATTATTTTACTTTACTACTCCATTTTTAGTAACAAATTTTGTACTATGAAGAAGATCATACTTAAAATTTACATAGTGTGTATGGAAGTGCAAGATAGTTCTTATACAACTAAATCCACTCCTCATAAGAACAAATAGGAGCAACAGTGTTAATTAATAGTATTAATGTGAGATAATTCTGAAAAGAAAAGACATGGCTAAAAGCATCTGAATTTTGAATAGAGAGAGACAGAAATGAATGTAGTTTCCTAAGCTCTTCAGGCCACATCATCATGTAATCCAGATATTTCCAAAATTGTGCGTGGGTCTGTGGAAGTTTCAGCTCCCAAAACCATTGCAGGTTTTGTTTTGTTGTAAGAAAAGACTCAAAACATGGGGAACGCTTACCCAAATGTTTTTAGGCACATTTTTCTATCACCATGAATGAAGCATGGCAATGTTAACTCTGAAAAACCCAGACTTGCTGCTTGCATCCAGAAATTCAATATTGTTATATAAGTGCAACTAATTTGCTTTGTACACAGGAGAAAATTGGAAGGAACACTGTTGAAAAAAATGGCATTGAGGTAGTACTGAGCTGTCTGTTTTGCCTGTCAGGCCATCAGTGGCTTCACAGTAGAAATTATGACAGACTGCAGAATCACAGTCTTTTAATGTCATAGTCAGTTCTGGAGATTGCTCTGGGTTTTTGTCATGGAAGGAATGAAGTTGAAGGCAGCACGAATTGGCATAAAATTTGTGCAAGACAATGTTTTGGAGATTACAATATGAAGTTGCGGTGCTGAGAGGAGAGGGGTTTTTCATTACATACACTTTATGATATAATCTAGAGGGTTCTTTAGTTAGCGCTTACTCTGCATTTACCCCTTTATGCTATAAGAATTTTATGTGGTTAATAGAAAAATCTGTTCTAGTGACTCAGACGCAACAATGCTTCAAAAATGAGCTGAAAAATGTTTTACACTGCGTATTTCTGATGTCCTGAATTAAAAGTTATGTTCAGACTAGCATACAGAATCAAAAACTGCATTAAATAAAGATAGTGTCAAATATAAATTTCAATTTCTTTCTTGTGCTGTTGAAAAAATTGTCATGGGGGGGAAACCTATAATGAGATCAAGCTTTAATAAAAGTATAATTCCATCCTGCTTCTCATTCCTAAATACAAAATTATGTCTTTCGTTCTAGATCTTGTTTAATTTGAAAAAGTTTGTGCCTTATTGACATACTAATAAAATAATTTAAAAAAAGGCCTAGACAAAAGGGGGAAATGTGAGAAATCGCTGACAGAGATGGAAGTGCCACCATAGATGGGAGGCTGTTCTTTGGGATCTTTATTTTAAAATTTTGTCTCTGACGTCTATTACTTCAATACCTTATTTCGAGAAATTGAAAAAGGCAAAAGGCAAGAACTACATTTGGAATATATACCTAGCTATAGCAGGGGTGCAGATCTGCAGTTGTGAACTGGCACAGTTCTCACGAGAGATACAGCTGCAGCTCTCCATATATCGACACTGATAGAACCAAACTACCTGTGGATGTGTTACCTGGATGTGTGTGTCATGGCCAACCCACCGTGCAAATCCTGAGGAGAATTCCTGGATCGGGAAAAGCCGTGGTAGCTAGATGTGGGGTGTCCCCCCTACCACTTAGCTCAGTGTGGGAAGTGAGGGTGGTTGTCAACCTGTGAACAAGAGGGATAAAATTATATGGATATGACTGACTCTTTATACAGTATGAATGCTAAATGTGGTTTTGGGTCTCAGGGAATCATTTCTGCTTGTCCAGTTCTGGTGAAAATACTTGTATTGTAGTTTGCAGTGGCAGAATAGCTACTTCACATCATGCCAACTACAAAGAGATTGTATAACCTGTGCTCACAAGTTGAATCCTGCAAGTCTGAGTCCATTATTATAAGGATAAGTGAAGAGAAATAATGAAGTGCGATAACCTTAGCAATGACTACTGATAAAAGATGTGTGAACTGGATACACAATGTACTGGAGCAGTTGAGCCAAAGAAGTCTTTATTGCAACTCAAAAGGCATGTTAAAATCCTGTGTTATAATCAAGGTCCAAATCAATGGATCATAACAAAATTTGCAAGGTAGAGTCAGGTCTAAACTAATGAATTATACATGGTTTTCAGTCCTGTTATCCCAGCCACTTCAAAGCGGCTCAGGAAGAGGCAGCTGGAGTCTTTTCTCTCTTGCTTATCAGCCACAGAACACACACTTGTCCTGTTTATGGAGTCTCACCACATCATTTTCATAGTAACTTGTGGAGGAAAAGGCATTTTCTCCGGAAAGGAGAGATTTGTAAAAACTATGACTTTTCTTGAGAACTAACAGACCGACCAAAACTAAAAGAGGCATCATGTTAATAACAAGACTTGATACTCAGCTTCCCAAGAGCTGTAAAGACTTGAGATGAAGAAACCAAAGTGCCCAGAACAAAGCAGACTTGCATACATTCACCTACCAAGACCGACATCCACTCATCCATTTCTGCCTGGATAGTGCAGGCATCATTCCACACACTTGGCAACTGAACTATGTACTAAAGTAAAAAAAAAAAAAAATCAAACTGTTTCTTCCTTAATTCTCTAACAGGAGTCATCACCGAACAGACCCAATGCTCTCCAGGCCCACGCTGGTTCTGTGCTGGCATTTGCAAAGGCAGCATATTTTGTCTTCAAACCCTTTTCCTGCAAGGCACAGATCATGGCTGTCAGCATCTCCGTCTATGGCATATCAAATACAAGTTTTCAGCGCATAAGAACTTCATTATGCGCCATGGGCTTTGGTTTTCCTTTCCCTCTGCCCTCACCCTCCCCAGCAGTGGCAGAGGTTCAGACCAGATCTGTCACTTACAGGATCACCTGGACCGGAAAAGCGCAGGCAGGATTTCAACACACTTGCTCCCTTGTTCGCTACCCCTCTGTGCCTGCTGCCCACCGGTGGGATGGTGATCCACAACCCACAGCAGTCCTGCAGCACCCTTCTCCAGCACCACCAAGGTTATGGCCAGTGAGAGTCAAGAGGAAACAAAACAAAGAAGAAACATCTTCCTCTGACAAAAGGGCCTCTCACAACAAACGCATCCTGTTTAGGAGCAGGTTAGAAAAAGGAAGAGGGGCTCCTTTATGAGTCAGCTCAGCCTGGAGAGATGGCGAATGGCAACAACCTTTGAAACAACGTCATGAGGCAGGAGGTAGAGCTGGTGGGAACGCTTGTAGCACAGCTTGCACCCTCTTCCTTGCCGTGACATTTCTCGGAGGTGCCCCGGGGTAGATGATGTCTATCTGGCCACAGCTTTGGCCGTGAGAGGCAGTGGGCAGGAGCGTGATAAGCCCTCGGGAGAAGGGTGCAGCTCACCCCACGTTGCCTTGCTGGGCTGTACCTCTGATTTCAAGGTCATCTAGCGTGCAGAGCTTGGTGTCCTGGATCTCACGCACCCGCTCCTGAGAAGCAGACAACCTATTTCTGCTCCTTTTCCCCATTCCCTGTGCATTTGGGTTTCTGTCAGCAGTGAAGCAAGTCCTCCTGACAGAAATATCCAAACCTGCCTCCAAGCAGAGGACTGGAAGGCTGCATTCCTCTATCTGCTGGGATTTTCTTTTTCTTTCCATGAGCTAACACAGTAAATCCCACAGCAAGGCATGAATAAACAAAAACTATGAAGGATTAGGACGTACTATTTAGCGAATCATGACTAACACAGCCCTGTCTTGCTTCCTCTGAAAGCGTGCCACAAAAGTTCAACAAATATTATTGTGAAATGAACCACAAAGTCTTTACACACTTTAGAAATGGCATCTTCACCCATTTTCCCTGGCAAAAAACAAGTGGGTTTAGTTTCTAGTTGATGGGAAAATCTCTAAATTTAAAACACTTGATAATTGACACAAGACTGGAGTTTTTCAATTCTTTTCCTCCCTCCTACACCCTTCCTGTACAGCAAATATAATTTAGCAGAAGATCCCAAAAGTCAGAGGGTTTTAATCAAGATGAGAGGCTACTTGCTTTGCCTTTTGCAAAGAAAACACTCAGCAATGACTCCTTCTGTGAAGTGAAAGATTTAGAAATATTCCTGGAACACCTGCCTCCTGTGCGAATAATTGCTGTAGATGTCAGGCAGAATGGAGCGTATATAAGGAGGTGTTTTCTGGTGCACAAGAATGGGGAAAGAAATACTTTCTTGTTGTAACGTGATCTGTGGTGTTATGAGTGCTTGTGTGCCTATAGGTGTATGATGTTCTTCTAAAATTGCTCATTACAGTGTTATTTGTAAATATTTGTTGAACACCATTTTAAAAACAAAATCCCCTATACAATACAGATAGATCCTTACCCATGTACCTAAATCTAAATAAAGACAGAAGGAAAGAAAAAGCAAGCACATCTGATATTGCCACAAATCTAATTCCTTTCAGTAACACAGGTTCTATAATTCCATTCCCCTGGCAGCTATGGGCGCTTTCAAGGTCCAGGAAAATCGATCACAGGATTTTAGCATCTTAGAAAATATGGCTATAAATGTCATGATCTTTCAATACTGGGGAGACAGGTCTAGGAATTTTGGGCTTGCCCAGATATTGCCTATACTGCAGGTGAGTATTTTTCTTTGACACATGGGATCAATTCCTCTGTGCTAACAAGGATCCACCCACTCCCATTCCTTGTTCCCTGGCTTAGCACCTCCCCCAAAATCCTCACATGTGGTTCCTTGTGTCTGCAAGAACTAGAAATTGCAGAAGATAATCCTGAAGGAGGGGAAGGGAAATATTAGAAACAGGTGCTAAGAGTGGTGTAGAATAGAAGTTCCGGTTAAACCACCCATTCTCACTGGACTTTTAACACTTCCAAACTTCAGAGCCTTACTTCAGACTGTTTCCTCTCCTTTTGGAGAAAAGTTGTTGTCCTTTCTTTCCTCAAAAGGTATTCAATAACTGCCTTCAAGCTCCATTTAACAGTAGCCCTTTTGCCATGCTAAGGAAAATCCTCCCCTGTTCACAGCTCAAGAGATTCTGGGCACATTTTTTATTCTGATGACTCTGTTTTAAGTACAAACACAATGAAAGACTGAAACAGATAGCAATTTATTTGTCTCTAAAGTTTGCATGTATGTTCAATGAGATTTTTATAAGACTTTAAAAATTCTTCTTTTCCTGACATCGGTAATCCAAAAATGCTTTTTCAAATAAAATGAATCTGCTTGACTTTCAGTGATGTTGCAGTGTCAGAAGATAGCTGTCCTTTCTTCATGGTTTTGCTGTGCCAACAGGACTTCTTTCTCTGTATATTTTTAAGACTACTATACACTCTGATATTCAAGGGTTAGACTGCATGCAGCACTCAACATGGATTCATACAGTGGTTTAATGAAGTTTTAGTTTTCCCCTCTATTCCTCGTGCCTGAAACACAGAGTGGACACTTCTGGAAAGCTGTCTGCATGCTAATTACTTTATAGAAATATTTGATATTTGAGCTGTGACTTCCATCCAGAAAAGCACTTTTGACTCTTCCTTAGTAAATCAAATCTGTCCATGTGGCTACTAATTCTAGATTTTATTATAGATTCCATAGTTTCCCCTATATGGAAGTGAGATTTATTGATCTATCGTTCCCCAAATCTTCCCTGACGGCTTAAAAATGGTGTCACATCTGTTGCTTTCTGTTTCTCTAGGAATGAGATTGATTTTAAGTGACAGATTACACATAACATTTTCACATTTATACATGCGTTCCTTCAGAAAGCCCAGGTGAACACCATCTGGTCCTTCTGATTTCCTACTTCTCATTTTGTAAATTTTATTGAAAAATCTCTTCTGACACTGCAATTTGAAACAGTCCATCTGACTCAGCCTTCTGTAATGAAAGGCTGTGGTGGAAACTTCCCTTACTAAGTAAAGATTTAATTTAGTTTTTCTTTAATGGCCTTATCTTTCTGGAAAGCTTCTTTTACAGCTGAATCTGTTGACTCTATAGACTCTTTCCCATGCTGCTTACTTCTGATGCATTTGAAACCTCATTAATTTTTTTTTCACTCTATTGCAGAAGAATTCTTCATGGTTTGAATGCTCCCATGAAACTGTAGAACTTATGCTAAGTATGCAGAAACACTGCTTTTACAACTAGAAAAGCTAAAAAAAGGACAGAAATTAAAAAAGAATATGCTAATGCCTTCTCTTTAAACCAGTGGACTAACTTGATAGCTTTTTTAAAAATCAGTGATAAAAAAGTACAAGGTAAAATATTTCTACTGAGAAACTGATAAAAGTATTGATTCTTCACAAACAAAAAAATCACAAGATTTGTTTTCCTCTTGGCTAACAAAAACAAAGGATTACAGATATCACTGTGTTTCATGCTCCATAAATGAAACTGTTCCTTTCCATATGCACTGCACATTACATTAGTGTTGCAATTCCTAGATGAACTTTCTTGTTTGGCATTAGATCACATATACACTCAGACATGCAGGCAGAAAGCTAGAATATAAATACACAGCTTTGCCCCTTTCCAAGTGCAAATGCTTGAGGCTCTTTCAGCATCCACTGCAGTCAGCTCCAAAAGCAAGTGTTCTAGTTCATGGAGCTCAATTTGTCATGAAATAAAATACCAGAGACTGTCATGGGGTGAGTGCTGTTATGGGAAGCTAATCTGACTTGGACAGGCGAGAAACTGATTATTAGCTTTTTGGTGAAAGGAAGAAAGAAAACATACAGCTTATGTTATTCCACTGCGAGGTCTTCCCCATTAAATCTGCTTTATCACAGATGTACCTCTAGATCAGAAAGATGAACTGCCAGGAACTCTATTTGGAGGCCACATGCAGACTCCCAGAAGGAGCTGGATTGTGGCAGCTATACACACACACACACAGATTTATGAGCTTTTGCCTCTGGTTTTATTGATTTAGCAGGTTTAGAGCCACTCTGACAACGTTACTGGCTGGACTTCACATTTACATCTTGCCTTGTAGCCTATAACCAGCCCTAGACTTACTGACAAAGGAGATACCAGATGGAAGATTAACTGGTAAATATAAATTTAAATCAATCAGTCATTGTAGAATGGCTCTCAGAGGATTTGGGGATCAATAACAAAAGTAGATAAAAGCACAGAGATGGGGCTGCATATTTACTTCCTACCTTTCCTCAGATCATGAAGCTAAAAGCTAAGGGATAATGGGTTTAAGCTGGAGGAAGGTCGATTTAGATTAGATGTTAGAAATTCTTCACTGTGAGGGTGGTGAGGCACTGGAACAGGTTGCCTGGAGAAGCTGTGGCTGCCCCCTCCCTGGAAGGGGGGTTGGAACTAGATGGGCTTTAAGGTCCCTTCCAACCCAAACCATTCTATCATTCTATGAAAATCAGATAACCATGCCTTATACCTCTATGTCCTGCTACAGCAAGGTGGCTCGGCTCACAGAAAGTGTTGGTATTTCTTAGACACGCCCTCTGCTATGTCAGTTGAGGACATCTGGATTTGGTCCTTTTTAGTTGCATAACTAAACTGCACACACATAATACACGCACAAAACAAAGGCCTGATTACCTGAGTTTTTCAATTATGCCTTTATTGAAAAATAGCTCCTGGATTTAATAAGGGCCAATGTGTAAACTATAGAATCTAAATACTCTACCAGTACTATCTCTGGGTACTGCTATGAAGAGAGCTTTGCTATGAAATAAGGTTATTAACAGCTTTTGGCATGGAACTGATTGTTCTCCTGTTAATATCAAGGACTGATGTGGGTAGATCCAGGAAATGTCAAGTACAATAAGATCTCAGTCACAGTATTTGCATATTTAATTTCAGTTTTCCAAAAGTGGCAATGAGGCATTATGTGTGAGATGCCTACATCTCACCAATCCCACACCCTCTGCCCCCACCATCATTCCCCGTTTCCTTCTCTCCTTCCAAACAGCCACAAATGAAACAATCCTTTTCTTGTTCATCATAAACCTCTTTTCTATCTTGGCCTCTCATATCTCATCCACCTAATCCCCCTCAGAGACAGATGTCTGAATAGGACTTTTCTCCACGAACATCCCATAGATAGGAGTTAGAATTCCAAAGAAAATTAAGAGCTAAAGCAAAAATTTTCATATTATTTTTGGTGTCCAGAAAAAATTATTTTTGCACGACAATTGTCCAGCATTGCTTTTGCTTTCCAAGACTAATTGACTTGTGGAAAAAAAAAAAAAAAGTGGTGATTTTTGCTTGTAAAAGTTAAGAGTTAGGAAGGAAGTTGAAAACAAACACAAAAGAAGCCAGTTACTATTCAACCAATTATCTATCATAATCTCCAAACATTTTCAGTAGAATCTTTGTTGAAGATAAAGTGAGTCCTAAGAAGATGTACTATGTTTTCCCCAAGTTTTTCATTTACCTATGCTGAACAATTTAACACTCATCTGAACCCTACTTAGCATATGGTCCAGGACAGTTTCAAAAGTCTTTTCTTTCCAATATTTATATATATTTCCAGTATTTGTGTTATTTAGAGATTGTATAAATAATGATTTAAGGTTTTCTCTTGGCTCATTGATAAAACCTGTTTACATTACAGGGCCATGAACTGATTTCTGTGGCCAGGGATGGCTCTTGCTATTTCATTGCAGCAAATGAAATAAATTTTGCTGTCCACTTCTGCATGTTCACAGGAATTCAGACCTGAGGAAATTAGTTTGGTTTATCTATGCTGTAATATAGTAATGAAGATATAAATCAAATAAAAGGTCACTTTTAAATTTGAAATTGATCTAAAAGCTATCTTTTAAAAATTAATGACATAGTAACAATAACTTCGTGCACTATAGCAAGAAGAGGCTTAGGGGAAGGCAGTCTAGGAATAAGTAGCCACACCAAGCAATTAGAAGTCATGAAATTCAGAAGCCTCAATTCTATATTTATTTTAACGGGTAATGAACACACCTCATTCTTCAAAACAAAATCACTTGACTAGGCCCTTGGAAAAGAATGAAATAAATAGATTTTTAAAAAACTCCCTATGCTAACTTTATCCTACAAATTTCTAGCAACTGTTTAAGGGCAAAGTATTCTGCAAAGATGAAATCTTGATCAGTTGTTTCAAAGGTATATCAACGCATAAATGCTGATCAATTATGTAATATTTCGTTTTCTGTCATCCTCGGTAGCTATGTAGTCTGCCCCTCTGACACACCAGCTTTTCCTGAGAGACCTCTGAACCCTCATCTACCCTGCATTGCTTCCTGCTTTGAAATATCACTTGTGGGCCTCTTACCCAGTAATTAGTGCATTTAACATGACCCGTATGTTTCATTTGCTGTAGTGTCTCATTAAAAATGTTCCACAGTACTAAATCAAATATCCCACCATGGAAATTATTTTAACCCTATTACCTTTATCAAAAAACCCCATAACTCTGTTTTAAAAGGTAGTTTGACACAGACGCGTGGGAAGAGGTTATGTAAATAAGAATTAATTGGACAGCACCTTCTTTTAATCAAATCCAGTATTGGTCACATCATTTTCCTTAGGACTGAAGGCAGTTTGCCAGGCCTGCAGGTTACTTCGTCACCTTCTTCACCTTTTTGAGCAAGCCCATCAGATGGCACTGTTGCACATAGTCTTGTAAGTTCTCTCTCAGCTCATCTGAGCAAATTTTTAGTCCTGTTAAGAGAAGGGTTTTGTTGAATCTTTTTTTCCCCCAGATCTATGCCCTCTATGGGATCCATGAGAAGCAGTCACTGCTTCTTCTTTTCTTTTTTTTTTTTTTTAACTTTCTGCCATTGAAAGACTTTCACCAGATAGAGCTATTTGACCTTGAGAATCAGGCATAGGCATTTGAACAGTGGTCCTTGAAAGGAGAAAGAAATTCCAGTGGTGTGTCAGTGTATTATAAAACCAGTTGCATTAAGACAGGACTGGTATACTGTTGGTAACAGTGGCAAGGCTGCAGAGCCATGGTGAGAAGGAAAGTCATCTTCCCTTTCCCCACTTCTTCCTCTCTTGCTTACCGTGCCAGGGGGTCTCTGCCATACCTTTTCCACTGGTCAGCCTGTTCTCTCGGGCTTCTGGGGAACAAGGGAGGGGTTAGGGGTCTCCATTCAAGACAAAACATAGAATATTAGGAGAAACAAAGAAACATGGGAGGAAAAAGAAAGGTGCAGCTCAGGAAATGTCCTGTCTGATTTGTTCCACATGACTTCAGAGCTCCCCTTGTCTGGCTTAAACAAACCGGTGTCACACATACATTCATTTTGTATGATTTTACACTTGCTTTGTTATTTAACGAAAGAGACATTAAATGTTGATTAAAAAGTATTGTATTAGCCACTGAGCAGCCCATGTACTGCAGCAGAAATACCCTTCACAAAATATAAACCTTCAAACAAACCAGACAAATGAACAGCCATATCCTTGCCTACACTGTTCAAGAATTCGATTTTGTTAGAAATCCAGCAAAAAGGCAGTAAAAAATATGACCAAGGCAGTCCTATTACCTGCTAGCAGCATCTCCTGCTTAGGCTAGCTGTTCTTGGTTTCTTCACCTCATGACAGCAAAGAGGCTTGAATCGTAACTAACAAAGATTCCAAATGTCCTACAAATTGAGTTCCTTTCCTAATATAGTATCACATTGTTATGATTATAATAGAACATTCTCCGCAGCAGATATTCAGCATCAGAAAAAGCCCAATCATGCAAGGTCATAAAATACAGCTGAGGAAATGATATATATATGTGTGAGTGCACGTGCATTGGGGGGACATAGATCATCTTTTGCCTGAAAGTTGTATTTGAAAATATTCATTATTTATTAATCCAATCATAAGGTCAGTGATTTACTTCTCTTTCATATTTATTCTCGGGAAAAGTGCTGTGCCAGCCAGAGAAAGCACAAGGAATAACCCATACAGAAATCATTTATCCAGTCATTGGAGGCTCCGATATCCTTTAAGTGAAACCCCCAACTAATTTTGAAGATGAATGACTGAGAAATTAAAGTGATAAATACTGGGCCAGACCTTCACCAAGTAGAGTCAGTGTAATTATATGAATATAACCTGGAAAAGAGATGATTTGCAGAATATATGACATACATCCAAAATTGGCTTAATTGAGTGCAATGGGTTAGACAGTAATATTAGCATGGGTTTAGATAAAACACAAGCCAGACTCCTTCCAGTTCCACTGGCTTTAGCCTGAATTTAACCAGCACCTTCATCCATTTGTTTCAACTGAATCAAGTCTGGTTTACAGTAGTGTGGCAGGAGGAACAGGTCCCTTGCTGTGGCCAGAAACTTCAGCAGTGAGTTCAGTGATGGATCATAGATTTATTCTTATGCAAGAAAACATTTATAAACTGTTTGTGAGCCATTTGTTTTGTTTGTAGTCTTGAATTTAAATTAATACAATCCTCATTTGTGAAACACTCATTGGCCACGAAGAAAAGTTTGAACTTTAAAATCATCCCATAGCTACTCAGTCCTGCAGGGGAATTGCATTGATTGTAGCCTGAGGAGAATCACTTGCTGTAGCTAAGTCCTTTTTCTTGACCCGAGTTTAACAAAGATCTCTCCCTGTTGTCACTTTCACAGGTCAGCATAGACACTCTTTTTTCATGATGTCTTCTTTGAAATAGAACCAGGGTCTGAAAAGTGCCTTGGAAACGAGAACGTGTCCTGCCACGTGCTCCCTGGGGAAGGCCAGGGCGACTCACAGGTTTTGTGTCTTGTTATAAAGGTACAGCTTTCTGCAAAAGGGGGCAGAGGGAGGGGCTTTCTTTTTCTGTATGTGGTCTATTAGAAAAGGTTGGTTATAGTCGCACGGTAAACCTGGATTACCCTCTTCCCACCACTCCCCTTCCACTCCCAAATTTCAAGACAGTGAATGTAGCAAATGACCCACTGCACACGAGTTAATGTTTTAGCAGTTTCACAGACAGGCTGCGCAAGGATGGGAGCTCTGCATGAGGCAGGCACAATGTGTCCATCTCATCGGGTTCAGTTGAGCACATGGTATCCTGGCCCCAGTACCAATCCTTTTAAACTGACTGTGACCTGAAGATACGAGATGCTCATTAGAGGCCTTAGTAGCCTAATATCATCAGTAGATTGAACAAAGCTGTTCTAGTCTTTGCCAGCACAAACATTAATAAAAGGGACCATGTCAATAAAAGTTTCCAAGATGAAGCCATAGAATGAGGCACTTATAGACTATTATAAACAATTTGCCCCTTGGTCGTTATCTGTTATCAGGCCCAGTCAAAGCCTTGATAAGCCTTCCCTCTTTAGGAATCATTAATTTCCTTGGAAATTTAAACAGCTGTCACTTGTGATATTCTTCAGGTGTACATGTGGGAAAGATTAGCTAGTGTTTATAATCCAATCTGTTCATTAAGCGCCTGCCCATGTGGAACCTCCTTCGCAGGCTGAGAGTCCGGCTTGCAAATCTCCCACAGATAATTGGAGGCAGCCATGAATTATGCGAATGAGCTGTCGACAACAGGGATTGTGAAGCCTTACTAATATCAGCTGGTCTCAGTACAATGCTTAATGATTTCTCGCAAATGGGATTCGGTCTCTCTGGGCACATGTGCTTAGTTCTTATGAACGAGGAGAGCCAGGTTGATGGCTTGCGCTTCCTATTGAGCTGCTGTCCTTCCCGCTTGCTCTTGCTCTCTGACCTGACATCTTTCTGTAACTTAGTGAAATGCCTCATACTGGAATTAGGGCCATGTGAGGTAACTGTCAGTGCCTTGAGGGCACTGATAGGCCTTAATGGCCCCAACTGGCCTCACTTGGGACAGTCACCCACACATCCTCTGCCCAGGGGCTCTCTGTAAGGTCAGGAATGGGCATCTGGTCCTGTCCTGAGCTTTGTTGTAGGTGTGCCTGCCTCCAGCCCTGCCTCCCCAATGGACCTTGGATCTACTCTGCAGTTAGCTTGCATCCTGGATGGACCCCTCAGTCATATGCCGCAGTTTGTCTCCAGCCCTGTCTCCAGCTGCTTTTGCTCTGTATTGGAGCCCCTGGGCAGACCCTGGCCCTGCTTCATCACTTCTGCTGGGAGCTGTTGATGGTCCCTGCTACAGACCCTGGCTCTGCCTGCTGTGGTCAGCCACTGTGGGATGGTGCCTTGTTGGTGAGGGCACAGCCTGCGCTGGGGTCACCCTTGGCTGCTGACCTGTCCTCCTTCATGGGACAATCCTGTTCTTGCTGGTCCCTGACTGTAACCTCTGATAGGAACACGGTCCAGGGCCTTGTCTCTGCTGCTTCCTTGGGAGGACACTTTGTCACTTGGGTCATGCTTTAGGATTGAAGATGCTTCTGAAGCTCCTGGTTCAATGGCTGTAGTGGCAGTCAAGGGGACAGATGTCATTGGCTAGCAGTGTTTTCCAATACAGTGCCATAGCTCAAGGAGTCAGGGACTTGCACAGCCATGTCCTTAAGAGCACTTATTTCCACTCTTGCTCATTGTGTAATTCCACTCAGGCAGAAATATCAGTCATCATCACAATACTTGGCATATGATCATTTAGCATTAGCTAAGTGTCTCAGATGGCTCAGGGTTTTGCTAAAGAAGATGGAAGCAGCTGACAGTACAGCCTCTCCCACTGAAGCTACTGGGAGTGGAAGCTGTTAAATGCCTTGCAGGGGATGCTTAGTGCTTAAATAAAAAGTAGTTTTCTCAGTTTACTGATTCTTCATTATTCTAAAAAGATAATGTTATTTTTTCATTCCCCAACCCTTACCCTTTCTTGAAGTTCCTAACAGCTTGAATACAATTCTTTCCATTTTCCTTCTCTTTCACTGCTTATCTTTAAACCACTGCCTTTACAATGAAAAGAGAGAGACTGTATCTCATTTCAGGGTCCACCCAAGCCTAGTTTAGGCAGTCTGCAAGGACTGCTGGGCCTTCAGCCAAGATCCTTCATCTAGGCTAGGTGGAAGGTTTGGGTTTTGAGTGAAAGTTTTTGAAGGGATGGGTGGAGGTGCATGTCAATGCTTCTAAAAGTCATGCTCTGGCTTTGAAGTATTTTTCTGGAGATAAACAGATTCTGCATATACCACACACCAATTCTGCAATTTGTGCTACTGCCTGACCTCCTTGATTAAGAAAGATTGATTTTTGCTTTTCAGATGGGCTCCATTCTTACAGCACAAGTCTGCTCTGACCCATCACATAGATCAGCAGAATAAGTCAGTGCAAACTCTGAAGGTGTGCCAAGTACCAGATTGGCTCAGCAACACTCAGTTTGATTGAACTATTTTATTATTTTCTGTGATATTAATTTATTGTGGTCAACTGGTTTGCCACTGGAACATGAAACAGTGGACGCTGGGGTATATCTTTCAAGAGCAGCATAGGTTAACTATGTCATTACACTTACTGATTCATTTCAAACAACGGTTAGATATTTGTGTTTTAGAGTAATGCCATGGTTTAGCAGGACAAGCAAGGACAGGATTTGACTGAAGAACAAATGAGTGAATAAGGTAGACAGCATATTGGACTACATTAAGAGGAGCATGGCTAGCTGATCAAGGGAGGTTATAACCACCTTTTACTTGGTGCTTGGGAGGCCACATCTGGGATAGAGTCTAGTTTTGACCCCAGTTCAAGAGGGAGAAACTGGAGAGAGACTAGAGGGGCTACCAAGCTGACTGGGAGCTCAGACCACATCACCCCTGAGGAGAGGGTGAGGGAGCTGGGCTTGTTTCTTCCTGGCAAAGAGAAGCCTAAAGGGTGATCTAACAGCAGTAGAAGCAGAGTTACAAAGATGACAGAGCCAAACTTTTATCTTTTGTGGCAAAATACATAAGAAGGGTCAATGGACAAAAAATATGGCTTGGAAGGACAACAGGAAAAACTTCTTTAAAGGAGGGTAGAGTAAGGGAACCAGGTGGTGTGTTATGGGAGCCAGACACTTCTCATTAGTGCCCAGTGAAAGGAGAAAAGGCAATGGGTGCAAACTAAAGTACAGGAAACTCCATTTGAACACAAGAAATAAACTTTTTTTATGGTAAGGATGATCAAACATTCAAACATTGGAACAGGCTGCCCAGAGATGCTGTGGAGTCTCCATCCTTGGATATTTCAAGATCTGACTAGGGAAGGTCCTGGACAACCTGCTCTAGTTGACCCTGCTCTGAGCAGGGGGCATGGATGAGACGAAGTTACTTCCAACCTCAGCTATCCTCTGATCCCCTGAAGTTTGACTGTGGCTAAACTGGCCAGAATTTGGAACCTTGCTTCCCCCGCCCCCAAGTATATGATAGGTACAATCAGCTTTTGATTATCCAAAGGTAGATTTTCAGGTTGTGCATTAACTATGAAACTCATGCAGAGACACCAAACCTAGCTCAGTTTGAGCCAGCTCAGGTCCAGAACAGTCTCTCTGAGTTTATGTGGTGCCATACATCACTAACTTATGTTGGCACCGCTTGAATGACTTTTCTTGAATATACTCTCCAAGTACAATCTGATAGTTTATATCAGCTGTATTTTGATATTGTCTGGGTATTATTAGCTCTGTAATAACCCAAAGACATTAAGATGCACCTTTATTTAAATCTCCCTACTGACATTGAAACAGTACAAGTTTGGAGTTTGTTTAAAAATCAGGTTCTATTGATGTCACACCTTATTTTCTCTCCATACATATATCAGATTATACTCAGTTTTTAAGAAAATACTTTATGAAGGAAGTTTCATTATATACGAAATATAATCTACGTGTGTCACTACTGTGGAACTCTTACCTGATTCTTGTCCCACGTGTACCAGTACAGTCCCAGATGTACCACAAGCTGCTTCTGCTGAATTTTCCCATAGCTTCTTAAACATAAAAGAAATAATCTAAGCAGTTTTACCTAATCTTCAGCAATTCATTTTTTTCTAGTTAATTTCAATTTTAAGATGCACAGCTCCCTTTAAAATGTACTGCTTTAACGTTGCACTGTGCATCTGCTCAGCTTCCAAAGCTGCAGACTTGGGAAATTGTTCCTGGTGGGAAGACCTCCAGAGCCTGCAGCTATATAGCTATACTGTTCATATAACACAAAACACAGATCTTTAGCATACACATTGATGTCAACACATGAATATTGCACTACCTATTGGAAATTACCTCATTAAAAAAATAAAAATTGAAATGATTGTGCAGGGTAGCCAGGAAATAGTGTGAGGATGACCATTGCATTTGAACACAGCAATTAATGCCAAATATGAACACCTAGGAGGCTGAACCCTACTACTCTTTTTGAACGTGTGCAAGCAAGGGGTCAACTTTTCCTCTGCCACTAAAAACAGCATCTTGCAGGAAAAACAGCTTATATCAAATTGCCTTAAAAAACAGTTGCATCCCAAGGCTATTCACTTTGCCTTTGACAGAAAGGATTTTAGAAGAAAGCTTATCTTAAAACCTGTTTACTTTAACAATAGTAAACAATTTATAAGAACAAATTGGGTGAAAGAGGACCTAACTGCTTCTTCTCATACGCTGATCTTATCAGTGCATCCTCACTTAGTGGCGGTGTCTCTTAACACTATGCTGCAGTTACTGATGTCTTTGCTGCTCTGGGAGAAGTCTCCACCCCAGTCAGAACTCAGAGCTACATGAGCCTCTCCTTTTGGTCTTTATTGAAGACAAGTAATTAATCTTGTGAACTGAAGGAGCAGGAAGACACTACCTGACCACTTTTTTTTTAATAGTGATTAGTAGTTCAAAAGGGCACTACACATTGAAGGCCGAAGTCAACCCTAATATCCTTTCAATGACTCAGCTGCATTACACTGACATGGTGAAAAATGAATGTTATCTCTAAGCCTGCACACACTGGAGGAAACTAATAGTACAATCACAGCATGCTACGTGCCCAGGTTCAGTCTTCATGGACGCGGTGACACTTTCCTTTCCTCTCACTGGAGGGGTAGTTCTGCATA
Organism: Balearica regulorum gibbericeps; assembly: GCF_011004875.1. Classification (NCBI taxonomy): domain Eukaryota; kingdom Metazoa; phylum Chordata; class Aves; order Gruiformes; family Gruidae; genus Balearica; species Balearica regulorum. Next base: position 59,208,340 of record NC_046186.1, read on the forward strand.
ACACCAAACTGTCACGGGGTGTGAGGAACTGCATCAGCAGAAATGAGTTCCTGAAAACTGGTCAGTTAGCAGAGATGAGGCTCTGTGTCCTACCTGCAATGTAACTTGTTGGAGGAGATGCAGTTTCTTCTGGTCCTCTTAACAGAAAGCTCACACGGGAGCGGGGGGCTGACCCATCTTGCCCCTTTCTGGTAAAAAATCACGTCTTCTACCTCATCGGCAAAGTTAGAGTGCTCCAGACCACATTAATCTTGTGCTCTTTTCTGTCCTTTGGCAGGGCCTCTAGAAGAAAGTTTGCTGCCAGCACTGGACAGGTTTTTGGGAGTAGGTGGCCATGCTGTGCTACGTGCTGACCTCAGTGTTCTACAAGTGTTGGAAGCAGGCTGTAAGGGACTGCAGCTGCAGATGGACATCCTTATCTCTGGATCATGGTGGAGCATAAGTGAGAACTTGCCTCACAGCTGAGGCCCTACTGTGGATGTGCAGGCACTTAGGGAGCTTTAAGGCCATGAAAAGGCATAATACAAATGCCCACAGATGCCTTCGCAATAAGGCACCTCTAGATAATAGCTTTCTTCATCACTTTTCCTGGACCTAAGCTTTGTCTAGATTGCATCCATCTCGGGTGCTCTCAATCCTTCTCAACAAATTGGAAGCAAATTTTTTTGGTATAACTGAGTTATATTTTGATACATTCAGCATAAGCATTTTAATGAAGTTTTGGAATTCTGTTTCTAGGCTGAAGTTTGAAATTTTGATATATTTTCTTTTCAGTTCCTCCCTTTCCTTGGCAATCCCCTGCTAGCAGTAGATTAAAGTATTTGCCTTTCTGAATTGTAGCCTAAATGGTTACAGCTGTTGATTCATCCCAGGCTAATCAGGATGAATTATGGTATCTGATATTTGAATAGACTTAGCTTTCTCTTCACTCAGCTTTGTAAATCACTTTGCCTATGTCTACACAACCTTTGACAGGAAACCATGCTCGTGGCTTGCTCTGTGACACAGCTGCCTCCCAGGTGGCTCATGGACAGCCTGTCTGGGCAAACCAGGTGGTAAGATCAAGGCTGTGGGATGCCACCTGTTGGGATGGTCTCCAAGATCACCTGGGGCCAACCTGTCCCTGGGAGCCACGAAGCTGGTGCCGCAGAAGGCCACAGGATGGTTCTCCAGGCTGTGCTGGGAGCAGTGACAGCAACCAGGGTCGGTCAAGAGTCCAGATCACCTGAAACATCCATAGTGAGGAGGCAGGTTCAAGGTCAAGCTGGGAAGTCAAGCCAGCTGGAAATGGTCAGGAACAGCTGCAAACACCACTTGGGCAGAAATCAAGGGTGGGAGTCTGAGTTTAAAAGCAGCTCCCAAGGAAAGAAGGATATAAACCTGCTTCTTGCAGCTCTTTCCCCACAGCTCTCTGGCTGATGGCCATACAGTTGTCTCAAAAGTTGGCCCTAAGACCAGGCAGCCAGGCCCTGGCAAAGAGGCAGGGGGGAAAGAGGTTGCACACAGGGTACTGACAAGCAGTGCAGCCTTGCCCTTGGAGATAGCTGGATATAAGCTATTGTGCAACATGGCTCTCCCATTCTGAAAACAGGTTTGCCAATGTTTGCAGTGTGCTTGGAAAATTCAGCACAGCAGGTATATGCTAAAGTTTCTTATCTTACATCACACTGTCTTTGAAAGCACAACTGGGCCTGGTCTAAGATAGTGTTGGTTTATGGGTCATAAATCTGCATAGCACAGACCATACCCAAAGACTAACAAATAAATTTAAACAAGTTTTCAATATTTGCACGTAACAAGTCATTGATACTTTCTACATGCAGCTGGATTCCCCTGAGAGAAATTCATAATTTTCACACCCAGAAGTCCAAGTTTTCTCAGATGTATTGCACAAGTTCTGTGTTTTTCTTCCTTACCACATTTAACTATAGTAATGATATGGAAGAACTTGCATTTGAGGTTAAGGATAAAAGCATTCGCTATTTGGAGAGCACTGTTTGGACTCACCTCAATTATCTGCCGTGCAATTATTCCATCTACGTTGTCTAAATGTTAACTTTTGAACTCTGAGGTGCTGGAACTGCATTGTTACATTTTTCTTTCTATTTATAGGCTACATTGATATTGCTGGTGATATTCACACCGAAGAATGCCTCCTGACCAAACAAGGTGTATTGGCCTGTTTCTGCACTGCTTAAGCCTCGGCCATTTGAAAGGATAGATCTTGTCCTTGCTGCACATCAGCAGCGTACCCTGTGCCTCAAGTACAACCTCTTCCTCCCTTGCACACAGGCACCATTGACCATGCTGATGAGTATCACAATCTTCAGTCCTCTCAGAAGGTGTGAGTTCTGCCTCGTGTGAGATGTGGAGAGAGAAATGTGCCAACAGAACCAGAACTGAGATGGATGATGGGCAGTCTGTCCATAAAGTCTGCACCCCAGCATGGATTGGCCCCAGTTGGTGCTGAGATTTTTCAGCCAAAAGAAATATTGGTAAATACTAAAGCAGCAAATGAATGCAGACTATGCTGTATTCAGGGAGAAGATGGAGCTGGTGTAGGAAAGTTGATTAGTGTTGCACAAAGAGGTTCATAAGGTCCCTGACTTGCAGTGAGACGGGGCTCTGGCTTACACGTACATCGAGTGCACAACCTCACAGTTCTTCTGGTTCCTTCAGTCCTTGAGGTTGTGGCTGTATTTCTCCCCTCACCTTCTCATTTACACCCTCCTCACCTGAGGACCCACCAAGTCACAAGACCTTATTGTCAACCTCCTCCTGGCCCTGTCTATGCTGGCTGTTCACAGCTTCTAGGGAAGGAAACTTGACGGGATCTGGGGTATTCCTTTGTTCTGTCCCTTCCACTTGGAAAATGCAACCACTGAGCAATAGCAATTATTTCCTCAGGAGCCTTGAGCTGGATGCCTTGAAGAAGTGGCGATGCTATTGGCATGCACCTCTTGGGGTTGTTTTGTGTTGCCCCTGCCATGCCTACATGTATTTTTTTTTCTACTGTTGACCCTTTGGCTCTCTTCCTCTTTGATTTCTCTGTAATTTTTTGTTGATTTATTTATTTCAATCCTTTATGCTGGCTGGGTAGCTGGTATTAGGCATGAAACGAAGTCTGTTTATAAGGGGAAATCCAGTGAGAACAATGATTATAACAAGATTCCTAGGGAAAAAGAAGAACAGAGCAAACAAATATGAGTATGCCCTGAGGATTCCCAGTTTTATACTATCTCCAGCTGAGGGATTTCCTGAATCAGATGTAGTTTCTAGGTATTTAGTAACCTGTAATGGATTTTTCTTCCATTAACTGGCCTACTCTTCCCTCAAACCCATCTGTGTACAACATCCACTACAGCCCATATTGCATGAAGAACCATGCTCTCACACTTGTTTGTATCAGGAATTACAGCCTTCACTTGATGCCTTCCTGCTTTTGCACTGGAGAAGATAGTGAGTAGCTAATCCCTATTTACCTCCATGCCACTTATAATTCTGTAAACTTTTCATATTTTCCAGAATAAAGAATACTGACATACTCAGTGATTGCCCGTACCTTTAAATGGTCTATAAATGAGCCACCATTTGAAAAGACAATTGAATTTTTTGGGTCTAGGGCTGTTTCTTATATGCAATTTATGTTTTCTCTGGATAATTAATGTTTCATGGATATAGAGCCACCACTGTTAAGGGTCATCTCCTCGTGCTGACTCCACATACATAGAAAATATCCATAGCATTATTACTTCAGAGGTAATTATTTATGTTATCCTTTGAACTGTCCTGTAAACTGGGGAAATATGAATCTTTTACCCCTATACCACAAAGACATTCCTAGTTCTATAAACTTGGAGTCTTCCTGTAATGCAATACAATAATTTCACAGTTTCACAGAGCATTCTCTTGTGTCTGGTTTTCAGTTTAATTGAAGCAACACACTAAAAAAAAAAAAAAGCATGTCTAAAATCTCTTGGAAGGTACAACTCCAGCTACGGCAAGCATAAGCCAAGTGCCTGCAAATGTTTGCTTGTGTTGTTCCTCTGGCAGCAATTGCAGTAACCATATAACGTGCATGTGAGCCTTCAAGGAGGCTTGTCCTGAAGGCTTCAGAAATGTTGGTTCAAGTGTTGCTGCCCATAAATAACATTACCTCCTGTGACTCAAATTTACTGGCCTTGAACCTTCTGTTCTGATTTTTGCTCATTTGTAAATGTAAAGCCCACAATGTCAAAGATAATCTATTAGGATGCTCTAAGAGATTTTCTTAACCACAACAGGCTAAAGGATACATTTTGTATGATCAGACTGTATTTTTTGTAAATGGTGTTTCTTTTTATTGGCACATGAAGCTCCATTGCTTGTGTCTCTCTAACTATACGATATGTAAATTGTCTTGCTGATGCCAGCATCCTAAGAACCAGGTATGTGAAAGAGCTTTTGCAAATAATACTTCTTGCCCTTTGACTATTTAAAAAATAAAACAAACAACCAAAAAAATCCTCCTGTAGCTAAGATGTGATCTCTTTAACTCAACAGGGGGTTTCCAGGACTCGGGTGAATTTTAACTATCGGTTTTGACATAAGTCAAGCTGTGCAAAGCAATGAAATTCTGATTGCCGTGTGGTGAGATGACTGGATAGTGTTACAGTTCCCTCATTAAGAGGTACTGGAGTTAAGCAGGGGGAGTTGAACTTTCCTCTGTATTAAAACAACAAGTGTGGGAGACAAGGAGAGCAAGCTGGAGTAAGGGAGTTCACCTTATAACAACAAAGACTTAACATGCCATATATCAAGTCTCCTGAACTTCGTCCTGCTTGGTAGTTTATCAGACAACCAAGATGAATAAAATAGCAAAGAATGATTTAAATCTGTCCTGATTTCAATCTTCTGGCCTAATTTTCAGCTTCATTCTTTTTCTGTTCTGTCATTTCTTTACTGTGTGTTCCCCCTCCTCGAGAGATGTTCACAGTTTATACTAGTCTTAGAGTTCAAACTACATACAGATCTCATTAGAGGAATAAAACACAGTGAAGATGGGTGAGATGTAAGGCAGAAGTTTTGCTAACCTAATGATGATTTCCCCTTCTTCAGCATCATATCCAATTTACACTGAAAAAGAAATACAGCTCAAACAGTCTCTCCCTTACTTCTTTCTGCTGATGCTAACTCTACCTAACCACTGTTAAAATCCATGATAATATATCTGTGGCTTTCCACAAACAACAAAGAATTTTCATACCACCACGACACAAATAAACCTTATGATACCAACTGACACTCTCCATCAAATTTTACAGAAAATCTGAATGAAAATTGGAAGAGTGACATTTCAGTTCAGAAAGTCATCAGCATATTAGGATTGGTGGGAGGGTGGGGTGGGTGGTTGCAGAAAAAGACACCACAACAACTCACAAGACCAATGTTCAACCTTGCTGAATTACTTAGAGGCAATCAGTCCCAAAATAGTTTGCCCTGGAAAAAAACCAAATGATTGAAGTCTTGATGTTGAGGCAAAATGAAGACACTGAGAAACAATTCTGGAGATTGCAGCTGAATGAAGGCAAATCAAGGAAGATAATTATGCAGTAAATGAGCAATGGAACTGGTGAAACCTGGTTTCGCAACAAATTGTGTCCCAGGTTCTGTCCTACTCTCCTTGGGAATTGCAGCTCCCTCTCGGATCTTCTAGTCTTTCTTTCCCATGTGCTCAGGCTCAGCTATAGCCGTGCATGCACTGACTGGCTCCTCTATATGCATTGATTGATTAGATGAGTACATCTTGTTGGTTGAGCTGTAAGAGTCTTTTATTCAGAGATAGCACTAATTCAAGGTTTTGTAAGCATTTTTGCCAGGGTAGTAAAGTATAGAGTGGGAAACTGCAGTTTATGCAGAGAAAATGTATGCAGTGGTAGAGAAGGGAAAAGAACCTGGTTCACTTGCATGAGTCTCAAATACTCTCAAAGCTAGAGCAAGGCACCAGTTTTCCCAGCCAGACTCTATCCCTTACTAACGGGGCCCACAACAGCTAGCAGCCGCAAAGTTTGTTTTCTCTTCTGTCACAGGATCTCAGACAACACATGGGGACTTCATATCTGAGTCTAAAATGTGCCACAGAGTTAGAAGTCAGTAACAGAGGGCTGATGAGCAGACTAGAGCATGATCTTAATCACATCTTCTTTTCCAAGAAAATAGAAAAATTTTGCTCAGTGATACTCCCTCGATGCTCAGAATCGCTGTGTTTCCTAAACAACTTATTCACTTGTGGGTTAGATAGGCTAATGTCTGGGCTAATAGCCAGAGTTTAAAGAGGAAAAAAGCAGTCATGCACTTAATTTTTCCTTCCTAAATTATCTGCTTTTTGATTTTTCTTGGTAAGTGTTTCATTGTGGCAAATGTATGGCTCTCCAATTACTTAGCCCTGGCATGCAACGCTTCTTAAGAATGTAAATTACTTGGAGCTGGGACCTCATGCTTCTCTATGGCGCCTAATACAACAGGGCATAAGACTGGCTGCAATTGTTGGATACTGCGGCAGCATAAATATTTAAATAAAATGGTACTCTATTATCCTGCATGTTTGAAGCTTGGCCCACGTAGATCCTCTCAGCAGTCTGCAGGGTCTGTACTGAGGGGGAAAATGAATACATTTATCCAGCGGAACAAGAATGTATTCTCCACTGCCTTGGGTAACATCACCTGATAAATTCATTGCAGGCATCTCCAAATGTATCATGTGACTGGACTTATCTTCAGTGCAACTAGGAAAAACAGAGAAATTTTTAGCCTGGATGCCTGACCTAGTAAATACTTAAGACCTAACATAAGCCCCAATTCAGCGAGGTACTTAAGCACATACCTAAATACCCACATGAATAGAGTCAGCCACACTTTTAAGTGTATTGTTGAATCTGGGCCATACAGAAGCTGAACACATCAAGCAACTACCCACATCAAGTTCCTGTAAAAGAAAATTGATTTCCAGAGTGTATTCCCTCTGGCTGTTAACACTGAAGAAGAGTGAGTGATAAAATTTCTACTGTTTCTCCGTCTTGGATAGAGGCTGTGCATGTGCTTGCTTTCATTGAAATATTTTCTCTCTGGTATTAAAAGTGTTTTGCAAATTTTGGGAACTAGACCAGACAATGTGAAATAAAGATCCATGTTTTTGGTATTATTTAGTCCCTGAACCTTTCATAGTATCAGAAATAGTCAAATAGGAAGATCCTTCTAACTACATTAAATAAAGAAATAGATGAAAATTAGTAACAGGAAAGCCTATTGGATCTGGTTGAACTTTGTGGCATCTCTGTTCTTTAAGTGGTTTTGCAGTCTGTGGACTAGTCCTACTTTTTATATGTGCAGCCTACGGCTTCAGAGTGAGGCAACACAGCTCTGGAATATAATGGTTTGTTAGCCAGTGACTGGTCAGTATTTTAATGGGTGCTTTGTTGCCATTTTTAAAAATATCAGTGCACTACAGTTGCCTAAGTTATCACTTACAGATGCTTTGTGGATGCAATACAGAAGACTTTTCTATCTGTGGATCAACAATTTATCAAACATTCAGAGATAAGTGGAACTTTGGACCACAGCCTTTTAAATTTTTTTAAGGTGACTAAAGTTCTCTTTTAAAGTACACTGAGTGCTATCCTGGGATTTATACTAGCACTGTTGTTCGAGGGCATGAACACAGTGGAATCACTGCCTTTACTGAAATAATTATTCACAGTGCTTTATAAAATAGTCTGGTTATGTGAAATTGTTAATTCAGAATGCCCTCTGGCTGGAATCTATGATCAAACGCTATCGCAGTGTATATGATCAGAAAGATCATCACTTTACTATTACTAGACACAGATACAGAAAAATATTTTGACTACTAGCCACGAAGTAGTCAGAATGAATCCTCAGAACATTAAGTCTTCTGGAGATTGGTGCTGAGAGAAAACATCAGGCTTTTAAGACTATATTTTTTCTGACTCAGTTTGGTCTGATCTGCATTCATCTGCCCATCTTTAAAAGTGTCTCCAGTTAGACCTGTTGCTAGATCAGATGATTGATCTATTCTAACTTGCTGTACAGAGCTCAGAGCAATCTTGCTACACAGCAGTGTAGACAAAGCCACAGTTACCAGGAATGTAACAGCACAATCATTGCTGGTTTATCTGCATCGTGATAGTGCCTATGGACTGGGAAATCATTATACTCTGTTCTAGCCAAATACAGTAACGTGGCAGTCCCTTCTCAAAAGGGTTTAATCATCCAGATAAAGCAATGACTTAATCAGTGTGTTGAAAGCAGCAATGATAGTAAAAGAAAAATAGGTTTGCATGGTTTCCTATTATATGCATTTTTTTATATATAACCCAGAAATAAAAACCTAAGAGATATTAATGATTGTTTGGATGGGCCGATAGCTTGGTACCTTCAGGGCTTTGATATGAAAGTGACTTTGTGGATTATGTATAACATGACTGCCTGAGAGAGAGGGTGAAATGATCTGGACTTTAAAAATTGCAGGAAACACTCCTTTTCCTCACTTCTTCAGTGGAAGTTCTGTTGCTTGGATCTTCTCGGATATCTCTAGGGTGGCCCAGGCTATATCTATGTCTTCATACTCATGTCTGTGTACAGTCACGGACATGTAACTTAAGTCACTCTTAGGTTACTCTTTTATGAAAATTTTCAGTATAACAATTTTTTATGTAGAACATAGTCGATCTCTTCAGACACCTAAGGAACCAGAAGTATTTCCTCATTGGCAGACAAGGTGGACCTCGTTCCTTACTTCCCTGGTCTTAAATCAAACCTTCAGGGCTTCATTTTGTATCTCCTTATTGACTCACTGGTCTAGGGAGACCATTCCTCTGAGGGACGTTTCTGTGTTGAGCACCAGTAGCTATCATTGACTTTGAGAAACAGCAGCTTGGAAAACTGGACTACTGTGAGGCTGACCAAGGCCTTTGATCTCAACTTGTCAAATAGTGTTCATCTGTCTTATTATGAAACTTGAGCGTATTACTTAGTTTCCCATTTTACAGTTATGCAATGTTTTCTTAAGACCATTATTTGAATCTTTCTCTGAGTTGTGAATTAAAAGGTAATGCAAAGGTAAGATCCATTTCACAATTCCCGATGAACGGGAAGATTTCTGGACATGAAAGGAACTGGCCTCACATTTTTTGGCTAGGGACTCCTGAAACCAGATGGTATAGATTTTGTACCTAAGCTTATTCAGCGTTTACTGCTGGCTGCTATATTAGTCCTGGCAGCTGCTTGGAAACCTCCTATCCCCCTGAAAATTAACACCTGGTTTCAGAAATACTGAATACAAGTGATGGAAAATCTATCTAGCTTCATAAGAGGAAAATTCATACATTATTAAATGGAAATTTGTTAGCCCAGAAGTAACTCCTCTTCTAGAAGCAGCAAAAAGAGAACCTACTGAAAAAAGCTACTTTGTCTCATGGAAAAAACTTCTAAAAACTAAACAAATTTAAAGCATCTGTAAACTCATTCAGATAAATAAATATTACTATGCATGGTTTAAATGTTTGGAAACTAAACATGAACTTAAACAGTGTTTTCAGACTTGGGCATCTATCTCCACAGACCTTAAGTAGTACTTTGATGTTTCCAGTCCTGACAACTCTTACATCACCTGTTTGTTATTCAGTATGTCTGCAGGTGTTCAGATTGAGGGTAACAGCTTGGCTTTAATGTCTTCGAGTCAGTTACCTTGTCTGCAAAGTGAGGATCATGATTTCTGTATCAACTTTGCTGTAGTTTTGTGATGTCTAGATACTTGTTTGTAAAGGTCTGGTAAGTGCTAAAGCCATCAATGTAGGCGTGAAGGGAAAAAAGCCGCTTCAATTTTGCTTATTTCAGAAGGAATTAAGAACCATTCAGTTGTTGGTTGTTTTGGGGTTTTTTGTGGGTTTTTTTTTTTTTTAATATAAACTTACACCAGAATTAATCCCCCTCAATTTTAGAAAATAAGTAGATCTTATGTCTCCTTTTGAAATCCCATTTCCCTAAAATCTGCATATGCTCCCACGCCTGCTCAAGCAGTGCCTCACACACCTCAAGGCAGGCCTGAAAAAGCCAAGTGCAATGAACGCCAAGCCCATGGAGCTCAGGCCTCGGAGGCTGCAAAGATACACAGGCTCCTGCCTGTGGGGTGTTGTCTCTGTTATACACTCCAGCATTTTTTCAGCTGAACTTGCAGCTAGGGGGAACATGAGGCAAGGTAAGGTGCTATTGTTGCCTTGAGAGTGAAGGAACTTCTCCTTCTGTCCTTCTCCTTTCTCCGTTTTGCCTCCTGCCTGTGATCAACTCTACGCACCTCAGACAATCTCTAGATAGATTCTGACAGTGTAGTGTGCGCTCCTGCCACATTTTTAGGCAGGTAATAGAGGATTAATACATTGTTTGGCTCCCCATACTGCTTTTTCTGAGTGTGTGGGCACCCAAGCATCAGGCAGAGACTTAAGTTTACAGAACCTCACACAATTTGATTTTGCATTAATCACCTATTTTTGACTGCTAATGTATGTCATTCAGCTAAGACTTCGGAGAGCTTAAACTTCACTATTAAATTTATGTTATCTTTAGTTTGCAAAATTTAATGTGGTCCAAATCATGTTTAAAACACACCTTCACACTAGAAATCAAGCTCTTCGGCAACCAGTAGAGAAACATGTGCTTTTTCTTAATGGCTGCAATTGCTCTTCCAGCTGTGCAGTGTGTCCACGCACTGAAACAGGGGTTGGTGTTTGGCTCTGCATCTGTTCACAGAAGAAGACATACACATTCCTGAGTTGCATTCGGGCATGCTGTTTTACAGAAATGTAGTTGAGCTGTACATCAAAGCAATAGAGAAGGCAGAGAGTGGTACAGTTTTGTAGCTCTTATTTACAATAACGCCTTTCCGGCACTCTTGTCCTTGCACTCCACTATGAATTATGTTTTCTGTTTTGGCTTTGACATGTGAATGAGTGCTAGTGCCCAGTCCATGTTTTCCTTGCCAAACATTTTACTGATCTCTGGAGTAAGTGGACAACTACTCATGCAGCTATTGAGGGTTCCTTTTTTAACATTTTTGTTGTGCTTCATTTGGCAGTCAATGGGAGAAGACAACTTGTAAAAGCCAAGCCTATGTATTTATTTAACATATTACATAGTGAAGATACTGGTTTACAAAGACATTAGATGCTGAGGTTGAAAATAATCCTACAAAATTCAGAAACAATTCTGATTCTTTTGCAGACTGAAGCCTTTCTTTAAATTGAGTAACAAGAAAGACTGGTTGTATTTTAAACATGAACTTTATTAACAAGAAATGCAAGACACATTAAACTTATACCTCACTAACTTCTGAGCATGTTGCTTTATAGAAACTAAAAAAGTCCAAGTCTCTGAGACATCAAATTAGATGTTATGGGCATTTTATGTCTTAAGTTATATTTGTAGCTTTCATTGTTTGCATCTAAGAGGAAAATTCACATATATGAAAAAACTACTGCAAGCGATTAGAAACTACCCAATAAAATCTATTAATGTATTTCCTGATGGGAGGAAGAGTTGATTAGGGAGTGGAAAAGCTGGCCATCAGCAAAATGTCCTCAGTATCCTCATTGTCTTTTGCATAGATACAGGGTGAGAACTTTGCTAATAATTTTCAGACACTTACTAAACTTTAAAGATTGGAGGAATATTTGAGATGACACGATGCTCTTCATGCATTGAAAAATGTATTGAAGTACAACAATTTCATTTAGATTTGGAAAAGCATCTATACCTTCTATCTGCTTGAAGCAATGTCTTTCAAGAAGCATCCTAAGGAGAGGCTTTTCTCTTCATGCATCTGTGTGTAGATTTGTTGACCTAATCAGGTAATAGATAAATCAGAGCTGATACTGGAAAAACAGTATTTGTGATATTAATGCATGTACTTGGTTCCACTGATGTGTGATATGCCAGAATACAGGTAATGCTGTATAAAACTGCATAAATCACTTAGTTATGCATATAGCAATTCATATCCCTGATAGGCTCAGACTTTTTTCTATGTATAATACAGCATGGTCATATATTGCAGACCTCAAGCTATCAGAGAAATGCTAGAACTAGAAATCTGGAATCAAATCTTCCCAAAGAGAGAACTTCCAAACACAATCTTCTACTTTGTTATGAGAAGGTAATCATGGGCCTAAGATGCAGAAGTTCCCATTTAATTGCTAAATTCAGTTTTATATACATATGGAACAGCATCCCCTGAGGAACACAATCTAAACCAAAGCTCTGGATCCTGACACTGCTGCTAGAGGAATTCAAATCTTTCGTATGTACAGCAATACAAATACATACAACACATTCTCCCACAAATTTATGCTCAGACCTGTAGCCATTTACTTGCAGGTTTAATTTCGTTGCTGTGCTATTGCACTATTGTTTCCTGTTTGACTAAGGAAAGTTAAATTTTGAAATGAAACTGTTTCATGGAAGATTTCATAAATTTCTTATCTTGTGTTTGCCACCCCCTGACATCAAGCAACTCCTCAACTGTCAGACAATATAATTCTGAGCTCTGCTTAAAAACTGAAAACAATTTAGTTAATACTGTCAAAAGAAACCATGGCAAAACAATGAACGAACAAAAATAATTGTTTACAATGGCTGAACTGCAGGGCAGTGCCTGTGGGCCAGACTCTGCATCCCTGATTGCCAACTGCTACTTTCGACTTATTCTTCAGTATGATACCTTTGTAGTGAGTACAATAGTCCCAGGAGAAGGATCCTCATAGTCCATCTCCTCCTTAAATTTTGGGGCTGACGACTGCATTCCCCCCCTCCCAGAAGCATGCCTCAGCCAGCAGGCTGTAGACATGCAGAGGCATCTACTTCCCATTCTGCCTGTTGAAATACTGTTGCCGTAGCAAACAGACCATGATTCAGGACTAGAAAGAAAAAACATGAGCAGCTGATTTTGTAGGAGTGGTGAGGGCAGTCTCCAAGCACAGAGGAGATCCATGTTCTGGACCCTGGTGTCCTGGCTAGTTGGAGCACAAAATAAAACCCAGAAACAATCCTGTCACGGATCAGCCTCCTTGCTGACTCTGACTGTTGAGCTTTTCTAATTTTGACATGCAACTTCTTGTTTAGGACTCTTTCACCCCCACTGGCAAACGTTCCGCAGTCATTCCTGCATAACTCCATGGCCACAGGTAGAGTGTGCTGAACCGGAGAAGGGACAGGCACAAAGTCTGGCACGCAATAGTAGTAACTCACTACTCTGTTTATAGCATGAGAGTAGCAAGCACGGCTCTGACCTGAGCCAACTCCTGGACACAGCCCAGAGGATGGGGAGAGGCAGGGTTTGCCCCCCTGTAGTGGGGATTGACTAGATCACCCTGTATTTAGGGAGAAGAGAATGTAGCCATAGGTACCTGAGGTGTAGCATGCCTCTTGCTCTCAGACCCAAAACTAGGCCTAACATTATACTCATTAGTACAGATCTAGCCTACAAGATCAAAAAGGAGTCTTACTCTGAATGAACGATGAGTTTCCGCTGTTTGGGTCTACTAAAGGCAGCTGGCTCACAAATAAAGAACAGATGCATAAAAAAAAAATAAATTGATAACTATTTCCAATCATCCTCTGTGATGGGAATCACGAAGAAAAGCAGTAAGACTGTGAACTGTACACTAAGGTACTGATGTCTGTGGCTTCTTTATACAAACACAGCTATTTCAGGACCGTATTTCAGGACCCTTGTAGCTAAGGGCAAATAAAGATTTATCATCCACACATAGAATTCACAAGTGTAAGAACTGCCGCAGAAGGCAATTGTTAAATTTATTTTGGAAATAAAAATCAATTTACTTCTTTGTAAAAAAAAAAAAAATGTTATAGGCAAAACTAATTAAAGTGCAATCTTGGTAATTATTGAAATCAGTGAGAGTTCTGAGTTCACTAGGCACCCAAATTGGATTAATCTGCTCAAAATATAATGTTACAAAGAAACATTCAAAGTCTATGCATTTATGAACATGTGTTCTATGCTATAATTTTGTTTAATCTTCAGAGGCCTCTAAATTTAATCTTAGACAAACTGGCAAACTTTTGCCTGACTAAAGAATGTCAAATAAAGTCTAAAAAGGGACTGTTAGGATCAGAATTACTCGTTGTCTCCAGCTGCTTTGTTCTGCACTGGTATTGTAAAGATGTCATAAATTCAGCTTAATTGGAGAGTTAAGCTAGGTTTATAGCTGTTTCGTTTACTGCAAAACAGCTGAGCATACCAATGACTACGGGCCTTGAACCGAATACCATTTACAGCAGACCCCCCCCCCCCCCCCAAACAAAAAACCAAACCAACCAATTGTGTCTAAGCCCAGCTTTCCATATTCTTGTGAATGCTTATTTTTTTTTCTCTTTCTCCTGATGCCTTTCTTCCAGGACACTTAGCACATCAGAGTAGAGACACAGACCTAGTGATACCAGTACACCATCAGATAAAAGTGGGAAGAATGCTAGAGAGATGCAAACATATCTTTCAAAACATCTAAATATCTTTAGATGAGTTTGACAGACATGCTGGAAAAAAAAAATCCTGATATCAAGCATAAGTATATTTTTATTCACTCACAATGTAGGACAGCATTCAATATCAATGTACAACCATTAAAAACAAAAATCTGAAAAAGCACACACCTGCTACCTTTTTAGGCAAAGAGCTGCCTCTGAACAGCAATTTTGTGTTTCCCTCTGCGTTGTTTAATGGCAGCATTGAGTAGTTGGTTTGTACAGGGGCAAAGAGCCATCAGTCAGGATGGTAACCAGCAGCAGTTTGAGGCTATTGATCTGCTCCAGGGGAACTGATCCATAGTACGTCTGGAAGCTGGTGCATCACTGATGATATCAAGGAGCCACAGCCCATACCCAGGTGAAGGTACTAAAAAACCATCACAGCAACCTTATTTACTAAGAAGAACATCACTGTACACTGAAAAAACAAGCTTAACCTTTACTAATATTCAGGCTAGGCAGTCTAAATACAAAATGCCTATCTGCAATACCTGGGATAAAGGTGAGAGACCTTAAAGCCGACTTCTGCTTTCCAAGGGTGCCAGCTAACTTTACAGTATGATCTTTCAAAAAAATCTTGCATTTGTGTTATGATTTACTCTTTGTTTTTATAGGGTTAGTTTGTATATATGTAATTGTATTCGTGCTGATGCAAGTAGTGTGACTTTCAGCTTAAAATAGACCTTTTCTTAGCTTTGTGGTAGTTAAGTTACACTATGTAAGCTCAGGTAGGTAGCCTCATTGCGTCTAGCAAAACAGCATGGCACCTCTATTGATTAAACCCGTTTGACTAGCTACTGTGCTTCCACGTACATTTCTGTCGTAACAACAGGCTTGCACAGCATTTTAGGGTAGATGAAGTAAACTCGACGTGGCTTCTCTTCTCCTCAGATAATATGGTTATTCTTATGTTAAGACTCCAATGCAGTTTCTTACAGCAGAGAGCAGCATCTTGCCTCTGTGCAAAGCTGCAGCTACAGCTGCTATCTTTTAGTTTTATTAACCTGAAGCATTACGCCCTCACTATTTTTGTGTCAAGCACTGTTTGAAGAAAGTGTGTTTGTTCTGTAGGAAAAGAAAAAGATTGTATCAGCAGTTGTTTATTTACAAAACTGTGGTCAAAGGTACATTTATTTAAGCAATACTTACTGGTGGTGTTTTACATTCAAAGAAGTATATACAGTATATTTCACTCTGTAAACTACCACTTCCATTTAATCGCATTTGAGACTGCTAATGTTATTGTCCCCAGAAGGCAAAATGATTCTAAGCTAATAAAATAATTTTTAGCTCACTGGATAATTAATGTTTGAAGCCCCTTTCTATACACTATACAGCAAGATACTAAAGAAAACCCCAAACCTACATTCCTAAGAATAAAAACTGAAGTTAACTAGCCGAAAGGAAAAGGATTTAGTAATGCCTGTACTTCACCATATTCTCCGATGAAGTATTTTTCCTTTGTCTATGCTACAGCAGCAGCAATTTTCAAAAATTCATCTTTTTCATTTAAGTATCTTCAGAAAGCTACTGATTCTCAATACAATCTGGAATCGTTTCAGAGGGTTTTTTGCTTATTATAGTTTAAAAAGGGGTCTACAAATTTGAAAAGAGCATGACATAGAGTCATATTCAGGATGATTTCTGTGCACTCAGAAGGAATGCAAGCGTTTCCGTAATGATGGAAACTAAAGAGTAATTCTGTCGTTCTCCAGTGTTTATTCTTTACTAATACAGAACTGACATTAAATTTTCAATCACTTTTTCCCCCAGAAAAAAAAATAGTTGAACGCTATGCATCCCCCTCTTGATACCTTGTATTAGATCATTAATTTCTCAACATAAGTTTGAAGACCAATGATTTTATGTCTGCTTCTTAAAGAAGGTGGATCACTGAGGAACCATTTGTGGTAAACCCTTTGGCATAAATTATACTACTTCATTCTCAGGTGACTGCATACTCCTTTTGGCAGTTAAAAAACCCTCTTAACTTCTGAAAATCTGCATGGAAAAAATATTCTAATTACAGCCTATTCTGAATTATTCATATTTTATCTGAAATGTTCTTTTTTAACTCCCTTATTGGCTATGATGGTAAAATAAATAAATAACAATTACTTAATTTTTCTCTTTCCTGTCTTCTTGACTGCAGAATACATGCTGACTTTGTGCACTGAAGACCACTCCTATTTTGTCATAGGTATATTCCATGCACCTGAAAGTCAACACATAAATTCTTGCTCCACTTCTCTTTTCTACCATGTTCACATATAACAATAACGTTACAGCTTGGCTCCTGTCACATAAAGTGAGATTTAAGTAATCAGCAGTCAACCGACCTCATCTGAAACCTAACCTGTCTGCCACTTTATTGGTGGTCTTTGAATTCTGTAATTCATCAGGGGCATTGGGGAAAATCAGCTGGCAGGTAGGCATCCCACTGGTTATCACCTACTGTTTATTAATTAAAAATACCAATTAACTAGTTTTGGCCTGTGATATACATGTGATCAGTTGTCTAATTGGCTTTAATATTAACAAATATGCATGTACGTCTCTGTTTTAGTACATTCATAGGGCATGCAGGCAGTACCAGGCAAGAAGTGGGCATTTTTCATTTACAGTGGCCTCATGACCACTTCCTCTGCTACTTTAGGAGAGCCGAGGACTACTGACAATCAGAAACACCAGTCAGAGGCTAATTTTTTGCTGCAGGCGTTGGTATCTCAAATGGGGATCACCAATTTTCTTCCGCAGGCATGGCCAGAAAACTGGTGGAAAGATGCATAGCTAAGCAGGCCATTCTGTAGCACATCGCTTTGCATTTGAGAGCTAACATAACCTGAAGGAAATCAGCAAAGACGTAGGAAAAATACTGTTGCATATCAGAATTCTAGGGTTTCTTTCTGACTGAAGAAAATGTCAATGGGGAAAAAACATAGTCCTTGGGAGAGGTGAAAGCTAATGTCTCTTTCAGTGGGGCTAAAAGGTGTTGCTACCCTTCACGTGAAAAACAAAGTGAAGAAAAACCATTCGGCTCAGGCCTTCTTGTGGTCAACACCTCTGATTTACCCTCCCTGATAAATACAATTAAAAAGTTGGCAGTTGAGTAATATGTATCCGTCTACTAATCTTTGTTTGAGTTCTCTACTGATGGTCATTGCAGTTTTCAGTAAAGTAAGATCCCAGGGAATGTCATTAAGTTTTGCACTCTCCTTTCTTCTCTGTTTATAATACATTTGCATAAAACATATTTTTTGGAAGGTAGACAACAGGTATTTTTCAGAATATTGTTTAGGTTTGTGAAATTTTCTCAGAGAAGGTGGTCTTTTTGGCAGGTCTGGATTAGCTGATCAGACTAAAGGTGCCGGAAGATCCTTCTGGCTTGTAGTCGTGGAAAGCATGACATCTGCAAAGGATAACACTGTTCCTTCTGGAATTTGGGGGAGGAAATATGACTGGCATTAAATAGGTGCAATAGATATGGGAGCAAAATGCAAATAATATAAAACCCTAAAAAAGTAATGAAAAGAATTACATAAACACTGACAAAGTGGGTATCTGAAGTAATTATTTTTGGTGTTATTTATTCATATTATATAGATTTAATTGAAAACACCTAAACCAAACAATTTTCTCCTACACAATTAAATAAAGCATTTGACATATCTATCAACATGATGCTGCATTAAATTACTTCAAAAGCAGTGAAACTGATACACTTTTAGTCGATGGCATGTCAAGTGCATGAGGACTATTTCTGAAGGTAAGCGTGACTGCTGAACTGTGATTTCTATGCCTTTACATTTTATGAATGCAATCCGAACAGTTACAACAGGCAGTGTTTGGTCTGTGGAAGTCAACTGACTTTAGGCAGGCTCTTCACAGCCTGAGATACAGACAGCTGATACAGAGAACGTCCTGAAAAACAAAACTGAAGCTTAAATTGTAAACCCTAAACTCAGCACATAGTCCAAATTTCAAATACAATTTATGGTGCTTTGCCTTTCTAATTTTTCACTGTTTAGCACTGGCCTGAAAACAGATAGAAATAGGGCTAAATAAAAGTAATTTTTAAAATAGTTGATCCTAGAGAATTCTTTATTTTCTTCATGAAAATAAAAGGGGAATGACAAACACATCTTTGAGCTTCTAGTATTTACTATTGCAATTAAATTATTGCCATTATATTGATAGCAACAGACAGAAAAGTTTCTTGTTAAAATTGCTATTTCCACTTTCTTTTTCAAGCAAGAGATTTGCTTAAGTTCCACAGAGAAGAGGAAAACATACAATTTGCTCCTTTGTATTCTCTCTTTTCCTGTTTCTCTACAACCTTTCTCTACAACCTTTCTCTTTCAGGTTTTCAACCACACCTGAATTATCTTATATACAACAGAAAGAATATACAGATGTAACAGGAGAGTCAGCCTGTGCACCCCAACCACTATGATCAAGCCTATCAACTACATTATAGAAGAGTTTACTCTTTCTGAACTGTTATGTTCTGTTTTAGAGATATCTTTTCATCACTGAAGAAAACATCAAAAGATTTTAGGCTTTGACATTCATATCCAGGGTAAGTTTCAGTGTCTTTCATCAGCCACTGAACCTGGATTAGCACCAGAAAGTATTTAACAGTCTCTACCTGACTACAGAAGAAACTGAGGGACCTTTGGCTTAGCAAGAATCTATAAAATGTGATTATTAATTTCAAGATATCACACATTTAAAATGGAATTCTTCAGCGTTCTTTGGGAAGGCTGACTCTAAAATGGTGAATTGATGAAGAGCTGATGAAAAGTCCAACTGAAGATAATGTCAAAATCCAGAAACAAAATAACTAAAATAATAGTTATGAAGGACAAGCTGGGAGAGCCAATTTAACAAGTTAAGATGGGCTTGTAAAAG
This sequence comes from Balearica regulorum gibbericeps, assembly GCF_011004875.1. Classification (NCBI taxonomy): domain Eukaryota; kingdom Metazoa; phylum Chordata; class Aves; order Gruiformes; family Gruidae; genus Balearica; species Balearica regulorum. Next base: position 59,227,846 of record NC_046186.1, read on the forward strand.
TTTCAGGTCAGAAAGGAAACACTGCTTTTCAATTTAATTTCCAAATATTACCCTTGTTCCAACTTACAATGTATTAGAGGAGTGCATAAAATTAGTTTTTAAATTAATCTCTTTCTTTATAAAAACATAGAACAAAATGTTTACTGGTTTGCAGTTCAGCAGCGATGGCCCCAAGCTTGGCCTCTTTTTAGTCACTGAAATGTTTTCAAGAAACCCACATAATCTGGAAGCAAAAGTGACCAAATAATGTCACTGAAATTGCCTTTATTCAAAAACACTGCAAAGGTTGTTAATTTTCTTGAAGATGTCAGACCTGGATGGTGGGATTTTAATTGCTCAATTTTCTCAGCTCTTATCATCGGTATCAGATGATGTATTTAGTTCCAAAACCCAGTTCAGTACTGCTGGAAAACTGGGAAGATGCTGTGCTGCAGATGAAGCCAGGAAACACATCCAGTTCACAAAATGAACTAATGTATGCTTAAAACCCACAATAGTTAAAAAGTGAAAAACATAAAATTCTTGAAATATTATTTGAAAATAAACAAACTGCTTGTAGAAAATGGATAAAAAACTCCTGCAGCTTTTGAACAGGCAAAACATGAAAATCTGTCTATCAGGCACAGAATTGTCTTTTTTATAAAGCTGCATGTGCATGGCAATACTAAAAATTCCAACTTTTCAAGAAATCATTTACAACATATCTGCATGATTCTTTTAGCTATTTAAATGATATTTCATAATAGCATTATATCAGAACATTATGGATTGTGTCAGACAGAAAAGGAAAACAGTTGTTCAAAATCAGAAACACAATGTGAGTTTGCAGTTTTCTATGATTCACTGTAATGTAATTATTAATCCATGTGTTAATACAAATTAAATAATTTAAACAGTTGTGATTTTTATGAAATTTAGTAATTTAGTGAATTTATAAAATAATTTTGTCCATTGCAATGCATAATGTACAGCAATATATTTTTTCTTGTTCTACAGTATTCCTGTATTAAAATTATACTATTCAAAAATTATGTTTACAGAAGTATTTACTGACAGAGAGATTAAAGTATATATTCAAGGAGAAATTTTAGCTATTGAAGTTCATGTTTGTTCAGTAAATGAAAACCTATAATTTAACATTTTTACATTGGACCTCTGTTGTCAATTGCTTGCAGTAACTAAGGTCATAAATTTTTCAAAACATAATAAAAAAGGAAATCTAGGAAATAAGTAGATTTGAGACAGCACTTTAAATGATTATTTTCTGTGGCTAAAACCAAAGAATAGTCCACTTGAAATACCAAACTATCAGAACCAACAAAAGTGTAACAGTATTAGCCTTAATAATAGATTTTATTATTCGGTCATTGTCTATATAGTAAGCAAATGACTACAGTTACTAGTCTTGAGTCTCAGTATCTGTCCTTTTATGCATATCACTGCATAGTTTCAAATTTGTGTGATGTATTTTAATAGTTTTAGACCTATAGTGGAAGTACTTTTGCAACTCCTACAGTTTGTAAAATGCTTGCCCATACCAGTTTCCCACAGACAGTCTGAGATTGCAAGGCCCAATTCTCAGCTCAAGTAAGGTCCAGTGGAGCTACTGATTTATCCCAGCTGTAGATTTGAATCTGTTGACATGCTGAATTATTGTTGATCCCAATGCAAGTTTCTATGTGTATATTATGAGCATTACAGTATACGACCCTATGTAGCTCCTGAGTCATAGCCCTTTAGTTAACTGAAAAAACAAATGTTTACTTCTAGCGGTGCTGCTGAGCCATTAACTGTCATTATTATTAAATTGCAGAAAAAAACCCTTATGTTTTTGTGTGCTTATCCATTCACAGAAAAAAATGTTAAGATCCCAATTTTAAGATCTGCATTGCTGTTGACGATTAATGGCAAGTGACAGTCAAAGCTGAAAGAACAAAGCATGATTTTCAAATTTCTGACAGAGTATGAAGAACTGGCAAATCTTAAATTCTCTCCTGCTGTCAGATATCATACTTCTATTTGGACTACATTTTGTGCATATCACAAAATTAACTAAAATACCAAATCACACAGATTTAAGAACATACTTCAGTAAAACTCATTCATATCTGGGTGCTGATAATTTTGAATATATTAAAATAAAGACAATATATTTATCTTATTGATTTAGCATTTAAATTTGCAAACATCCCATAGGCCAAAGAAAACAAAAAGCTAATAAATATGCTCAAAAACTCCATACCTCAGTATGAAATCCTGACCCCTTCTCCAACTAAGTACACACAGTCCAAATACACTGAGAATGCCAAGCTACAGGGGCCCCTCGGTGGGGAAACCTGTATTTCAGTCAGCAGCATCCGTTAGCCAAAATAGAAGTGTAGGGACAGATGCTAGAGAAAGGATGACACTTCAAAGTGGTTGCCAATGTCATAACGAGTGTGTGCTTCTGCATACAGTTAAATCAATGCCATACTTGTACTAACGCAGTATTTTATCTGGATTTATGCACAGAACACGACTGTCACTCTACGGTCATTTGTGTAGGTTTATTGTGTTAATTAGGCTCGTGGTCGTGCAGTCCACCTAGGCCATTGGGTGTCACATCTCGTAGCAGGGTCACACAAGGCAATGAAGGAGAGAACAGGCATGTTGTACAACCCCCTTGAATTCTGCAGCAAATAAATTCTATCACACTTGGGAGACAACTGCCAACTTAAAATCCACTGGTGTCGGCCCGAGGCTTGTTTAGGCAGCACCACGCCAGCGCCTCTGACTGGTGCCACGTTCCCTCTGGGTTGGGACACCTCGACACGTGGCCGTGGCCAGGTTTGAAGGCCAGGTAAAGGCAGTCAGGAAACTGCCACGTCCATTTTCTTTCTTGTTGATTAAAAAAGGCCTGGGTGGAGGTTTGGGTAACTTGTTAAAGCCAGAGCTAAAACAGAGTTTCCGTTAGCTCCCGAGGGAAGCAGTTTGACATATTAGGTGCTTGCGAGGGGAACGACTGTCGCAGTGTCCGTCTGGGGCCCCGTTATAAATCTAGCACCAGCTCGGGGAGCAATGCTCGCCCCACGTACGGTACGCAACCTCCCCGACGAGACTGTGACTTCCGAGCCGGCAATCGCTGCAGTTGGGACTGACAGCCTCCGCCTGCCGGCGGCGAGGGCCAGGCCCAGCGCGCCCGAGGGGCTCGGGAGAGCCGCGGGCAGGGACCGCGTCTGGCGGTGCCTGGGGAACGGCACGGAGGGGCAGATCCGCAAGCGCAGGTGGGATGGCGCATCTTTTCCTTCTCAGCTTTCTCCGCGGCGGCTCGGCCGCTCAGGGCAGAGGCGCCGTGCGGCTCTCCCTGAATTACTACGATTTCATGCGGTTTCCAGAGAAACGCTTTAGCGCCACTGCCGTTCTGGCGGGAGGGGCCGCGCCGGCGGGAGCGGGGAGGAACGCGGAGGGCGCCCGGCCGTTGGGAAGTGCGTCACGGCCGGCGCGCGCCTGCGTCAGGGCGGCGGATTCGAACGTCGGAGGGCGGTTGAGCGGGAGCCGTTGGGCCCGTTCTCGGCGGCAGCGGCCTCAGCGGGAGGAGGAAGAGGAGGAGGATGAAGCGCACTGCGCCCCGCGGCACTTTGCGGAAAATAATAAAGAAGCACAAGCCTCAGTTACGCCTGGCGGCTAACACCGACCTGCTGGTGAGGAAGGAGAGGGGCGGGCGCCGAGTGCGTGGCCTGGAGTTGGGTGCGGGCCGCTCCGCCCCTCAGCGCTGGCCCCGGCAGCCTCCCGCCTGCCTTCTCTGGGCACCGGCGGGGTCAGGGCCTGCTCCAGGCAGCCGGCTGCCGTCCCCAGCAGCTCGGGCAGCGCGGTGAGCTCAAGGGCCGGATCGTCCAGCTCCACGAGTACTCCCCCGTGGAGCCTGGGCTCGTAGCGCAGGGCCGGGAGCAGTTGTGCTTTTGGCCATGGCAGGCAGCTGCAGCTGTTCTGGTTACCTAGGGGCAGGTGTCCCTAAATGGGGACACTTTGTCTTTAAATGTTTTATTGCTTGAAAGACACGGACCGATGGATTGTGTGCACAGGAGCACTTCGGAGTTGCTGGGTGTAATGGGATGTCAAGTTACAATTAATGGTGTTTCTGCAGTGACCTACAGGCAGAGGGGAGGCAAAGTTTTTGGGGAGATAAACGGTTGGTTAGTCTAATAAAATACTAACAAGTAGTAATTGCAGCTTTCTGCTTTACTGGTAGCTAGTGTATTGTAGATTTTGGACAGTGAGTTTGGGGATTCAGGGACAGGCTGGTGCATTGTGTCACTACATGTACACACTGCTGTTCAGAGTTTGATGTAGATGGACTGAGAAATAGGAATTTGGATTATGTGGTGTAACATGCAGATGTTTGTTGTTTATGTAGAGCAGTTTTGGTATCCAGATACCAATGAGCTGAATTGTGATTAACGAGTTGTTAAGCTGTTAAGGCATCTTGAACAATCATATTTTTGTGGAAGGCCATCTAAGTAATCTCTGTCCAAAACTAAGGATTGATAAGTCTTGTTAGTAATGTAATGAGGAGAGTAAGGTGTTGGGATCCTGTTCATGGTTTAAAAACACCTGCCATAAAGCTATAGGGATAACAGACCCATATTGAACAAGTTTCAGAAAACTGAGGCTAACAAAGCTGGATTCCTTATGACCTGCAGTAAGGGATTTGTGGTACAGGAAGGGTTTGTCTCACCAAGAAATTACTCTACTACAGCAAGGAAACCTGACCTGAAGAGAGCTTGTGGTAGCTGCCATACTGAAAAAATAAATAAATCTGTGCATTAAAAAAAAATTCTTTGAAGTGACATAATAGGCTTAGCTTCCTTGACTGTCATGCCCCCTTGTTTTCAAATGTGTGTGTGATTCTCAGAGCATTAATGTATACTGTATACTAGTATGGTCTCTGACTTGAATTGTAAGTCTGCGTTTCATGTATATAAAAGTTGTGTTTTGCAGCATCTTGAAGGTTGGTATCTGGATACATGAAGCTAAATATAAATATGCGAAATTAAAAAATATATAATAAGATTAATATCAAGGAATGTAGTAGTTGCACGAGAGGATTTACATTTGAATGTAAGCAATACGTATTTTTTTCTAATTGGTGTAATAAAAATATGATATCTTCCTACCGCTTTTGCTATCCTTGGAATATTTGATGGACTAAGGACCTGGCCCCTTGCTACTCATCATCAGACCCATTCAAAGCTTACTCTGGAATGCAGTAGTCAACTAATCAAACTTATGCAAACACTAATAAAATGTTTTGTAGTTGTTAGTAACAGTTGGTCTGTGTTTCCATGGTCATGTTAATTTGGCGGTAGTGCAGCTGTCTGAAAAGGGGAAGTGGGACATCCCTCCAAATATTGGCCATTGGTTCTCATCATCTTCTTGTCCTGGCACTAATATTCTGTGGGCTGCAAAGACAACCATTGAATTGAATTGACTGAAACTAATGAACAACAACAATCTGATCTAGCTTAAAATATGGCTATGCAAATACTCATTCCAACACAAAGGATGAGATGAGAACGAATTTTAATAATGTGGAAGCTTAGATTCTCTCTTCTGGTGATGCGAAATTAAATGGCCTTTAATGTAAGGAGGCTTGGCTTTTTTGTTTTATCTTTGAACAGGAATGACCAGGGGTGGTGATTGTCCATGATGTTCTTCATCTAGGCATGTGACTAACAGCTCTTTAGCTCTTTATTTCTATGAATAAATAATCAACACATCTGGAGTTTTGCTTTATTTTAAAAAAAAAGGGGGGGGGTAGGGGAGTTTAGTCCTGCAGTTAACCAAGTAAAAACTTTTGAGAGTATGTTTTTTAGTGTCTCTTACTTCCTACAAACCTCGTAAGAGTGATTGGATTGCATACTTTAGAAATTTATATAGTAACTGTCTTAACAAGACAAAACCATATAAATTTTGAGAAGAGTGCTTGTGTCTTCTGCAGGGAAATAGGAGAATTGGCTAGTTCAGTTTCTGGGCTAGCTTCCTGAATGATCCAGGCTTTATGTTTGAATCTACTGTGGTACTTGGCCAGTCCAGTGAGAAGGTCTGCCTACCTGGCTTGTGACATAATCAGATTGTTTTCCTTTTCCTGACTTCCAGCGATTATTTTTCCTCGATAAACCAATGTTGTCTATGTGTTCATTAAGTAATAAGTTTGGAAGATGTAAGAATTCAGACAATTTTGTTAAATACCTGAATGGAGTTTCTTCTTCACTTTTCAGATTCTTTCGATCAAGTCTCTTTTTGAAATCTGAAGCTTTGTCAGAACCTATTTCCTAAGTGCTAACATCTTTCTCTGTGTATAGCGTAGCTAACAAATTTCATCAAACTTTCTCAAGAAGCTGCTTTTTGAAGGAGTGTTATAATGTCTGTAGGTGAAGAGATAGGAATAGTGTTTAAGGTTTTTCCAATGCTCTTAGTACTCAATTATTTACCTTTTTGAAAATAAGAGGTAAAGATTTTGGGACTGAAGTTCAGATATTCCCCCCTCGATGGTCTGAGAAGAAAAAGCTGCAAACTGTTCTAGTTTGAAATTACAGAAGAAAAGCAGGAACTCAGCTGCTTGTTTTATGCTAGAAGAGCAGGTTTGTATTTACATTGCAGAAGAAGCTTAAAGTACTGCATTGAATGACCCCTTTTTCTTAGTTATCGGCATAGAATGACAAATAAGGCTATTGAAGGCAAATTACCAGTCTAAAGAATTGTTCTGAAGTTATGGCAGCAAAAGAAAATTATGGAGCTTCTCCCCAGTATTCATTAGTTCTGTTGAACAGGTGTGTGGAAGTTGCAAGCAGTGTTGTGAGTTTTTACATACACTCTTAAAAATTTACAACCTTTCTTTTATAGGAACTAAGCATTCTGTTGTGTAAGGTGGGTTTCACGAGTAGTTCAAAACTGTTTTTAAATTTTATGTGGAGGGACAATAATCTAATACGTAGTAAAGCAGTATCTTTAAACAAATGTGGTACCACTTAGGTACTTCTCAGTAACTGTCCCATTCATGATATTCAGTCATTCTGCCTTTCGTTAGCCTTTCTCTGTTGCCTTGAATAATCTGGAATATTTATTAACATGTGTGCTCTATTGTGCAATGTTCTGATTTTAGTTATGTGATTATGTTTAAATCTATAGGAGTTCAGGGGAAGCTTCTCCACATGTAGCAATTCACTTTGAAAATAGGAAAATAAAGGTACAGTGATTCTGAGACAAGATGCAGTTTTTAAAGGCAGTTTTAAAATTAACACTTTTACCTTTGGGTATCCCAGCAGGAGGACTTGCAAACGTGGAAGCTTTTGTTCCACCTCCCTCTTCTCCTCCAGGCTGTTTCCAGAAATCTAACATCCATGTTGATAAGCTTAATAATGAGAGTTCTAAAGTTAAACACTATTTTAGTGCCTCTGCTTGATTCTGTCGGAGATTATTTCTGTGTGAATAACTAAAGACTAGTTTAAAAATGGCTTTGATATTTTGCTGAATAAATCTGCAAGAACATCTGCTTTTTGTGTAGCAGATGCTTCCAAATGATGCCAAATATTATGTAAATTTATCTATTGCACACTGGCTTCATTTAGTTCAGGAGATTAAAAAAAAACAACTAAGTTTCTTGTCATGTGAACACTGAAATGCATGTCCTCTAACAGATTGTTTGTGCTGCAAATCCACTGCCAAAGTATTTCCTATAAGCTCTAACTTGTAACTTTCCTTGTTATATCTTTCTAGGCTTTGCAGATCAGGTATGGCAGAATAAGTATATCGCCTAATTCATATAAATAAAATTTTCATATATTTCAGTAATATTTTTCTGAGCTCTTGATTTAAGAAGTATTTTTGTACACTTTACATAGCAAAGTTAATATTGTTTGAAAGTTTAATTTACAAAAGGTGCAATTACCAATTTTCAGGTTGGACTATTAAAATAGTTCACATAATGCCTGTATAATGCTAGAGATTTGTATTATAGGTCCCTTATTACACAGGGGTGCTTTTGGCTGGTAGTGTTTAGACCAAGTTGGAGCAGTTCCTTGTCTGCTGAAATTTTTGCTGCTTCTGTACTAGCAGAGCAGCGTTCTGTATCGAACGGAATACTGCCCTATTGGTCCTTTTCATTTAAAAAGGTTAAGTAAGTGATGAGCTGGGAAAAAATGGATGGAACCTCCTGACATTGGAGAGTTTCTTGGTCTGGAGAAATTAATGTCAATGCTCCTTTTCACTGGAAAGAGGCAGAAGTCCTTGAACTTGTCTATGGTCCATTTGGTGATAAGGCAGGGATGAATTTGCTGTTCATTAAAAGTCTGGCCATTGTAGTCACTGAAAGCTGACTATATTTACTAGCAAGCAAAAAGACTCCTCCTTATTCTCTGATATTTATGTTTACATTTTATTATAAAAAACTGCTAATAAAAATCAATTTCATTTCTCTTATATCAGTTGTTTGTATGATCGTTTGTAGAGCACCTTTACGATTTAAGTATACTAAATGAAAACTGTATTTACAAGAGTCTTGCAGTAAGGAATTTCTTGGGAATTTATTAAGTCTTGAACTGAGTGGTACTTTGTTTTCCTGAGAATACCTTTCAGGAATTTGGAAGCAGCCTAATATGTGAATCCTCTGTCTCAAACAATGAAGCTTTAAAAAAACCAAACTGTGTTTAATCAGTTTGAGTCCTTCTTGATTTTTTTTTTCTCCTTACCTTCTTTAAAGGTACATTTGAACTTCTTACTGTTTCTCCATCGGCTAGCAGAAGCAGCCAGGACAAATGCTTTTGAGAACAAAAGTAAAATAATTAAACCTGAGCACACTATAACTGCAGCAAAGGTAATAAAGCATTTTAAATATTTTTCTTTTTTGTTTAATGTAAAATGTATTATGACAGCATATACAAAATTTTTCTGTTAGTATTGGTATGTTTTTATTTATAATCCAAAACGTGCAGAAATGTAATGTTCTTTATCATTAGCATAATTCACTGTTACCAAGACATCAAATTAACTATCCTTGCCCTATTAAATTTAGCCCTATTTTTCTTGATTATTCCATGTTTAAATTCATAGTTTCAATATATGGGTAAGTCTACACAGTAGTGTACCAGCAACCGTCCATGGACTGAAAGCTCAGGGAACAGGAGCAAATTCCAAAGTTGGAGGATCTTTATTTCAGATGATACTATATCAAGGAAACATGCTGTCTTAACTTCAGTAATACAAATGAAGCTTTATGGAACAAGTGAGAAATAATTCAAAGAGGTACAGATATTTTACACCTTCGGTCCTTATCCGCTTAGTCTGAAAATGTTTGCAGTGGATTCTTACACCATTGTGTGGAAACTACTTGAACAAACAGATACTGTGTGTGATACTGTGTTCAGCAAGGGAAGAACTAAGGGAGGATTAAGCTGTGGATTGCTATCGGGGAAGTTCAGCCTAACCAAAATTGCTTATGAATGTCTGAAGGAGGAATCCTCTTCGTTACAGAGCATAGTAAGTTTTGTGAACATGCAAAAGAAGGGAAAGAGGAAGGTGTTATACAGCTTTCTCTCTCTAGAAAGAATTAGAGTACTGCCATAGTATGACTGAAATCCTTTTGTATTCTGTATGTAGCTCATCTCACTCGCTAGGATGTGTCTACTTTACCTAGGTTTCATGAAGGAACTCAGTCTCTTTAATTTGTTGAGTTATCTGCTCAACCACCTATTACTGCTGGGCAACTTGGAAGAACACAACTCAGTGCTATCTGATATTTGGGTCCTGTGGCTTCTGTTTATCTTCAGGTTTTGTTTTTTTTTTTCCTCTGGTGAAATGTTTAGTTTGATACTTTCTATTGCTATAGTAACAGAAATATATACAGGATGTGTAGGGTAGCCAAGTGAATGTTACAGTTGGAATCTTACACATTTGTAATTTCTTTTTAACTGCAATCTTAACATTATTTGAACATTTTTGTGCTCCATTTATTTTTTTTAAGATGAGAAGAAAGGAAAAACTGCCTGTATTTTAATAATGTTAACACTTAAATGGTCCCACTTGGGCTTTGAAGTTCATTTTTCAACTTAAACTCCAAACCAAAAAATGTCCTTCCAAGGGTCTGGGCACTCTTGATATAGAAAGAAATAAGGCATTACAAACAAAAATTGAGCATAGTAGCTGTATAGTTGCAAATTATTTTTTTTTCTTTTTGTCTAGGTCTAATGGGGTAAGAGCTTCAAGAAATCTGAGGGCTTGAGAGTGCTATTGCCATTTCTCAGCATTCATTTTTTAAATAAGCCTTTAATTTTACAGAATTCTTGGTTATTAATGTTCCTATTTAAAAAAAAAAATACTTTCTGGTATGGCATTTTTCTGTATGCTTTTGCTTTATTTCTAACCTTTTCCCTAGACTTTTACCCTTGGTGACTCTATTCTTGGAAACAGATTGTTTGGCTAGGTGAACCTTTGGTCTGAGTAGCATAGCATTTTGGATCTCTTACTGCTGCCTGGATTGTAGTGATAAAAGCAGTGATAAATATACTTTTTTCTTTTTGCAGGTTATTTTAAAGAAAAGCAGAGGCTAGAAAACAGACCACTGGAATTTCAAAGCATGTTTTTCTGTGTGTTCTTACTAACGTGAGATCCTGTGAGCCAGCTTTTGCACTTGTGGAAGTATTGAGTTTTATTGATGTCTATCTCCTGATTCTGAGTATCTTGCTGTTTCTTTAAAAATACATTGTAAGATTCTTAAATTATTTTTTTTCATACACTTCATGCATAACTTTAAAATGTGTGTCACTTGTCATTTAAGACTTAGATGTACCTTATTTCTTCCAAAATAACAGAGGAATGCCTATACCATAGTCACTCTTCATGTATGATGTGTCATTTATTATTAGGAGTATGAAACTTTTAAAGGAGAACAGTAATAAAAATGCAGGTTTCACTAAATCCATTATAGATTATACAGTTCAAAGCAGATTTACTAGCTAAACAAAATCTTGGCTTTCAAAACAATCACTGTAGAAACTAGTGTATTAAATTTCTTGGCTTCAATTTATTTATAAATGTCTTAATATTTTTTAAATTACTTTGAAAAGTAGGCTAAAACTTGTGTATTCTGGGGAAAGAATACATATTTTGTATTTCTAAATCATGCTCTGAACTGTTAAGCTGGCCTATTGTTTGATATGGTATATGAGACAAGTCGGTGGTCTCTAATTCAGTTGGTGTGGACAGATGCACATTATGGAAAAGAAAAGATCTGGCACAGCTGATGTTTTTGAAGTTAGATCCTGTACAAATGGTGAAGATAAGTTGGCGTGAGTGCCAAGCTACCTCCTCCCCCGTTTTGAGTGTCATTCTAACTTGTCAGAAGTCTGGAAATGTACATTTTATGAAAATATCTATTTAATTTAAAATCATATTCCATTCCTAATCTGATATTTTTAAATGATTGCTGAATACTTTGCTTAATAGATCTTGTAATAAAGATATAGTCAAATCTCACAGTTTGAGCTGGTAATACAGTTTTGTGGAATATGTGGTAACTGATCCTTCATATGCACCATGAGCTATTCTTAAAGAATTTTTAAAAACATTATGTATTCAGTACTCTAATTTTGTTTAACATGTTACTGAGTATATTCTAGGAACTCAGCAAAAAAGAATTGCAACTTGTAAATATTTTTGTAGTCTAGGGAAACTGGAGCAATGCCAGAACTTCAAATTTCACATCATGTCTATGTGCTTTTTAAAATCCTTTACAACCTGTGAAAAGTCATCTTTTTACAGTATGCAGAAAGGAAGGATGACTCTTCTGCTTTACTTAACTCATAGGGCTTAGTTCAGTCTGCTTCTTGTAACGTTGACTAGATTCCTTATTCTGCATTTTCTTCTCTTACTCCCTTGGAATCCACAAAGAACTCAACGTTCTCAGGAATAAGAGAGATCTGACTAGGTATTTATATTTTTCTTTGTAATTACTGCCTGTGATATAACAATTTTATTGGAACACTAGATTGTTCTTTCTTAGTAATGTTTTATCTTAATTTTTCCTGACATCTTTTCTTATAGTCTTGTATAACCACATATCTTTTCTCATTGTACAGTAGTTTGAGTGCTTTACCTTCTTCTGGAACTTGTTTTGATATCTGCTTAAACTTCTTTTTTTGCTTGCCTAGGAGCAAGATCCACTTTGAGCTTAGTGGAACGTTCTCATTCTCATGTAGTAGGTGGATGATCACCCACCGTTGGGGGGGGGGGGGCAAGGAAAGGTTAAAACAAGCCATCAGTGTACTTTTAAAATATTTTATGCAATGTTCTTGGCCTGTATTAATGGTTAAAAAGGTGCCTTTTTTTTTTTTTTAATATAGGAGAGGGACTTTTTTAATAAGCCCTGAGAAGTTTGAGTCAGAATGTGTCCTGTCACTAGATTGCCAGTACTTTGTGAATGTTTCATAACAGCTAAAGCAGGCAGGTATTCAGAAGACCTGAATAGCTTGGCAGATATTGAGGTTTCTCTTAAACTTTAAATAAATGCTTAGTGAAATTAATGTGGTTGATGCAGTGTGTTTAAGCATTCAGAAATATGCAATGCTATTATATTTTGCTAGTATCTTCTTCTTGAATGTTCACCATAAGGTTAATCGTATTTGACAGCTCTTCTGTACTCCTCCATGTATATACACAGGGTCTCTACCCAGTACTCCTTACTGGGTTATTAAAATCAAAACTCCTTACAGCAGTGTTGTCTGAATACCCATGAACACTTCCAATTAATATAACTTTGTAGAATATGCTAATAATCTATTTTCTGATAGTGAATCTTTATTTAATGACAAAACATCAAAGCACATTGTTCTAGAAAATGTCTTTAAACTAGATCTGTGGTAGAAGGCCTAATAAAGTTGGATTCTCTTGTTTTAATTCCTGCGATGATCCTCTGCTGTTAGGAGGAAAAAGACAAGGATTACTAGGGGAAGGGTCATGCTGATGCCATAATAAGGTGCTCTTCTACTCAGCTGAAACCTTGAGAAATTTAGTGTTCAGAAACCATTGAGACTATTGACTCACTGTTGAATTTCCTCTGGTTTTAAAGGTAAGATTCAAGAGATTTTGGGAAGGAGAGGTGCTCAGACAATACAATTATGACTCTTCATTTCCTCAGGAAAGCAGGATAGAATGCCCAAAAAATTAAAGGCACACTAAGACATTATCCAGTTTTTCCATTCTCTTGTCTTTGCAGCTTTCCCATTGTTCATCTATTACACATCCTACCCTGCTCTTTCATTGTGACCATCAATGATAGAGGGGAAAAGTCAATATGAAGAAACAGAAGAATTTGGCAAAAGTACTTCTAGTGGCCCTTGTCTTGGTTTTCAGCTTCATGTGTAGCTAATGTTAGTCCCTGGGCCAGTGAGTGGTATCACAAGTGATTAAGGCACAAAAGAAGAAGAAAAATGTTTATTGATAAGCAGGTGACTATGAGGGAAGAGAGTGTTTTTCCTGATGGGGTGGTGCTGCTGCTATTTTTTTCATCTCATGTATGGAGTGACTGACAAAAGAGGATTTGCCAACTTCGAATAAGCCTTCTCATGAGGAGCGTGCACTATTCTAGCTCTCACGGCCACATCATTTTGCTTGCAAGATAAGCATAGAGAGAAGATAGTTGTGAAAACTTTAAAACTCAATTCATGCATAGTTTTCTTTTAATTTGTAGGGCATTTAAGTTTAATATTTTCTGAGTGGCCTAAATAATCTGATTATTAGGTTTAAAACTATTTTAAAAGTGTGAATCTTAAGAATGGTATATTAGCGAAGGTTAGATCTGTGGAGAGATCTAGCTGTTTAACTCCTAATGGAGTCAACAGGACTATATGAACTTGTATACTTTTGTGGATCAGGGCTCAAATAATCACTGTTCTATTTGAATCTAAAATTATGTTGGATCATTAAGTCTGCTCTTTTGATCCAGAAAATCAACACAGATGCTAGAGAGGACATTTATGCCTTAGACTTTTGTTGTGCTTGTATGTGGAGGAGTGCATGGTTGCTAAAAAAGAATCTTAAGTTGCTTAATGCAAACATTAAATATTCTTTGGTTATAGTGATACAGTAAAGGAAAAAAAAAATCAGAAATATGTATGCTGTGACAGGAAAATTCTTTTTCTAGCCATAAGGTGGGGATAGAGCAAAAACTCTTTTTCTTCCCTGCAGTAACTTCCCATTAGAGAAAATACTGTGTTTATTCCTACTAAAAAGTTGTGACACTTCCAGATATTTTTTTGAAGACTACCAAGCCTGCACTGCTGACATGTGTAGGGCAATTAATGTTTTAACATAATTCCCGTTTACATCAAAAAAGAGTGTTTTGCTGATCCAAGCTGAGAGGGTAAAAGTTAGATATGCGAGGCTTTGATGGATCTTGATTTTTCTTTCTTCGAAGCTCAATGTTGCAGCATCAGATAGGTTTGGGTTTGGGTTTTTTTAGTTGTAGGTCTATAGTTATTTGTACAACATAGCCTCGTTTTTAGAAACTGCTATGTTCTATGGGCAGTTTTATGTGGGAGGTTTTTCTACAGGACATTGCACATATAGCAACCTTAACTATAAAACATACTCGTGTTGGTGGAATTGCTTACTCAGCATTCCATTAGTCTTTTATCAGCTTAGAACAACTAATGATAGGGCATTGTAACTCCTAAATACATAGAGGTTTGAGGTGACTTATGATTATAAGTATATATTTAGAAGGTGTGACTTATATTTCAAATAAAAGTGCTGATTACAGTAAAACAAAATTTCTTATTCCAGAGCTGTAAACTATATGTCAAATTTAAGTTCTTCAGACTGTTTCAAAGTGCTGTGTATAGTCATTTTTCAGGTCAATATCCTATATATGTGTTTTGGAATATAGATTCCTTGATATGTTTTGATGGTACTGTACTTGTAGCTGTTGTGGTAGCCTACTTGGATATGATAGAAGAACATAATAGAACAAATTTCTTATATGTTTGAGTAGTTTTGGTTCTAGGGTGAGAAGATGCCGACAGCATTCTTGTACTAAATACAGAATTGCAGCTTTTTGAGGAAGTTGGTGAAGAATCTTCCCACCTGACAGCTCCTGGTTCTGCAGATGTAGTCAGTTGGAATTCATTCATTTAGTGTTTGGTGAACAATGTTGGGGGTGTGTCAGTTTCTTTGCAGTCCACATTCATCAATTTCACACGGGCTTTGCTACGTAATACTCTCCTGTACGCTGGGTTATTAATGTTATCCTGACCAAACTGCTGAAAGATCTTTTCGGGTCATTTGATACCTGTAAGATCAAGTTTCTTACTTTCCTGGGGGAATGATTTCAGTGTGTGGAGAACTTGGTAGAGCGTAGAAAAACACCTAAACAGCCCTAAAATTACTTCTGGTTTACAAAAGAAATGTAGACACAGCCTTACTACTGGGTAATAATGTGATTGCAGCAGTTAAATAAAACCAAAAGCACTTCCTACAGGAGTGGCTCTTAACCTCCTAGCACTAGGTCAGGCTCTACAGAAACAGAGACTCCTATTTTGTTTCCTAAGTGTGTAGAAAGCGCAGAAAGATGTATATTTTGGCAATTGAACAGATCCTGAATCAAAAATTATAAAGGGCAAACACTTCCAAATAAATGTAATAAAGATAGGGTTGGATTAGCTGGAGATTCTAATCTCTTATATCAGGTTTAAATTGGTCTAATTGTATTTGTGCTAACCAGTAAAATTGACAGCCTGGTGATTTTTTTCATTTGTTTAACTTCAGTAGGTAAGTACACACACAGATTAGAACTGAAATCAGTTTTAATGAGATTTGCGCAAGTTTTATAAATAAACCAGATAAAGGAAAACATTTAAGTAACATGTAAGCCAGTTTTTAAAATTCTACGGCATAGTTGAAATCTTAGTACAAGCAACCCTCTAGTTCTAGCTGTTGGATGGTACTCACAGGGTAAAAGTTAAAGTTAACACACTGGTGGGTTACATTTAAACATGTTTAAATTTTTTATTCTTTAGTTTGTTTTCACACTTCAGAGAAAACTATGTGTGTAAAATGCTGTTTCCAAAATTGGTTAGCTCTTTAAATATTACTAATTTCTGAAGGTTGGTTAGCAATTAAAAATGAATTAAAGATAGACCCTAATTTAAAGAAAAGAGGGGGGAGCAGTAAGGAAAAGGGAAAGGTAAGCGTGCGATATAGTAAATCATTGGCCAAGCTTAATGATGTTTCTGTAGTTTCACAATTTGTTTTTCACAAAGTTTCTATTGTGGGTTCCCACACTTTCCAAATTTAAAGGGTTGTGTTTGGGGTGAGTAAGGTAGTAGTTTTCTTGTAGTCTAAGAAACAATGTTCTTCTAAAACTTTTTCCAGTGAAGTTAGTGCTCTGTCTGTTCAACCTTAACTTCAGCTTACCTAAGGTTTTCTGGGATATGGAATATCTTCCTAAATTGTCATTAGAGTTCCACACGGTAATTAATTTTGATGGTACTTTTCCTGTTGCCTATTCTGGAAGTTTTTTCCACAAATTCATGTGAGTAAACCTTGAAAAATCAGAAGTGGACAGAAGTTCATCTTGCTTGGTCGTAGAGTTTTACAGGAAACTTTTCCATGATTACTAAAATTTTGCAAAATATGTAACAGTACAGGTAAATTAACTTACCTGCTTTTCAGTGATTCCTCTTGATTTTGTTTTCCTTATTGTTTCCCTTTCCTTGTCTGGATAAGACTGGAGAGCATAGTGAAGTTTTGTTTTAGGGCAGCAACAACATTTAAAAATCCACTACTGCCAAGAGAATGGATTAACCGTCAATTTTCTTTGAAGGCATATTCTTTATGTGAATTTGGGCAATAATGCATTTTTCATTTAAATGTTTAAATGACCAAAAGGTTGTTCATCTATAGATGTTTGTCATAGATTAATAAGTGTGTATTGATCTATACGTAGCTGCAGAATTAAGAATGAGAATCTCTCTTCACCACTACTCGTGGGCTTTTTTGGGTTGGTTTCTGGGTTTTTTTTGGGGGGAGTGGGGTTTGTTTTTTAGTGGAAAAAAGGGAAAACTTCCAAAGATGGTTAACTTGATAAATAGGCCCTGTAGTTACTACAAGAATCCTTCAGCAGTCTGTTGGCTTTGAAATGTGTACTGAGTTAAGAGAATTTAAGGAAAAAGCTTCAAAGGAGCCATCAACAGCTAGGTGAAGCTTTCTTTACATCTCTCTGACAGAAGTTATAAAATGGGAAGGAGAGAAAAAATAGTTGGCAAAAACAGTTCCAAATAGGAAAAAAACACAGTCTAGCCCCATCACTGGTATTATTTCAGATTTATACAATGTCTTGTAGACAAATGATCTGAAATTAGTTTCACTCCACTGTCTCAGAAGATAGGTGTGCAGAAGAAAGCTTCAGTCTCCCAGTCAAGGCAGAATATGACACTTCCCCTGGTCTCACCTATTGTGGCTCTGTGGCGTGTGCTCTCCTGCTAGCCACAGGTGTGTGAAGTAAGGATCTAGTTGGGCAAATATCCAGCTCTTGCAAGAGACGCTGCTATATCCATAACATCCTGGGGGAATTTCTTTGGACATCAGTACTGGAAGGGCCTTGGTGTCTTTCCACATGATTCTATAGCAGGTATGCCTTGGAGAATTTTCTAGCTTTTTCTAACCTTTCCTGTAGGTTTTGCTGTGCTTTTATGGACATTAATATAGAATATTTTAATAAATTTGCTTTAGGTTATACTAAATTGTGAGTAAAATTCAAATATTAAATGTTCCCCAAAACCATTGGTCTTCAGGGAGAAACCAAACATAGGAGCTAGTATCCCTTACACAAGATTTCTGAAATATCATTGCTTACTTTATCCTGTTCACTTTAATATTTCTGTATATATGTAGCATAAACACAAACATTGAGATGGTGTAAGTAGGACTTAGGGTTTAATGAGACTTTTTGTTGACTGCCATTTTTGAAGTTAAGTCTCAACAAGGTATGGAATAACTTACTGGCTCAAGAAGGTGTTAATTGTAGTATAATTTTGTACCTACAAACACAAATTTTATTGTTAATGTTATTGTTCATGCTACCATGCTTTATGTTGAACTTATTTGCTAAACAGCTAGCTGGCAGTGCAGCTATAGCCAAGAGTTGGAAGAATAGGCAATATTAAAAACACAGGATGAGTGCAAGCACAGCAGTTTTACTTTGGCATATTATTTTCATGAACCTAGCATCTTTTGCAGGGTTTTCCTGGAAATAAAAAGAAAACACCTTTCCAAATCATCTTTACTTGGGTAGAATAGATGCTTAATTACACTGAACTTCTCCAAAACAAACGTTCATGTATTGACCTGAATTGTACCTTGGATATTTCTGCTAACATGGCTTTTTCCTACTTCTTGCTTGCCCACTTTCACTCGCAAGGGAAGAGTATGGGATAAGCAGGATACTCCTTTCTTGTAAGGAAAACTCTTCTAATGGCTCTTTTTGTGAAGTTCCTGGTGAAGCAGAAGGCCATGTACCTCTAAAATGATGTCTTAGAAATGTGGTGATTTACCAAGAAGGTATTATTTTGTCTCTACTAACTGTGGTTTAAAACATTTGTTCTGATGGGTAAAAGACCTTTTCTACATGTAGTGGATTTTATGTATACAACTTTAAAGAAACTTAGATTTTATTTTTTTTTATTTTACAGTTCAGAAACTGTAGGTATTTTCTAATGTATAAAACTCCAGATGGAGCTTAGACTACCTGGGGCTATGTCTTATTTTCTGAAGAACCCATCAATTTAAAATAGCAGGCTACTCTCCGGTTGAGAATGGAGAGGATTTTTGTTAGATTATTTTAAATTTGTGTTCAGGGTGCATTGGTTTTGTTTAGTGTTGGGTTTGGGGTTTTTTTTTTTTAACTACAGGGGCTAATAGATTTTTTTTTTTTTTTGCTAAATATTTGATATCATATTCCTTTATTCAAGCATGAAAATCCAATTATGACTCATCTCCCAGAGAAGTCTTCCAGTTTCCATAACTTTCCTAATATTCTTAATTTTGAAGACTAAGCAGAGTTTCTTCCCAGTATTTTCTGTTCCTCTTTTTCCAACCCCTAACTTCAATGCTAAAGAGAAGAGAGGGAGAGGGAGAGGATGGTTGCAGTGTTGCAGAACATTTACACTGGAACCTAAACAATAATACCAACAGGTACCAGGCTTTAAATAGTGAAAAGCGGTAGGTGAAGCAAATGCTCTATGTTCCTTATCAAACTTAGATGGTCCTTTGGGGAAAGAATTCACAAGGTGAACCTTTATTAGCAATGCTGGTGCTTTTGCTGAAAAATTGTGGAAATGTTTCGTATCATGTCCTGACACCACCACCCCTGTCCCCCCCCCAAAACCCCCCAACCCTTTTTTTTCTTATTAGCAAAAAAAAGCATCAGATCTAATGTAAACATGAACAAAGACAATTTAATTTCTTCTTTAGTGTGTTAATTATTGATTGAAAAACATTTTTTTTCATTTTCTTTGTATTTTTTTCTCTGAGGAATACATGTTCTTTTGAGAACTTCTAAAAATTAGAAGCTGAATGTTTAAAACTGTACCACAAATGGGACTTTAAAAATTGTACTAATATCAGTTTGTTAAAAAAACTAACATAAAGTTACTGCACAAACAAGCAAAGTACTCCTAATTGTAAAGAAATACCAACTTTTTTCAAGTTTTCTCTTGCAAATTCCATGTAAAATTA
This sequence comes from Balearica regulorum gibbericeps, assembly GCF_011004875.1. Classification (NCBI taxonomy): domain Eukaryota; kingdom Metazoa; phylum Chordata; class Aves; order Gruiformes; family Gruidae; genus Balearica; species Balearica regulorum. The sequence goes on from NC_046186.1 coordinate 59,247,610, forward strand.
TAGTGTTTGTTAAAAAGCTTGTGTATAATATTTTTAGAGCTTAGTAAGTTTAACTCTTGTCTGCATTCCTCTTGAAAAGAAATGTGGACCATGTTTGAGACATAATTTGTGTAACAAAATATCTTTATTTCTGAGTTAATTTAATTTTTACATGCCTCTGTTACAGAGGAAGTATACTTTTAATAAAAGTCATGTGTTTAGAGCAGTAATTTTTGCATTCAACATAAATTATTTTTATGTTGTTACTGTTTGATGTGAAGTCTACATTTTCTGTGAGTAAACTTCTTAGCAGTTACAGTATGGATCTCATCTTACTATATCAGTACCACTATGTTACCAATCACTATATTGGAAATAAATCTTTAGAGGTTAATATCAAATTTTGAGCAAAACTATGACTTTTAATACAAGATGCACTCTCAATCCTTTTTTACCTAGGCTTCTTGTACTATCCCTGGAAATGGAGAGAAAAACAAATTTTGATCTGTTCTTTTAATTTTCCATTTAAATAGGGTCTAGCCCCACATGAAACACTTTCCTGACCTTTAGCAATGTCAGAACATGAAACAGAGGAGGAGGATATCCTATGGTGTATAGTACATTAAGGGGATTACCTCATCAGCATGAAAGGTCCATAACTAATCTGCACCAGAGACATGTGAACTGTTGGAGGAGGACATTCTTGAGGATATAAAGAAACACATAAAAACATTTTCTCTGAGAGTTGTTCAGCACGTAAGTGGAACAGCCAGCATGGGGATGTTTCTGAATTGCAGTGTCAAATTTGTTCTGTTTTCAGTGGGGTTTTTTAATTCATATACATACCCCCACCCCAAATTTCAAGGCTAAGATGGAGTTGATAAAAGACACAATCAAGTTCTGCTTCTTATAGAAAATTAAACTGGGGGGGGGAAGTTTTTCCTAGTATTTTATTTATAGTAAGAAGCAAGGTTCTCCCTACCTTGTTAACTGCAGAGATCTAATAACTAAAACATTGTAGGAGGTAACTGATAAAGAGGGAAGCTTTTTTTTTTGTTTCATACTTTCTAAACTGGTTTGAAACTGTAACTTTACACTAGTTTAACAGTCTTTCTCCAGTCTTGAGTTTCTATTAAGCCAGTAGTGAAACTAATTGTGAATATTCAAGCTCCAGCACTAGGCAAATGAGATGGAATTCTACCCATCCATCATGCACAACACTATAACTGCTGCTGTGATAGACTTGCTGTAAATTAGAGCATTTGTGTTACCTTAATACATGGGGGTTTATGTATAATCTTTTTTTTCTAGCACAATGCTTGGTGATAGATTTGAAAAATTGACCTAACACTGTAAATACAGTTTCCAGAAATAGAGCTTGTGTAAATGAGTCAACCCAAAGTTTTATTAGCCATGTTAAATCTTGCAAACAACATGGGTTTTAAATCTTTAGGTTTGAAAACCCTGTTGCAGTTTTGTGTGTGAATGCTTGTTTGAAAGTATTCCTTATCATTAAGACAAAAAAAGAATCCAACACAATCTATGGAGACTTGCCAAAAATTGTTTAAATTATCATTATTAGGTCATGGTAATCTATTATTCAAACATGTGCTAGAATTGTTGGCTCATATACATTACAATATATCCCTTAAGTAGAATAGTAAAATAACAGAGGAAGGCATCCTAAAGAACTGAAAAAAAATTTGGATCCTGTTTCCATATTTTTGTTTCAAGTGTCTTTTTTGGTTTCTCTGATAAAAAATCAGATTTTGTTTCCCTATGAGACTGTCTTGTGCTGATTGATCAAATTTTTTAGTAACTCTGAAATTCTTATCATTAACTGTTCTAATTATATTTCTTTTCAACAGTAAATGAATCCTATTTAAATGTTTTGTTGCAGCTTGCAATACTCTTAAAACATTTTTGAGCAGATAATTCACAATTTTTTCCTTCTTTACCATGAATTGTTGATGAATAATTCAATTTCTTCAAGTGTATTCACCATTCAGAATTGTTTGTTGAATATTCTTAGTGAGCCTTGGTTTTTAGCTCACTGATCAGCCGTCTGTTTTTGCTGATTGCCATTTGAAAGGCAACAGTCTGTAATCAGCCAGTTAGTTTGCATGTTATGTTTCTTTGTCCTGATTGAACATATGTAATAATTCTTAGCTGGAAGCCTGCAGAAGACAGATGTAAACATGCCTTTCAGTAAACACTTTGTGAAGTGTGCTTAAATTGCTTAAATCCGTATTCCTGATGATAAACTTCATTTCATTAACTTGGGAAAAACTAAGCTGAAATATATATATATCTTTTAAAAAAGTCTGAATTAACACTGTGGAAAATATTTCACAGTAGTTGACTGGTTCTAGCTGCAGAATTATATAAGTGTAATAAATAATACAGCCTTACAGAAGTTCAATTTTTGTTTTGTTGGAGTGAAATACCATATTTGTACAGAACATAAGCAGTAGATGAAAGATTTGACCAAGTGCACTGGGGAAAACCCTTCCCCTTAGGAAAAGTCCGGGAAGAACAGATGCAATCTCCAATATAAGTGGTTCTAAGAACTGAAGCCCTTTGATCTGAGAGGAAGCCAACTACTAAAAGTTTGCAGACAATAACTTCTTTACGATACGATGCCTTCAGTTATAATTCAGACAGGCAAGCTACTTTCTCTGTTTCTCTGTTATCTGTTCTGCAGTAGGATCCAAATCTTAGTTCAACTGAGGTAAATAACAGAAGTCATTAACATTTAAGAGATCTGTATTAAAGAATGTAGAATTATGTATGTTTTCTCCAGGAATAAGAGCAGTTCTTGTCACTGCCTTTAAGCATTAGGTTTTCTTAGGGGCTTAGCCGACTGGGCATTGCGGTTGCTGAAGGGAAATTTTCAATTGGCTGAGATAAAGAACTTTTTAGGTCCATCATTTTTACTTTTTACGATTAACTTTTTTTTTTCCCCCTTGTAGGTACATTCTGGGCCAAATTTTCCCCATTTAGACTGGTGTAAATCCAGTCATACAAAGTGAGCTATACTGCTGAAAATGGGAGCAAGATTTTGCCTCCATAGGTTTGACTACTGCATCTTGCTCTGAAGCACAGTCTCCAGACTGCACTTAATTTTTCTGTGATACTCCATGTTAACTAAGTAACAGCATCTGTACTACTGCTAAATTGAGGGGTTTGAATACTAGGCTTCCACACTAGCAGATATTTTTGGCAAGTATGTACCTTTACCACAAAGTTGTTGCTATTATGGGATTGTTTTAGTCATATGCTGAAACTCATTTTCTTAAATTCACTTTTAATTCTTTCTTTGTTTTGTTTTTATTGTTTGCATAAGAACACCACATGCTAATTCACCACATGATGTGTATGTGCGGTCCAAATATCACAAAGTCAGTTCCAAAGTCCAGACATTTACCAGTCTCCCTCTCATAAAGCATATAATGGCAAAATCCTTATTCCAAACTCAAGTCAACCAGAACTTTGGAGTATCTTCAGAGTAAAATACTTTTCAGAACAGCTGCAGGAATCTTGATATATAACCCACAGTGGGGTGGACATAACCCTCTAATACTGAAAATATACTACATAATTTACACATGATGACAAGATAAACGTTTTTATAAGAATTTCTTCAAAAGAAGAAGGCGTAAGAAAACAACTAGAAATAAACAGAACCACTTTCCTGTTCTTCCAAGCCCACAGTGGGTACAGCCGTGGTGGCAGCCAACACCTTCTTGGCACAGAGCCCTGCCAGTTGCTTCATCCCAAATTCAGAGAGACACAAAACTTGACTCCTCTTCTGGAAGTTTTCCAACCATTTTGGGAGTTTGCCTTCCGAAAGAAGCTGGGGGAAGGAGAACATATAATCCTTTTTCTCTTGCTTCCTGCTTGTTAATAAATTGAAAATGACATAGTCTACAAACATACACTTGGGTCCTCTCCTTATTTTGCTGGATTCTTGAAAAAGCATAAATCATCAGAAACTTAAGTGTTATTAAATATTTTTATACCAATTATTTTGTCCAAGATCACATGATTCTCTTATGTAAAACAAAATTAATGCATTTTTCAAATGTTTGCTGTATTTTATGAGACCATACCATAAAGCCATGTAAAATAAGCTACTTAAGTTAATGTCAAGGGGAAAAAACTTTTTTTGAATTTCCTAGGATTTGATATAGCCAATTTTGCAGCAGCATACTTCCATGATTTGATAAGGGTTTAGTGCATAACCTTTTCAACCAATTTGGTTTCAATGTGACAATCTTTAACTCAATAAATTTTTAAGAGCAAAATATTTAGAGAACTATTTCTACCAAGAGACAGTGCTGAAGAGTTCTTCCAGAACATTATTTTAAAATCTATAAATATTGTAATCTATATGGGAAAGAAAGCAAAATTTTCATGCACACACACACATACATATGCTAACACATATACATACGGGTACTCTTCTACATGTATGCAGAAGAAGATGTACATGTCTAGCCAGCCCACTGAATGTCAGTCCTGGCAAGATACATCCTCAGGTCCCAGTCCTGTGTTTTCATTCTCATAGCTGAGAACTGTAAACATCTTCTGAGCTGAAAGAACGAGAGGAGTTCAAATGCAGATTCTTAAGTCCCAAAGGCCCTCTGTTATACACAGCAAAGTGAGAGATGTTTGATCAGTTTCTCTAGTTCAATCAGGTCCTAGTATGTCACTCCGTCAACAAAAACAGTTAAGTTCTGGTCATGGGGGGACAACCAGATCTGTGCCATCTCATCTTTCCCACATCAATGGTCCTAGCACAGGCTATGAGCTGCTGTTGCTGTAGCTGCTCTCAACTGCTGGGTGGTTGTTCCAGTTCAATTGACATCTAGAATATGGTAGAACAGGTTCAAAACTTCCCTTATTTACCCCAGAAACGTTAGGCTGGACAGTCTTTGTGGTTCCCCTTTCCTTCCTCATCTTTTCAGCTGAAGCAGCAGAGATTATGTCTGCTCCCTCTCCAAAAAGTCTTGGCCGGATTGGTTTGGTTTTTCTAAATTTTTAACTGTGATGACTGGTCTTTTATGAGAAGAGTGCTCTTCCATGTTATTATTTAATATTATTAAGGAAATATGGAATGTGTCCAAGTCAGAATCATTGCAAACTCAGTGGAAAGGATGACTGACTGTACCCCAACTCCCACACTTCCAACCTTTCATCTCCTGATATGAGTGAATTTTTTGAGTGCCAGAAGGTTTTACAGTCCTTTGCAGTGAGTAAAATGTCTTCAATTTGCCAAGATACGTTACTTGGCTATGCTTTTGAATCGAATCATAATTAAAGCAATATACAGTCTAGAAGAGAGGTGAGTCCTGTTGGAACCTATTTCTCATCCTTCCTCTGAGGAATATGACTTAATTGTGCTAGCTGTGGGGAAGCACAGTTGCTCTTCTGAAGCCAAGAAAGGAAAAACTAATTTGGTTTCAGTAAGAGGTGCTGGAAGCTGCCTTGTCTTCAGTTACATACAGGTGATTTTTATTTTAGGTCCCCTCTATTAAATATAGTTCCATGCTGTCCTGGTTCTGTTTCATTATATATCCAGAATATCTGGAGGAGTCCTATGATTCTGTAAAGATGAACTGACTAAAGCATAGTTTCTTTATTTCCTCTCGGACCCATTTTTACTAGATTGATAGAGTGAACGCACTAGGTTTCAATCATATGTTAAATTTTAGATTGGTTAGGTTATCCAGCATTGTATTTTCTGATTCATTTGGAGGATCTTGCTGTTAAATATCTCATATTAACACCTGGTTATCTAAATGTTTATGTTAAAAAGAATTTAGTCATATTTTTTCCACTTTCTAGATACCACGAGTACTGACAACATTGTCTGTTGTCAGAAGAAATATGAGGAGCTTGTCCTACATGTTTTGAGAGACTGGGTTAAAAGGCCAGTGCTTTCGAGCCTTAGCTCCTAAAACAGAGAAGTGCCTAAGTCAGCTTTTGGATGTGTTAAGTGGGATTTTCCCAAACACATCATTTTAAAGATGGGTCTAGACTACATTTGTTTAAGTAAAATATGCATGGCATATAGAAAAGAAATGGTGGAAGGATGGTCTAGACATAGCAAAGCATTAATTACAATGGACTAAGCTATGTTACGAATTTCTTTCATCTTACTGTAAATGTGGTGCAATTTACATTTCTGCTATTTTGATTGATCTCACATTCACACTGTAGTTTGTAGCATGAAGCCAGTTTCAAAACTTTCATGGATTCTGTCTTTATTAAAATATTTTCCTGCTCTAAATTGTTTTGGTACATTTAAATCTCTCTTTTAAAAGGCCATATAAGCCTATACTTCCAAACATCAGTTTTATTGGGTTAGATTGTTCCAAAGCAAAAGGAGGATTTTTGTGTCAACCTGAATTTCTCTTATTTGATTTCCATTTTATCCCAGGTGGACTGGTAGGTTTGTTGATCCAGAGTTTTTCATATTTTAACTAACAGTCCATTTGGAGTTGAGTAAATATTCTTGTTTTTAAAGCAAATGCTGGAGAGCCACAAGATAATTGGATTTCCTTGTTGTATTCTTTTCACTTCATTACTTTTTTCTCTATAAAGATAGAGGAAGGAGATAATTGCAAAGCAAAATGTCTTGCAAAAGTGTTTTAATGAAATTAAACTTAAAACCCATACATTTTCAGTAAATCTCAGTACATGAAGGTTCTTTCTTTCTTTCTCTCTTTCTCTCTCTTTCCTTTAAGATAGGCAAAGGATTGGTTGCTGCATGTTCTTAGTGCTGGGGCTGAGCTCTGGATCTTGTGTTACTAAAAGTCTCAATTTTAGGGCTCTGCTAGAATTTCTGAAAGCTTTTAATCAGAGCTGGATATTGAGATCAATATCAAGTTAGAAGAGATTAGTTTAGCTGATAATCCCCTGTGAAAAGTTTTCTTTTTGTGCTTTACTTAAGCTTGTGTGTTGTCTTGACTTCTGTGGGGTGCTGGAAAGTACAAGAAAGAAAGAAATATTAATTCTGAATCTGATCTGGCTTACTCAGGCAAAAGACCCATTAGGAAACATAGTTTTTAATCATAGGTATTTCAGTGAAGCAAAATATTCCATCATCTACCATTCTTAAAGCTGTACCAGAATTGTGATATGCTATTCAGTTTCTTTGGGTTTAAAAACATTAATAAAAATAGCAATGTTTGACCCGACAAAAGAATTTTCTGATGTTAGACTCTGGCACTTTGTGTACTATCATAAAGATTAAGTAAATGGCTCATCATTCCCAGAGACTGCTGAACTTGTAATATGCTGAAGCTGCAAAACCTTATACCCATTTTGAGGTTTTCATGGCTACTGTAACTAAACATATTAGATATAGCAAGAGCGGCTGCATTAAAAGCATGGCTGGAAGCAAATAGAAGTGCTGTAGTGTCCTTTTCTAAAGAGGTTACATCGGCATTACTTTTTGGGGGGCATACAGAAGCAATAGATTATAAAATATTGGGAAATAACTATCATTGTAGGTTTTTTTCAGATAATTATTTTTATCCTTTTAGAATTATTTAAACATATGAAGCAGGAACTCTGGTCGTACAAAAGCAGACTGAAACAATTCTTTTAACCTTCCCACCTCTGAAAAGCTTCCATAATGGAATCAAATGCCATTTTCCTGAAGGAAGAAGGTCAAGCTGTATCTTTTCAATGCACTGTGCATGTTTTGGGGTTTTTTTTGGTTTTGGTTTTGTTTTGGGATTGGTTTGGGTTTTTTTTTCAGAGAGAAGGGAAAGCTTTGGCTTATGCACTAGTCATTACCTTTCAAATACAATGCAAACTCTTTCTGCCAAAGAGGCATAAGAAAATAATTGGGCCACTTGTATACTGCATTCTTTGTGGTATATAAATCTGCTCTTTGCAGAAGTATTCAGACATTTTGTAGTGGGAGAATGGTCAAGGAAATAGTAAAAGTTTGAAAATGTATTTCAGGAATTGATGGTACGGGAACCAGTAAAGAAGGATGAAAATTATTGTTTGGTTCCAGAGGCAGCACTATTAATACAAGGGAAAGAAACATACAGTACAAGGAAGTAGTAGAGTTCTGAGTCTTTCCTAAGGGAGTTTAGGACCAAGAAAACACAAAAAGAGAAAGCTGGTGTTAGTTAATGCCATAGGTTTTATATAAGTTCAGGGGAGGGATGAGCAAGTGTGGAGAAGAGAGTAGGTGATAAGAAGCAACTCTGCTTCAATTTTTTACCATTTTTTTTTAATTCATTATAAGAATAGTAAGTTGGATAAGAGGATTATTTTCCCCTTTAACATTGTTGTTCATTTGATTGAAATTATCAGTTCTGCTTCATGACAAAAGCAGGCACTTTGTAATACCGTTATGATGAGGTTACTTTGGTGTTTTTGAGCAGAAATCTTATGAGGAGATTCTTTACCTTGATATTTTCAGTCACATATTCCAGACTTTAGTGGGGCTGATAGATATGGTATGAGTCAACACCAAGATTTGTAGGGGCTTGATTGGGTGAGAGATCTCCAAACATTTCAGTTCTAATTTTCAGCCCACCTTTCTGGAATTTCTGGGTACAGTTCACAAATAAGTATTTTTCAACTAAATGTAACACTTTCGATCAGACTGTGCAGACTGCGCAGACTGCAGGATTAGGCCCTGTTTTAAAAAGGGTAAGTATCTTATCTCCTGTTATACTTAGCTGAAAGTAAATCAGAAAAAAATTCAACTTTAACCATTTTAAACCAGATGATCCTTTTCATCTGGAGTAAGTTTATCCTTAGGGGGACTACACAGTACAGCCCTTATACTAATACCTCATTAAAAACCATGTATTGAATAACCACATTTTCAAAAGAAGCATTTCAACTGATTGCAGAAATACAGCTGTCCTTGCAAAGTCAGCATGCAAGGGAGGATCATGCAGATTAGCACAGACATAACAATCTGAGCCTTTTGGGTCAATTTGAGGAAATGGCAAGAGTCGTGGTGGCTGGGTGCGCACCTATTCAAGGAGACCACATAATCATTTCATCCTGATGATATCATTTCATCAGCATGCTAGTATTTAAGCTGCTTTTTCCTCCACACATTTTACTCATCTAGTTATAGCTTTCTTTAGAAAAGTAAAATGATAGCCTTTTCCTTCTACAACATAAAACAAACCGGTCCAAATAGGATTCAGTTTTCTGTGCAGTAAAGACTAGCTGATGAATTATTTTTCAATGAAGAATAAAATGTGGGAAATTCTTCTACATGACGACTTCCATGGACTTCTAGGGAAAAAAAGAAAAAAGAAAAAAAAAACCAAACAGAAAACCCCAAAAGACACACCACTTTTAAAAAAATTGCTTTGTGCATCATTTGAAATAGTCAAGATTTCTCTGTTTAGTGTTCCACTGAAAATTGCAAAGCACCTGGTCACTTCAATTGAATTACTAATCTTCAGGGTGTAGGCATGTCCAAAACCCACAACTGAAAAAAAACCCCACCAAATCCCAAAAAACCAGTATGGTTTCTTGTAGCCACATCTACTAGTTTGATTACATCAGAGGCCAAAACACCCCCTGCCATCCGACAAATGAGAAAGCCTGGTAGTATCCTGGTGGGATAATGCAATGCCATGGAGAGGTGTGAGCTCTGCTAAACCATAGGTTTCATGCCTATTTGGGAAGTTCCCTCTTTTAAATTTATTTTGAATCTGATCACATATCTGATCTGCTGTATTCTATGCAGTGCAAGAATCAGAAGGACTTGTTGGGTTAGGAAAGAAACTGGAGAAGAGCTACTTCAGCTAGCACTGCTGCTGAAACTTACGAATATATAGTGGCAAAAGCACAGTAAATTAATCATAGTGAAGTCCTGTGCTAATTTTATATTGTTTATATTGGTGCATGAGTTATCTTTTGGACAGATAGTTTGGGTGTTGCACTGTGCATCACTGTGTAGTAGCTGAAAAGTCTCTAGCCTTTGTAGTGATATACTGCTCACCATACACACCCACGCATAAGGACAGATAAAGGAATTCCTGTCTGAATTGTCTGATCTGAGCAGTGCTAAGAGTTGTCAGCTTTTTGCAAGAGGCTGAGTCCGTTTCAGTACTGAGATTTATGACTTTCTATCCTATCCAGCTCTCCAGCTGTGGAGAAGCATGGGGTGAATATGTATACTCTGTGCAATGAGCTAAACCCATGTCATAGCTTTATAACTCATGATAGTCATGGTGAGAACAAGGAAAGAAGTACAGATTGCTTAGAAAAAAATTGTAGGAACGTCTGTTTCTTTGCAGTCTCTGAAGGCAAGGCTCCACCCTTCTACTTTGGTTTTAAGGTAGTATCGGAGCAGAACTGAAACTGAGTTATCTTTCCTGTAGAAAGAGTTCACCTTGTAAAGAAGGGAAAAAAAAGAAAGACAGAGGAGATGATTTGTCTGACTAACAAGTAGATGGTCCATATCAAATATTAATTTATACTTTCTTCTAAATTATCTTTGTTTCCTTTCAAGGGTTTGACTCCTAAAGCAATGTGTGAAGTCATTTATTTTTTGTCTTCACACTTAAAATATTTTTTGTCTGTTAATTTCCATGGTTTAAAAAGAGGGCACACTCTGCTGAAAGTCGAACTTCTGTGTTATTTCTGTATGAGAACCTTTTGAGCTGGCAGAATTATGTGCAAGTGTTTAGAACCTACTTCTAGGAGAGTAAATAGAGTTGAACAATAACCACAGATAAAGAGAAATATTTGGTAACACTCTTTTTGCTAATACTGAAGAAGGAACTGAACATTAGGGACTTAGAAATTCTGAAAAATTAAACAGAGTAAGATTAGATGAAATGGCAATAATAGAGGAATGAAAGGTATATAGTGAACTTTTGTGTAATAGCATTATTGACATCTCTTCAGATATCCAAATTACTATTCACAGTGCAATGCTATAAACACCCATTTGTGAAGATACCAAACTGTTTAACTGTTTTGGAAGGCGAATAATTATTTTGCTTGAGAATTCTGGCTAATCATTCATTTCAATGCTTACAAGCTATAGATTTCAAGAGAAGAATAGGTCTCAACTACCCCCCACAGAAATGAGGTGGACATGGCGTGTCAACACATGACTCCATCACAAACCGAAATTTGATTCCTTTTTTTCTTTTAACTTGGATAGATAAACCAAGATAAACTGTATGAAAATATGTTCAGACACAAAATCTGGTCTATTGTTTCCATAAAAGATGAGAGAGCAAAAAGCACCAGTGATATACCCATTGTCCTCATTTGTATTCATGTGCAGGAGCTTGCTCAAATACTACTAGAAACATCCCTTTGGGATAATGGCAAAGTCTACTTTTTAGTCTCAAAGCAGCAATGGTCCCTTGTTTGTGTTTCCAGCCAGTTTAGGTGCTCTGCAAGTTGCTTACAGCTGTAAGAAACAAAGAAAAAAAATGTTTAGAGCCTATGGCTATTGCTTTATGGCCTGGATTTTGAGGGAGAGGAAAGCTTGACATTGCCTGTGGCAGCATGCTTGCTTATTCAGCACTACTGACCCTGAGCCAGTGAAGTTCTTGTCCGCTGCTCTGGAGCTGTAAGAGGTCAGTCAGTAAATTCAATAGGATCACAGTTCGCCCTTGACAATAAGGGATTTGACAAAAGGACACTGCCAAAAGCAGAAAATGGTGAAAGGTGCAGTCACTGTCACCACTTTTACCAAAGGAATTTGCGAATGTGTGTCTGATGGTAGATGCCAAGCAGTGTTGTGATCTGCACGGTGAGTCATGTCGGGTCTCCACTGGTCTTTCTTGAATGCATTTTCAGAGACTACTTTTAAAACTAAATATTTAAGTGGCATACTGCTCATCTCTCTTTCACAGATACTGGAGCTTTCAAAGATATTGAAAGGATTTTGTCTTTGAACTTAATGGGTTTAGAAGTTTATAACAAGTCTTTAAGATACCTAGGTGACATAGTGCTTAGTGAAACACCACCCACCTCTTAAATGCACTGAATGTTGTGGAAGTTTTAGTCCCAGGTTAGGTGTCCAGGCATTTTAATCATTGTTGTGGTACAGTTAGACACCCAAGGAAGTGATCTTGGGAAACAAGCAGGGAGTTTCCTGAGTTGCCAGGAGAAGGATGGAGATGATAGAGGTGGGAATCTTGCTCCAGGGAATTTTTATCCTCTCTTGTAGCTGGACATGCAGAAAGGTAATTTTCTTGTCTGTGAAAAATGAGGAAAACTGACTTTGTATATTAGTAGTGTGGAACCAGAATTCAATTTGTTTCTACAAATGGAACAAATTTGTCAGGAGAGACTGAGAAAGATCTGCTCCTCAATGGCCACTACTCAAGCAGTTAGGGCTCTCAGCTGGGACTGGGCGGCCCGGGATCAAGTTCCTGTTGCACTTGGAGCGTGGCAGGGGCTTCAAGCTGCTCACCAGCTGTGGCTCATCTTCACATCTACAGACCAGCAGAAATTCAGATCCTCCTTGGATTAAGTGGCAGTTAAGTAGCTGAAGAACATCAAAGATGCCAAAATGCAGGTTAAGTGTGTAAGTAGGAATGCAGACACCCATGTATTGTGGAAGATCTGAATCTAAACACTTAAACTGCCTGACTATTTAATCTCCTCAGCAGAAATGCATTGCAAACTCTGCAGCTACCCTTGGATAAATTCATAAACTATGAATGTTTGCTATCCCAGCAAAAAAGCATGTAGCCAAGTACTTGATTAACCAAGGGAAACTTTATGTCCACTATTACCTCCAGTTTGTACTACTATTTTATAAGCCCAGAGAACTACTTGTTTTAAAACTATACAGTAAGCCAAATGTTTAATAGAATCATAATCTGCAATCTTTGCCACAGTGTACTGTAGACAAGTGGTGTTATTGGAAGGAACAGCACATTGAGGAATTGTTTCCAGATTATTATAGTACTTTCTTGCTCAGTTTTTCCATACAAATGCTGTATGTATACAGTCATCATCCTCACTTGAGGATTTTGAGATTTATAGGAAAAACATCATGATAAATGTTGGGTAGAGTCCCAGTTATATGAATATGCAATAATGTTCTATGGAGTCTTATCGCAAGACTTTCCCCACAATTATGCTTATTGGCGGCATATTTATCTCATTTGCTCAAACAGCATTTGCAAGACAAAAAGAGCTGGTATCATCATTTGTCTTGGAGTTTTTTCCAAGCTCAAGAAGACAGAAAAAAGTAATTTTGACCTGTGGAAAAGCTGAAAAAAAAGTAGTGGCTAAACTTTTTAAGATTTGTGGAATAGGAAATCCATATAGAAATTTGATTCTCTTAGAAATTATTCATACCACATAAACTTGTGATTTCATCTTTTTTTTTTTTCCCCCTCCCTATTAAAATTTTGTCAATTCACTAGAGATCTTTTCAAATGTATTTGTTCTCATTAGCTAGTGAGTGTATCTGGTTGTTATACTCCTCCTGAAGACTGTGTTTCCTATACCACTTTCTCTTTCTCTGACCTGTCTTTCAGGGGTTCCTGACAACTTTGTTGTTTACTCTTTCAAATTGATAAATTTCACACAGTAATTTAACTACCTTTGTTTTTACAGAATTACATTTTCTACTGAAACTGGACAAAGCTAAGTTATCAGGAGTTAGGCTGTGCTGGCCTTGGGAGGTACACAAAAGAGTAGAGATGCTATAAAAGTTGTTTTTCTCTGATCTTACATGTACCTTGCAATATCCATCTCTAGGGGTGAGAGAATAGTTTCATCTGCTTTTCTGATCATGTGTTACCTTTGCTGATGAGAGGAAAAATAGCGTCTTCACGGTCCTGCCTGATGTTCCATAACCACCTCTCCGGCTACTCAGTGGCAGCATTGCTAATGGTTTTAGACAGCGGCTATTCAACCATTGCAAACGCGCATCATGAACAGAAACAAAGTTGTGCTTAGCTGTCCTCTTCATGATGTTCACTTTTGTGCTTTCACAGAGAAAGGTCGCAAGAGGAAGAGTAGGGAAAAGTAGCACCTTTCAGCTTTTTTATCAGAGTTTTTACAGTCTGGTTGAACAAACATGGGCATCTTCGCAGAAGTAAACACACATAAAGCACATTTTGCTAGGTAAGCATTCTGTAGACGTGATTTTTTGGGTCTGCCTATTCCCAATTACCACAGTGTAGTATTGGACGATGTCATCTAACTTTATAAAAAATCTAGCTGCTGTTAAAAGTTGTTAAATGTCTGTAAATAGGATATACCCAGCATTACCTGGTTGTCTCCTGCCAAGAAAAGGGTTTGCTCCCAAGGAACAGGTAACAACAGTTTTTATGGCAGAAAACTAAGCCAAGAATTTTGAAAGATGTTAAAAAGAAAGGAAGGATGTGGGATTGTGCAGAGTGGTCCAGGACACTGTATCTAAGAAAAATAACAGATTTAAATGTAGCATAGGAAAATTAGGCTGATTTATGGGATTTTTTGTGAATAATGAAGTCTATTAAGCTGTAGAAATTTTTCCAAGAAAAGTGGTAGAATACCCATCCTTTGGGATATTTAAAAAGAGCCTGAACAAAGCTCTCTAAGCCATGAAATAAGGAAGAATCTGGCGCTGACCTGCAGATGGAAAAACTGAAGAAATAGCTTTTTCAATAACTAATTTCCACAAGTCTATGGGAACATTAAACAGTTAAAAAATAAATGAGGCAGAAATATTGCTGTAAACACAAGAGATTTATCTGGAAGCACTAATTGGTTGTCAATAAATCAGTTCCCTGGTGAGAAGAGAAAACTTTAAGAAGTATTTCTACACCACGAAATTGTCCTCAACTGAAAACAAACAGAAGACTTATTTTTAGTAGTGTATTCATCAGCTGTTACTTGGATGCATGTTTTTCTCCTTTGCCCAGTAAAATGATGCTTTTTGTTTCCTAATGGTAACCAAAGGAAAAGGTGATCTCTGAAAAATTAATGTTACTTTAGAGTAGAAAAAGGGACTTTTGGAATACAGATATAAAGGTCTTTGTCTCTCTTCATAACAGAAGTGGACAGCCCTCATGAATTTCAGCAGTATTTGGACCGCTTAACAGTCTAAACATCACTTAACAGTCTAGACATCATACAGGACAGCCACTGTGTAAAAAATGAGATCAGAGCAAGGCTTAAACTTACCGAAAGCTGCCTCTAGTGATATGATCTCATTTTTTTTCCCACAAGAAAAGCTAAATGAAGGAAAACTTGGCCTTAGAAAACATCATCAAAATAAATACACTGTTAAATTTTTTAGTGTGGGGGGGGAACTGACGATGAGGGTGAGATATGAATGTTAGGAAAACTATGGTTACTGCAAGTGCTTTGGGTATTTAAAGAAACTTTAATTATTTTTTGACAATGAGATTAAAGGTATAATAGCATTTTATTGATTTGGCATGGAAGACCTTCAGAGACTTGGATTTTACACTGCTACCACAGTTAGATGGCACCACCTTTTGTTCCTTTCCTGGGCTTTGTGTTAAATAGAGTGCAGCCTCTCTAAAGATATGGCCCTGAATCTCCTGTGCCAAAGTGAGAAGACCACCAAGATTTTCCTCAAAACCCTGTGAGGTGGTGGTCCCAGCATGCCATTATTCATTAAATTTTTTCAATTTTTGCGGTATGTATTGAGACCGTTTTGGCCACAGTTAGTATATTTCAGTCAAACAAGAAAGTAGTCCTGCTGGAGTGAGTGAGGAAATTCTCCCCAAGGCTATATGCGTCTCGTTACCTGTGATTTCCATTAAAGAAAAAAACAACTAAAACCAACTCAAGAATTAAAAAAGAGAGTCACGCTCTTTGTCACATCAGCCAGCCCACTATTGAAAGAGACTCCTCTGTGAGTTTTCACATCTCCAGCCTAGTGGGGAATAGAATTTTAAAGCATTTGAAACTGTTAGTTTAATAATATTAAAAGGTTTTAAAACCACTTTTATTATGAGGTAAAGGATATTGACTTTTCTCATGATTTCCCAGTTCCAGCAATCTATTATTAATTAAAACATTGTGTGCCACTGGCTTTTCTTTCCTTTTCCACTTCCCTCTGCTCTTTAGTTTTCAGTTTTCAGGCCATGGGTTTCATATATTTCAGTGTTGAAAAAAATAGTTTATTCTCATTCTTGCCATGACAAGCAACCAGTGCTATCCTAAAGGGAAATACTGTTTAAAAATAATTAGAATAGGATAGAATAGAATAGTTTAGTTTGAGTTGGAAGGAACCTACAACCATCATCTGGTCCAACTGCCAACAGCCTAATCCAACTGATTAGATCTATCTCTATGGCTAGGCATTGATCTGAGCTTGCCATACTGCAAAGCAGATCTCTCTAAACTCTCTGTTCTTAGACTCTTGCTCTGAATCACTCTCTGAAAGTCTTTCACCTATATCCACTGTCGGTAGGACCAAAATGATGGTTAAAAAAAAGACTTGAATTGGAGTGACAATGATACAGGTAAGGATTAGGAAAACCTTTTAACGCTAAGAATAATGAACTGACAGGTTGCCTTGGGAGGTTGTGAAGTTTTCACAGAATTAGCAGCTTACAAGAACAGGTTAGACTATCTATCTTACTAGGCATAAATAATGGTTTTTCTTGTCTTAGGACAAGGAACAAGCTAGATGATCTCTTGAGGCCTTTTCCTATTTTTGAATCAACCTCTGGGCGTAACTCCCTTCATTGACCAGTGAGCAACCTGCTGCCCAAGGCTAGGTGATGTGAATGCTCTCCATGCAGGTCTAGCACTTAGTAAAGTTCAAGGATGTTTGCTGAAAGCAAATATCTCATTCATGGCTAGAGGCTGATTCACACAGAATATAGCAGCCTGCTATTTTTCCCAGTTACTTCATCCACTTCCAGTTACTTCAGGTAGCAGAGATTTTTGCCAAGCAATCAAAGATGCCAGCTCTGCTGTAAAGCCCGTATGAGCTTTTATGAGGAGATGAGGGTTGGGTTTTTGGTTTGGTTTTTGGTTGGGGTTTTTTTTTTTTTTTTCAGATTTCCCAAGCTTTAAGAGAAACAAATGCAAAACAAAACCATTCCCAAACCACCCCCCCCCCCCAACATACTAAGGTTGTAAAGGTAACCTATTACAAAAAAAGGCATACCAATATATTCCTGTGGAACTCTAATCCATTATTCTTCTGTATGGCTCATGCTAACCTTAATTTACCTCAGTCTGTAGTCCTGTTTCCACAAGATCACTGCCAGTTCAGTGCATTGAGTGGAACTGCTCTGGAAATGAATCAGGCTTGAGTAGTGATTGTCTAAAAGGCCTAATCTTTGCAGAAATTGGAAAGGGCTGCCAAAACCAAAAGCACATTTGCATTATTAAGGTCTTCGTCTGCTGCAATAAAGAACTGGATTCTGTTTTTTCATATGCTACTAAGGGATAAGATGGTAGAAATGTTATTTATCCCCAGTCCTTTGCATGTAGTTACTGCATATGCATGACTCATTTTCTCTATGTTTGACTGGAGAGCATAAGCTCTGATCTGCAGAAAAGTTGAGTCCTCATATGTGCCATTGAAACTTCTGATCCCTGTGCTTTTAACATATGTTATACCATGCTTAATATGTTAAAAAATTTGGCCATGGATGTCTTAATTTTGACACCAAAACCTGATGGTTTGTTTTCTTTTACATCTGTGTCTCTGACTCAGTTGCATGAAAATAAACTCTTGTCTAGTATTTTAGGGAGCAAATGCCACAGTGATAAGAACCACAGATAAGTTCATGACAAAGAAGAGTAAGCTTTTAAATTCAAGAACTAACATTATGTTGCCTATTGCAGACAGATAATACTGCAGAGGATAATACTAGCTTGTTTTGCCATCAAAACCACTATGTCCTAGAGGGGACTTTACACAGAAATTCATCCACCTTTCTGTGAAAGATCTTATGTTTCTCCTTTAACTTGCTGGAGAACCTTGATCAATGAGCAGGTGTTTTTAAGAAGTGCAGTGAGAAGTAAAAGGATGTAAGTACAGCAGAAGCTACGTTTGCTGCCATTTCCAGTTACCAACCCTTTTGTCCTCCACCTGCAAGATGGGTAAAGTGGTTTGTGTGTTTGTTATGTTTACCATGAAAGCAAAGGTTTATGCTTAAGGAAATTAAGCAGGTGTTGAGTTGCAGGTCACAGGAAAATTATCCTGAACTGACATCTGTCTAGATTTTCTTAATTTTAGCCAGCTAGAAATTGTTGCCTAATATTCCTTTGAACTAAATATACAGAGAGCACTAGAATTATTTTACCTTTACTTCCATGAGTTTCAAAGTGGTCTTTTAAAACTCTTGTGATAGGTGAGTGATTAGGTGCTACTGACCATCCAGAATTGGACTCTGAAATGAAGTTTTTAGTCTAGAAAATTAAAAACAGTGGTCTCCAGCACTATGCTGGAGCACATGGGTGCTAAGCAGTTTGCCTGAGGAAGAACATGCCAGTGAGGGAAGCAGAGCCATAGGGTTCAGATGAGCTGTTCCAGCTACATCTCCTGGACAAGGTGGTTGTTTTGATGCTTGTTACTGAAAGCATAGAAGATAAGCTCAGTAATCAAAGGTATTTCTCCTCTCAAGGAAAAGACTTGGCAACTGTGTGCTAATTTTTGTTAATTTATAGTCCTCCTGCCTTCTTACCTGAACTGCCCATTTATACTGACTAGCAATAGAAGGGGGTTTTGTTTGTTTGTTTGTTTGGGTTTTGTTTGTTTGTTTGTGAAAATCTATTATTTTAACAAGGTTTTTTGGGGGGTATTAGTTGGGTAAAAGATTTTTGGAGTGTCATTTCATAAACTCACACACACACACACACATATATAAAAGCTTGATTTAAGACCCTGTTTTCTTCTGCTGTTTTCTCTGCACAGGCCTTTCTGTAACCATGGCAGCAATTGTGTAGGAGATGGTGGTTATCACCAGCAGCGTTGTTATCTCTTAGTCTTCAGAAACAGCCTTTTTTGTGAATCTTGGCTCCATTAACACCAAGAAAGCTGCATTTTGTCAGATTTCTTGGCTGATTCTTTTTTTGATGTGACCTCTCACTTTGAGATGCGTCAGTGACATTGAGTTCTAGTGCAAAGTTGTGGGATCACCACAACATGACACCACAGCAGGGCTCTTTTAAGCTGAGAGGATCTTCTTAACTGATGAGTTAACAAGATGATAGACCAAAAACATACTGGGATGGATTCAATTCCATAGGCTGGCCTCTCTGTGCCTCAGGAATTCAGTTGTATCTGGCCAAATGAAAATTTCCCAGCAGAAAGGAGTTTTTAGTAGATGTTAGATTGGCATGCCTCGGAATCTTACCAGTCCCAGCCTATACAATAATAATGCCAGACACTGGAGGGGATGAGACTGGAGTGCTACTATGCTCCAGATATAATTCCAGCTGGCAGTTTGCCACCTTAAGACCATTGTCATCTGCTGTAGGTTAGACCAGCCTGAGGGCTGCTCTAACGCACGCTGCCTTTTGCTGGCGGAGAATGAAAGAGTCGTAACTGATCTTCCTGATTACGCACTTTTTCTCCTGCACTGATCAGCTCTTGGCCACAGCAATGATTTGCCTCTGTGGCCTCGAGAGTTGCTTTCCAGACAATTGTAGCAATGTTCAGTGTAGCAGGTGCAAAAGTAGAGATCAGAAGTGGAGGTGGGGAGGAAAAAGGGTTTTTCATCTTGCAAAAAGTATATAGATTGAAACGGTTCGTGGACAGTAAGAGAACAGAGAGGGTAGACTAGATCAGGAATTAAGACAGTCACATGAGATATAGAAACTCAGTTTTTCCTGCTTCTGATCAGGAACATGAATTAGATCTTTCGTGCACGCTGTCAAATGCTTTGGCTATTCTGAAGTTAGGTGTACCTCTTTCTTTATCCGTACTTGGAATATTGTTCAACAGGTGAGAATTTTTCTTTCTTCCACTGAAAAACTAGTTCAAATGTGATGTTTCTGCTGAAAACTTAGATTTAACTAAAGCAGCATGTTTCAATGTATGCACATAAAATTTGTCTTGTCAAAAAAAAAAAAAAAATCCTCACTAGCTCTAATTTGAAGATCTGGATTCTTTTCTAAGGTCTTGTTTATCTCATAGCTCCTGACAAGTTGATTTTACTTCAGCTGTACGAAAGAATGTACAGATGCTGGCTGACTTTACTCTAAGTGGAATAGAGATGCTAGTTATTCTTTATTATTCTGCCCTGAATGCTGAAACAATAATGTTTATCCTTTGAATTAAGAAAGTACATAATCTACTGCTGTTTGCAGCACTGGAAAAAGGTGAGGAACAAACTTCAGAAGCTTCCACTTGTGGTTTAGGTAACTATGATATATACTGAGAGGAGAGACTGCTAATCTCAACTTTTTCCTTTCTTTCACTGATTCCCTCCATCCAGGGTGACTTCCTACCTTCCCTGTCACTTTCCAGTGTGTTGATGGAGACGCTTGGGCTTAGTTTGTTTCTGCTTCAGGCACCAAGATGTCTTTTGGTCCCTGGTTCTGCGCAACAGGAACTTGGCCTGTCCAGTCCAGTATGTTTTTATCTGCTTTAAAATCCCACGCCTCTTTTATTTGTATGTATAGCACATTTTAGAGCATACATGAGCCTTAGAAATGCAGGAAAATAAGCATTTTGCAGCCCAGAGTTTATACAGTCTCACAGCATAGTAAACATCACAATCTACTTCATAGGGCCAAGTCAGTCAGTCAGTGAGTGAACTGAGCTGGAGAGTTTCTGTGTCCATCAGCAAAGCAACCAGGCGTGTTCTTAAGAAGAGCTATGGTAAGAAGGGACCAGCTTTTCTCCGCTGTAGTACTCCAAAGAAAGGTGTTAGGTGTTATCATCCTTCCCCACAGTACATAGGAGAACTCCCTGTGCTGTTCAACCCAAGACTGAAAAATTAACATGACATATTTATGCATCAGCTACTTTTGTTTTTATAACACATTCACCACCTCGCCTAAGGCTTTACACTTTTGAATCCTCAGTGGGTATTGCAACAGTAGATGCCCATGTCCATCAGAAAACTAGCAAATTTTATTGGGAGTCCTTTTTAGCAGATCATGATTCAGGCTCAAGTTTAGTGTTTCTTTTTTGGACATTTAAAAGCTGAATAAATAGTGAAAGGAATAGTGCAAAGAGTTATAGATGATAATATCACAAACCAGCAATAAATGGGAAATAGATACTTTAAACTAGAATTTTGTCTTAAATAGAGCTGTGTAGAAAAATTTATGCAGAGTGAAAAACCAGAACAAATTCTGGTTTCCTGGAGAAATTTTATATTGTGTTTCATGCAGCTAAGAAACATCTGTATGGCTGTTTGTGTCATGAGAGGGAAATTGTGCTGTGTATAAAGCAAAGTGAGCCTAGAAGCTTTCCTTTGGTCATTCGGAAAACTTGACATTTGAGCATGATGCCATATAGTGTGGAATATCCCTTTGGTCAGGTGGGGTCAGCTGTCCCAGCTGTGTCCCCTCCCAACTCCTTGTGCACCCCCAGCGTACTCACTGGTGGGGTGAGGAGCAGCAAAGGCCTTGGCTCTGTGTAATATTGCTCAGCAATAATGAAAACATCTCTGTGTTATCAACACTGTTTTCAGCACAAATCCAAAACATAGCCCCGTACAAGCTACTATGAAGAAAATTAACTCTACCCCAGCCAAAACCAGCACAATTTGCTATACTAAAACTACAGAGTCAGATCAAGACATTTTAGCACCATATACCTAGGTGAAGTCTTAGGTGGTCTGGATGTCAAAATCCAAATTTCTGTCTTGCAAACTGAAAATTTAATTGAATTTAATTGCCTATATTTCCAGAACTACCCCAGTCCTGACAGTCGTCTTAACTCCTAACTCACATCTGTGCCTGTCTGGAGAAGAGCTAAAATGATAGCATCTATATTAATAAATTAGAATGTGTTGGGAATGTAGCTGGACATGATAACTCAGTCATTAACTGTTAAATTGTTAGAAGGGTTCCTAGTATGGTTTTGACCTGAACCAGCAAGCACTATCCTGAACAATTGCCGAGTACAGTAAGGATTTCCAGAGGCCAAAGGTCATTCAGAGATCACAGGCAATTTGGCTGCCACCAGCATGTTTTGGAAGATGAGAAATTAGGAGTATGGATGTAGGCTGCTCCATGCCAGTTGGACTCAGTGACAGAAAACAGTCCCACGCTCATTTCATTTAGTAGTATAGATGTAGCCAATGTGTTTTCTATATGTCTCCCAGAGAGGCTTAGTTTAGTAGGTGTTGTTGAGAAAACAAAACACTTCCCAAAGTCAGAGTCTTAGAAAATGAAGTTATTGTGGACACTATGTCCACAATTTTCCATTTTTCTCTCTCCCACAAAAATAGTTCCCACTAGGTTACACTAGTGTAAAATACTCAGTTGCCTCTTGACTGAGCTCCTAAGGGAATACCAGTCTGCATTCCCAAATTGTTATGACACAGGACAACCCTCAAGCCAGCCTTTAGGGGAAGAAATTGGGATGCTGAAGCTGAGACAGTCTTCATCAATTTTTTTTTTTTTTTTTTTTTTTGAGTACCATCCGAGCACAGAGACTTTTAAGAGAGAACATAAAGGCACATAGGCAGAAGTCTGACGCACAGCCTAGTGAAGAAAAAAATCAGTTTGTCGTGGGAAGACTGGGGTTCCAGGCCTTGCTTCCAACACCATTCCTCTGTTTTTGTGATCATTGGGATGTAGGACACACGCTCAGATGTCACTCTCCTAATGCAAACCTTGAACATACAGAAGTTTTTCTTACCTTCACTAACTTTGTAGCTCTGGCTACGAGTTAGATGTGAAGCTGTGTCCATCTCTATTTTGCTGAAGAAAAGGCAGAAATCTCAGAAATAAGTAGTAAGAGGAGAGTGGTATGAGGTCAAATGTCCAAAACCTCTTAGACCTAGCATGCATTACAGCGTTTTCAGGGTAGAGCTGTTCTACTTTGTGTTACTTGCAATGAGGATACTGTCTCTTGTAGATCAGATGTCACTTATATATAGTTTACATTAGCAATACTTTTCTAATAAATATGGCTAGGAGTTCAACACTTGACCCCTGCTTTTACAAATCAGTTTAATCAGAGTTGCCTTTGATTTCTTTATCCATGTCAGTCTAAGGTAGATGCTGAATGTCTATATCCAAAGTTATAATTAAGTACTGCTGCTTAATAAAGAAAAGGTGAATGTTACAGACATCTTTTCCAAATTTAGAAAAAAAAAGGTTTAATTTTTTTCATCTTTTAAAAAAAGGCTTTAAAAGAAGATGCTAAGATTTTTCATCTTTTAAATTTTAAAACATAAATTAGAACTTCATATGACTTGACTGTGTTTTCAGATGCAATCAAGAATTTCCTATTTGCATGTGTCTTTATTGAACAAATTGGTCCTGAGTCTGTACATCCTTTTTTTTTTTTTTTTGGTTGGGGGTAGGGAGGGTAATCCAAAGCACCTGAAATGTTGAAAGTTTGAGTTGTAGATGCCCACAGCAGTTCAAGTGCATGGGTTAACATACCCAAACCACTCACCTTGGAATACTTTATGTATAATTTCAATGTTGTCTTGTGTAATGGGATGTTGGTTTGTCCCATACAGCTAAAGTCTGGAGAGAAGGCAGCTTCCATTATGTGTTGTTCTTTCCAGTTGACACTTAACACTTGGCTGCAAATGAAAAACACAACCTAATTAGTACAGAAAAATGAGACTAATTCAATACTGTGTTTCTTTAAATAAAATTTGCCATGCCAGCTGTACGTCATGTCATACTCTTCATAACACGATAGCCTAATGTGTAGTACCCATGCCTTTGAGTTTGACCCAGATGAAGCTGGTTGCTTGGCTGCAGCTGCGGGACCCCTGGGATGGCCTCAGGGATGGGCCAAAACAGACAATAAACATGCATCTCCCACTCCTTGGTTGTTTGAATGACTTTGTATCATTGGACCTTTGATTTGAGAAGGAAAACAAATTCTGAAATAGCGTCTCCTGGATTTCTTCACCCAGCTCTGACTGCAAATAGTAATAAATTCATGTAGTTACTGTATCACTGAGGCCCACTTTAATAAGTGTTTACTCTGTGTTTCCAAGAAAAAAAAGTTGTACAAGTGGTTACTATGACAACCACTGGCTCTGAAAAAGAATTTAGCTTTATAACCTTTTGATTCTCATTTTAAATCATCCTCCCATATTTTGTTCTAATCTTAATTTAACTTTGTGTGTCACAGTCATAGTCTGGGAGAGGATTTCTCCACTGAGAGAAATGCTTCAGTTTAAAATGCAGTACTTCGTACATCTGCGGTTGCAGTCATATTGCAGGTGGTGACAGGTGTGTTACAGTCTCTGGGTACACAGTTTGTAGCTTCCTCTGGTGAGATGGGATGCAGAGGACGTGATAGTTATTGGAATTAAAAAGAAAAGGAATTGAATGTCTCTAGCAGACATCTTTTGAGTATTCTTTCTTCTGATGGTAGACTATAGAGCATTTGAAAATCCTCTTTTCAGTAGACTAAATTTCTTTGGATTCCAGTTCTGTGCTAACTTGCAATGTTTTGCAGATGTGACCTCACAAGCACTAGCCCACTAGCCCTGAAACAAAACAGTCAGGAAACCTGATGGTGGGCAAATATATTGCTGTTTTTAAAGGCATACATGGATTCCTTATTTAGTTCTTAAGCCAGAGCCCATGTTTAGGGCTCAGTGGCTTTATCATTGCTGGTGACCAGTAGCTCCGGTCATGGCTGTGTCCTTATTACGGGTCAATGGTTGAAGTACTGCTTAGTGATCCAGGCTCCATCTGTTGTCTGTTCTCTTCCTGGCGATACCTTGTGTCTACACCCTCTCATCAGTGGATGATCTGGACCCTTCTTACTGCTTTATGGATCTATTTTACTGCTGACTAGATCCAAGTCACTGTTGAGATACTACTTCTGACCGACAGGCAGATTATTCCTCTGAAGAGGTACACTTCCCTCGCTGCACCCATTTACCCACAGTTTCTTGGATGTCTTTACTATCTTGTCCTGTCTGTTTTCATCCTACAGCTAAAGTCTTAGCAATCAGACAAGAAGAAGACAGTATAAGAGTTTTTGTTTCTCTCCATTGCTATCTGTGCACTGGGTAACTAGAGGAAACCAAACCCCTGGCTCTCCAAAGCAGTTTCTCTGAAATCACTGGTACCACCTGAATGAAGATCTGTAGGGTATGCCCCAAGTATGTTTAAAAAGTCAGATAGTTTCCTCTCCTCTACATCCTTTAAAAGATCTCATCAAAAGCTTTTCCTAGCAGATTCCCTCTCCAATGAGAGAGCTTCATATCTCCTAGTGAGCTTTCAAGAGCCAGCTCCCTTAGCATATGAAAAACTACTACAAAGTCATTACCAAATAAAGATCTGCAATCAGACCTTTATCAAGTGTCCTTCACTGACAGCTTCTTGAATCCAGCAGGCATAGACCCACGTCCTTCCACAACCAAGGACTTCCCGAAAGGAAAGCCAGGGTGGTAGCAATAAGAAAACAAGGTGAGATTCAGGCAGTCACATACAACCTAAGTAGGTGTGAGCTCTTCTCGTTGCTCTAGATGAACTCATCCGCATAAAGTTTTGTGTATGTATGTACTGAAAAACTAACAACAGCCTCTGCTGAGCTTTGTTTTCCACACTGGGAACATATCAGCATCACAGCTGCTAAAACTAAAATGCTTAGGTAAAAAACAAATGTGATTTTTATTAAGTGACAGTATTTTCATAATCAAGCACAATAAACTTAAAAAGTCAACACCATACCTTTGGAAGAAAAGTAAATCACATTTATCTCTGCAAGTCAGAGAAATATACGGGCCAATGTTTCAATAAAAATGACTTATTAAGGTCTGTCTGGTGCAGGTGGATGATTTTCAGATTTTGGGACTATGAGTCCCCAAAACCAGAAAGAGTATAAAAGACAAAAGGTATTGAAGAAAAAATTGTCACTGCTTTCACAAATATCTTGTCCAAAAAACATGACCAAAGTTACAGCATACTTGGGCCAAAATGTAACATGTACATGTACGTATGTGTATATATATATAAAAAATATGTGTGTGTATATATATATAAAAATGCTATATATACACCATAATTTTAGGTCATGAATAAAATTCCTGGAGACCAGCACCCTCACCTGCCTCAAGTTTTGCCATGAAGCTGCTCTCCCCGCGTCCCTCATCGTGTCTGGCTGGCACTGCAGCTCTCCGGCCCGGAGGAGTGGGACCCTCTACCACAGCTGCGTGGAGGGGGCTCGGGACCCAGCTGCGCTTGCCTGTCACAGCTGTGCCAGGTCCCTCAGCTCCCATGCCTTGGAGACTTTCTTAATGAAGTTGCCCAGACAGTAACAGCTTGATTTAAAATACATAGATAATGAAATTAAAGCCAATGTGGAAGAAAGTGGCTCGCTGGATTTATGTGTCAGAAGCTAAGTCAGTTATATTCTCAGTTTACAGGGGAAAAAAAAAAGGAAAGCAAGAAAGCATAGCTTGCCACCTTTGGAAACGATTTGCTCTCCGTACTCCCTGGCCAGCCTGCTAATGAAGTGGCTAAGTCTGCACAGACCATTGACACTCTAGCCATATCCAGAGGGAGGCCACTCAACCCAACGCAGGCTTCACCCACCCCCTTTTTTTTAAAAACAGTCCTCCACACATCTACATGTGTAATAGTGTACAGACTCACTGTTGTCTCTGGGAAGTGAACTTCTGATGCAAAGACCATCTAATGGTCATTGGCAGCTGCTTTTGAAGGCGTAGCAATCAAATCTGGACACTAACTTGTTTGCACAGTCTGTTTTGGCTTATGTTGCCTCATTTAGGTTTTCGGGGTTTTTTTTGTTTTAATTGTGCAAACAAGTTTTCTTTTGCTAGAAAAACCCTAATTATTATCAGATGTCCACAATTCCCTCATCACAGCCTAATTAAAATCCTTAATTATATATAAATAAATACGCTCAGTGCCCTGATCTTACTTTTTCTCTCCCTCTGCATTGTGACTGACAGTCTGGCGAAGTTCCCACCGACTGGAAGAGGGGGAATATAACCTCCATTTTTAAGAAGGGTAAAAAGGAAGACCCAGGGAACTACAGGCCGGTCAGTCTCACCTCCGTGCCTGGCAAGATTATGGAACAGACCCTCCTGGAGACTGTGCTCAGGCACATGGAAAATAAGGAGGTGATTTGTGACAGCCAGCATGGCTTCAATAGGGGCAAATCGTGCCTGACAAACTTGGTGGCCTTCTATGATGGGGTTACAGTGTCCGTGGATAAGGGAAGGGCAACTGACGTCATCTACCTGGACTTGTGCAAGGCATTTAATACTGTCCCACACGACATCCTTGTCTCTAAATTGGAGAGACATGGATTCGATGGATGGACCACTTGGTGGATAAGGAATTGGCTGGATGGTCGCACTCAAAGAGTTGTGGTCAACGGCTCAATGTCCAAGTGGAGAACAGTGACGAGTGGCGTTCCTCAGGGGTCGGTACTGGGACCAGCTCTGTTTAACAAACATCTTCGTCGACAACATGGACAGTGGGATCGAGTGCACCCTCAGCAAGTTTGCCGACAACACCAAGCTGTGTGGTGTGGTCAACATGCTGGAGGGAAGGGATGCCATCCAGAGGGACCTTGACAGGCTGGAGAGGTGGGCCCGTGCGAACCGTGTGAAGTTCAACAAGGCCAAGTGCAAGGTTCTGCACATGGGTCGGCGAAATCCCAAGCACAACTATAGGCTGGGCGAGGAATGGATTGAAAGCAGCCCTGAGGAGAAGGACTTGGGGGTGTTGATGGATAGGAAGCTCAACATGAGCCAGCAATGTGCGCTTGCAGCCCAGAAAGCCAAACATATCCTGGGCTGCATCAAAAGAAGTGTGACCAGCACGTTGAGGGAGGTGATCCTGCCCCTCTACTCGCTCTTGTGAGACCCCACCTGGAGTACTGCATCCAGCTCTGGGGGCCCCAGTACAGGAGAGACATGGAGCTGTTGGTGAGAGTCCAGAGGAGGGCCACGAAGCTGATCAGAGGGCTGGAGCACCTCTCCTATGAGGACAGGCTGAGAGAGTTGGGGCTGTTCAGCCTGGAGAGGAGAAGGCTCCGGGGAGATCTAATTGCAGCTTACCAATATCTGAAGGGGGCCTACAGGAAAGCTGAAGAGGGACTGTTTCTCAGAGAGTGTAGTGACAGGACAAGGGGTAATGGCCTTAAGCTGAAGGAGGGTCGATTTAGATTAGATGTTAGGAAGAAATCCTTTACTGTGAGGGTGGTGAGGCACTGGAACAGGTTGCCCAGAGAAGCTGTGGCTGTCCCCTCCCTGGAAGTGTTCAAGGCCAGGCTGGATGGGGCTTTGGGCAACGTGGCCTAGTGGAGGGTGTCCCTGCCCATGGCAGGGGGGTTGGAACTAGATGATCTTTGAGGTCCTGTCCAACCCAAACCATTCTGTGATTCTCTGATTCTATGACTAGGCAGCAGACAGGCTGTAACTTCTGAGCAGAGGGGTGGTGTCTGCTTGGTCCCTTAGGGGTTATGTTTTCCACAGACCATACGACAGTATGTGGATGTAGTGGGGGGCAAGGTGCTTTCTGAGCAGAATTGTTTAGACCTGAGCTGTTGCTCTCAAGTAAATCTCAGCCACGTACAATAGTTATCCACACATATGCATTTGTCAGGACTTACCACATGGATAAATGAGGATGAGTTGGTTAAAAAATTTTCTTGGAAACGGAACATCAGTATAAAATAAAAGTAATTTTCAATGTTTCCTATTTTTCCCAACAAAATTATTTGAGGAAACTAATTGTGGTTGCATGTCCTCACCTTTTCCATTTCATTATTGGCTTTGCTGGTGCAGGCTGAGGGAATAAAAGTTAGTGGGACTCATCTCAAAAGATACACCAGGTGTTTGTAGGGACATTAAGTGATTTTAGCTCTTGGGAAAGATGCTACTCATTGAAAGAAAAACAAGTTTAGAGAAAAGAAAAATGTATATCTCCTTATAGCATCACCTCAGTGCTTTCCTGCATCAAGATGGAGATGCCACCAGTACCTTAGTAGTGAGTTGGTTCTGTTTGTCTCTTTGTAAAAGTTGTTAAAAAGTGACCTATAAAAGCAGACATGACTGTCTGTTGTACTGAGGCACTTGCATAAGTTGCTATAAAATTACTTGATATTAATACATTTGCCACTATTGATTTGGGCTGAATATGCTCTTTTATTTTTGTATATATATATGTACATATACAACAAATAATAAACAACTAATACCATATGCCCAATCCCTAAAATTGTATACTTGGGGAATGCTATTTATTTTGTGAATTAGTGGACATTATCAGCATTTATTGCATTTTTTTAAGATAAAAACATTAAAATTTTAAGTGTTAGTACATCCAGTTTAGAAGGAAAGAAAAGAAAGATTGGTATTAAAATACGCTTTTTAAAACGTTTCCCAAAGGAAAATGAATTAAGGATCCTGGAAAATGTTACAGTCCCTTTCTTGTACCATAATCTAATCCTGAAGGACATTCTTTGATTCCCTTCTATAATACTTTGTTTTTTTCCTCTTGTTATTTTATTTTACTTATTCCCACAGCCAGCTTCAAATGACCTCAAGAACACAGGGCAGCTAAAAGATTGCTTAAACTTCTTAATACTTTTAATCCTTACTTGTTATAATTTGATTACTGAGACAGATTTTCTCTCTGGGCCTCATATTAAATCACTTTCAAGTTGAAACAAACCAGAAATCCTTTCAACTTAACAGAGCTTGTATTCTATGTGAGCTAGTCAGATGTAGCAGAGAGACTGTAGGATGTTGCATCACATGCTTCCTGGATTTTAAATACAAGGAAAGCAAACTTCAATCAATGTTACATATGAATTTACCTTCATAGAGTATCTATTTTTCAAGAGCAAACATGAGTAAGTACAGTTTTTGAAGTGCATGTATATGCATGTGTGTAAATGTGTATGTGTCTGTACACAGGTAGATATAGATTTCTATGCAATATACATAACTTTGCTGATAATATAATATCTGGAATTGAAAGACCTTATTTATTGTAATGAGTCCCTAATAAGCTTTTTTTCCATGAGAATCAGCCCTTACCTCATCAACTATAACAAAAAAAAAAAAAAATAAAAAAAAAAAAATTCCAGGACAGCTGCTCAATTTATAATATCATTTAAAAATGATAAATTTCTAATTTTCTTGGGAAAAATATGGTAAAACAAGAAGACTTGGAATCCAACAGTAAACAGGAAATTGTATAGTGGAACTGCAGCTACTTCATAATGGAAAGTTGATGGCTTTACCATCAAGTTTCATTCTGAAGCTTTTGTATGAAAATATTTCTGAGAACGTGGGTTTTGCCCAGTCAGCCTCCCTGGCTGATCAGCACAACGTGCAAGCACACTTTACCCAGCTTTCTGATACTCAGAGGCAGTGGGTTTGCAAGGTTCGGGTCAAGTGCTGATCTTCATCAAAGTTGTCTTCTGCTAAGAAAAGGCTGAGGAAAAGAGGTATCCAGGAAGGGGAGAATTCAATGAAAAATTCAGGGGGCTCATTCACTGGAGCAATCCCTGGGGAGGGGGAATGTCAGAAGTTGGAAATTCCAGCAGTAGCCTGTAGGTAAATTAGTTTTAAGGAGATTAATAAGGTATTCAGCTAAGTCACCTGAAGATAAACTTTAATTGAGTGCTCCTGTCCCTTGGCACAGCCTGCCTTGTCCCCCTCTGACCTCCTCCACGACCACCCCTCCTTCTGCACAGGCTCAGGGTGCAAGGGAGGACCCACAGCCTAGGCTCTTGGTGCTGATGACCACAGAGGCTCAGATTATTGTCTCACCTATTGAAAATCTAGTTTTTAAAAAACACAAATCTCTAGCGAGAACCTTAAATGTCAAAAAAACTGCCTGGAGGCTGAACATTTCCCCCTGATGCTGAGGGCACTAATACCGAAGGCTCGTGCTGTAGTGGTATTCAGGAGGGCAATGCTGAGGTGTTACTGCGGTGTATTCTCCTGGTCATTTCTGACCTCATGCTGCAGCTGGCGTGGCTTACTCTGCCTCTGAAGACTGGCTGTACTGGAGCGCTATGTCATGGTGGAGATCTATTTGAGCTAAGCCGCTTCCAGAATTGAGGCCATATTTGCTAGTGATGTCTACAGCTGCAAGAGAAATGCAAATCCCTCCAGCCCTATACTCTCATCTTGGCAGAAGAAAAGCCCTTTCACCTTTAAAATACATTACACCAAATGGGCTCAGATTAAATCCCTCGATCCAAAACCACTGAGCTCTCAGAATGATCGAATCCAGACTCAGACTTTGCTGGTTGGGCCCCTCACTGATATCTGTATATCACTTATAAACACACGCAGGTGCTCTGTGAAAAACGAGGGAATCTTAGGTCTGTTAACGAATATACTGATACACCCTTTAAAGGATTTCCATCCACACACGAGTTGCATCAAGGCAACAATAAGAAGAAAAGTCCCTTCTTAAATGCTATGTGTTTCTTATGTTTCCTCTGTGACTTAAAAGAGGCCAAAGAGATCCCTTTGAAAATCTGCAAACATAAAAATTGTTTCCAGGCTGGGGAATTTTATGCCAAGTTCCTTCTGCAGTATAAAAATTAGAAAAAAGGAATTTTAATGAAAGCAATGACCAGCTATTAAGTATGGTTATTGGTAGGTGTTGCTGTCATTTACCTATTGGGCTTGAACTAGGAAAAATTAAAGGAATTCATGACTGCAAACTTTAAGAAACAGACTCAGCAATTTAATTTATGTTTATGGATCTGGTCCTGCAGCTCCTTCATAGGCAAAGCTACCGTGAAAGTCAGTGGATTTTTGCTGGGCTGAAGCAGATAACTGGGCTTAACATCACTTGTTAAGCAAAAAAACCCAACTTTCTGAATATTTAAAAAATACTGAAATTTCTTGTTTTTTTCAAACCAAGCTAGCTATCTATTTTACCTTTAAATATGAATATACTTCCCCTGTTTTTGTGAAGCCAGTGTACTTTCACTCGGGATACTAAAATTTAATTAGAGACTATTCTTTGTTCATCTTCTGCACGTGTCAAAGAGCATGACAAGCATTTCCATGCAGGAGCCTTCCTCAGTCCCATCACCCACGAGCAGTGGGCCCACAGCTGGAGTATTGCTGTGGTGTCGGGAAGTACCTGAGTCAGACCAGGAAGACTGGGAGCTGTAATCAGCAGCAGGACAGCTGTGTTTGTGCAACTGCTCCAGCTCATCGTGCACGCCAAGTGGGAGCACTGATTACTCTCTCTCTGCTCAGAGCGGTGCCAAATCATGGATGGGCTGCTGGCACCTTGCTAGTGCCTCGCCAGTGCCCTGCACCCAGCTGAGAATGAGAGACGCTTTGCTCAGAAGTAGCCGGGGTCACTGTTGCACAGAGCTGAAATGTATGGTGTACACATGCCCGTAGGTGCCTACAGCCCAACTAATTCATACTTTTCACCTTTAAATTCAAGGTGCCCACTCTGATGCTTTGTAATTCTAGTAGTTATAAGAGCTGTCACTGTCTTTGTTAGCATCACTCAAGTTTCTTTACCACCTGAGGGATCTGAGTCAGGGTCTGCTCAGAAAAGGGGCCACTCAGTCTTCAGCAGTGAAGGAAGTCTTCAGCAGTGAAGTCACTGGAGGAAAAGCAAGCTCTTCTGATGATGCAGTCTTCCTATGTACTGGTCTTGCAACTGAATTAAGTGTCTAAAGACAGCTGGGATGAAACCAGGCTGAGGAATGTCTGTCCTGGTTGCAGCACCTATCATGGTGCTTATTTTCTGACCGTGCCTTGCGCAATGTATGCCTTATATCTGCTGTTATCATTTTTTCCACTCCAGTGGCTCAGAGTTAGTTCTTACCGCACTGAAACCATATGTTGTACACACTGGAGGATATTCTGGGACTGGGATGTCTAAAGCCTTCCTCTTACAATTTTGTATGGAACAGGCAACCATTTACATTTGCACTCTGTGGCAGTCAGGTAATATGAGCACAACCATACAGGTCACTGGAATCGGTTTTTCATTTGAGGGAGAAGTTGGTCTCCTTCCAATTAATACCTGTTATAGTGTTAAACAGTGATTTTCTTATGGCTCCAAATCTGTGTCTTTCCTCTCCCAAATGTATACCTCCACTAAATTATAGAGCTAGCTTCACTTCTTACTCCCTCACCAACTGTATATATGAAAGCATTTTCTCCAGTCTTTGAACTGGGTTTGTTGTTCTTTCCTCTACCCTCCTGACCGTTTTGCCAGTTTTTCTACAATATGCACCCGCGCATTGTGCATCACTCTAAAATGTATAGGGCCTGTGCTGTATGAGGGATAAATTCATTTCCATAATCCCATAGTCTCCCACCACAGGGGGACTGGTTCCCTCTTCATGCATACAAGGATTGCATTAGCCCTTTCATTGTAGACTGTGTACGAAGCTCAGGCTCAGCTCTCTATGTGCTGATTCATCAGTTCTTTTCAGACACTTGTTTCTGGGATACTGTCTTTACAATTTGTGGGTCTGACTTAAGGCTGTTGTTTTTAGAAGTTTAAGTTTTTCGGTTATCATTATCAAAATGTACAGCTGTTTTTATTCACGTCTTATGAATTTGTTGACTACCACCTGAAATAACATCAGTTCCCTGAAACCTAAGAATAACTTGATATAACTACATTTATGGCAACTACATTTTGAAACCTCTCAGCTATCTCATTCTTAACACATTTCACACATGTGCTATTGTATTGATTTTGAGACTTTCTTTTCCACAGGAGGTGAAGAGTAAGCATTTTATTATGTCACTATTGTAAAAATTAGTGTATAGTCAGCATGATAAATTGATTGGTGGACACAGATTTGTGTTTTTGCTAAATTATTATTTATTATTTCTTTGATAGATTCCTGCTAATTAGTAGGAAAAAATCCAGTTAGATTGTTCAATCATGTCCACCTACTCATAAGTGCGTGTATTAACCTGATACCACAGACTAATGCCTATAAATAATTTATCTCAGAGAATTGCTCTGAAAACAAATCCATATGGTATAAAGAGTAGGATACTGCTGCTAACCTTTGCCCTTTTACATGCTTCATGATAAGATTATGAGCTTTTTAAGATGTACCAGTGATTCAGATATAACCTTTGGTTTCATTGACTTCTACTAACAATTTGTCTTCTAAGTAGACAAACAGAGAGTTTATGAGCTAGATAAAGTAGCAGTTTTATTTCAAGCATGTGATTTTATTAGACAGGACTAATGGAATCTTCAATGGATTTTGTGTATACTTGTAGAAATCTGTAAATGACACCCAAAATTATGAATCAGAGGTGATTAGAACTAATAGGCTACTCCAAAGGAAACTTGAAAGTCTTTTTACATGTGATTTAAATTATTTTTAAACATTAGTTTCAGAGAGAGAGAGAGAGAGATATCACGCGAAGGAGAGAGGAAAGCAAGAGATTTCTGGATGTTCTGTGGGAAGGGGGTACAGGAGAGTGACTGAAGCCAGTAACCTTATAGCAATTCCTGGTATCACCTGTATTAAATCAGGAAAGGACAGAGAAATATCAAATAATTCCTCTCCTTTCTGATTGGGTTACAAAATATTTTTTTTGTTTATTCATATTATTGTTTCTTCTTTTTCCCATTTTTAAACCAGTCTAGGTCCCCATCCTGGCACTGCACACTATGCCAGAATAACTTTCCAGGCTTTTAACGTTCTGTGGGGAATGAGTAATTCTTTGATTGATCAGGAAATCCATATGTGACTCACTGATCTTACAGTTCTAGTGAAAATGAAAAAATGTGGAAATCAAAATTACACTGAGGGAAAAAAAATGTATTTTCAGAGCAGCTACACTCAAAAAGAAAAATACCAGGGAGCTGACAAAAATGAAAATATTGCATTGATTGAAACTAAAACAAATATTTACACAAATAAATGCAAACTGAAGGTTGCAGGTTATCATAGCTCTAAGTTGTCCAAGAATTTCAGTACTATCTTCTTTAAGCAGAGGAATAAAGTGCAGTTATAAAATCAACAGGACAAGTTTTAAAAAACCTGGCATGAAAATCTATCTAGATATAGTGTGGCTGACAGAAAACATGCTGAGTTGGAGTTTGCTTTCAACATTTGTGTGGCTGCCAGAGTACTATGCTCAGAGATACTTAGGCCAGAAGGGACATTAGATCATCTAGCCTGACCTTCTGTGTATCACAGGCCATTGCATGTTACCTAACTGCTCCTGTATTGAGTCCATCTAATCTGGCTTCAGCTGCCATCACTGGTTCTTGTTAAACCTTTCTTTACTAGCTTACAAAGAAAGTCTTTCAATATTTTTCTTAATTTCTTGGTCCTGATTTTCAAGCTATAGAACTTTTATCACTCGTTTTTCTTGTAAACGTTTATTTCTTTATAATGGTCACAAAGTGAATTTATAATGGCATCAAAACATCAGTACAAACACACTATGACCCTGAAAAAGAACCTAAAAAAGCCCATACTTTGTCAGAGCAAGGCTGATCTAGCCCAATGTCTTGCTACTAACTGTCACTGTAAACAAATGCCCCCAAAAGAGTAAGGACAGGATGAGCGTATTTGATATTTTTCCTGACTATAGTCCCAGATTCTTAGTTTCAGGCTGGGAGATTTCCAGAGATTGTTGTGGTTTCTCTCTTTAGTCCCAACAGATCTCTCTTCAGTCCCAACAGATCTCTCTTCTGAGTCCTACCCCACGTCACCTTTGAACAATGAGCTCCATAGATCTGCTTCCTTGTGCACCAAGAGTCACCTTCTTTTGCTGATTTTGAAATTGGCTCCTGTTAGCTTCCCTGGATGATCCTCAGTAGAAGAGATGGTGAACTGCAGATCCTGCTCCACTTATGATTCTGGTGGACCGTGGTCATAACACTCCTCTAGTCACCTCTTTTCCAGGCTGCAGAGTTGACTCTGCTCAGCCATCCTCCTCACGGGAACCATACCATACCTGCAGTCACCTCTGTCACCCTTCTCTGAACCTGTACCGCTCCTACTATATGCTTTTTGAAATGACAACTGCAAGGCAGTATTCAAGACACGGGCACACCATGAGTTTATACAGCTGCATAGCTATGTTTGCTCTCTACTCCTTTCCTAATAATTCCTAACTTTCAGTTTGCTTTTTTGATTGCTAGGAAGGAGTTGTTTTCATAGAACATAATCCCAGGGTCTTTCTCTTGAGTGGTAACAGTCAGCTCAAAGCCCATTATTTTATATATGAGGTTAAGATTATTTTCCCCATATCACTTTACATGTATATCCATGAATTTATTCTGCTGTTTTATTGCTTCCTCAGTCTCACAAGATCCTTCTGCATTATCTCAGCCTGACCATACAAATATTTCCATATATGTTTTACTTCCCACATGGTGTGGAGTCACATTGACATGAAGGGAACAACCCTCATATGCAAAAGTAAGCACTTTCAGAGCTGCACACACATGGCCAGCTTGAACTGTGGCTAGAAAAACCACCGTGGTTTAAAGAAGCTGCCAGCTCACGATGCAACCCCCAAAAGTAATTTAACCCAACCTGCCAGTGACAACATAAGCATAGGTAAATTTATTGTGCCTTGAGGTCTACAGTGCACAGTGTGTTTGTACTTTATGAAGACAGAGCCAGGCTGCTCACAGTGCTACATGACAGAAGGACATATATAAACGTATAAATTAAAATGAGAGAGATGCAAAGTGGATATAGGGAGAAAGTTTCTCCCCAGGAGCCAGCTGGACCGAGGGGCAGGCTGCCCGGGGAGGCTGTGTCGGCTCTGTCCTGGGTGGTCCCCAGCCCCGAGGGGGCACAGCCCTGAGCAGCCCGGTCCGATCTCAGCGCTGAGCCTGCTGCGGCAGGGACGGAGCAGGGACCTCCCCAGCTCCCTCCAGCCTGAGCTGCCTGTGACCCTAACTTGTAAGTGTTACTGGTTAACATGAAACCTTCTTTCAGAGGTAAAGCTAAATATAAGGGTGGGGTTTTGTTTTTTTTTTTTTAATAGATCTGGAAAGAGACAACTATCAGCCACCTTCCAAATGAGCTGGACTCATCATTGATTTATACTTGATTTGGAGTGATGAAGTATCTAGCCACTAAAGCAGAGAGCATAGCTTGAGAAATGTAACTAAATCACTTCTGTTTTGAAGTTGCTCCTCATCCGGTCCATTTGGATCCTGGGTGGGCAAAGCAGCTTGTTCCTGTTGGTACCTGTCTGTATAGAAATAATACATTTAGCTTAATATTTGGAAAAAAGGTAATTTCAAAGTAATCCTTCAGATCTTATGGGAGTTCTTTAATTTTCCCTTCTCAGAAGTGGTCAAAATGGATAAAAATAATTACTGGACTTCAAACAGATATGTGTTTGCTGAAAGCAAAGGCAGATATTTTTCTTCCAAGACTAAGAGCATATTTTCTCTGTTGCTAGTGAGACATGATTGTGACCAGAGACGGGTGTATATGTACATAGAATGCATGACAAAATTTCCTTTTCACCCCAAATAGCTTTGAAAATACTATCAGATGGAAAATGTAGAAACAGAAAGGCAATCTGTCTGTACAGTCTCTCATTAGGTGCTGTCTCAGGCTAGTTGGGACAGTCCTAACCTACTTTACACTGATTAGAAAAGACTGAATAATTAATTACTTGCACTAGATACAACTTTCCTCAGTGCAGACCTTTGTATGTTTTTGAAATTCATTTCTTCCCTTCAATTATTTGTGCCCCTGGACTCCTCACCCAGGCACCCCTGGATTTGAGGAAAGAGGAGAGGGAGGCAATGGGTGTCTTCCATAACCAAGCAGGAGTGTTCTAATACAAATCCCTGATTTAACATTGAGAAAAAAGAAAAGAAGTCATCAGAAAATTACTTCCCAGAACATTTGTCTCAAGCAATGAGTTATATTTGTCCATTTCGTCCATCACAAGTCTTCCCTCTACGACATATAATCCTCCACATGTTACATGAGAACACTATAATTTGTAGGGCATCATCCAGACTCTGATGCTTTCTTCCCACCCACTGTCTCCCTTTTAGTAACAGACTCCTGGGAAAATGTCTGATGAAAATACTGATGTCTTCTCTGAATTACATAGTTGTTTAATACCAGCTTTGAAATGTCTTTGACTGCCAATCAGTTTTCTTATGCCAACCGCTTGGCTCACAGGAGCACATTTGCTGTAGGGTGAGAACTATGACCCTGGATGGCAAAAGACTCAGATATGGTTTTGGGTCTTCTCTGATTTGAGTGCCAAATTTATTAAAGCCAGTAGTTTGCTAAGAGTTTATTTTGGGGGAGATGTGGAACTCTTCTCTCTTTTCAGGACTTGTTTTAACTAAGAGACATACAAATCTCTTTGGAAAAGCCAGAAGTACCCATTCATTTTTGACAAATTCACTTTTGTTGACCACCTTGAGAAATGTTGGATGTCCTCAGGAGCCAACAGAACGGCAGCCCGTGTTTGCTTCAGCTGAGCTGGTAGGTGCCTCAGCTTTTCTGAAAATGAAGGCTGGAGTGCTTCTGTTTGGGCACCATGTTTCTAAATGTGGCCTTATCCATTTTGGAGTCAGTTTCCCCACTGGGAAAGCAGATAATGGCCTAACACATGTTGTTTGAAGTGTTTTGGAGCTCTGCCTAGTTGCGGTTGTAGAGTGCTTTACAGTTCTCAAAGAGAAGGTGTTACTGAGGGATAAAAGTGTTACTGAATAAGCTCTGCGGGCAAAAGCTGTCAGGGGGCAGGTTCCCGGCTTGCCAGTGGTTGGTCAGCACAACACTTTGGGTATGTTCATGGTAAGGGAGTCACCATCATGAACACTTTGGCCTTGCTTGGTTAGGCAGTGAAAAATGGTCATAAACAGAGAGAGAAAATGAGGTTTGTGTGGGGCCAGGACTGTGTTTCAGGGCCATGGGGCTCTGTAGTCTTATGGGAAAGGCTCTGTGGAAATCTTACAGTAAAGTTTTTCTCTGAGGCTGCAGAAGGTGCTGAGGCAGGAGAAGCTCCCTTTACCCAGCACTGGCATGTCAGCAGGAAAGTCACCAAATGGAGGTGAACTGAGCAGCATCTCCCATCCCTCTGGATATGGATCTGATCTCCCTCCTCACCAATGCTGGATCACAGGCTGGCAGGGAAACTGGAGGGGAAGGGGAGAAGGGGAAGCAGCCACACCTGGGATGAGCCCAGTACTCATTCCAGAGGCTTGGGTACCAAATTAAAGGACTACAGTGAAGGTGGTAGAAGGATGGGCGTTTTATTTACCAGCTGTGTAAATCATTGCTGTGCTTTTCCAGCATGATGCCATTCTGTGATGATCATTTCCACCTCCAGTTTTTGTAGGACATTTTATATACTGATTCAAAGCTTGTAAATACAGAAACATTTACTTGCATATGTGGATGCACAGGGA
This sequence comes from Balearica regulorum gibbericeps, assembly GCF_011004875.1. Lineage (NCBI taxonomy): Eukaryota > Metazoa > Chordata > Aves > Gruiformes > Gruidae > Balearica > Balearica regulorum. Next base: position 59,287,081 of record NC_046186.1, read on the forward strand.
GGTGTCTGATTTTATCCAAGTTCTGCTGGGAAGCATACTGATCTTGGAATCTTCATTATTTTTAAGTGAAATATTTGAAAATTTAAACCTGACTTTTTTTGCTGGCAGGAAGAGTACAGCTGTAGGAATAATACTAAGTCTATCCGAGTCCTAATTCCTAAAAATATTTGTTGTGGTAAGTACAACCAAAGTTTTTTGATGAGATTTTAATTCAGACCCCAGTCTAGGAGGCAGTCTGGCCCCATTTCTAGTTGTTTCTTATGTACAAACCTAAACATTTGGGTTTGTAGTGTATCCCAAAATGTAGTGGTTCCTTTTCAATTTGGCTATATCCTCACATTTGCAAAATTATTACATCTTAAGTTGCATAAAGCAGCTATATACAAGTCCTTTGGTTCACAAAAAACAAGCCTTAGGAAATATTATTGCATATTCTGATTGCAAAAAAAAATTATTATTCATTTGAATAAAGAAAAATAACAAGTTACCCAGTCAGTGATTAGTTTTGGGTAGTTACTGAATTCTTAAAGTTATTTGCTTTTGAAGTTTATTGTTGAGAAAGTTGTCAAGAAAACAGATCTTATGCTGCAGCAACAATAAAAATAAGTAAAGTAAATTTGAATTTGAACTTTATACCAGAAAAGTAGTTACATGTAACCACTCAGAGAAAGAAAGCATGTCATGTGGTGATTATAACTTTCAACCTCAATTAAGGTAAAACAGGATGACAAAATCATGCTTTGGAATGATGAATATATTCTGTAAAATAAGAATCTCTTCATCATCATCTGATTATGAATAGAAAAAAATCAGGGCTATCAGATGACATGTCCAAGGAAATCCAAGCCGCTTGGAAATGAAGTTTGTGTGAAGAAGAAAGAATTTGGCCATTTTTCTAGAATGACCAAACATGCAGTAGCCTGCGTGCACAATTGATGTGCACATGAACTAGTCTAACCAGTCTGGAATACATTTAACTGGATGTGCATGTGCATCTCTGCAGTGTGCACATAATGAATTCAATGCATCCTGTATCACCTGCAATGCATGACTGCACAGGGTAAGTGCCACATGTGGTTCTGTTTCCATAGGAGATGCTCACATCTGGGAATTTCAAGAACAGAAAGGAAGAAACTTTTTACACCAGTGTTCTTCTGTAGTGAGAACACACAAACAAGATATTATTTATTTCTTTAGGGACTGCATTGTATAGTTAACACTTCAGTGGAACTTTCTATCATAACCTGTTGATGCTCACCAGCCCACTTTTTTTGCAGGTGGACTCACATGTCTTTTAGAATTTCCTTCTGTGTAGCTGAACTAAACAAGACTCTTACATTGAACTGTTGAGTTATAGAAATCTGCATACCTGTCATCAGTTAATATTTTCATCATTTATTCTGCTAATGAGCATGAGATATGCTGAAGCTGCTTTTCAGTTTTTGTTTAGTTTAGCTTGTGCTTTACACAACTGGGAGCACTGTAGCTACTTCTTCTAGTTAAATGTTGATACTGAACAATCAAACATACTTTGCAGTAGAGAAACAAATTATTTCCATATGCATACAAAACCCAAAACAAATCCATCAAATATGTTGTCTCAACTATTTTTCGTCCAGTACTGAGAGAATACTGGCACACAGTTAGTATAGAGCATCTGGTTAGCTGACAATACATCCGTATCTCTGAAGTTTTAAGTTTTTCTTTGAAAAGTAAATATTTCCCACAAAGTATGAAACCATCCATCTACAGTATTTGACTGTGATACTGATTCCCCAGACTTTTAGTATACTTGACAGGCAGTTGAGGTAGCTTTACATGTAGAAGGTAGAAAACACATAGTTTCAGTGCAGGAAGACAATGGGTACTTCTGTGATTTTTTCTTTGGAAATTATAATTGCCATATTAAATATTTGTATTTCATGTCATATGTATTGTTTATGATCACAGGGCTAGAGAAAATGGCATGTCATTTGCCAAGTAGATTATTCTTTATAAGTGTTCCCATTCTCTTTATACTTTGTAAATGTCCCAACACTCTTGGCGTTGCTGAAGCCAATAGTGAAATTCCCATAGACTTCAGCAGCAGTTGGCCTCTATTTCACCCTAGGAATTTAAGACTAGATTCCAAAGGGGATCTAACTCTAGGTACAAAATTTAGATCCTTAAAATCTCTGCTCAGATGGTGTCTAAACTCTCTAGGCACCTACATTTCTGTTGTTAAAATTCTCCATCTGACTCTAAAATTCTCCAGCTGGCTATTACCTTTGCCTTGAGAGCACGAAGCTGTTTGGAGCATATTTTAGACCTGCTCCTCAAAAAGAATCGTGCATGAGTGTTCTCCAAACTGTCTTACCCGCAGTGCTCACTCTGGTAGCAACTTCAGGGAACAGCTGAAATTTGATAGACTGGATTGTGTGCATGAGGGTAAAGGTCCTTTCTTCATCTGCAGCTCCATTTCTCTTTGTTGCTGTTTCTCTCACTTTCTAGAGATGTTGCAGCTCTAGCTTAGGAGTCATCTGAGCATGTCTTTGTGGGGACTGACTGAAAAGAGGACAGAGAAACAGAGGAAGGGCACGTGTAAGAATGGTGCTGGAAGGACACCTGGCTTCTGATTACCCCCTTTGCTCTGCTGCATTTGTTTTATTCAGGGAGGTTTAAGCTAAGACTATGCACACTGTCCTTGGAACAGGGGCAGAAAGCTTGGTCTGATTCTCTCTGATTGGTGCTTACTAGGCTCCAGAATTACATTAACACCAGCTCCATCTCTCTTGCCAAATTTATATTTAATTATTCCCTGTAAAGTGAAACAGCTTCCTGTCTCTGAGTACCCAGAAGCTTGGCAGTTAATAGTTCAGGCATTTTTGCAGATGAAGTGTGGGTTCAAAGAGCCTAAGGGATGGGAGAGGAATGAATTTTTGGCTCCCAGCCTAACTGTACCTGCAGTGCTACTGGAGGAAAGCAGCTTTCGCAATGCTCGGGGGTGCCTGGAGGAGCTCCTTCCCAGACAGAAGCACTGTGCTGCTATGGGGCCCAGAGAGCTTCTCCCCATCACCGCACCACCCAGTCCTGAGCTGCTGAAGCACAGGCAGCGGGCACCACCTGAAGAGCGGCAGCCACGTAGTGAAAATCCTGGGGAATTATGAGGGAACGTGTTTGTGGAGAAACAGCTCCATGTGCTGGGAGGTGTGGGGGAAAATCCTGCTGGAAGCGATGGTTGGGATGCCAACTAAAGCTTACCAGACTTTTAATTCTTTTTATTTCAGACCTTGTTGAGATCCCAAGGCACCCAAAAGACAAAGTTTGGAAACTATCGTGTAAGCTGGTACCTTTAAAGAGCAAGCAAACAATAAACCCATGGTCTAATTACACCAGGAATTTTCCAGACTTCTCAGCTGTTATGTAAAACATTTTGCCTGCCTAATAATAATTATAAACTTCTTAACTAGACTGATTTACTCAGGAACAATAAAGTTTAGTCTAAATTTATATGTTATTCAAAGGAAAGCAGCTCAGGAACTTGCTGTTCAAAGGGAAATTTGTAGTGCTGTTTAATACGGAGCTAAAATTAAAAAGAAAGAAAAGAAGTCTGTGTTTTACATTAAACCAAACCTTTTTGATAAGAATGCTGGCCTGGAGCAATTTAAGCCATGAAAAATGAACTCCCTGAGCACTCCTGTCAGAGTCCAGTGATGGAAGGATCCCTGTAAATTCTTAATCTGCCTTTCTTCGTGGCAGGACAATGTAGTTCTATAGAAAGGAAGGTCAAGGAACTGAACCCCCACAGTAGGTATCCAAAAAAGCAATCAAGCTAAACTAGCAGGGAGTGGATTCCAGCTGAACTCTGTAGTGAGGAGCTTTTCTCTTCCGCCACAGGTACCTTATAGAAGGGAAGATTCCTGGGACTAGTGGTTTAATTTCTCTGGCTACCATGCTAATCACATACGTGCCATAATTACTGTCTTTCTTTCTTTTCCCCAGACTGTCATTCTTCTGTCTCTTAGCTCCATCCAACAGGCAGACAATGTGGACACAAAGGCTGTGCAAGCTGGCGAGGCACCTGATGGAACTCCAGAGCTCCGTGACACGCTACCCCGTGCCCCGCTCTCTCTTTCAAATATTTAATTTGCATTCTTTCCCAGCAATAGCCAAATGCTCAGGGGCTGCTTTCCATTTTCACCTCATTAGATTACATGTCTGAACATAAAAATGACTGAGAGCTGTGAACCAAATCAAGCTCCTGCAATGTGTGCTGCAAACATGCCAATCATAGTGATGACACAAGGCAAGGATTTGGCAAAAGTCATGCATGGCATTAATGTTAATTGTGTATTTGCAGGTTAGACCAGTGTCAGCTTTACAGCAAACTCATTATCTTATTTATGGAACAATGATGCATTCCCCAGAAGGCAGAGTAAATAATCCTACAGCAGACTGTGAAGAGAAGGAGTCTCTGACCAGAGGAAACAATGCAGCACTGGTCAAAGAAAATGGCCATGGGACAGTGGTTTCTTTCCATTCCAGTCAAATGCATGGGTCATGCACCTTTTCTGGCTACATAAGACAGAGGAAAAGGATACAAATTAGATTAAGCCCTCCAAGAGGCTTTCAGGTAGCTTCAGAGAGCCACTGCCTCATGGAAGGGCTTTGCTGACAGGGTAGGGGCATGGAAGATGTTTGTTATGGCCACGAGTGGGAATGCTGTCCCTCCATGCCATAGAATCATAGAATGGTTTGGGTTGGAAGGGACCTCAAAAATCGTCCAGTTCCAACCCCCCTGCCATGGGCAGGGACACCCTCCACTAGACCACGTTGCCCAAAGCCCCATCCAACCTGGCCTTGAACACTTCCAGGGATGGAGCCTCCACAGCCTCTCTGGGCAACCTGTTCCAGTGCCTCACCACCCTCACAGTAAAGAATTTCTTTCTAACATCTAATCTCAATCGACCCTCCTTCAGCTTAAACCCATTTATGTAAGTCTGCAGGGACTACTTCTAAATTTAGAGAAATATATTTCAGAGATGGTTTTACATAGTGTGGTGTCCTACATAGGGTCCCCATGGTGAGCACTCCTATATCTTGTGTTTTAAACTGAAGGAGGAAATTGAGGGGCTTTTTAATAAGCTGAAGTGTGGGATACCTATACAGTAATTCCTTTTGTGGTCTATTATCTCAATAAAAAGGTAAAACAATTAGGAGATGCGCATGATGGTATAACCAGATTAAAAAATGTGGCAGAGGGGTTTTTTCCACCTTTTTCTTTTCCCTATTTAGTTGGATACTTGGTGTAAATAACATTTAAATACCAGCTCTTGTGTGACATTGTATTTGGAGAAGTGCATTTGATATCATGAAAGAATAAATGAGAAAAGGGAAAAAAAATACTGTAGTAATAAGATACACATTGTATTTAGAGTTTCTCGGGAAAAAGGAGGCAGTCTGAAATGTAAGAGAAGGAACACGCTGGGGAGAAACCCACCCTGCACCTCACATCCCTGCACTCTGGGATTTCATAACGACTGTAGTTAAAGTGGCAGGAAAGCCTTTTGCTTCATCTTTGAAAAATGTGCCTGCAGCCTTCCTGGGAACCCTGATTAGGCAGCTGATTTGAAACTAATCTGCTGTGTGCGTTAACTGTGAAAATATACCTTCAAGCATTCCGCAGTTTTTCTGCCTGGCTTGTGAGAGATGTGGCCCTCAATTTGCACAATTTGGATTGCAATTTTCCTGTAGCTCTAGGATATGTATATTTAAGGCTCTGATAAGAAGCAGTTTCTATACACTGGGGCAGAGAGTCTCTTGCTGGTGAAGGTGTGAAAAGATGGGCAGTAGGCAGGGGGTGCTGAGAGAAGGCAGCCCCCACCAGTCCTGTGCAGGTTAATGCAAACCTTTTGGTCCAGGGGAATATTCACCAGAGCACTTCTATTTAGGAGCCTGAGCAGGGTTTTAAGATGCTTGATCATTTGCAACTGTGATCATCAGGAGTTTTGTATATCCCACATTTCTGAGTACGAGGCTGCCTTGAGCACTTATACACACACCGAGCTCACTGGAGCTTATGAACTGCGGCCACACTACTGTGGCTGTGTGTGGGCTCTGAGCCTGACACACGTGCAAGTTAACTCTTTCTTGGTGGGTGAGCTCAGCTGAAGGTTGTGATCCACATACCTTCCCACTAGCAAACAAGACGGTCTCGGGTCCTCTTTGCTACATTATATGTGACAAGTCCATGCAGGGACACTTGCCCCTTGGCTCCTTCAAGTGGGAATTTGGACAATGTTGCAATGGGCACAAGCTAAGAGCTTGCATAAAGAGAGCGTTGACAGCATAGCTTGTAATTATACTTTTAAATTTTTGCTGCTTTCTTACTTTCATATCAGAATTTTCCATGGATATTAGTAAAACTCTCCATAGCTTGCAAGCTTAAAGAGCTTTCTTTTAGGAAAAGAGCCTGGTTGCCTGGTGAGATTTCTCCAAGCTAAGCTGTACCAGCTCTACGATAAATCTAAATTCCTGCATTTTCTTTTATATTCTTTGGCGAGGACTCACTCATATTCCTTGATTCTTAAAGCCAGCTTGATGGAAAGAGCCAAATATGTAAATGGCTCCTTGACTGAAAATCTAGGCCAGAAATTTCAAAGAAAGCATTGTCAAAATCCTTTAAACTACAAAATCATAACTCAGCTACTTACATATAACAAAGCTATCTTCTAGTATTTTACTTTATCACTGAGCACTATCATCTTTAAAGTGACTACTGAGACTGACCAGCTTTATTAATGACCTCATAGCTGATAAATTTTGCAGCTAAGTGTCTTAGTGCCTGTGAGGTAACGCTGGAGAAACAGATAAGTGTGTCTGTCTGACTGGCTGTAAGAATTACACTTTTGTGAGCTTCCCTTTTAATTCTTTCCTTTAAAGAACAGTATAGCCATTTTTTTAATTTTTTTTTTTTTAATCTGCACTGTTAAATAGAGTTCTCTAGGGCATGTACTAAACAGAATGTATAATATATTTAGTGTTCTGGTTGAACTGTAGATGGGCTCCCTCATAAATGTAAGAAGGCACTCAGCAAGTTTTAAACAAGAGGAGGAAACGCTGCTGAAAGGAATGAGCAGACTTGCAAGCCGTGACATAAAAGTCATCTGGATAAGTAAACACAGTAAAAAAAGTACAAAGAAATGGCTGGACCTATATTAGCAGAGGAAACAGGGGACCTCTGGAAGTGGTTCAGTGAAAACCATCTCCAAAAGAGGTCTTTCCAAGCAGCGTGATTATGGACGAAATGAGTTGTTGGATTGTGAGCCAAATTTTGAATGATTCTGAAAAAAGCAGATTCAAAGGTTTGGGGGAAGAGAGTGTAGGGGAAATAGGTCTTCCAGCAATGAAACCTGCAAAACATCTCCCCTGCTTTTTTTAGGATGCACAGTAACAGAGATAGGGCCAAACAACAGCAGGCCAGCCGTCTCTCCGTTCATACACTACCTGTCTCTGAGAGGCACCAGCAACGTCACAGGAAAAGTGCATAAAATACCATAGCAGGCACTCAGGAATAACTTACCTGTAGAGAAAGTTTCTCCCTAATCAGTTAACATTTGACTTATGCACTAGATGGTATCTTTCTTTTTGTAAATGTTTTCTACTGCAACTCTGCCTATGCTCATCACCCGTTTTTAATATTTCATCTGGTTTTGATTCTTATGAAGACTCTGGATTCAGCCGTGTCTTACAGCTGTACTTGCCTTTATTGGTGTTAAATATTTTGCCTGATAATTTTGTTGGATATCCTTCTTTCTTTTATTTTTTCTTTTCAAATAAATGAGTAGTAGGAATATAGTTGGCCACAGCTCTATTAATAAAACCAAATTCAAGTAGAGAATGTATTTTTGCTGGAATGAAAATTGCTTTATAAAACTGTCGGATTCACTATAATTTTGTTATAAAAAAAAAAAAGTTCCAGAAACACAAAAAATCCCATCTTGCATTTCATTTTGAAATCTTGTTTCTTTTCAACTTTATTTGATTTTGTATTATTATGTTTTTAGACCCTCAGATGAAATATTCTGATGCGCCTGGATCAAATTGTATTTTCAGAATGCTCATTTATAAACAAGTTGGAAATTTTCAGTTCTTACTGTGATTCAGAACAGCAGTTTTGTAATACTAAACAGGGCATCCTGAAATGGAGATCTTATCCTCAGCTACAGATTTACTTAGATGTAAACAAAAACCACTAATACGCACCATTCATTGTTTCCTCTTTGTCCTTACCGTCAGTCTTAATTTTTAAAGTCTGTCATTGAATGGGAATTATCCTATGTGTTTAATAATAATTAACAACCATCTCTGGATTTCTGTTTTCACTCTATTATTCTGGTATAAAGTGGCCAGAACCAGACAAAGTTATTCCAGATATTAATGGCATATAATGTTATTCACATCTTCATAACTTTCTGTTGTAATTTCTATAATATCTTTTATTGATATGATTATATAAGATAATTTGGGCTTATAGATCTTCATTAAATAAGCCGTATAGCATGCACACACATACACACAGCTTTACTCTGTAGTTGTACTCTCCCAGAGAGAGGCTAAGATATTTCCCTCAGATGCTTATTCATGGATATCTTATTTTTGAGCTTCTTTGGATGCTACTTGACATTTATCACCTCTGACTTTTATGTATCTTTTGTTGCCAGGATGGGAAAATTTTTTAAGTGTTACTCCTGAGGAACAGTAAGACCATATGAAGGTTCTGGCTATGTATCGGCTTTCTGCTCAAGAGAATGGAGTGAACAAGTGTCTGCACTTACGCTGCAGTTTCCACTTAAGAATCGTCCATCCTCACAGTATTATGTCATGGTCTGCATTTAGTATTTCTAGCTTCTTTTTTGAGTTTTCCGGCAATGCTCCTTGTTTTTCAGTGTCATGGGTTACTGAGTAGTGCAGTGTGTTATTCCTCTTAGAGAACTGAGGATGCTGCCTCCAAACCCCTCCCAGCTCTGGAAATGGATATTTGTTGCGGTTTATCTAACCTAGATCTAGACAGCAGAAAAATGAATTGCACAGTATAGTTATGTGCAGTTAATGACACTATCTAGACGAAGCTGACAAAATACAGGCTTTGGTTGTGAAATGCCTCCTTAAAAAGAAGCAAAAATATGAAAGTTAAGTAATGATATTTAAAGTCCAGCTGAGTGCCTATCTCCATGGTCACCTGTCTCATGTTGACACTACATTCCATCCAACAGAGGAGCTGGCTATTATTCAGCATTGCTTCCAGTATGTGGCTTGCGCACATCATCAGCCTCTTACTAGCTGCACTTCCCAGATGGACACACAAACAACTGTCCACTGAAACTGGTGTCTGAGTTCTAGTAGGAGACACTCCCTCTTATTCTTTTCCCTCTGCTTTAAAAATGTTAGGACTTAGATTTTCCTGTTCTGCATTGACATACCATCAACACAAGTCAGAATTTTGGAGGGGAGAAAGTGACTGAGTTGTCACCACACTTAGAATCATAGAATCATAGAATGGTTTGGGTTGGAAGGGACCTCAAAGATCATCCAGTTCCACACCCCCCCCGCCATGGGCAGGGACACCCTCCACTAGACCACGCTGCCCAAAGCCTCATCCAACCTGGCCTTGAACACTTCCAGGGATGGGGCAGCCACAACCTCTCTGGGCAACCTGTTCTAGTGCCTCACCACCCGCACAGTAAAGAATTTCTTTCTAACATCTAATCTAAATCGACCCTCCTTCAGCTTAAGGCCATTACTCCTTGTCCTGTCACTACACTCTCTGATAAACAGTCCCTCACCATCTTTCTTGCAGGGTCCTTCAGAAACTGCTAAGCTGCAATTAGATCTCCCCGGAGCCTTCTTTTCTCCAGGCTGAACGACCCCAACTCTCTCAGCCTGTCCTCACAGGAGAGGTGCTCCAGCCCTCTGATCAGCTTCATGGCCCTCCTCTGGACTTGCTCCAACATCACGAATGTTTGTGTTGTTCTTCAGTCGCCTGCACCTAGGAAACCCCCCTAACTCCACATTCTCTAAAGCTAGCACATTCCTACAGGAGATTTTCAAGTAAGGTGAATCAAGATTTAAAAAATCCCTGACAGTGTTACAGAGATATTTCAGACTTCCATTAATTACTTGCTTACACATTAGTTACTTGGTTATTTACCCCATTACTCATACATGCCACATCCCACACCTCTGCACCAGACATTGTGTACCTACAGTTTCTTGTTTAACTCCTTTGCTGGGCTCAGCAAAAAAATTTAATACATAAAGTGAATCATTCACTTTTACAGCACTTGGGAGTTAAATATCATGTTATAAACAAGTCCCGAGACTCAGGGCCCTCAAACCTGAGCTCATTTTCTCCCTAATACGTAGATGTGACAGGGCTATTGATGTGTTCAGGCCACTGCTTACCGTGCTGATCAAAAATGTCTTTAGCCTCCTAACATTCCCCTGTCTACTTTAATTAGTTCATAATCTCATTGGAAGAATGTAGCACAGCACCAAGTGCAATGGGGTTCCTAGTCTGTAGCTGAGGCTCAGTGAAACACTAATGCAACCAGCAGTAATTTCCAGGCAAGAAAGCCAGCAAGCCTCCTGGTCCCTTTCCTTTACAAGTCTTCAGAGTCAGTGGTGACACTGTGCTGTGAATGACCAGAATCCTGCTTTTCCGTAGGGTTTCCCCCTGTGCAGTGTTTGCACTCTTATTCCACGGGAGCAGAGCAATGGCAGGGAGCCAAAGGTGGGAATTTCTGGGTATATCTGGACAGATGCAGAAATCCGCATTCTTCCCCCAGTATTGCTTGACCAGGCTACTTTTATTTTGGAAGCTGCAAAGTGGCTTTGCCTAGCTAGTTTAAGACTGGTGGTGTACTACTGTATGAGCGTGTCTTTTGCAGGCAGCGTTTGTTGCACATATGGTCTGGAGACGGCAAAACTGCAGTTAGGAAAGCACTGAGACTGAACTAATAAGCCCTGTCTGGCAGTACAATGCAAATTGTATAGACAAGGAGAGGCCCAAACCCAGAGCTTTATGAGGAAGGCAGGACCAGGACCTAAAACGTTGCTGTTTTTTGTTTTCTGTTTCTTTCAAAAATGACTCTGTGCCACAGTAAACATGGCTACAACTCTGCCTGCTAGTTCAGAGTGCTGGCGAAGGGAGCTCACATCTGCCTGCAATCGACTGTGTAGATATATCCTACGTGGCTTCTGTACTGGAGCTGGCTCCTCTCAGGCTATCTCCGAATACGGGCAGAGTTCAGTTGCATCCCTTTGTGCCCACTCCTATAGGCATACCCAAACCAAGAGGATGCAGGCTTTATGGGCGTTAGCCTTTTACTGAGGTGTGAAAAGCCTTTTTAGGTCCGGCAGGCAGATGAATTCAGTGTAATAGGTTGTAATTGGGCATGTCCTGGCTTGTTTGCACTCTTAATACAACACAGGGTTCATAATTTGACACAGATATATCCCATTCTGTCACAATGGTAGTCTGCCAAGATTTATTCTTTTAACAAGGAACACAGATTCTTTTAATGTCTGAAAGCTAATGAGGAAAGCTTTTCCAAGTGCAATGTGTTTATACAGGAATGCCAATTTGTATTTTTCTTTCCTTCTTTTCTTTTTTCTTTTCTTTTCTTTTCTTTTCTTTTCTTTTCTTTTCTTTTCTTTTCTTTTCTTTTCTTTTCTTTTCTTTTCTTTTCTTTTCTTTTCTTTTCTTTTCTTTTCTTTTCTTTTCTTTCTTTTCTTTTCTTTTCTTTTCTTTTCTTTTCTTTTCTTTTCTTTTCTTTTCTTTTCTTTTCTTTTCTTTTCTTTTCTTTTCTTTTCTTTTCTTTTCTTTTCTTTTCTTTTCTTTTCTTTTCTTTTCTTTTCTTCTTTTCTCCTTTCCTCTCCCCTTTCCTTTCCCCTTTCCTTTCCTTTCCTTTCCTTTCCTTTCCTTTCCTTTCCTTTCCTTTCCTTTGCTTTCCTTTCTCCTTTGCTTTCCTTTCTCCTTTCCTTTCCTTTCCTTTCCTTTCCTTTCCTTTCCTTTCCTTTCCTTTCCTTTCCTTTCCTTTCCTTTCCTTTCCTTTCCTTTCCTTTCCTTTCCTTTCCTTTCCTTTCCTTTCCTTTCCTTTCCTTTCCTTTCCTTTCCTTTCCTTTCCTTTCCTTTCCTTTCCTTTCCTTTCCTTTCCTTTCCTTCCCTTCCCTTCCCTTCCCTTCCCTTCCCTTCCCTTCCCTTCCCTTCCCTTCCCTTCCCTTCCCTTCCCTTCCCTTCCTTTCTCCCCATTTTCTCTTGCTTCTCCGCCCCCCCTTTCTCTTTTCAGACAATAGGCTATTGCAAAAAAAGATGTGGGGAAAGATTTGCTCCCAGCCCCCACTCTTGATGTAAGCAATAAAGTAGCTCACTTCCTGTACTTTCTGTGAACTTTCTGACAAATAAATGAAGCCATATTTGATAGGAACTCATAAACGCTTCTTATATTGCTCTTTGGAAATGCTGGTAAATCAGTGCACAAAAGAAACCTCAATGATTTCCCAGTTTATGTTTCCAAAAATAATCTTTGATCCAATATTCCAGAAATTGTACTTTATAGTGTGGAATGGTGCCCTATATTGGAAACAGTGAGTCTATGACCTTTGTTACTGCAAGTCAGGTATCAACAGAGAGACATCCGGATTATGGACCTGTTTTCTTCTTTTAAACTCTTTAATATATTTACAATGTTATTACACGGCTCTGTACTATTTTGAAGGTCCTCCCTGAATTTCTACCATTCTTTCTCAGAAAGTTCTTCCTACCTTTATCTCCCTGCCATTGCTCTTGCTCTTTTAGGCTGGCTACATCTTGATTTCTCGGTTCTTTCCAAACACCACTGGTTTGAGAATCACCTTCTCTTAAGCTCCTGCCATCCAAAACAACCTTCTTGTATCTCTACTTCACTGCCTCACCACTTATTCCAAACCTCAACTGAAAGCACAGTTTCTTTTTTTGGCTATATTAATATCAACTCCCTCAGACATTGACCTGTAACTCAGTGCTTTAATATCTTCACCATACAGTCCTACTTATTGTAAACCACCATGTTGTAACCTAAATGAAGATGACTTTTTTTTTTTTTTATAACTGAAATGCCATTTGAACATGTGGCATTTGGTTTAAATTTTTTTTCCATCTGAATTTTTTAAAAAGATACAATATGTACATTTGCTAGAGATGTTGTGCTAAGAGGGAAAAAATTGGCAAGCTCTGGGCTCTTAGGTATGCTCAAAAACTTTTTTTTTTTGAGGGAAGGAAGGGGGTTATCTGGCTCCTTGCTTTTTGCTCTGTCAGCAAGTCTGAAGATTTCAGAAAGAGCTATACCATACCTTGTGCAGGAGAAAAGGCAACAGTATTTCTGACTTTATGGGGGTGACAGAAGATTTCTTCTTAGTTAATGAAAAGCAGGGCCTTCTGGTGCCATAGTGAAATTATCCAGCTATAGTATATGGATGGTGGTGGGATAAGGGATGATATGATACTCAGCATGTGTCTAGGCTTGCTCCCTTAATGCCTTAATATTAAATGCTATTGTACAAAAACTCCTTCTTCAGGAATTGTGCATGAATTTTATTTGAATATGGATGGGAGATTTATAAGTTAAGTGAAGAAACAGACAATATTGCACAAACCAGTGGAAACTCATTCAGAGTATGAATTTCTGAAAGTTGTGTATGATGATAATGATGTTAATCTACTTAGACAACAATTCATCAGCATCAGATGATGTTGCTTCATATGCTACATTAGGAAAAAGAATTTTTGTAATTAGAAATAGACTTTGATCTAAAGTCCAGGTTCAAAAAATAATTGGGGCTGGGAACCTAAATTTGATTAGGAATTGATAGGGACTGTGTTTCTTGGAAATGTATGTACCTTCCAAATTTTTGTCCCATTGTTATTGGAATGAAGCTGAATTCCAACAGAAACTAAAAGTCAAGGGAACTTCAACAACTTAACTGATGCATCTAAAGATATTTCAGGGTGGTCTAACTAAAAATGGCAGAGAAATGCTCAAAGACTAAATGAACTTGTTATGAATGCTGGAAATTTCACAGCTCTGTATTCATTGCTTTGCAACGACAAAACTGCAGCATTTCTGCAGGTCTCTTAGGACCAAAAAGTTGTCTTTGAAAGAGAGAATATGTGTGATGGGATGAGAAACAAAAGCTGCTGTGCAAGGAAATACCACTTATGATGAACCTGAGATGGTGAACAAATTTTGGAGATGAGTTTAGAGAAAACTAAGACATCTGATCTGTGTCTGTCTCTTTTGGAAGATCTTTCCTACCGACACTAACAGTGGGGTCCTTTGTGAAGCTGACGATATTCACCCTTATCACACTGCCCTTTTCTCATGTGGTTTGGAGCAGGTCCAGGTGATACCGTAGTGTAACCGTCTAAGAGTGAGTCTATACCTGAAGTCAGCATGTGAACAGGAGCATGTCCATAATCAGTTTGTGCTGAGATAGCATGGATTATTAATAGTGTGAACCAGGAAAAAAGAATGCTTTTGTAACAAAGAAAAATCTTGCAATTTTTCTTGGGAAGAATTCAGATATTGGCATTTTTGATCAGCAAATGCTGTTCCATGGACGTTTCCATGCACTATTCACGTTTGTTTGTTCAAAGATTTCTTTGGAGTGTGATTCAAACACAAATTTGTGGCTCTTGTCACACACTGTTGGAGTTACTGAAGCCTGTCAACTGAGCAGATCTGTCTTTGGACATTATCCTCATTTGAGAAGTCGCACCCTGATGCCAAGAGTCTCACAGTGGCACATGGAATGGGGTCCTGCCCTTCAGTGGGGCAGGCTGGATGGGTCTCCCTCCACAGACACTTGGCCTTGCCAAGCTGGGCAGGGCAGGCACCAGACTCCATCTCTGCATCCTCAGGCTATGTGTCCACTTTTAGGGCTAAAATAATGTAGTTTCTGGAACCTGTCCTCAGTATGTTTTCCAGTGCAGGTTACAACACAGTGTTTTTCAGGGTGGCAGTAAGGGCATCTGCGTTAGGTTTCAAAGGTGATTCTGGGAGCACCATGTCCATCAGATCAATGCTGGGTGCCTGTTCTGTGGGGCCCTGAGTCTGATGGTAATGTCCCAGCCTGCTGAGAAAACACACCATGATGCGGCCAAGGCCTTTGATCTCCTGAAGGGAGAGAAAACCTCCCACCCACCCCAAATTCCTGTCTGAGCTAGCTGGGAAATAAAAATACCACTGTTACCAGGTGAGGTGGGACCCCCTTTCTTTCCCCAGCAGTGCAGAGGATAACTCGGCACAGGTACAAATCAGGTTTCAAAGCTCTGCCACTGCAAACTGGAGGGAGGTGCAGATGCAGTTTTTCTTTGGGCTCAATGTCGTGCAGCGTGTGCATGTGTGTGGCAGGGGTCTGTCTCAGTGTTAGCAAGTACACTTTCTATCTTGAGAAAACCCAAAGAAAACCTTGTATTTTTTTGTACAAATTTTTTCCAAAGTAAATGATCTGCAGGCATTTACCCAGACTATCATTAACACAGAAAGGGAAGCTGAGTTTATTGTGCCCAAATGTTACACTGGTGTTTACAGGAATTCTGATCTTTAAATTTCTTGCTAAACATAATCTATTTTGTGTATGTTATAGTAACCTTGTCTGGGACTTTAAATAATAACAGAAGACTATAAAACCTAAAATTTCTTTTTTCAATTCATTAGATGCATTTATAGATTTAGACTATTCTGTATACTCTATTTTTCTACTTCAATATACAAAAATTAAAAGCCTTAGAATTTAACTGGAAACACAGAGCTAAACAGTGTTTTGTTTATGGCCTGTGTTGTATTAACATTGTTGCTTTTCATGATAGGGTGATACTGGTGAAATGATGAATTTTGTTGACAGTGTTATCAATTATGTACTTTCAAAATAAAGCTTTACATTCTATTACTAATGAGGGAAAAAAATGAGCCAAATTTGACTCATGTAGCTTGACTGAATCACTAAAGTCATCAGATTTACGTCAAGGTTGGGCTGGACTGAGTCTCCTCTTGCTGAGGAGAAAGCTCAAAACTTTTGGCACTTAATTAGGAGAAACACACAAACATTTAAATGCTGCTCTTAAGTAGGATTAGGCAATGAGTGCAGAGTTCAGGACTTCGGGAGGCTCCTTTTGCAGGGGTTAGTGGCTGATCAAACCCTGGAGATGTGCCTGGTGGGAGGCTGGGGCCTGGGCAGCCTGCAGGCCTGGCAGCCTGAAGCTGTCCCCTGCCTCAGTAGACCGAGGTAAAGCAGGGTGCTTGGCAGATTTACCTTGCCCGGCTAGCACAGGGAAAGCACAGATTGCCCTGTTGTTGTAAGGCTTTTACCTCAGATGAATTATTTTGCAGGACTGAAAGAGATTTGCAAGATCCCTCAGCCCCATACCTAGGCAGCCAGGAAGTGCTTCTTGACTCCCATGTGGGGACACCACTGAAGTACGGACAACGTATGAAGTATTTCTGTCCTGATGCCTCTCATGCCCTGGTTTCCAAAGGAAGAAAATGCAGAAATTTTGGTTGGAAATATGTTCCAGACTGGTTCTCCCCCTGGCAGTCGGGTACTGTGTGGGAAGAGCTGAGGAGGGCACTGATGCACAGCATGTACTTGGCCTGTTGCACTCTGTTGTGTAAAATCTGTCATAATCCACTGCAAACTAGTGGCGAATTCTGACCCCACTGCTCCAAAAAGGTGGTAGGTCCAGAAAGTCACCTTTCTGAGAGCTGGAAACCTACACCTAATTTCCAGCCTGAATTTTTTAATGACTAGCTTATAACTCTTTGTTCTTATGCCAGCTCATTGTCTTCAAGGTTAAAAAGCTCTTTCCCTTTTCTGGTGTTTATCCTCCAGCTGTATTTACAAAGAGTGACCATATCCCCTCTCAGGCTTGGATCTGCTTGGCTAAATAAGCCACTGTCTTTTAATTTCCTCTTGTAAAATAAACTCTTCATTGCTTGGATCATCCCAACAGCCATTTCTGCACCTGTTGTGAAACGATTTCCCGTTCCGTCAACGTGGGTGACCCAAATGGCCAACAATACTTGAGGTTTCACAAGAGCCTCATATTGGTGGCTTTCATACTCCTAGAAACACCTTGCTGGATTCATTTGCAGATCACATTGCCTTTTTCATAAGTGCATCCTGTGGTGCATACGCATCTTGTGACTGACTGGAATATGCAGATTTTTCACTGCTGAAGAAGTAGCCAAAGAGTTTGAGTCTAGAAGCTCACAGTAGCCCTCAAGCTTTTAAACTCCAGTTACGTGATCCCAACTTTCAAAAAAGTACAGCTAAGTGCCCAGTTGCAGAGTATGAACCAAAGCAGCCAAAGAGCAGATGTCTTGTTTATGATATCAAAATAGCTTCCACAGTGTCATGTTAGATCTGGCAGCATTTGCATGTGCAGAGATGTAATTTTTTTTCTCTAACCATGGTGTTAGACAAAAACTGAGATGATGGTATTAATTAAGCAATAAAGCAATGCCAAATCTGTGTGGGACGTAGGTAGTTTTAAAAGGATTAAGCACTTTATAAATAAAGTACATCTGGATCTGGAAAGTAAAGCTTCTGGTACCCCGGCGAACTCCCTCCCACCTATTGAATTCCTTCTCAGCCTTGCTCGCCTGCCTCAACCAACGTGATCCAGCAGCAGGCTTGCCTCCCATCACTTCGCGCTTTCTCATCACCGTAATCCAAATTTCAGGGATACCTGTCATGTGCAGATTCTCAGGACATTTGATATTTTTTAGGATTTGGTTTGCTGAAGGTTTCTGTGCACGCGCGTGTGTGTATGTGTTTAAACAGAGGACATTTAAGGTCAGCCAGTGGGTTCCTTAACTACTTCAATCTGTGTCTCAGTGGTAATATTGCTCGTATAAAATTGTTTATTATTGCTCAAAATTTCAATATCTTTTATGTGATGATGGATTTAAAACCAAAATATTGTTATTCAATTAAACAAAACATGATCAATATTTTCTCAAGGTGTTACATCTATTATAGAGCTGACTCACAAATATCCACGATATAAACAAATCTGGAGTGCCTTTTTTAAATTTACGGGTCCTTCTGGACTTGTACCTTCTTTATAATCTGCAAGAAATCCAAATACATGCTTAGTACCATATGTACCATAGAAGAATCTTTGCTGGAATTTACTTCCCATCCAATATCACTACACATATGTTACACAACACAGAAAAAATGTGTAATATTTCATTTTCCCCTCACTGTGGCCCCATGCATTCTTTGCTATTTTTTCCCTTTCCAGAATGTAACTTTATATACCAAATATAGGAAAAGTAATTGCTGCTTGATAAAGAAAGGCAGCATAAATGAAACTTCCAATATTCAGGCAATTATAGACATGCTAAAATATTTGTATTTAGAAAGGAGTCTTAATATCTGCCATTATGGCAATGACCTAGGTGGGAGGGAAGAGTGTGAGCATGTGTGTTTGTGTGTATGTATATGTATTTGTCTCTGTGTAAAAGTATGTATATATATGTGGTTGGAATGGAAGACCCTGCCATTTCCCTGCTGGCTTCTTATTTAGCCATGGTTGTCACAGACAGGATGAAGTTTCTGCTGCAAAAAGAATAATTCAGGTCTTATTACCAACAGTAATAATACTTGCTGGTATTAAAAACTCCTAAAATCTGGTCTGGAAAAAGTAAAAATAAATAAGAGATCATATAATAGGGGTGCTAGCTGCCCATGCCAGGAGGAAATTGCTTGGCAAAGAAAATACCTGAAATCCTTTAAAAGCTGTTTTGTATACCAGTTTCAGAGTGATGCTGGCCTGACTTCCAGCTGACTAATGGCAGCTCCATGGAGAGTAACATCAGTGCCCATTCCTTAGTTATTACCAATAATATATCACTTGGAAAATAAACAGAAAGATAAATGACAGGACAGATGTCTAATGAGGCAGAGGTTAAGGAGTGTTAAACTGTGCTGGACACCATCCGACATGCCAGTGTTAAATTATGCTGAATGCCCTGAGCTCCCTACCCATAAAAGGTCAATGCTCTGGGTATGTTCCTGGATGATTTATGAAATCAAAGAATAACCCACATGCCTATCTCTCTGGGAGGTGAGCAGCTCGCAACATTGTCAACCGCAGCCCCATAATAAACCAAATTTAAACATCACTCAAATCAATCCATCTTTGTCATTTGCTCCATTGCAAGCCCTCCTCTGTCTTGTTCTCACCAGCCAGCCATGACATGGTATATTGTTCTTCATATATGTCCCTGTAGATACTTTAGAAACCTGCAGTGTTCTCCACTAAAGATAGAAACCTCCTGAAAATGGCTGTTTCCTTTGGACAAAGTCAGACTTGCTCTGAGTCTCTCTGCTGTTTCCATGTTGTAGGTGGCTGAGTAGATGGCATTTGCCTGTCCTCAGAATTATTTGTCTTGCATTTGTAGGTTAGGTGCAAATATGGTATTTATAAAGGGGACATTTTTAATTTTGTATTCACTATTTAATTACAGCAGAATAAGCTAGCTTTATCCTTCATGCCTGAAGAGTTAGATTCCCTATACCTAAAATCTTCTGAAGTGAGTCTCACACTGCGCCACCACAGGAGTCCATATGTGTTGCCTGCAGTGCCATCTCTGTCGATGGGCACTGAGATATTTGCTAGTTGCAGTTGATGTGAATAGTAGTGGTTTCTGTACTTCTTCCAGCTGGTACCCACTCTTTCAGCTTCTTTTTTTTTTCTTTTTTTTTTTTTTTTTCCACATTGATATCTACTTTCTGTGTGATGGAAAAGTGGTAGATAACTAGAGTGTATCCATGGTACTTTTGAGGTTGCATATCTTTGTAATTTTCTTCCCATTCCTGTTTCTTAAGACACACTATAGGACTCACCAACATGTCCAAGTTGCTAGAGGAGGCTTGCTGAGGAAGAGAAGCAGATCCTTATAAGATCATTTTGGGTTTAGTTATCCATCTGCAGGGCAGACATGCAAAGGGTTAACGCTTCCACCTTCTGTCTGTGTCCTGACACAGCCAAGGTGAAAGGAAGGGTCCTGGTGAAAGAACAGGGTAACAGAAACCGGTTTTCACTACCTTTTCAAACAACTCATTTGAGAAGCTGGAGGTCTCATGTGGCTCAGCCCTGTTAACTTCAGCTGTTTCACAAATACTGAATATAAATATGGTGGCTGAGGGTGTGGGACTTTCCTCCTCAAGGAAATCCTAGACACTGCCTGTTAGCTGATGCTATGAGTACCCCTAGCCATTATTCCACAGAAGGGCAGCAAAGTGATACATGTTCTGCCTTGTCTGGTTTTTCCTCTGGTCTTTTAGTATAAAACCAGTGTGAGTTTTGTACAGAAGGAGTCAAAATGGTGGCTTGATGCTCTGTGTGTGTTTTCTGCTGTCCAGAGGGACTATGTCATAAACAGGGTGCGGGCTCCTGACAGCCACTGGAAGTGCTTCCCAGAAGGGAGTGGGGACTTTCCAGATGGACAAAGTGATTTATTACCAGAATAACTCAGAGGGGTGTGACTTAACAACTGTTATAATTGAAAAATGGGACCAAAGACACAGAACTTGTTAGAACTGCTTGGACTGAAGTTCTGATAACACATTGCTGCCAATAATGCTGTATTTTTCCTGGCTTTCTGCTTTATTGGTCACAGGATCACAGGACATCCCTGTGAAGGTAGAGGAGGATGAGGGTTGGATGTTTTAGATTAGGTCTAAGAAATGGAAAGTGTCAGAGAACTAGAGGTGTGTTGGAGAAGACACAAGAAGGACTCAAAAAAATTCCAGAAGACAAAACTTAATTTTCTGCTAAGTCAGTACCTATTGGAAATTCTCTTGAAAAATGTGCAACAAAACTGGTACAAATACCTTTTAATCTGATCAGTTGCTCAGTTTAATTAAAAGTCTTGAGAGGCTAATCTGAGCTGAACCATGATACCAAATTTACAAAAAAAATCATGAAGAAACTAAATCAATATATACTTTCTTTAGGACAAAATAAAGCCTAACTTTCATATTTATCAGTCAACTGGAGACCACTGAAGTCCTTGGAGGACATCTAGACTAAAAATAAATGCAGGTTGATCCTTCATTCAAAATGGACCCCTAGTTGTGTTCAGTTCCATACAAATAGGTAAGCAGTCATTCGGGCTGATGAAGGAAAGGTAATCACCTAAGGCTAAGCACATTATTCTCTTAGTTGCCTGACTATAGAAAGAGATATTACTCAGCCATGCTAACTGAAGACCTACAAGCCCTAAATGGTCAACAGTTTGCTTTTTCTGCCTTCCTCCTTTTGCTCATTTTGCTTGCTTGCTTGTGAAGCAGCTTGCTCTGCTCAGCACGCCTTCAAGGTTTTCAACCTTAAGGTAAGTGAAATCACCTCAACCCACTTTGGCCCATCTCCAGGCAATAAAACACTTTCTTACTCTTGTTTGTCTGATTTTATTCCCACTTAAAAAAACCTTGCAGATATAGTGCATCATTTAAAGTCAGAAGACATGAAGTAGAATTTATATTCTAATGGCCACCAATAGGGAATCTTGCTAGTGTCAGAGGTCAAATACTTATGTCAAGAACACTTTATTTAGTAGCAACAAAAAATTCATCCATGCACCAATAAAAAAGCCCTCTGGGCCTTCATACAGCTGTGGGTATTATATGTGTTCCTCTATATGAGAACAATAAGTATTTTCCTATATTTTGTTCCACATGGGCTTTATGATTCTGTAACCTTTTTGTGTTTTCAATGAAAAAGATTAGATGGGGCCACTTAAGCAATAGCAATTCTAGTTGCAATTTCAGTGCTTTAAGTCCTTTCCAAAAAAGTGATTTAGA
The DNA here is from genome assembly GCF_011004875.1 of Balearica regulorum gibbericeps. Taxonomy (NCBI): domain Eukaryota; kingdom Metazoa; phylum Chordata; class Aves; order Gruiformes; family Gruidae; genus Balearica; species Balearica regulorum. The sequence continues at coordinate 59,308,975 of NC_046186.1, forward strand.
AGCAGTCAACAGATTTGAGTGTCGTCCAGTTTTGGGATACAGGTCATAAACATTGACACATCATAATGGTATGGCGAACTATTATAATGGCGCCCGGTAGCATGACTGTAGCTAAAGAGCTGTCAGCAATTTAGACCTGTGTGAAGAAATTTTGAATATGAAGTACAATGGGCGAATTTTGGCTTTATGCCTGTGTCATCAAACAGCAAAAAAAGCACTTTTTAAGAGTTCAATTTCTCTGGATGTATTTTTTCTCCTTTGTTTGTTGCCAAAAGGGGAGCTATTATTTTCGTGAAAAATACTTTCCTCTCTCTCTCTCTCTTTCTTTCTTTTGAGAAGGGGAGCCAGTGTCATACTATAGCACTGGAGCTGAGGACAGGAGGGTAGAAAAGGGTCAAAAAGCAAAGCATGCGTGCTGTCTACTTGGAAAGAGAAAACTCTAGCAATGTAACCAATAGCACTCCGAGCACTTGCAAATAAGAAAAAAAGGATGCTCTGTGTTAAGAAGATTGGAAAGAAAACCTGCTAGAATAACGTGCCATGTAAAAAACTCAATTGTCCAGTGTCTCACATGAAATACATTTCAATTGCTTCAAGACAATATATGAGAGTGCAAGATTTGATTTTGATTTGGAAAATCCTCATTTAGGAGTAATTTCCTGGAGATACTCAGGTGTGCACTTCAGTGACTGTCCTAGATTGAGGAACTATTAGTTTAATTAAAAAGTGTTCAAACATTTCTGTAGAGCAGTCTACACAGATACCAGGGGGTTTTTTAGGGTCCAAATTAGCCAGAGGAACAGAGGGTGTTTACTTGTGGTGGTCTTTCTGTTTAAGGATAAAATATGTTGAGGGGTCACTACTAATAGAACTCTCAGCAGCCCTTTGAGTTGCTATTGCACACAGAGGTTATTTGGAGAAGGGGTCCAAATGATGTAGTTGTGTTGATGCCTGATGGGGGTATGACACCTTCCTTAATCAAGGCAAATAAATTGCTATAACTGTGGGAGGTGCCTCCCTTCTCATTAAAAGCAGTAAGTTAGTCGGATCACTGAGTTTTTCCCCTTTCCATTTACATCTTGAAATCTGATCATCTTCTTCTCATAGAAGTAGATGGAAAAAATCCTATTGACTGTAACACTAGAGGTTTTTTCCTGGGGAGAAAGAGTGCCTTCTTGCTTAATTCTTAACTAGATTTTGTACCCAAAACTATAAATCTTTCAGTCCCAGTTTCCTGACACAGTCAAGTGGAAACTGAAAAATATCCTTATTTTAACTTTTATTACATATCAAATTTTGCAAAGGTTTCTCTGCCAACATAAATGACTACAGGTTGGGAAGCAAGACTGTGAAACGGCTGAAAGCTGGTGATATTCACTTAATAAGCAGTACAGTCTTGCTCTGAAATGCTTTTCTGATGGCAGAATTCAAATCACATACTTGTAAGGCTGTTTAAAAAAAAAAAAAAAAAGGAAGAAAAAGAGTCCAAGTGAGAATTTTCACAGCTCCAATTAGCAGTTCCAGGCCAGATCTACATTTTTGTGATCATTTCAGATTGTTTGGGCTAAAAGATGAATCGTGGACTGTTTATTCAGGGTTTTTTTGTTGTTGTTTACTTCCACATACTTAAAATAATCTGCTTGATTTTCTGTGGCCCACAACAATCACTCTCTAGTATCAAGAAGCAGGAATTAACGAGGAAGGACATGATAACAGTCTTTTGGGCATCTTCTGTGCTCAGCAACAGTTCATGTCTCATTCTGATTTCGTGATGATATCAGTTTCAAGATGATCCAGCTGTAAATGATTACCTGGTCATGCAGGCCGGAGAGTCAAAGATGCTTTGTCCATACTGTTAAACAAATAAATCACTTGGATTGTTGAAATAAGCCTGAAGATATTTTATACAAAGTGGAACAGTGTCCAAAGAAGCAGGATTAAAACTTCCCACCTGACAGGACTCTACAGGCAGCTGCTCAGGCCACTCACTGGAGTGGTGGGAGGTTACAGTTCATATTCCTGAAGGGACTCAAACCTCCAATTGATTTTTTTTTAATATAATTTTTAGTTGCCTTGGGACAAAAGTAAAACAACCCAGCAAAATTAAATTTAAGTACAGTTGTCAGTTGTTGTTTTCTGTATTTCTCTACTGAAGCAAAGGAGAAGTTACTTCCATGGATATACATGTGACGAGGCGAGGGGACATATACTCCACTTTGGGCATGGCATGCATTTTGCTATGAGTGCAGGGGAAAGCTGCTGAGCCTTCAGTTCAGTAAGACCTTAAAACATGACTTTGAGGGTCTATCATGTACTTAAAATCAAATGACTGGCTCAGTACATTAGTCAATTGAGGCTGTGGCCTCTGCAAGAGGAATGCCTTTGTATCTATAAAATGAGAATAGGGTTTATTGGTTGTATTTTACAGGTGCACTGCAGATTAAACTTGGACCCTAAAGAGACTTGAGATCTGGGAGAGACAGGACAGAATACTATTAAAAACATGTTTTTGTGATGGCGTTTGGCAGTAGCTTCACTACCTGTTTTTACAATGTATTGATTTTATTTGTCCAAGTACCATAATAAGACGCTTGCACCATTAAATCTGACAGCTCTTTGCATAATTTGGCAAGGATTTGGCATTTCCGTGTGAATCAAGAACAAATGTTTTTACACCCTGGAGTGAAAAAATACTCAGGGCATTGAATGGAAAGATATTGAATGTTTTCTTTTGGCACTACGTATTTCCAAATGTTGTTCTGCCAATTATTGCATATTAGACCTATAAAAAGGAAATAAAATATTTGAAAGGTGTTAACTTTAGTGGCATTGTGCTCCTCTCGCAGTTGCTTTCTGAATAGAAGGAGCTGGAAATGTCAAATGCAAGGGCCTGATTTAGCTTAATGCTATTTCTGCAAAACTGATGAGCTAGATGGAAAGTAGGAGAACATATCTTGAGATAGCAGGAGCCAAGGAGACAGTTTTCTCCACTCTTCTCGTTGAAAGATGTCTGTAAGAAAATTTGTGGGGATGGTCTGAGGATATTCCCTCTCCGGACTGTAAACTCCATTTGCTCCTGATTCACACATCCATTCCAAACTTGGACCAAATGCTCCATCTCGTCTCCAAACCACCACAAATGCGACATGTTATTCCATGAATAGCTGAACAAGTGAAGCTTATTCTGCTGTGGAAGTGTATCATCTCCTTCCCTTTGCACTGCAGTAATCTTTGGTCTCTCTGAAGCCCTCTGTCTTTCCCACTGCAATACTTCATTCTCCCACTCACCTATACTCTCTGAATTATTATTCTTAGGTCTTTTCTACTCTCCCCCTCACCTCCAGCGTCACCATGCTCCCAATACACCTTTACATCCTTTAACCTGGCTTCCTTCTCTCCCAAACAGTCTGCCTGGATGCAGTTATACAGAAGCTCCTCCCAGTTGGACTCAAATGTGAATATTTTTCCCTGGTGCTGTTGCTGACTTATATGAAGCTGAAGAACTTTATTGATTGAGGATTTCTGCCCCCTCACCATGTTTGTTTGAAATGAGCTGTTATATTCTGGTGTTATTTGGGTGGCATTAGCTGAATGCACAGTCTGACTGCAGAAGCCCCTTTCTCAAAGTTGCTAGGATAATAGGAAATTTACTTAAATTCTCAATGTCCTTTCTGCTGCATGGTGACAGATAGACAGTGGTTATTACTGCTTCCTAATTGCAGGTCTGCTGTTGAAGTAAACAATGTGAGCAATAACACTTCATTAAGGTCCTGTTTGAAAATATCTATGTAAAATTCTTATAATCTTGGGAGAGGAAGCCTGGTATCCTGAGGCTTGCTAGTACTCCCATATAAAGGAGAGAGGACTTGGATGATGTAGTCATGGCCTAGTCCCCCCAGTATGTGTCCCTACAGCTAGAGAAAGCCTGCTTGCTGACTGCAAAGGTTCAACAACACTGGTTTTGCCTGCTTACACCATGGAAGCATGTCTGATCTGATGGTGTAAGCCCATGTCTCGGACTGGGACCATGTCTCCTCCTCTGGGACATCACATCCATTCTTAGAGGGATCCCCTCTAATGCCCTTGGGATTATTTCTGTTCTGATACCATGAAGGAATTGGCAGCATCTGTTTGGGTTTCCTTTAACGTTTGGTGAAGGAAAGTCACATCTGTTATGGTAGGATATCATTTGACAGCCATTAGTTATACAGAAAAAACGCCAAAACATAAGTGGACAAAGTTTAGTAGCAATCAGTCCTGGCCAATACTGTATGGGAAATGGTTCTCTCATGTAAAAAGCTTACATTCTGTAAAACTTTAATTAAAAAAAAAAAAAAAAAAAAAGACAAATCTGGAACAAATCCAAAGATTTTTTTAGAGAATATCTACCTTCTCCCTCATTCTTCTCTCTTTTCTCTTTGGTATAATGAAAATGGTATGAAAGGACATTTTCTACCATATCTGAAGCCTGAGAGGAAGCTGTAGAGTCAGTCAAATTTCCTTCCTTCACTGTCTGAACAGACTGAGATAATTCTTTTTTTTTTTTTTTTGTCCTTTCTCTCTTATGCAGGTGTGTTTAACACCTACATGGGTGGATTAAACAAGATTGTATTGGAAAAATCATAATAAAATCTAGTGCCTATCAAGAGTATAGGCTGAGCCAAAGTGAATATATCTGAGGTCCACTACCCATAAAATTGTAAAGTTCCACTGATCTAATGACTGCTTACACATGGTGGGATGAGAAATACAACTGACATCAGGACTTCACTTTCCTGTTTTTCTGGTTTTCATTAAAAGTAATCTTACATTAGATGTTTTCAACAAAGCTACAAGTAAAAACATCCACAAATAAAATCCTAGTTTGCATATTTGTTCTAATAAGCTCTTAAAAACCCAACAAATCAAACCCAAAATCTGACACTCACTCGTCCCCAGCTGAAACATTTTGGATAGAGATGAAATGAACTCAAAATTAGGCCAGAAGAATGAGCCTAGTTAATTAAAATACATTATCAAATGTTTGCATTCATGCCCACAATATAAATGAGTCCAAAAATAATTACATATATTTAGGGAAGATAGATCGATCCATGGCTATTACAGTTGATGGTCAAACTTCAACCGCTGCCTCAGCAAGTCCCTAAGCTATGGTGTACTGGAAGGAAAGCTAGAAGAAAGGCTATTTTAGAAAAGCTGTCTTCTTATAATTTCTCCTTACATCCATTACTGGCCAATATTGTACTCATGATGCTGGACTAAAGGGGGTTTTTTTCTGATGCAATACAACCATTCTTATTCTTAAGATATTAACATAATGTAACTGGTAACAAGAGAGTCTTCTAAGCTAGTTTTCAAATGTTTTTCTGCAGTCAGATGTGTTTCTAAATAATTAAATGTCTATCATGTCTTAGGATATTAAAATGATTTTATTTTCTGGTTATATTGAACTGATGTTGCTATGGAGGTTGCCTTGAGTTTTCTAAACACCCTAAAATATTTCTAAGATTCTTATGAGTTTTGCTATTACTCTGTAATTGGGAATTTTTCAAAAGCTAAACTTGCTTCACATGCTATAATAATTATATCTCAATATGAGCCAGAACTAGAGCTGTATGGAGAACAAAAATTCTGTTTTCTGGAGAGCTTCAGAAATTTGTTCTAAACTGTTCTAAAAAGTCAATTAAAAAAGCTGAAAACTATTTTTAATGGCTTGTTTTTATTTTGACTTTTAAAAGCATGTAAAGTACCACAACATAAAAAAAGTCATTTGCAAAAGAAATATCGATACATTTTACCCTGCAATACCAAAAAAGTTTTGGGTTTTTTTGGGTTGTTTTTTTTATGTTTTTAGAAGTCTTTTCTCCTTCAAGAAGATTTTGCTATACGTTTTTATTTGGATGGAACTTCATTTTCTGACTGCAAACCTATTCTGTCAAAGTTGACCTGAACAGCTGTAGGCAGAAATATAAAGAAACCTAGACCCAAATTCAGTGTCATTTTAAAAAAATTTCCATAAACTCAGGTTTTCAGATGCCAGTTTGTGCAACTATAGGTAAGGATCTTCAGAGAAAACGTGCAACCCCTTTCAGACTCTAAATGTGTCCCAGCCTGCTTCCTAGTCTTTGATCAGTTCAGGTAAGTCCTTCATTTCATATTTTCAGACAACATCAATGATTTTTACCATATTATCATTGAAATTCTGTTACTCTGTTATTAATAACCACTCAAAATAGATTCAGACTAATGACAAATACTATAAATATTACCTATGGGATTGTTTGCAGTGTGATCTGGTTTCTGAAGTTCCCAGGTGAAAATCCATCTCCTAGTTGCTAGGGAAGCAGACCAGAATGTTACTTGAATTTTTTTTTTCTAAATGCAGTCGTGCTTATAGAGAGGTGGTGCTTTATTTTCACCAGTCTGACTTTCCTTGTCTGACAATGACTGTACAGCGTAACTGACACCAATGGATTAGGGAACTATCTACTTTTCCTGTTTCAGTGCTTCTTAGCCCTGTCTAAAAAAGTTATTTACAAGAAGTCTAAAAAGTAGACAAGAAATCTTTCTTTCCAAATGAATGCTCAAGATGAATGGCAGCTGTTACGTGATTGACAGCTTGAGCAAAGTAGATCCTATACCTTGACCTGTCTCTGGCTGCCATTTAATTATCTTTTGGAGAAGAAAACACTCAAACAGATACAAGCACAGTACTATAGCCTAAGGTTTTAAAGGCCAATTGGATAGTTGATGCAATTTCCATTTTGTTTGGGAAAGTTTCTATTTCAGTACTTACATCATGCAAGAAACTAAGAATGTATAAACATCCCTTAAAAAAATCTCTTTGCAAGTGCTTTACTCAGAAGTGAATGTGTAATCCTATTTTTCTGTCATCTAGACACATTTACAACCTGTAAACTCTTGAACTAACTTGTCATTTCTGCTACTTGGACTTATGTAAGGGAAGTTGATCCAAAGCTGCTGAAATTAGGAGAAAACTTTCAATTTAGTTTTGTCAGTTTTTTTCTTTCAGCCATACTTCTTCTAATTCATTTATCTCAACTTATTTTCTTTTAGGTTCCAATTTGTATTGTAGGCAAGTATTCTGTGGCTAAAGTGTTCAGGAGCAACAAATAATAATAACACATTTTCTATCGCTCTAATGAAGGACACACCTGTTTTCAATCCCCACAGTTTATTTATGTGTATTATTGCTAAAAACACCAAAGGTATGTGCCAACATGTATCAAAGAATATTGATAAGTGATGCAATTCATCTTTCATGGTACTGATACCAAGGAAGTATCATCACCCTATCACCAGATGCCAAAATACAGCTAAACCTTTTGGAAAAGATATTAGAAGAGTGCAGGCAGTTGTAGGTAAAAGACATAATTGTTTTTCTATCAGCTCCTTCCCTACTGGTCTGATCTCACACTAAATTCAGCACCAGCACATCATGCTAATACTTTGTAAGTTAATGAGTAAAAAAGTCAGTTCTAATGAGGGCTCAGCACTGTGTTGAAGTATTTATGGCAGTATAAATTCATAGCAATTCCACCAATATTTGCAAAGTTTGGCTATAAAAAAAATAAGAAACTGTCAGCATACAGTGCTCATGTGCTTTTTATAAGGAAAAGTCACAGGCAGACGTCTTTCAAAGGGAGGACTGGATTTTCATTTTGAATAATGTTCCATATATCAGGAAAGAAATATTGGTCACACAGTGCTTTCCCAAGCAGAAGGTCATTTGCAAAGTGGTGTGAAAGAGGCAGTTGATCAAATTTTCCATTGTGCGTTAACAGCATGTCATCAGGAATGTTCATTTCTTGGTGGTAGGACAGATTGTTGGACTAAGGAGGCATTTTCAAAGAGTCGTCAATCTGACCTTTTGCATCACAATAATATGTTGACACAGTAGTGGTCTAAGGCATGGTACCTACTTAGAGGAATTCGTTGGATGTGTCTCTGCCCACTAGTGCCAAGTCAGCTAGCCAAGCCAACTCTTTGCACAACAGAGAGGGAGAAACATGCAAGCGTGGCATCCATGGAAAACAGCATTCTGTGTAGTGTATTAATCAGTGAGGAATGTAGAGAATATAGATGAGTTGAAGTTGAAAGGCAGTACTTTTCTCTACTTTGGATTACATCTCTGAATTCTCTAAGCCAGCCCTTATAAAAATGTGAGAGGAGATGGTTGGTGCCTACTCTCTTCTCTTGCCTTTCAGGTGGATTGATGAAGCATGCAATCGCCCAAATAAGGAAAAAGGAAAACAGAAATAAAGACTATATGATAAAGAGAATTACTTATTCTTGCCTTGTTTTTTTGTGGAACCTGATCCAAATTAGGAGAGGAATCGAGGAGTTTTTTATGAGTCCTAGATATACCATAAGGACTGTGTGCTTTGGGAATGTCCGTGACCTGATAGTTGGATGCCATGCGAACTTCACTGACAGCAAATTTGACATCTAAGGGCTCGATATGACATCAGAGAGACAATATGAGAAGTGTCTTGTTGAACTGTGATCTGCACAGAACCCATGACAATCAGAAAAGGTCAGACAGTCAGTTGCAACTGTCCATTTAATTCAGTTTGTTGAGTTCTGACTTTATGAACCACCCCCATGGAAGTGAAGGTTAAGCCTTTAGTAAGTTGTAAGTCATACTTATTCCATAGAAGATGTGACCACAGACTGGACAGTACAAATCAGTAACAATAAATAAGCACTCTTCCAGTTAGGGATATATTTGCTATCGGGTTTTGGGTTGTGGTTTTTTGATCATCAGATTTTAAAAGCTTTTACATGTTGGGGTTTTTTATGAGCAAGGTGATCTAGTTAAGTTATAAGATATATTGGAAACAAAGTGCTCTGCTGCTTATGTAGTTCTTTGCATCTCTCTGATACAGAACACAAATGGAGACGTTCTTGTGCCATTACTCTTGGTTTAAAAGTAGAATAAGAAATTCTTCACAGACTTCCAGTAATACCTCGTCATTTCTAAACTTTGATCAATGAACTCAGGAAGATTTTTGTTCTGTCTGGGAGAAGTTACTATATGCTCTTCCATAATGTCCTTTGTCCCTTGCTTACCCATGTATCTCACTGCCTTTGGGCCAATACTTCAAGAAAAAAGTTTTAGCTTTGAAAAATATCTGGTACGAGTTTTTGACTATCTCTGAAATTTAGCCCTGCAGGGACTTTGAGATTTTCTTTCATTTTGAATAAGAAGGTATCAAGACTGAACATGGGAGTTTGGCAGCAACCCTGAATCAAGTTTTTTTGTAATTAAAAACATTGATTTGGGATGGAGGTTGAGGAGGAAGGATTTAAAGGAGAGAAATATAGTATTGCTTCTTGAAAAATACTCTTAAGTGTAAGAAATTGGATGAAATTAAGCAGATGGAATGAAAATTGCAAGGAGCAGATTTGATCTAACAGATCATGAAATATTTAGAGGAATGTTAAAAGAAATAATACTGAAGCGCTGTTCATATTTAATGGAGGTGAAAGATCCACATTACCCACATATTATCTTGAAATATAATTAAGGGGATATAAGCACTTTGTACTTTTCTGGTGGTCTGGATAGGAATAAGGATTAACACAGCAAGACATCCTCTGGGAAGCTGAAGTAGCGAGAATGTCAGGGTCTGTCCTCCCTTTCATTAGTTGCCATTAATAGCAGAATATGATTCTGAACTGGATTATATTTGCAACTCTTTGGGTCTCTACTGGGATTTTTGACAGACTTGATAAACCTGACAAGTTGTAACAGTTATGCATGTGTCACATGTCAATGTACAGTTGTAGAAGATCTTTCTACTGGTCACTTCTGTGTGTCTTGTCTTGATCTAAAGGTACAATACTCTAATGGGCTGAAAGCATCCTGTGCTAGACTGCATTTCCAGTAGAGAGAATGTGTGCTGCCACAAGCCACTCTGTTGCCTGCTTGGTGCTCATGACCCAAGCCTCTCTCCTCTGTTTTCTCTTTTGTTGCTGAAAAGAATTAATTCCCACTCTTCCCCATTTCATTTGGCAAACCTTGGGAAGATAGAATTTCTCCCTCTACATTTTTGTGTACCTTAGGGAGTCTTGGCTTTCTGTGTTTTCAAAATTCAAAAATTCTGTACTTCCCCTGCTTTGGGTTTGAAAACTTATTTCAGACTTCCTCAGTAAAAAGAACCATGAACTACTGCAGAGGGTACTTCTGCTTTGGTTATGTCAAGATATTTTAACAGCAGCAAGCCTGTCAAAACATGTTTAAGAACCAATAGCACTTTTGAAAACTAAAAGTGGTGTGTTTTTTTCTTTTTTTTTAAGCCTCTTTTCTGTGGAGAATGTGGAACCTGGAGCCTTTTACACACACACAAAGAATACCATTGGAAAGATATAAAATTTTAAAGAATTATTGAATATAAGCACCAGCTGCCCCTCTCCTCAGCCATGCCCTGGATTTTGTGTTATACTTCTTGCCTTCAAGCATCATGTCTGTAAGGAAGATTTTCCTTAAAGGCCTTGCCTTTTTTCAATGTAGTTCCAGAAGATGTAAGGGCAAGGAGGAAAAGGGAGTACAGTGTGAAGCAGAATTTTCTTTTGAGTGCATTGCCTGGAGGTGAATATTTGTTATGTCACCCACTTTTCTCTCTCCCCTCCTCACTCCAAACCGGTCTTCCCTGTGGGTCCTGCTATATGGGTACACAATCCTATAAAGAAGTCCCAGCAAGCAGAAGGAGCTGTTTTCTCTGCTCAAGCACAGATTTTTCCATGAATGTCTGTTTCTGGTCTTTCTATTCAGCCTTGGAAAGACTTGATCCTGTACCCACTGAAGAGAGTGACAAATCTTCCATAGACTTTAGTGGTTCAGAAAAAGGGTTTATTCATCTTTGTTCTGGGAATCTTTCAGTCTTCCTAAGCTATATAAGACCAGATTCATCTAGGTATTGGCTGGGAGGAATGACGGGGGGAAAGATGCTTCAGTGGGGTGTGCAGTGTGACATTATGAGATATATGGTTTGTATATGTGTGTGTATAAGTATCATATGTATATGAAATACAGTATAGATGAAGATACATGGCATAAATCATGCACATAACATTTTTACACACACATGTATATACAGGCATACATATTATACACACACATATATATATTTCATATGTGCATGATGCTGACTATGTGCTATTCTGTAATTACTGTCCATATGCAATCTGCCAAAATGTGATCCTTAAAGATCATAGTTCCCTTTGCAAGGGGAAAGCTGCTAGCTGTGGTGTATATAGCTAAGTTCTAATTTGGCAGTGGTCTTCATTTCTACTTCAGAACCCTCCCTCCCACACATACACATTTCCAATCTGTTTTTTCTTTGTTTGTTTCATTTTAGTTCCTACCCTAAGCTATTTGGTAATATTGCAGTGTTGAACACAGCAGCTGTTTCGTGAGCGTCTTATTTAAAGAGAGCACAGTCTCACAAATAAAGAGGAGCAAAGAAAGGAAGCAGTCTGTGTGGGTTGCTCATTCTGGAGAAGACAGGAAGGAAACTCTGTAAATAAAAACATTCATGATGAGCCTAGATGTATAAACTATCTGGCTTTGTACCAGCCACTTGTGTCAAGCAGTAGGAAGACACCTGTCTACTGCCTTGCATAGATTTGAATGTAAGTTCTGGTAGGATCGAGGCCTTTAATGTCAAGTTTTTCTAATGTGCGTTTAGACCATAGTCCCGTACTTGTGATTATCGGGCATATGCAATGATTACTTTTGCACTAGTGTGCAAAAATACCCATGGATCACTGCCTGGATTCTCCCAGATATGCCCTTGTTTGGTTTTTTTTTTTTTATAATGTCCCTTTTGGAGTCTATTTCCTCTCTTTTGTCCTTACCTCTGGAGTTCTTTTAGTAGTTAGCTCTTCTCTTTCTGCCATATTTTCATTTGATTCATTTATGGATCTGATCCAGAGACTGTTAAGTCCACAGCACAACTACACTGGCTTCAACAGACTGCTAGGATCAGGTCTTTAATAGACATTTAAGAAAGGTGTTAAAGAAATTGCTTGGGGGCCTAAAACCCATTAGACATCCATGAAACAGGTATAGTGATTTTTTTGGTCTGCTCTGTTCTGATTAATATGTCTTTCACTTCCCAATCTGCTTTATTTAATCAGAGGTTAATTCTGCAGGACATTATAACTCAAGTAACAGCATTCCTTCTTAATTATTTTGCATTATCTATGATGTGTGAACAGTCGTGAAACATGTGGGTTTCGGGGATTAATCGCTTTTTCCTCTTCTCTGCCTTCTGTTTCAAAATGTGAAGGAGATTTCCAGGTCCCTGCCAGAGTGTGCTTGAGGTGAGGGAGGCAGCACTGCCAGCATCCCCTGCATTAGTGTTAGGAAGTTCCGCCTTGAACGGCTTAAGCGGGCAGCATGGCAATTGCCGAAAAGGCTGCTCTCATGATCCCTTTAATCTACTCCTAAGGGATCCTCAGCAATTATAGCAGTTAGTGAGGCCCAAATGGAAAACCCCATAGATGAGGGAAAAGGGAGAGACAGCAGACATTTTCAGGACTGTATACGAGCTGTGCTATAAATGTTCCTCCACCTGCAGTTTCAACTGAGAGGGCTTGGTGCTGAGTCTGCAATTGCACCGAGTAGTCCCTTTACATATTGTGTGGGATCTGATAAATTTTTGCAGGATTTTTTCCAGCTGTGCTCTCATCACATTGATTTAATGGCCCTTAAGAGAAACCATAAAAGTGCTTTCTGGTTAGTGGGGCCCAGCTGTTCCTCATACTATTGCATAATACAGCAGGCTGAGTTAACTATAGATTAATGATTATGAAATATCTTGCTTAACCATATAATTTTTCAAACATACAAGGCATTGGACAAAATGCGGTTCGCTGAGGTAACAAGATGACTATGTTCATGAAGGAAAAAGGTTTAAGAGGTGAGGTATATTTTAATCTAACCAAGATAAGATTTTCCACAGGCCAGCCATGGCTCTGGCCAGTCATTTTGTGATACAGGTGAGCCATATGTGTGCGTGCACGCACATGCGTGCATACTTGTGTGCTTCTCTTCATGTATGTGTTTTCCCTTAAGGACTGAAGGGTGATGGCTCACTGCTGGAAGCTTTTCTCTGTTTTCATTACCAGGCAACAGTGCAAGAAGCCAACAATATCATTTGAGGATTATCAGGCTCTCTGATGAGGCTAAGAGCATTGCAAAGCTGTATGAAACTGAGGACTCTTACGTCACAGTGTCATATGAGCTCCTGCTGTCCTACCAGGTCCGGAGCAGTTGAGCAACTAGTTAACTGGTGAAGCATTAGGGCCTCATCCTACTCCCACTGAACTCAGTGGCTGAACCTCTGTTGACTTGAGTGGGGAGGTGGGGTCATGCTCTGCGTGGGGGGAACATGCCCTGTGGGATATTGCTGTACCAAGAGGCTTGTTTATAAAGTTTCATAAGAGCTCAAGGTCCTCTGTGGTCCCTGATCACCATAAAGGGATAACATGAGTAAAAGAAATTATAAAAAGAAGTGAGGGTCCACTGTTTTGCTTTTTGGTAAGTAAGCCAGGAAAGCTAAAGTACCATTCACAGATTATCGAGAAAAAAATCTGTATAATAGTAAGGGACCAGGGCAAGACACTATTTAAAGTAAAACAGACCTGATGAGACCCTGAATTGCTTCTATCCCTCAGCTTCACCTACTACTACAGCACTTCAATGGCTGCAAAAGTTATATCTGCTTTTCTCAAACTACAGGAAAACTAGAAAATGAAACATAGAATCACAGAATCATTTAGGTTGGAAAAGACCTTTAGGATCATCAAGTCCAACTGTTAACCTAGCACTACCAAGTCCACCACTAAACCATGTCCCTAAGCTACATCTAAAACATCTAAAACATGTAGATGTAAGACATCTACATGTCTTTTAAATACCTCCAGGGACGGTGACTCAACCACTTCCCTGGGCAGCCTGTTCCAATGATTGACAACTCTTTTGGTGAAGAAATTTTTCCTAATATCCAATCTGAACCTCCCCTGGTGCAACTTGAGGCCATTTCCTCTTGTCCAATTGCTTATTACTTGGGAGAAGAGACTGACACCCACCTGGCTACAACCTCCTTTCAGGTAGTTGTAGAGAGTGATAAGGTCTCCCCTCAGCCTCCTTTTCTCCAGACTATACAACCCCAGTTCTGTCAGCCGTTCCTCGTAAGACTTGTGCTCTAGACCTTTCACGAGCTCTTGCAAAATAGATTGCAAAAAGTCAATAGCAATTCCATTTGCAGGCATAAAACCACAGAAACACAAAGCTGCATCTGGTGCCCTAAAATGCAAGAAAGCCCAAATTTGATGTATAACATCCTGAAATCAGGTGCAGATGCAATTTGTGCCTGCTTTCCCTAGAAGTGATGCAGTCTGAAAGAGTTTTAATGGGGTATAGTTCAAGCATCTTATTTTTTCAGGTGATCCTGAAGATTTAAAGCAATATAAATAATATAAGATGAGAAATGGTCAGCAATATTAAGCAATCTAAATTAAAGAGGGACATTAAAAGCTGAAAGCATAGATTTTTTGTGGTGTATTTTTTTCAAAGTTGTTAAAACACAAATGAGAAAGCTGTCTTCTAAGTACCTGCAGCTCAACAGATGAGTGTCCAAAGTTGGGACACTACACCACAGATTCAGTAACTGTTGTCAATCATCTGTTATGACAGTGTGGATTATTTAAAGCAACTGAACCATGAGGGTTTTTTCTTGGATCTGCAAAAGCTGGATAGTGAGAACATGCAATGTGTCATCTGGAGGAATATCTTTAAGATTTGCTGCCTCGATCAGAGCATTGAAATGATCACTCCCAACTTTTTTTAAAAGCTTTTCAATATAAAACTTAAATTATTTAATGAAGAAACAGCAGCATTAGAAATCTAATTGCTACTGACTTTTTATGCATCCTTGGCTGGGCTTTTAATTTTAAGCAGAAGATGATTTAATTTTTTTGAAGATGCAGCATAAAAATATAAATATTTGCCTATCAATATAAAAAGACTGTATGGCTAAGAACTAAAGGACACATAGAAGAACAAGGTATTGCTATCATCTCTATTTGTTGGTGTCATAAAAATTTGCACTTTTGCCAGGTGAATTTTACATTGCTTAAAATAGAGACATCATGTGTGTTTCAAGAGCTACAGTTTGTTAGCAGTTGGGTATAATTTTCAAGTTGGCTTACTTGAGCCTGAATTCATTTCAGATACGTGCAGAGAAATCTTGGTCTCTTAGGACTGAGCTGGCTGCAAAAGGAAGTACGTGGCTTACACACCTTCCCTTATGTTTACCTACAAAGCAGCAGCCTCTTTTATGCGCTTGTGGGAAAAACCAATTGTTTCCTTCCTCTGGAACAGGAAACCACAGTCTGTGCCTTCTGGCAGGTCCACTATGACTGAGCATATTCCGTCAACACCTTCTTCTGATGGCAACAGGGAAAAGAGTTTACTCTGGATTTCTTCCTAATGCAATTAAGAAACAATTTAAATTACAGGAGGAGCAGCGATTAGCACAGAACCACTTGAAACACTGCAAATTCAGAGACTGAATTTCAACCCCACCTGGATGCTTTAGAGGTGAGTATTGCCCAGTGACACTGTGGGATGGGCTTCCTAACCAGATACAAATAAGAGCATTTGGGAAATCTATTTGTAGACAATCTTTGTGCAGGTATTATGTGAACATAAATAGAGGTGGCGTAAATGTTATACATGTGTAATGTGTAACAGCAAGGGAAGTTTGGAAGAAATGGAATGATGGAAGTGGAAAGACTCTCTTGAATTGTTTTTTCTCATTCAAACATGTAGGAGCATATGCAGAGGCATTTCTATTTCTGTATTTTCACGTCTGCTTTACTACCTAGAGTCAGCCAATCTTATGAAGCATTTGTCTTGATGGACAGTACAAGGGAAGCATTGACTGAAGCAGCAGTTGAGAAAAAGTGCACAATGGTTTTATCTTCCACAGACACAGTAAACAGTGGTGATGTGTTAGAAGTCATCAGAGACTAGTTTTCAGACTTGACCTGTTATTTTCTACCTGTGATTTTCAACTTTTCTGTGATCAATTTCAGTCTGACTTCTTTACTGTTTATCTGTTTGCAGTAGCCGTTAAAATATCTTAATGACAGTGTGAACTAGAGTAAAAGCAGCAGGTTGTCTCAGTAATTGAATGCACTTCTTTGTTAAAAACTTCCAATGAATGGCTAGATCTCTGACCAAGTGGGTGAATGGTGCTTAGCTATTGTGTGCAGATTATAAGACAAATTCCTCTGTGAAAAGAATTGCAAATGGTTGTTCTGAGTTGAGGAATATGAAATAAGAATGAATAATCTGAAGAAAGTTTGTTAAATGACTTTTCCTTGGGTTGATCGTTGCATCTGGTTAGGAGATCATGTGCGATGTGATGTGTGTAGTCAAGTTTCTGAGTTTCTAGAATAAAGAGAAGATATTTGAGGGTGGGACTGGAGGAACAGAGTAATCATCTCACAGAAGTGCAGTGAGGTCTAGAGCAGTGATTCATGTTTGAAGGAACTACCCTATTCCACAAGTGCATCCTCACAGAATCTAAGAGAATCCTTGAGTTAGAACAAGGGCTGTGGTGATTGCATTGTCCTAAACTTCACACATGCTGATATGTTAGGAAACAACAGGCAATTTTTTTCGTGCCAAAAAAGTAGCCCAAACATTTCAAGAAGGAAATACTTTCTGCAGGAATACAATTGAGATGATCATTTTGTTCCAGGGACATTGAATGGTTGCATAAATACCTGTCCTAATTTAATGCTACAATGCTGCTTTTAAAATTTCATAATAATAATGCATACTGGATCATTCTGAAAAGAGAACAAATTCATATGCAGCTCCAGCAGTCTGATTAGGACTATATTAACAGGGTAATTTAGAGACAGACCCAAAGGCTGATCTGCTGAAAGGCACCTTTTTAATTAAATCAACTTGATTATAAATAGGTGTAATATTGTATCTGTAAGGAAGAATCAAAACTGGAAAAGAGGAAGAAGGTGAGGATTAAATACTTCCTTGGGGGCCTGTAACATTGTACGTATCAGCAGAACTATTGCACCCTATGTAGAGGAACCTGCAAGACATACTTAAATCTAGTTGTTTTTCACTTTGTGTGTAACAGTCAAAATCATGTTGTAAGTCTACCAAGAAAATCTGTTTTGGCTTATAAATAGAGTACTATGAGAGGGGAAAACCCCTAATTCTCTTATATCATAATAACTTTTCCACTTTCTTAAGGTAAAGTAAGCCATCCAAATCTGTGTTTCTTAGTAGTATTTTAAGATGGGGTTTTTTTGCAGTATGGGATGCACTTAAGCCCATAGGCAAGAGAGTACCTCAGCCTTTCAGTTTGAAACCGAACAATGAGTGGCAGAGTACTAGTAATATAGCAGCCACTACTATATCAAAAACAGTAGTCAGAGGGTTTATGAAGTCATCACCATGGCCACAAACAAATAAAAGAGTGTTCTAACAGTGCTAATTAAGACTAAGCTTAATCTAAACACTGTTGGACTGTATGACAAATTTAACTTGCCCTCAGGTCAGGAAGAAATAACTTGTTATGAAGATGAGTCACTCTGAGGAAATATTTTACCGGTAGTCAAGATCTTCATTACCTGATGATCAATTAATTTAGTCTTAAGATTTATGAAAGCAATCTCTTCTATCAACCTGTCCAAGCTGGATGTCACAAGATTAAATACATGTGGGAATGGCACTAACGCTATAAATCTTATTATTAAATAAATTGAGATGAGTCCTAAGCTAAAGATTTCATATGTGAATGTTTAGGTACTTTTTCAGGTTGGTGTTTGTCCATTTATTCACAACACTTTTACTGTATTAGAATTCCACTATCAGAAGAAAGAGAACGAATAGTGAGGGTCCTGACTACTGGAGCCTTACTGTGCTCTGTCTCCATTCAAAATTAAACAGTGTAATGTTAGTTTGATGCTAAAAGGTAATGTAAGTGAAAGCTCCCAATAATTGTCCTAACACTTTTAACTGGTTTCCAGAATCCAAAAATTCACATTGAGCAGTAAAAAAAAAAAACCACCAGCATCTGTTTTGTTTCAAGAACAGCCAACACCAGTGAAATTCATTGGGTTTTGTAGATTTACCCTTGTGCCAGCCTCCAAAATAGCAAATTAATTTCCACCTTGAGGAACAGACTGGTTCCATTTTTATCAGTAAAACATATTACTTTGTAGTAAAGAAAACACCATTAAATGGATGGTTGGGCTAAAGTCTTTTCAGTAACGGAGAGAATGATATAATCATGAGAGAAGGCGGCTTCATTATAGTGTCAGCATTTAATGACTGGACAATTTGATATACTGTCAAGCTCCTCTGAAAGAATTAAAACCTGCTGAATAGGTGAAATTTATGTTATTAAAAAAATGATTCCCTTAGCATTTTAGGAAGGACTTTTTCTTTATGACCAGCCACAATGTTTTCTTAGATCAAAACCACAACCCTTCAGAGGGTTTAAATTGTTCCATCCTTCTCAGAGATACGCTAACTCATAAAACAAGATCAAGCATGAGTGTAAGCAGAATGTACATGCAATGGCACACCTGATTTACATGCGCAGCTGAGAAACTATATGCCAAATGGCTGGACTTACTGCAAGAACAGTTCTGGTAACAAATCTCACATTTTTAGTTTTCTATAGACATCTTTTAATGTCATTTTTTTGAAAATCTAACTCGAATGAAAGTGTGAGATTTGTGGATTACAAGAAAGTCTCAACTCAAAATTATGACTCAAAATTTAATTTGTTTTGGAGAATTAATTTTATACTTCTAGAGGTATACCAAAATAAATAATATAATGAAACCATGACAATTCATGGAGTTTCAGTTGTGTTCAGCAAAATAAATCATTACAAACTGAAACTTTGTCCAAATTAATCAATTAATCCTTAACCAAACCAGTTTCATTTGGTTCTAAATATCATTACAAATATTTTTAATAGCTTTAGATTTTTTGTAATTTACTTTGTATATAACATCTTTTTAACCTATGAAATCTAAAGGCAACACAAACACAATTTAGTATAGATTTTCTTCTGAACTACTAGTAACACAGTGTAAGAGCTCAGAAGTTGCATGAATGTACAAGCTAATGCAGCCAAATGAATTTGCTGAATATGCATTTTAATAATGTTAACAAAATAACTTGTACTTAAATTTTGGCTAAACATGCTTCCAATGATTTTGTGTGGAAAAAGCAGTACAAATAATCCAAAAAGCAAGTGTACAATTAGTTTTCCAAGTCTTGCAGATAGCAGGCATGATCTCAAAGTGACTTTAGTGATGATTTCTATTAAAAAGTTTCACATTAAAATACTTTGCATAATGTAAACCAGATTGGCTTGGCTGAAGCCTGATTTTCAAGCAGTTTCGGAGAGCTATTGTTAACAGAAATGATCACTTTGGTAAGCTAACGGCAATTGTATGCAAATTCTGGAGTATGCCACAGACTTACTATTTGTGGTAAAATTGTGGCAACTTTCTTAACAAGACTGACGGAAAATTGCCAGTAGCAGGAATTGCTGGCAACCTCAAAACTGCAGCTGTGGTTATCCTCTCAGATTACTGAGAAATTATAGCAGAGTTTGTAACAAAATTTTACCTTATTAGTTTGAGTGAGAAAGTGAAAGAAGGGATGCAAGAGATAAGTGCAAAGGCAAAAAGAAATACCAATACTGAGCAGTCCTGTTTCAACTTGGTGAAGACAAAATGACTGTCACCTCAAAGGCTGTCAAGCCTGATAATTATAATTAATTTTAAACCACTCGTTTGTTATCTTATCACAAGACTGTAGCTCAGCTTCCTTACACATGAGCTGGAATGACTGTTGGCAATTTTTAAGGATGCAGCTGATGACCATGGTTGAGTTTCAATGGTCTTACTAAGTCAGGAGGCTCTCCTCATCCCCCCTCGTGTCCTGAAACCTCCACTGAGATCTCTGCTCAAGGTGACTATGTACAGGGAAGTATCCATGCCAATGTCTGAGATCACTGATGACAAACTAGGACAGAAACCTAAAATAGTGAGGAATAGATGTAAGATCTCCATCCAGTCCTACGCATTTGAATACTGCCACCGCAGTCACAGCAAGTTAATCTCTGAGTGCCTCTGAAGAATTTCCCTGCACTCTTGAAAAGACTGACTTTAGCAGTGGTTCAGTTCCATAGTTTCTATCAAACCTGGCCAATCCCCTAGATCTCAGTTCTCTCTGGGATTTCTCTTGTGCATCATGAATAAGATTTCATGGATATAAGAGAGTTGACTGAGAGCAGTGAATGTAAATCTAATAGAGCACTGAAGTAATTGGTTTACTGAGGAATGAACGCCAAGTGACTTGGAGAGAGAATGAGAACCAAGAAAAACAAAAAATTAACAGGGTTTATATTAAATTACACACATCAACTTCATTTTTTTATAAGTGTAATATGTTCAACATTTAAACCCACCATTTCTTTGTATTACAGTTATCCTTAAGGGTGGCATCCATGAAATTCCTTAGATAAAGATACCAGGGTTTCCTTTATTCGATTTTTTTAAATTCATATGTTTGATTTAATTTCACCTGTGGCTAAAGCCAATTCCTACTGTGATTCCAAGAAACTGAGGTGGCCTGTTTTTTTAACTCTAGTGTGTCTTCTGCAAGAAAAATTTGCAACTTTACCTAAGCTCTGAAGCGTTGCGCATTCATAGAGATTATCTAATCAAACTTGGAATTTCTTGGTACAACAGTACAATAATATGGAAACCCCATAGTTTAATATACATGTAGCATCATCTTCAATATGAGCACAGGAAGGAAGAAGCAGAAAAAGGTAAAGAACAAGTAAATCTGGGCAAACTCTGAAGAGGGGATTCTCTGCTTGGGTGTTGGGAACTGGTGAGAAAACAATCTCTCTTGCACTGAAAGACACATAAAATGGTAATTCCTATTACCAGCTAGTTTGAGTAGATGATTGAGTCAAAAGTTGTATCAGATACAGAGATCTAGTCAAATGTTGTCAGAAGCTTAATTTAATAATGTTTATGTGTAAGGAACTGGGTTTTGATCAGAAATGACTGAATTCACAACACTTGATTTGCCTACCCACTGTAAAATCAGGCATTGACCTTGATGTTTCTTGTCCACATTTATATGCTGTTCCTATTAATTAATAAATTCTTGACAGTACTATAAAGTTAGATGCCCACTTGCATACTCAAGGTGTTATTAGACTTTTATTAGAGATATGAGCTAAAGTATATGTTTGAAAGAAAGAATGAATCTTTTCGATAAAAATTCCAGATAATAAACTTTTGGCCTTATTCTGTCCCTAGAGGCAAAGGAACCGAAGAAAATCAGAAAAAAAAAAATATCCTTAGTGGTTAATTCAAGTTCAAATTCCAGTTGTTTTTTTTCAAGTTTAGGCTAGTCATTGTCTTGCATAGTTTTTAGCTTCTGATGACTTTACATAGGTCTTTCAGTGCTTCTAGAGCTTAGGATCAGTTCTTCTAGAAGAGTGATGACTCATTAAGTCTTCTATGAAAGTCATTGTTTGACCTTGTTTCTCACAGACTTAACCATTGAACAACATTGAGGAACTAAAGATATATATTTTTTGTGGAAGTATATAGGATTTGCTAAAACTTTCATTTCCATGACTTGATTTTTCAGGTCAATGGCCAAAATGGAAATTCAGAATTCAAGATTTTTACCAGTTGTTGATCTTTTTTTCAGGTTAGAGCTGAGAAGGAGAGTGTGGAGATGCTTTTTCTTTGAGCTTGAGTCAGAGCAGGGATGTTAAACCAAGGCTGTGTACCTCCTAGCCACCCAGACACTGGGAATTCCAGGGTGGGCTGAAACAAATAAACTTCCACAGGGACAGAAAAGATAAGTTAGAATGATTCTCTTGTTCAAAGGTGAGTGAGTGCCCTCTCCAGGAAGACAGGATGTTCAAAATGCTCCTCATACTCAAACAGACTGCCCGAACTGCAGGCTATATGCCATCATTTTCTTCTCTGGCTGGTTTGCTTTGTTTTGGTTTTATGGAATATCGTTTAATGTGCTTTTTGAATCCAATCCAGAAAAGAACAACACTTCATTTTGGAAATGCTGAAATGAACTGTTTTGAAATTTCTGCATTTCTTTCTTATTAATCAGAAACTTTTATTTTCTCCTGAATTTAGCTATAATTAACAAACAGCTTTAGTTCAAATAGAGTTACCATTTTTGGTGAATAAGCCAGTCATCTTAAAACAAGTGGAGGGCCACATATGAGTCCTTCCCCATCTTCCCCACAGCCTCACAGAGATGGCCCAGCCATACCATATAGCCATACCATACAGCACGGCTGCTGCAATACAAATGAGTGGTATGTGACTCTGGCCAGGCAAAGAGAAGAGTTTCTTGCATCTTTCAGATACTCAGGTGAGATTAATGGCTTTTTGCTGTGCAGGCTCTCTGCAACAGTCTTTGGGGCCTGATCCATGCCTTTTTCAAAGTCAGTGAGAATCATAAGCTATCTTAAGAGAACTGAAACCTGTCTACTGAGCCTGAAACACACTGTCATAAGAGCAGGTAAGTGGGACGGGACTTAATTCTCTTTGACTCCGAGGGACTTGAAACTACTTCGTTTCCCTTTGTGGTGGCCTATTTGTGAAACAGGCAACAGCTTGTGGCATGTATATTCCAAATTGTACTGGGAATCTTAAGAGGTTTAATGAGTATCTGACTTGCTTTGACAGTCCTGCAGGAAAAACACCACCGAAAAGGAAGGTATTGCTGTTGTGACTTTTTCTACTCATTCTGTGAATGTAGAAGGTGTGAGCGCTAGAAGGGTGTTTCCAAAAGCCCACTAAATGAGGAGCCATCAAGTCTTTTCTGTGGAAGGTCCAGGCCTCAGCTCTGGCACAGGCTTTTCTGGGCAGGGGGCAAGACAATGACCCTGAGCTCTTACCCCTGCGCCTGCTGCCGCTCCAAGGAGGACAAGGTCTTCCAGCCCTGTCCTCCTGCAGGCATGGTGGCTGCTCCCAGATGCCCCATCTCATTCAGCTGAACTGGTAGGAGACACTTGTCTTTTCCGGGGTGAAAGCAGACATCGTGTTGGTTCCTCTGTGGGAATGGTGGCAGGAGGGGCAGAGCTGGCCCTCAGGGCCAGCACTGGGGCTGTGCTGGGTGCATTGCATCTTACCAGATCAACTCATTTTGACTATGCATTGCTCAAAGCCTCACTGCAGACAGACTTTTCTCTTTTCTTTTTTTGCAGAAATTTGTTTCAAAATGTATTTGCTCTCAAGTTAAGATTTTGTCTGCCAAGTTTCACCCAGAAAACATTTTTGCTGCCAAGTTATAAACCCCTCTAAGTAAGGGTATGCAGTGTAGCAATGGAGAGAGCCTAAAGCATAATGGGACCAGTTAGCTCCCTGAGAATGCCACCTTTATGATCTGTTATCTTCCTTTGCCAGCTTCAGTTTGACATTTCATGAAAGCTGGGTTGGGCAATTCATTTTAAGCTTAGTTTTGGACTTAGTTATCAAAATAGGACAGTAAAGCTCTCAAACATGCTGTATGTTCTTGGAAAACACTGTAGAAAGACAAATATTTCACTTGGACTGAAAGGAGATATAAATCTCACACAGAATGCCTGTCAGCAAATTTAGCTAATATGCTAATTGTCTGAGGAGTGGACTGATGGGATATCCTATCTTAAGACCTTAATGTGGAAAAATACGTATCTGTCTTATACTATGAATGTCATGTTAAGAAGATTCATGTACCCACTGAAATGTTTGTCTAATCACAGAAATAGTTTTGGTATTTATTTATTTGTTTTAAAAGGACTAATTTATTATCTATATCTGTTCGTTTGGCCAGAGAGTGTTCAGAAACTGAGCTCTGACTGGGATTAACATGGGGACCATTAAATATATTTGAGCATATTGTTTTAATTGATGACAGCTTGCTAGCAGAGGCAATATTTATCTAGAGATTACAGGGCCAGTGCTAGGGCATGGAGAATTCTGCAGTCCTGTTTCCACCAACTATATAAACGCATCCCGAGGGACATAATGATTGGTGCTTAATCAGTCCCTACTGGTGTAGTGGGAAGGAAGGGCTTCATCAAAGGCTGTGGAATAGGCAGCACGTGCAGGTTAGCTCGAAGGAGAAGCTTTTACTCCTTTACTGGGTACACCCAGTATAGCTGCCTGTTTCCAGCCAGACAGCTGCTGTTCTCCCAGTGCTGCAGAACTGGCTGTCTTTTCACCACTGGGATACATATAAGTATACGTGACTGACCTTCAAACCACAGACAAGGAGACACCAGGGACTATGACAGACCGTACTGACCGTGGGTCTGTCAGGAGGCCGCAAGGAAGGGCAAGCACTCGGGGAGAGGAGGTTAGGGCAATGAAAACTACAAAAGATGCAGGTTTTGTTATTCTGTGATGATGTCAACATGATACTCACCAATGTCTGGGGAGAAGATGGCTGGGAGCTGAAGAGCAAGCTATTCTGTTGGCAGTACATCATATGTTTCAATCACTGCGTGTCCATTTTATGTCACTTTTTAGGCACTCTGGCAACAATAAGTTTAAAACTTTTTAAGAAACAGTCTGCACTAAACCTGGAAAGATAGTCATGCCACTAGCATGCCCAGTACTTGAGGAGTGAAGGCATTTTGTGTTGCAGAAATTCCCAGAAGGTGTCTTGTTTGCATCTCTTTCCCTTCACGGTCTGTGGACCAAACACTGTTTGTAGAATAACTCCCCACGGTCACTCTGCCATCTTTGTATGTTCCTCACAGGTGGCTGCACTTTCAGTGTGATTCCCTCTGACAGAAAGAAGTCCACATACAAAGCTCAGATTTCTTCAAAAGCATTGTGGAGATCACCACTTTGCTTAGGGGGGTGGTGTTCAGAGCTCATAAGTGTGAAAGCAAAGGCAATCCAAACATTACAAAAGTACAATTCTCCTTTTCAGTGAGGTTTTTAGCTCACTGGTGCCAAACAAATGTGGC
The DNA here is from genome assembly GCF_011004875.1 of Balearica regulorum gibbericeps. Taxonomy (NCBI): domain Eukaryota; kingdom Metazoa; phylum Chordata; class Aves; order Gruiformes; family Gruidae; genus Balearica; species Balearica regulorum. Next base: position 59,334,087 of record NC_046186.1, read on the forward strand.
CAGAGTCTCACTTTGCCCTGGTCAGTCCCACTGATTTTACAGCAATTATTTCCAAACTGGAATGGTTCAGGGTAGCTATTGCTCCTGCTGGCTTCAGCACCACTGTGTTAGCTTCACTTAAGCTCATCTTTTTATGAAAAGACTGCACACCTGAAGAAGAACCTGGAAATAAAGTCCAGGAGCCCTCCTAGCCACTTGGTAATTACTGTACTGGTTGTGCCTTAGTTATAGACTGGAAGATTTATTGTAATATCCGTTTTAATAACAGGGAAACAAGGTTTATAGTACAATGGATTTCTTCCAAAGTTATTTTTTCTGCTCTCTGGACATTATAATGAGCTACAACAATATTGCTATGATGTGGGTTTATCTTTCAGAGCTCCATGAAATTTGAAGTATTTGTGCATCTCTGAAAAAGAAATCCCTTATCCGATTAAGCTTACTTGTATCTCTGAACTTAATTAACCTGAGAAATATTCTTGAAGTCAGGAGGATTCTGTTTGAGGATGCACAGAACACATTTTCAATTGTTTTTACCTTTATAATTAAAAATATTTTTTCAATATTACAATGGCTATACCTCAGTGAGGAACAGATAAATGTACATCGGAAAACAACACACCTTTCCTGAGCCGCTGCTGTGACCGTTTTCATGTTAGGTTGACAGAGAAATAGAAGGAGGCATTTCCTTTAACTGTGGGGGAAAAGTGTTTGGTTGTGTCAGGTATGGACACTTTCAATATAGAAAGATAATACATTCTGAAAGTTTTTGTTTTGGTTTGGTTTTATGAAGAAAGCAATATAGGGTTGTAAATGAGACTTGCAACCTTATTAGAATTTGCATTAAAATAAGCGTAGATGTCCTGCAGGACTACCATATGCATTATACATTTTTCTTCTAAGTAGCCACCACAACTACCAGAGCAGACAGTAGATGTCAAATCCTTTTTGCTGCTTTTCTTTCCAGAACAAATAATAGCAATGCGGAAACAGCACATGGTTTTTCTAAAGTTATATTAGACATATCTGATCTTCATGTTTGCAGTAATCTAACTTTGGCAGGCTTTTTAAAGACGGGTTAGGGAGTATTACATTAGACAGTGGTGCTAGGCAGCCAAACTTATGATATTTTGCAGTTCCAGAAAAGAAAGTTCAACACAGCCAAGATCTGAACAGAACAGATATTGTATATTAAAACAGGCTGGAAAACCTGAGAGAGAAACATACAAATGTTGCCCAACTGAGCGATGGCACTGGCAACTCACATGGAGCTGAAGGTCTAAGGCAGATATGCATAAAATGGGGAGATTGTAATCCCTTTAGTATGGGAAGTATGCCCTGTGGGGGACTACTTCTCCCAGCATGCAACTGCAAAATGTTATAGATCTCAGCCACCCTTAAGCAGAACGGCTGAAAAGCATGCAAAATTGTTTTGACACAAATAATTGTAAATACAAAGTGGAGGCCATTGCTTCAGATGCTGCTGGAAAATACATCTCCTGTCTGTGTCCAAAAGAGATGGCAGAGATGTGAAATTATGCTGACAAATATTTTTGTCTAGTTGTACACCATTTATAAAGCTGTTTTGAACTCATCGCTGTTATTTGAGTTATGATGCTCTGAAGGAGAAATTTATTGCAAAGGTACTGAAATTAGTCAGCTGAGAAAGTAATTTTTATTTTTGGCAGGGAGATCATTGCAGAAAATGGTATATTCTAAAAAGAATCAAATAAGGGAAATGGGCAACAGCTACACTTTAAAATGGAAAATAGGTTCTAAAGGTTTCTAAATAATAATGTAACAAATACAAAATGTTTAGGAGTATGGCTTCACAAATTAAACTACAATCAGTCAAATGTGCAAGAAAACTTGGAGCTATATATTTTTCTTTCAGCTGAAATATCTTGCTGATATCACCTTCCAAGAGGCACGGGCAGACACTGACTTCATGTAGGTACAGATGTCTCATGCAGTGAGGGGCTTCTCCAGATGCCTGTCTGCAAATGCACCTTTTTAGGGGAAGAGATTGCAACTTCACTTTGATGCTGCAAGTAAGTTTCCTTATTGCTGCTTAGCTGTTCTGCATCAAGTGAGTGAACGCACATACTTATTCCCAGATAAAATCTACAATGAGGTTGAGAGTACATACATAGCAGTGATTTGGCATGAAATCCTTTTATGAGGCTGTTGTGGTATTCCTAAAACAAACATTCTAAGACCAGAAAATATTATGAATATAAGATTTAAAAAACCCAATCTAGGAACATATATATTTTAACATGAAAAGCTACCAAACAACCTTACCTCTGCCCCAGTGTAACATGATATATTAGGTATGTATCAGGCATCTTATTAATTACAATCTGGGGTTACATCAAAGTGACTTTGTTAAGGATTCTAATTCTCTACTCTTGGTAATTCTGGAGGATGAAGTTTATATTTCTAGGTGTCCTCACATAAAATAGACACACTCATTTTAATTTTAACCCAATTCTGTAAACTGCCCAAATTTATGTTATTTTTCTTAATTAGTTCTTACAATAACCCTGAAGTACAGCATATTTTTTCACAAAAATACCCCACTGCTAAACCAAAAAACAAGGCAGTAAATAAAACACAGCTTTAGTTGCACTCTGGAGCTTCTTTCTGCTGAAGACCTTCCTTTAAAAATATGTGTATATCACCACTTCATACAAAAACACTGAAGAAGGATTTGTACAAGAAGGTCACGATGTCTTATTTCTCATTATTTTGAGACACAGTGTTTCCCTTTCGACTCCTTTATCAGATATTTATTTGCTCTTTTAGGCTGGTTTGAACAAGATGACAATCAACAGGTTTGGCTGCAGGTTGGAGTGCTGCCGGCAATTCTGGTATCAGTTCCCTGCTGCTCACACAGCCCCCCGTGCGCCTGCACCCGATGTTGCTTTCCCGGGCACATTTTTTCCCCATTTATGCTTTGTAACTTCTGCCAGCCCTTCGGAGCAGAGCTGATCGAAGAGTGCTTCTTTTGCTCACTGTTTCATTAAGACATGGAGGGAAACTGCAGTCGGGGTAAAAGAAACCCGTGGAACTGGCTGCCAACTGAGGAATTTCCTGAGGAAGAACGAGGACGACCATTGCAGCAGCTCCTCGGGCATGGCCTCTGCCAGCAGCGCTGCCAGCTCTGCCGATGAGGCAAGTTTGCCGAGTCTGCTCGGTCACTGAAGCTGGTTTGGGCACTGGTGCTCTGCCGGGTTTATTTAAACAATCCTTTATGTCTGCTCTGCCCTGTCAGCAAATCACTTGGGGAAAATTTTCAGAAAATTAACACTATGGGCAGGCTAGTTTTATAACTCTTAAGGGCCATAGATTGAGCCTTTAGTCACCAAATCTTTCCACCTGAGAAAACTGAAGTCACCCCAAGCTACTGGCCACTACGCAGCTGGTCCTGAGGTGCCGAGCGCTCACAACCCACCTGAGCTTCACTGATGTTCATGGGTGGTAAGAAGGATTTCAGAAATATGAAAATGGAAAACTGATTTTCAAAATGGCATTTCTAAGTTATCTTGTCAATAATTATGCCTTTCTTTCTGAATCTGGGAACCGGTCCCTTTCTCAGCACGGACACTATGTGATGAAAGGCATTGAGCAGCCACATCAGGCAGAGGAGATGTAGTCAAGCCAACCAAACTCAAGGGGACACATTCCACATTATAGACAGACATCTCTGCAAGCAGCCCTAGATGTACTGTAAAGTTGCAGGTATATTTCTGTTATAAACCATCCTTTCCAGCAGCCCATCTTTCCACCTTATACTGAGAACAACAAAGCTTATTTTCTGAGACTCTCTCTCCCACCTCTGGTATGCTCTGTATCATCTAAAGCCTTTAAATACTTTTCTGAAATACATAGCACAGTTCAAAGAAGGGTTATGAGCTTGATATAAAATTACTCAGTGAGTTTCTTTAACACTGTCATCCTATAAATAAGATTTTCTAATCATGATAATCATGATGATCCCCTTAGGTCTTACAATTTCTGAAACATGGGGTTGTCATTAGCATAGCTAACTGAAAAGATATATGCCTAATTTACTTCTGCTGTCTTTTCAGTCTTGCCAGGGAAGACGCAGCATGCCTGCTTGGCACCTAAAATTGGACCTGTATAAATTTGAGGTGCCTTTCCTCAGGAAAGCCATTTGAACATCCTGTAATCCTATGAAAGCCTCAACCTAGATGCTGTCGCAGCTCAGTCATAGGCCCCTTCTCAGCCTGCATGTTCCCAGGGTGCTGTAAACTACGTACCTTTGAAAGTAGAGAACTCTACTTCCTAATTCTGAGGAAAAAGATGGTTAGCTCCTATCTAAACTGTGAAGATCCAAAGATGCATCTCAAGTGGAGCCTAATTTTGAGCTGGATGCCAAATTTTTGGCTGTGTCTGGGGTGATACTGAGTCCAGCACTAAATACAACAGACATGGCTATTTTAATTTAAAAAAGCCCAAACAAGTGACGGTGATAATAGTATCTCAGTATGCCAAATCATTGTCACACTTAAGCTGGAGACTGCTGAAGGGATTCTCTGTACATTTATACCACTTGGGCATAGGTAATCCCTTAACATAATTACTCCCTTAATTTTGGTTAAATGCACCACAGTGTGGGTTCCCAGGGAAGTGCTGAGTAGCAGCCATTTGCTGAAGCACTCAGAAATGGTGGGGCTTGCAGCACAAGATCGCTGTGGTTTGTATATTGCTCCAGAATAAAGATGCTTTCTTGAACAGGAGCCATAATAAAATTAGATGAAAGATATTGTAATATGAAATAAATATATAATATTGAAAATATTAATATTTTGTAAATATGAAATATTTTGCTCATTAAAAAAAATCAATGAAATATTTTACCATGGTTTAATGAAGAGCCTTCCATGTGGAATGAAGCTGAGAACACAGTCAAACCTGTTCTTCCTTCAGGTGTAGAAACAACTGACTGAAACAGACCTTTTCAGAATATCTTTTGTGCTTTAAAAACACGGGGTGTAAATCGCAGCAGTATCAAATGCAATGATTACATGATTACATTTCCTTTAACTTTAGTGTATCAAATTTTATCTCAAGGAAACTTGTTAGATTACCAACAACCTCCCTGACTAAGCTGCACGACAAAGACATACTGTTCCCCTAGATACTGCTATTATCTATCTGATAAAAGGGTACCACAGTTTCAGGTGAAGCTCTGAAGTAGGTTATCCTCTTGATAGCACAGAAGACAAATTTTCCTTTCCACAGCAACCCAGTAGAAATGTTGCCAATACAACCTTTCCTACTTATGAAGACAATAATAATGAAAAAAAGGTCAGTCATGGCTATATAATAGTTTAACGTACAGCTTCGTATCTCTTGACATCTGCATAGACTAAATGAGTTGTTGAAGGATTTGAACAGTTTTACAGAGTATATTAAGTTTCATGACTTGCACACAAAAAAAATATTCATTTGGTTACACGTTGGAAATCCAGAGCCAACAATAACTTTGGGATTTATTAAAAGCAGGCCACTGTTTTAATGGGAAAATATTTTTATGCTATGAGCAGTAATGACTTTTTTATAACTCTTGTAAAAACTCAAAAGAAGAGCAATGAAGATTCTTGGGATGGATGGATGGATGGATTTTGCTGCTTTTGAGTCAATTAGCAGAATAAAATATTTATTTTTAAATGGACACAGCACCTGTTTCATTAGCTAGCAGGAAAACGAGAACCTCCTTTACTATTTAAATTGTGGAAATCATCCTATAAAAACTAAAGATGAGCAGGTGTTAACTGATGCTGTATGACATAGTACTTGTGGGTATCTTGAAATTATCCATTTCTAATAGAACCATCAGCTACCTGGCACAATTTTGGTAATACAGCAAATTATAACTATAGATTATATTTCAGTCTGTCTGTCACATTGCATTAGGCTGCCATTTTAGTGTCTCTCTTGGAACTGCCCTTTTGTCTGGATTTCTCCTGATATACAACAAAGTTTCCAACCACACTGAGACAGGAGCTTCGGTATATGGTTTTGTTCAGACAAACTATTACACTCCCAGTGTGCCTGCAAACAGGTTCCCTCCCATCCTGCTCAGCTGAGCCAGTGATGGAGACTTATGCCCACTACTGAACCACTTACTGAAAATACCCAGGCTGCCACAAACAGCGCAGCCTAAGGCAGTTCAGCCTCTGCCACTCTTGCCTCCCAATTCCAAAGCTGTCTTTCAAAAGTTCATAAAGACAGAGGAGAGGAGAGGAGAGGAGAGGAGAGGAGAGGAGAGGAGAGGAGAGGAGAGGAGAGGAGAGGAGAGGAGAGGAGAGGAGAGGAGAGGAGAGGAGAGGAGAGGAGAGGAGAGGAGAGGAGAGGAGAGGAGAGGAGAGGAGAGGAGAGGAGAGGAGAGGGAAAGGCAAGGCAAGGCAAGGGGAAGGGAGAAAGGAAAAGGAGAACCCACATGTTGCCAGGGGATTTGGCTAACTGCTATCTTTACTTTAGCATCTTGTACTCAAAGCATGTTGTCTCCTCAGTTCTATCAGAACTCAACCATTCAGTATTGCAATACGCTCCTGTTAGGAGTTAGTTGTTTCATTGCTTTCTACTGCATATGAAATTTAGACTGTAATGAGATAAGCTTGTGTTTAGCTTTCACTGGATCACTTCCACTGCTTTGTGCTCCATCTACACTCTACTGGTAACATGACTGGAGTAATGCGGTATTCTGAAATTTGAGAAAGTTGCATTGTTACTTTTTTCATATTAGTTGGAGAGAAAGATATTGAGCTTTGGAGAAGGCTGTAGTTGTGGTGGGGACACATAATAGAGTGGGGTGTCCTACATCTTCTTCATATGTGAGTGATGGGGGTGGAAATCCCATACAATTCCCCAGTAACTGATGTGATAAGAATCCCTGAGGTGGTACTCCTCATATGATGACCGCTGTGTCTATCCTGTCTTGTATTGCACCTTCCCCAGACAAATCTCCTTCTGCCAAATGTGCTTCCATCTTCTTCACTGTTGAAAGAAACTAATTTCTGCCACTTTCTCCTCCTCATGTATAAACCTATGTCTATGGCCACAAGAATAAAATGTCCCAAATTTTTCCTTTCATGCGTATTTCTTACGGACTATTACTTAAACTATGGCAGATGTTTAACTCACTTGAATCTACCAATCTAGATCCATTCCAAAGGTTCATAATAGTTAGTACTGACATAAATCCACCTACCACTCATGGCAATCTCTCCTCCTACTTTCTACCTGCATACTGTTTGCCTCTTCAATGTCCTTTGACTTGACTGTAAGCATTTTTCCCAACATTTCTTTCATATTCCTGAATTTCAAATGAGACCTATTGCAATATGCACCTGTAACCCTTTCTGTCTACCTATAGGCCACAAGGGTAAATCTTCCACCTCTCCATTAACCTTTAAGTAATTATGATGCACTTCTCTCTTCTATCTGAAGCAACCACAAAAATTGCCTTTTCTTAGTAAGAGTCATTAAGAAAAGTAGAATGATGCATGTTGCTCTAAAATCCCCAAAGGGACCTACCTGGGTAAATTTATGTCATTACTTTCTGGGCAAATAATAGGTCTTATAGACTCTCCTAACCTCTTTCCATCCAATCACAAGTCACTGGCACATCAACAAATATGGTAAGGTTAGATGGGAATTTGCAGCACAAAAGCTATTCTTCCCAATAACTGTTTATGTGTGTTCTTGTACCCTGGGATAAATGTGGGATGATCCACAGTGCATGCTTGTGAGCAGCTATTGCAAGGCAAACGATCTAAGTCTGAGCTTCCTCCATGGTGGTTTGTTTGTGCTCCTGCATCTTAAGACACCACTGCTACTTTCTGGATGCAGACAGGGAAAAATATTGCATTGTTTCATATACTAGAATTGTTTCTTTAACAGAAAACATTGTAAAGTATGAACTTGATGTTACAGCATTAAAAAATGTTTCCAGAACTTGTTAAATCTTTCTCCTTTAGACTTGTACACAGAATTGATTTGTCTGCCTGTGGGGATGAATTTAGGAATATCTGGAAAAATGCATAACTTTTGTACTAGCTGTAGTCTATTTCAAAATACCCAAAGAACTAGGCACATTTCAGCCTACCCGCTCATTGCTACTGAACAGAGAAAAAACCTAGGTCTAGTGACTGGGAGATGCTCCCTTACTGCATTCTCACTTAGAACTCACCTCACATCAGGATCAGGTTTCACAGCTACATTTTAAAGGTCATTTGGAAATTTACAGTTGCACAAAAATACTCTGTATGCATAATGTCCCCAGGCACATAAATTATATTAATTTCAGTGGAAGTCAGGAGATTTTGGAGCTCCCTATGCATCTGTTTACCCACACACCCACTAAGAATATGGATTTGAATCAACATTATGTCATTGAGCTAGGGGCACTGTGAATGCACATACCTGTTATCTAATTGTTTCTATGGCATATTAAAATTGCAAACCCACCTAATATTCTATCTGCATTAAAATATGTGGGTCTATACAATATATGTGCTTATATAATTCATATAAAATATATCAAATGTTTTTTAGGTTGCAAAGTCATAAGTATACAAACTAGGGGAAATCAGTTGTACTTATTTCTTTTCTACTCAGAGTATGGCTCCAGACAATTGTTACAGCTAGTAATTGAAGGCCTGGGTATCCTATGCAGAATAAATCAGCTCCTGAACATTATGCAGTTCTTTATCACCCAAAACCTCAGAAACTGAGATAATGTAGCAGAATTATTATAATATTAGGCTACAAAGAGAGAACCAAGATACTTTTTTTTCCTTGAGATTAAGCAACAATGGGAAAAGTGAAAGTCTTTTAAAAGCTTCTTTTTATTTTTTTTAATCTGATCTCACAGACACTGGAATACCTTTGTCACAATTGTATTTTATATTACAGTGTATGTAGATACTCAATCTGAAGAGGGGATATAACCAAAGTAAATGTAGTAGAAGCCTGTAAGATAAGTAAATTTACAGTTGTTTTGGTATCCCCCTTGTATTTCCACATGCTAACATATTTGGAGTTCTTAAGTTTACCTTAACTCTGTATTTTCTGTGTTTAGAAAGCTTGGAGATAATTGCATCATCTATGGAATTACTTCCCCCCCCCCCCCCCCAATGTTACTAATATTTGCTTCTACCCATACATCTTCAAAAAAGTAGCCGGTTATTTCTTGCTTTTTGTTTAAGCGTATATATATGATAACATTAACACTTGACAAACGTCAAGACGGAGTTAAGGTAGACTGCAGATGTGAGTAAATATGCAGCAAAACTATGTGCTTTGGGATCATGACATCTTTTCAATACTAGTAAAGAACTGCTGCCAGAACCTCCAGGCTGATTCTCAAGGGAGAGGTGTGGAGAAACTTCTGGCTCTTGATTGAGACTTCAGCTCAGTGAAAGTTAAACCATTGAAGCCCACAAGGAAACTGTTGCCAAAACCACAAAAATTGGACTTTTTGCTGAATAGAACCCATAGAAAGTAATCTTTCATTCTGAGTTTAGAATGCAACAGAAATTTCATTTCAGCTGAGCTCGAAACTGGAGTTATACACGTTGCATCTTTTACCTGTTTGACAAAAGGAAGATCTTAAATGACAAAAAACCCATCACCCTCCCTGTGAGCTTCATTTTATTGGGAACTGTTTCCCAGAAATGACAAATAAGCAATAAGTTCACCCTATGGCACCTGTATAGTCCCACTTAAAGTAACACACTTCTTTGTACCTCCATAAAGGCCACAAGTGCACAAGGTGTTTAAAAAGAGGAGCTCAGCCAACTGAAGTGTGGTAGAAGCCTGTAGCTTACCAAACCGAATAATCTCCAGCAATTCGAACAAATCTTTTTGCTGGGACCTTCTGAAGATAAATAGTCATCCATCCAGCTCCCTTCCTGTTTTGTAATGTCTCCCTGTCTAATTTAATGAATGCTTTCTTGCTGTTTCTTGGCATCTTCCAGAACAAGGAATGTAAACTGAAAAGACCGTGGAGACTAGTGTTGGCCCAGGATTCCACAATGAATAATATCAGGAGACACAGAGACGAGTCCATCAGCCCACACCTCTTGCCATGGCCTCTACTAGGGAAAGTTGCTCAGTGCTGTGTGAAGTAGGCTGTTGTTACCCAATAGTGAAAGTCAGAAGAAAAATACATGCTCTAACAGGTCAGCTCCTAAGACTACTACAGTACAAGAAAAACTATCAAAAATAATTATAAGAAAGGGAATACTGAGAGAAAATAATACTACAAAACAGCAACCACCAAAGAATTATTTGCAATAATTTATGACACCTTCAGTCAGGTAGAACATGCCAGGAAAGGACAGTAGCTGCTGGATAAATATCATTTATTTATTTCTAGTCAATAGCCATCTATTATTGTCCAAATTAATTAAATAGGACTTGTACTGTGACAGTTTTTCTCCAAAATGAGCACCATAACTTTTGAAGTCTAAATTGTTTAAAGCTGAGATAATTCCTTTTAAAATAGTATATCTCAAAATATAAATTAAATTCATCTTGCTATGTGAAGTGGACTTTCTACAGTGCGCCTGAGACTTATTTTCTATTCATTCATGCAAGAGCCATTGCTGTAGATGCACATAAGAAGGTATACTGAAAGCACTCATTAGTTCTGCTTCTGGGTGGCCTTGGAAATCTATGAAGTCTCTTCAGACTCTAATATTTGCCTCTGTGTAGATTTGCCCTTCAGAAACAGATCACTGTTGTCTACACGTTCATACACCCTATTCTTGGAACTTTGAACTATCACAAAATAGTACTGTATTCATTAAAATTCAATGCTGAATGGCATTCATCTGCAGGTTACAGAGCTCTCTGTAGAAAAGGAGAAGCTTTAAGGGAAAAACAGTACAATGTAATGTGCAAAGAACAGCATGGTTTCTAGCATTGCCCCTGAGGATTAAGTATCCCTGAATGAGATCAGTTTGGTGTAGGTTTTCACCTACTTGTAAAAGAGGACAAGGCTACTGTCATTTTTTATGGAATGATTTGAGATTTATGAATAAAGACTATTGCATTCTTCTTTATTCATATTATTAATTTCCAAAATTCAGTCTTTGCCCACTTCTTTTAAGGTCACTGCAGGGTTTTGTTTGACATTAGAAGAACATTTTGAGAGAGCACAGCCCTCCCTAGATCCAAGTGCTCTTCAGTACTGTGCAGGACTCATGGAGAGTGCTCACCGGTACTCCTTAGCTTCCATTCACATACTGCAGTCTGTTACCTTTACTTTTGATTCTAAAACTCAGGTTAGTGGAGGAATATCTTCCTGCTTCTTTGATAGCCTCGCTCATGCAGTGGGAGCTGGGCAGTGCATGAGCAGAGCAGCAACGGATTGCCACCATGGACCTCCAGTCCTTTGGGAAATAGGTATTTGGATATTCTGAGGCGTCCTGAAATCACTCGTATAACTGGACAAACATTAAGATAAAGATAACAAAAGTATTTTATTAAGATGTTGTTTATTACAATAATAATCAGTTTGAAAAATAAAAATAAAATAAATTGAGACAAAGTCATATAAAATTAAAGATTATACCTACCAGTAAATCAGGGCCATGGAGGCACCTACAGGCCTTACTGCCCCTGCCCAGCCCCTATGGGCTGCCCCCACCCTGCCCAGGGCCCAGGACCTCATGTCAGCCCCCCAGGCTGTCAAGCCCTGCCCCAGTGATGCCGCAGCAGGGTCAATCTCCAGCTCCCCAAAGCTCTGTCCTGGCCGGCCGTGGACCCCGCCAAGCTGGGCTCACCCTTGAGCCCATGCCCTGGCCTGTCCTTGGCCCATCCCCAGGGAGGTGCCCCATGCCCGAGGCTGGGGCTGTCCCTTCTGCCCCGCAGCTGCTCTGCTCCCTGGTGGGGACCAGTCAGGCAGGGCATCGCCACCAGGGCTCTGCCCATCTGCCTCCTGGTTTGAGGAATGCCCACGGTTCTCGGTGCCTGACTCCAAGCAGCTGCTGGACCTCATGATGCCCTGACACAGTCAGTTCAAACCCAGGAGACCCCCTGTGTAACATCCATACAACAAGATGTCAGGATGCCCACACAGCCATTTTAGCTGCAAGCCAATTCTTATGTTGGCAAGGTCCTATGATCTTTCTTTCAGGACAACCTTGTACTTAGGTGTGTTTTTTCCCCTGGAGGAGTCTATTCAGTTTGAAGTGTTCATACAATGAGTTTGTTGTCATTCACAAGTTCAACCCCTAACCAAGCTCCCCATTTTTAACATTTATTCCCCAAGTGACTGCAGCGCTTCAGCTTTGGAGATAGCAGTGTCCCCTGGAACATCCCCTTGGTTCAACAAAGCTCAGTGCTGGGTCCTGCACTTGAGTCACAACAGCCCAACAACCCCATGGAACACTACAGCCTTGGGGCAGAGTGGCTGGAAAGCTGCTCAGCAGAAAATGACCTGGGGGTGTTGGTCGACAGCTGTCTGAATATGAATTGGTAGTGTGCCCAGGTGACCAAGAAGGCCAACAGCATCCTGGCTTGTATCAGAAATAATGTGGCCAGCAGGAGTAGGGAAGTGATTGTGCCCCTGTACTCGGCACTGGTGAGGCCGCACCTCAAGTACTGTGTTCAGTTTTGGGCCCCTCACTACAAGAAGGACATTGAGGTGCTGGATCATGTCCAGAGAAGGGCAATAAAGCTGCTGAAGGGTCTGGAGCACAAGTCTGATGAGGACCGGCTGACGGAACTGGGGTTGTTTAGTCTGGAGAAAAGGAGGCTGAGGGGAGACCTTATCGCTCTCTACAACTACCTGAAAGGAGGTTGTAGCCAGGTGGGTGCCAGTCTCTTCTCCCAAGTAAAAAGCAATTAGACAAGAGGAAATGTGCTCAAGTTGCACCAGGGGAAGTTTAGATTGGGTATTAGGAAAAATTTCCTCACCAAAAGAGTTGTCAATCATTGGAACAGGCTGCCCAGGGAAGTGGTTCAGTCACCATCCCTGGAGGTCTTTAAAAGAGGAGTACATGTGGTGCCTAGGGACACAGTTTAGTAGCTGGACTTGGCAGTTCTAGGTTAACAGTTGGACTTGATGATCCTAAAGGTCTGTCTTTTCCAACCTAAATGTTTCTTTGATTCTATGATTCTATCTATCTCCTGGCCAGGAAGCAAAGAGACTCTCCAGCAACTGGGTTGCTATTTACCTCGGCTGTAAACAAGCCATTTAGTTTTTGTGAAAGACATCCCCCTTGCAGGTAGCTGGGGTGGGAATTGAACATACCAAAAGCTACATGTTGTACTGTGTTGGTTTTGCGTGGCAAGGTTTTGGTAGCGGGGGGGGCTACAGGGGTGGCTTCTGTGAGAAGCTGCTAGAAGCTTCCCCTGTGTCTGATAGAGCCAATGCCAGCCTGCTCCAAGACAGACCCGCCGCTGGCCAAGGCCAAGCCAATCAGCGCCTCTGTGATAACATATTTAAGAAAGAAAAAACAGTTAGAGAGCGCTTTTGCAGCCAGAGAGAGGAGTGAGAAGATGTAAGAACATTTGCAGACACCAAGGTCAGTGCAGAAGGAGGGGCAGGAGGTGCTCCAGGCGCTGGAGCAGAGATCCCCCTGCAGCCCGTGGTGAAGACCATGGTGAAGCAGGCTGTCCCCCTGCAGCCCATGGAGGGAGGATGAGGGGGTGTAGAGATTCCACCTGCAGCCCGTGGAGGACCCCACACTAGAGCAGGTGGAGGCACCTGAAGGAGGCTGTGACCCTGTGGGAAGCCCGCGCTGGAGCAAGCTCCTGGCAGGACCTGTGGCCCCGTGGAGAGAGGAGCCCACGCCAGAGCAGGTTTGCTGACAGGACTTGTGACCCCGTGGGGGACCCACACTGGAGCATTTTGCTCCTGAAGGTCTGCACCCCGTGGGAGAGACTCACATTGGAGAAGGCCATGAAGGACTGTCTCCCGTGAGAGGGACCCCACGCTGGAGCAGGGGAACGATGAGAGGAGTCCTCCCCCTGAGGATGAAGAAGTGGCAGAAACACCGCGTGATGAACTGACCATAACCCCCATTCCCCGTCCCCCTGTGCTGCTGGGGGGGGGGGCGGAGGTTGAAGCCGGGAGTGAAGTTGAGCCCGGGAAGATGGCAGGGGTGGGGGGAGGTGTTTTTTTAAGATTTGGTTTTATTTCTCATTCCTCTACTCTGTTTTGCTTAGTAATAAATAAGATGAATTCCCTCTCTAAGTTCGGTCTGTTTTGCTCGTGATGATAATTAGAGAATGATCTCTCCCTGTCCTTATCTTGACCCACAAGCTTTTCGTTGCACCTTTTCTCCCCTGTCTAGAGAAGGAGGGGAGTGATAGAGTGGCTCTGGTGGGCACCTGGCCCCCAACCAGGGTCGACCCACCACATGTACAAATACACATGTAATTTGGCAACAATGGTCTGCACAAGCATGTAAAAAAGAGCAAGCCATGTTACCAGCTCCTAGTAAGGATCACGAATGACAGTAGCTCAGCACTCTCCAATATTTGGGGCATGGGAGTAACTCACCCTTAACCATGGTGGTTTTGGTTTAGAAGACAGAATGACAGAGGACATAAGCATTTATAAAAGATGTTTGCAATCCTGAACTTTCCATAACCATGACTATGGGATTGAATTGTAGGTCTTTTTAAATCTGTCTGCATTACTCCACAGATCCTTTCTTAAATTTAGCAGTCTCTACAATGAACTTGTGAATCAAAATTTGAGCTATTGCACTTCCTGTATTTCATTTTTATCCCTTTTAGTTGACTAAATGGTCAGAGGTTAGGTTTGGCATCATAAATATTAATGTTCTCCACACAGCTGGAGACCAGCATTCGGTCGGTCAGTACTTAAAAATTAGTTTTCTTTTCCTATGTGCTATCCATTCATTGGTGTCTCCTTGGAGAAATACGTAATGGGGCTGTGGTAATCCCTTGTGCAGACACATAAATAACTACACCAATAACATGGATGATAACAGGTCCTGGTGCTTTTCAGTTCCTTGATGTCTTAAGTCCTTTCCTGGTCATTTTTCTTTTTTGGATGTTAACCTTTTTATTCAGCACACCTAATCTTGAGCTTGATTTTAGGACATCACGTCCCATGTGGCTGATGTTTTATTGAGGTGTGCACACTTTATTTTCTCACATTGTTCTTTCTGACGATGTGGAAAGGCACCAACCTACTAACCAACTTCTGATGAAAAGTTGTGACTGTATGAATTAGACTATATGTTACGGTTTCTTGAAAAAAACAATGACCTAGGTAATCTCTTCCAGTCCTAGTGTATCCCTATGAGATGGGAATGGATGCAGTTCATGTTGAAAGAATAACTTTGTTGTTTATCTAACCTTAGGTGTTCATTTTACATCCAATTTAACCTTTTCCATACCTGTATGCTGGCTTCTCAGCTTTCCTTCTGAAAATTGTTCTCAGAGAAATAAATAAATAAACCAGCAAACATAACCCAAAACCTATGAAACTGAAACTAAGAGCAGTATTTCTCAAGCTGTGCTAATGGCCACCAAACTGAGGATTCCTGCAGCATGTAAGAGTATTTGAATTGCACAGCATGAGGTTACCTCATCTGAGTCTTGATAAACTAGAAGCAGAGACAAGAGGCAACACATCAAGCAAATATCCAAACCTTCCCAAAGAGTGTTAATCAAAACCTCACAGATCACACTATCATGTATTAGGTATAAGCAAAACAAATTTTAAAATTTTGCTTTAAAAATTCATTTCCTGAATGAGTGGCTTAGAGTTTTCAAATAGTTTTGCATAGCTTCATATTTTATTACTTTCAAAACAGATTTTTAATGCTTTCATGAGTGTTGGTAGAACCCTCTGGGTACAACATAATATGACTTATCAATAGCTTGAAGTGGACTTTAATATCTAGTTATAATATAAGCCAGAAATAGTGTTTTAGGTTTTTACTTGTTTATGTTTCTGCTGGACTGCATAAAAAACCAGTGCAGTTATTACACATTTGCTATGGAAAGAGTTAGTGGTTCAGAACAGACTCCTACCTGTTACACACTGAAACTGAAATAGTTTTTAAAGAAGAAGATTAAAAAATTGGAGCTTAAACAAGGACCTGGCTTTATAGACTGATTTGTTTTATATAAGTGGAATTCGGAGCTGTTCAGAATGCTCTTATATTAGAATAAATCTGTCACACGAGAAATGGTCAGCAGTTTTCATCTAACACTGAATAAGTCACTTCATTGTAACAATAACAGTAGAGCTATTCTGCATCTTGTATTCTGTTTCAAATTATATCTTTTGTCAGAAGCCTTCCCTTGCTCCTGCTGCTTAGCTTCCTCATACTGGTTATGCAAACAGTACGGTTCTGCTTATGGATGAGAGATGGAGTAAGGAGCAGGTCTGCAGTGAGGTTAAAGATGTACGAGAAGAACACAGCAGTATCATATGGGTGCCATTCACCAGGGTCTAGGTGCTGGGGGAGGTGTAGCTTTCTGGGAAATAAAATGCTTCTTTTTTTCCTCATGATGTTTCAGTGAACACAGTAAGCAGAGGAGGAAAAGTCCTTCCCTCCTATTTTATCTCTGCCTTCTCCTGGAATGTACCAGTAGACTAGCACATGTAACACCTACTGCAAACAGACAGGACAGAGATTTGGTTGTTCCTTTAACAATGCAGTGCCCATCAGTTACAACTGCCCCTCATTTTCAGTGTAATCCATCCTGCAAAGCAGTTATTCTCCTGGCAATTTGGCATATCAAGTCATTTTTTATGTAGATGAAATTACACCTAAAGAATGACACAGGTATGACTCAGCAATGCTATGAAGCCATTTTCAAAAGCATGTGCTTTACATGTACTTGTACTCCAGTACTGATTCCCATTCAGCATATATGAAAGATTCCTATCTATTGCAAGATTTCCATCATCACTATTCCTATAGTATTGTGGTTGCTATAGCATCTTTTTAAACTCCTCTTGGCTTTTTTTCTGTGCTGGGAATCCTAAGTCATCATTAGGGACACTCCACTAATTATGTGAGCAATGTTGCTGCCAGTTATTGAGTCAAATGCTTTGCCTTTTCCACCATGTCATATGACATGGACAGTTCAAGAAACGGTACAGTTAGAGAATAAGCTGACAAATTATTCTGTTTTACACTGTTGCTCGTTGTCTTGTGAATGGCTCAATGTTAACAGAGAATTGTAGTTTCTTATTTTGGTAATGTAGACACTGTTGAGAGAAAATTTATAGTAAGTTTTGCTGTTCTTGGTCTCTTCATTATCAGAGCACAAATACAAAAATCAGGCACTTCAGAACTTCAGTAGTGTTTTTCTAAAAGATTGCATCATAGATCTCTATTACCATCAGCCACTCACAGCAACACTTTAAGAGCATGGTATGTTCATTTGTGTTCCTTAAAAACTGTTTATGAGCAACAGCACTTAAGTTGAGTGAGGTTTTGGCGATAGATTCCACACTGTATAAATAGCAGTTCCAAACCACTGTCTCTGAAGTACATGTGGTTAAATTACTTGTTGTGAATAAAGTATCGAAAGAACTAAGTCACTTTTTCTTCCTGTTCACAAAATGTTCTTGAACTTAAGCTCATTTTTAAGAATGACTGCATTATTTGTATTCACTGAGAAGTTTGTATGAACAACTTTCTTCCTACAAAGGTCAACCCTAGTTGTTTTCCATGCGTTATTTATGGCAAGTGATTGATGTTTGCGGTTGTGATGTATGTTTCATTACATTGCTTATAATTATGTGCAGAAGTAGCTTTGTTTAAAATATGAACAATTAAAAAGGCAAACAAGAGCTTTTACTGTGATAAAGGTCAAGAAATTAGGGAGTTTACCAGTTTGTTGCACTCTGCTGTCCTGGTATGCGAGCCTAATGAAGTACGGCTATATTGCGCAATCTTAAGTGCCTTAAATTGGGCAATGCTGCAGACTTTGCATTGCAGTTCTCAAGCTTGCCTTTCACTAGCAGCTCTGGAACGTGTAACCTAAGCTGTTGTCGCAGATGCTTTCCAGAGCATGCTCCAATCAGCGTTAGTTGCATAGGAAGCAAGAACAGGGAAGTGGAATGGTGCCTGATGAACACTATGTGGGAACTTTGAGTTACTATGGCAAAAGTACTGGGAGCAGGGGGAGGATCACATGCTCCATGGAAGAGAATGTCCAGGAAGGATGCTTGCCTGGGGAATTCCTGTTCCTCTTCTTGGATGGTCACTGGGAGATCTTCTCCCCAGCCTTTTCTCTATTCTCCTGGTTGAATTTTTCTCCAAAGTTAATATTCAGCATTAGAGTTGGTGTATGTGATCAGCTACAGACCCTGGCAATACAAATTTGTGCATGTAAACTTGTTACACATCCTTTTTGCATCCCTTTTCTGGTTGAATCCCTGTTAGTTCAGCATCATCCAGAAAGAAGTGCCCATTAAATATTTTCCTAAGAGCTTAAAAAGCCTAGTAACTGAACAGCAGTCATGATGTGCTCCTGATTTCCCTTGTTTGCCCTGTTCTGAACATGAAACAGTGAATCTAAGGATTTTTGGAAACCATGGAACCTTCAGAATTAAACTCTACAAAGTCAGGAAGTCACTCATCATGTATATGAAGAGGGAAATACTGCTGTGCCTAAAGCTCAAGCCTGGGAGGTAGGAGATTTGAGGTTTGTTTCCAGCTCATATGAAGGTTTCTTGTTTCATCTCTGATACTGAACAATCAAACTCATATAGATAAAAAAGAATGATCATGAAGCTGCTTATGCCAAGATCATCTGAAAGCAAATTAATTATTTATAGTATTATTAAAAGAATTGAGTTTAAAATATATTGGCTGCAGTATATGGTTTGCAGTGAATGCTAACACTCATTGATTAGTGTGTTTCCCTAATGAACACTCTGAATCAAGGACATTCAAATAGTTGGGAACAAGACAAAATAACTGAATGGACCCTTTATACCTAAGTGGTCTTCATTGACTGCATCCATAGCTTAAAATGGTGAAGAGTCAGGGGAAGTCTAAACATTTACTTCTGCATTTAGCAGAAGTATCTGATGCCCAGATACAGGTTTATCATAATGATTTTAGTGAAGGTGACAGGTGAAAATAGACAGTGTGAGCACATTTGAAAATACTCTGTAAGGCAAATTGCAGTAGTTCTGAAAAAAAGACATGCAGGTCTGCTTAGCTACACTTATTAACTCCGAGCATTGCATCTATGTTTTGATGTATGTCAGAAGGCGGTGGAAGAAATTCTGTATCATCTGCTACCCGGACAACATCTTAGTTGCTAGAACAAATAACCATGGGGTTTTTTTAATCCCTTGGAAAATATTGCCAGAAGATTATAGCTTGAAAGTCCAAAAAATACATGTGATTCTTTGAAATACTTCAGGCATTGTGTCATTGATGATGACACAAATTTGACCAGTTGCTCAGCTGAGGCTCAGCTGGAAGCCATCCCTAGATGCTCCAGGCAGCAGGGCACACAGCTTCATATAATTTCCATGCTTTTTTTCCTGGGAACCCACTGCATTGGGCTCATAAATACAAGTAGAATAAAGTAGTCCAAATATGGCTGTTACACAATTGTTTGCATTTGCATAAGTATGAAGTTGCACCATCCAAAAACTCCAAGTATCCTGGACAGGGCAATAGCATCTGAGCTCTTTCTGTGTGTAATGTCACACCAGTGTTTCCACACAGGTGAAATATTAATCAGGGCTCAGACTGACAAAATTAAGTACCACCTTGTGCCTAGAAAGCTCTTCAGACCTTCTTAAATACAGTGTTAATGTATCAGCCCCAGAAAAACTCTGCTTCACTCAGTTCTTAGCATTAATGAAAGCCTTTGGGTATGTTTTAAGAAGCGAGCAAAGAATTAGGCTCAGGCTTATTGTCAAAGTGTAGGTGCAAGGACAAATGCATGGGTAATATAGAGATGTTTTTGTTCTATGGACTTATTGTTGAGCAGTGTTTACACGGGGCCAAGGCCTTTTCTGCTTCTTGCACTGCCCTGCCAGCGGGATGGCTGGGGGTGCACAAGAAGTTGGGGGGAGACACAGACAGGACAGGTGACCCAAACTGACCAAAGGGATATTCCACACCATATGACATCATGCTCAGTTTATAAGGAGCTTGGGGGAAGAGGGGGGGGGTAATTGGAGTGATGATGTTTGTCTTCCCAAGTAACAGTTATGCATGACAGAGCCCTGCTTTCCTGGAGATGGCTGAACACCTGCCTGCCCATGGGAAGTGGGGAATGAATTCCTTTCTTTGCTTTGCTTTGCTTGTGCGCATGGCTTTTGCTTTACCTATTAAACTGTCTTTATCTCAACCCACGAGTTTTCTCACTTTAACTCTTCCAATTCTCTCCCCCACCCTGATGGGGAGGGAGTGAACGAACAGCTGCGTGGTGCTCAGCTGCTGGATGGGGTAAAACCACGACAGATATATATTGACCAAGACACATGTTAGGCTAAGACTTAAAGTATATTTCTAAGTATGACAATTGCAGTTTTGGAGGAACTGTCTAGTAAAAATAATGGGGTTGAAACAAAGAAGCAATTTTAAGTAAACTAGACGGAGCTTGGTAATGGTCATGTAGGAGATGATACCAATATGACTGTATATAGGACTTTCTTGGAGCAACCTTGCAGGCATATATGCCTATTGATAGGTGAAAAATTTCAACAGAGTTGTAATGTGGTGTTGAGGTCAAGGAGGCGTATGTACCTATATATCTCTATCTATCTATCTATCTATACATGTCAAGCATTTGTCCATTTGATAAATAGTTCACTGTAGTCCATACAGTTTATCTAATCCTGAATTGTTTAACTTTTCTGTTATAAATTGTAACCAGCTTGTGACCAGACATTGCCTCCCATTCTTCATCAGCAATTTCCATTGTGATACTTACTTTTTTGTGGAAAAAAGAAATTGTGGTAATAAATCCAACTATAACTTAAACTCAGCCCCAACACTTTCACTGAGGAACTTTGTTAATAATTTTAACTTTGACAATTCTTGTTTTGTTCTTTTATTTTCAGAGTTCCAAGATCCTGTATTTTTGTTGAATCAGTTCCCTTTGATGTTCTTTTTAGCTCTCTACTTACTCCCCAAACCTTTCCTGAGTGGGCTGCCT
Source organism: Balearica regulorum gibbericeps (assembly GCF_011004875.1). Taxonomy (NCBI): domain Eukaryota; kingdom Metazoa; phylum Chordata; class Aves; order Gruiformes; family Gruidae; genus Balearica; species Balearica regulorum. Next base: position 59,355,261 of record NC_046186.1, read on the forward strand.
TTTGGGGCAGGTCAGAAGCATTTCCATTTATGTTTTCCCTTTCCTGATGATGGTTACTTTTAACAGGGGATGGATTCTGCACCTCTGCTCAAAGAAACACCAAATCTTCTTCCAAGTCCTCAAGATCTTCTCATGGAGGTGACTGGAATACCAACTGTAAATCAGCTGAGTTATGGTTAGTAGGACAGCTTTCCTCTGCCTGATAACGGTTACAAGACACAAGTTTCATTCTGGATGTCATCTCTAAGCATGTGGAGGAAAAGAAGGTTATCAGGAGTGGTCAACATGGATTCACCAAGGGGAAATCATGCTTGACCAGTCTGATAGCCTTCTATGATGGCATGACTGGCTGCATAAATGAGGGGAGAGCAGTGAATGTTGTATAACTCAACTTCAGCAAGGCTTTTGGCACTGTGTCCCATAACAGCCTCATAGGCAAGCTTAGGTAGATGAGTGGACAGTGAGGTGGGTTGAGAACTTGCTGAATGACAGAGCTCAGAGAGTTGTGACAAGCAGCGCAGAGTCCAGTTGGAGGCTTGTAGCTAGCAGTGTGCCCCAGGGGTCAGTGCTGGGTCCAGTCTTGTTCAACATATTCATCAATGATGACCTGGATGAGAGGACAAAGCATACCCTCAGCAAGTTTGATGATGATACACAACTGGGAGGAGCGGCTGAAACACCAGAAGACTGCACTGCCAGTTAGCGAGACCTGGATGGACTACAGAATTGGGCAGACAGGAACCTAATGAAATTCAACAAGGGCAAGTGTAGGGAGGAATAACACCAGTACAGGTTAGGAGTTGACCTGCTGGGAGGTGGCTCTGCAGGGCAGGACCTGGGAGTTCTGATGGACAAGAAGTTAACCATGATCCAGCAATGTGCTCTTGTGGCCAAGAAGGCCAATGGTATCCTGGGGTGCATTAAGAAGAGCATGGCCAGTAGGTCGAGGGAGGTTATCCTCCTCCTCTACTCTGCCCTGGTGAGGCCACATCTGGAGTTCTGTGTCCAGTTCTGGGCTCCCCAGTTCAAGAAAGACAGGGAACTACTGGAGAGAGCCCAGCAGAGGGCTATGAGGTTGATTAGGGGACTTGAGCATCTCTTGTATGAGGAAAGGCTGAGAGAGCTGGGTCTGTTTAGCCTGCAGAAGAGAAGACTGAGAGGGGATCTCATCAATGTTAATAAATATCTAAAGGGTGGGTGTCAAGAGGAAGGGACCAGACTCTTTTTAGTGGTGCCCAGTGAGAGGACAAGGGGCAACGGGGACAAGCTGGAACACGGAAGTTCCATCTGAACATGAGGAAAAACTTCTTTACTCTGAGGGTGACCGAGCACTGGAACAGGCTGCCCAGAGAGGTTGCGGAGTCTCCTGCTCTGGAGATAATCAAAACCTGCCTGAATGTGATCCTGTGCAACCTGCTCTGGGTGACCCTGCTCTAGCAGGGGGGTTGGACTAGATGATCTCCAGAGGTACCTTCCAACCCCTATCGTTCTCTGATTCTGTGATACTGTGATTCCCTCTTTTCTTTCTAGTGTGTCCTTTTTGGTCTTCCATCTTTTCAGGTGGCCCCAATTTCTTTTCCTGTGTTCCATGGTTCCCTTTGATTTCTTGGAATGTTCTGTTCTAACCTTTTGCACTACCTAAAATAAATCTTGCCTCTATTTCTGAAGCAAGTGGCTTTCTGGCAAGAGGGAATAGTTGAAAGCATAAATGAGCTGGGAATAGTGCATTTTTCTTTTTTGTGTGTGGCTTGGAAAAAAGAATTGCCAAATTGTTTCATCACAATCTGTAAAGCAGTTTATCAGTGAACAACTGACAATGAAAACATGCAATTTTCCTTTAATAGGAGGCATATTGTCAGGCAATCAAGATAGGGGAAATATAATTCCAGTGCATTTGCCACCTTTCAAATGGTTGTTCAAGGTGTAGACTTGAGCCTTCTTAAATCCCTTTAAAACAGAAGTGTTTTCACCCTCTATCACAAAGGTGGGCACACACTAAAATCTCTGGGAAGGCTCTGTAACTTTGATATATTTTTATTTCTTACTAATACTTTTAGATTTCTGGCTCCACACCTGACAAATATGTAAGTGACCTTCTAGGCACGTCTGCTAGGGATGTCTTGCTTTCAGCCTTCTAAGCAGATACCACAAAGGTCATTTTATGAACCTAAGTCTGCAGGAGTTTTACCCAAAAGAATGTTTGCTCCTTATTTCCCTCCTCTCCCTCCTATCCTTCCTTTCTGGTGTTGGCATTAACTGTCCTGGCTGTTTTAACAAGTGTAATTTGCCCCCAGCTCTTCAGTTTTGAGTTCCAGTAGATGTGAACAGATAACATCATTGGCAAACGGATTGCTGAGAAATGCTCCAAAGGTTATTTCTCTGGCTAAAGTGTTAGAGCAAGGCAGCCTCAGAAACAAACGGTGTCTGCTGACTCATTAGACCAAATAATCTTATGGTAGAGCGTATTATGGATCTTCTCTCACTTGACGACTCCCTAGCTACCGATGCTACTGCATTTATTTTAGACTGTAATAACAGGCATCTTAGAGCAGAATAATTCACAAAATGGTGCTGCTGAAATCCAGGCTTTGTTATTTCCGAATTAAAACACTAGGGTCATGGTAGTCAATAAGCTTCATATGTGAGAGATCTCTACAGTATCTAGGCAGGGATAAGGAGAGAAGGGGAAAAAAAAAAAAACAACCCAGCAACCCTCCCCCCCCCCCCCCCCCCCAAGCCAAACAGAATAAAAAAGAAGACAGTTCTGCCAATCTTATAAGACTGTCACAAGGAAAAATATGGAAGGACATAATTGGAAGTGACTGAATGATTTGTGGATTTACAATGTTTCAGTGGAAAACAGCATATTTTTTTCAGTATAAGTATATTGCCTTTTTACGGCTTGTTTGCAACATGACAGTTATTCTTCTCTTTTGCCATTGACGTTAGTAATGGCTACACTGGCATCAAGAAGTGTGTGTGAGAATCAGTTTAAAATAACACAGATGTCAATTATATAATTGTGCTTCTCTATTTCAATATAATGTAAACATTGAATATAAAAAAAGCATTAAGGAGGACTGCATGGTTAGCTATGCAAGAATATAAATGGTTTTTTACATTCCAAATTTTCCAGTGCTAGGGAGTAGATAACAGTAGCCTTTCTGTATATAGGTAAATCGATCAGGTTACAGAACCTTTCCTACTTTTAAAAGTTGTGGAAGGAGAGATGGAGTCAGGGAACTAAAAGTTTTAACAAGAATACATTTATTTTTATAACTTGAAGAATAAACAATTGGTTAAAACTACAGAAATTGGAACTGCAGCTAGTTGTATTCATACAGAATTGACGGGAAAAAAAAAACAGTCGAAGTGAAGTAGAAATATATTTTTGGTAAACAAAAGCTGTTATTATTGTAACAGCTTTTACAAGAATTTTGGAAGGGGATGCCTTAAATTGGGCTCTAAGTGGCCCGAAATTTAGGCAAGTAAATGTTCTGCATCCAACAGATGCCAAATACCCTTGGTAGGTATTGCTGGGTGCTAAACAGTTTTGTAAAATCAAGTAGATTCTTTTCTATAAACTGAAAAGCCTAATTTTAGGCATTCATTTTAGGAAACTGCATTAAAATATATAAAGTAAAACAAAACTCCACTTCATTATAATGAATGAAATAAAATGCAACCCTTCATTCCTCTGCTCAAAGACTGGAAATTTTCACGTTATTAAGCTATTACAGAGTTAGCAGTGAAATATGTCTTATACTAAAACCAGCTAAAATTTCCAGAGTTGCATTCTAGATCAAGAAATGATTGATACTGCCCTTTTCTGGAAAACAACAACAACAACAAACCCCACCAAAAAAAACCCCAAACAATCCACAGTTTCCTTGAATTCTAATTAATCTGCTGACCTTAATTTTATTTTAATTTGACCATTAATTTGTTTTGATTTGTTTTACTTTTTAATTTCCAACTGTAATTGAGATTCCCTATACTGTTGAGAAGTGGCGGGTTTCTGCAGATAAGGGAATACTGTCACACCACATGACTTAATGCAAAGTTTCTTGCTGGATGAAAATACTGATCCAGTTCTTGTCCCACCTCTCCACAATCTCTACTCTGTAATATTTGGCAAATTTGGGATTATTGTAAAACATTAGCTCTGTCTCTTCTGAGAGCTTCCAGCTTCCCTTTAGGGAAAACCCAAAAGAAAAATGATGTGAAAGCAAAGCAAGGGGTAAAATAGAGCAGAAAGCCTTTTTTTTTTTTTTTTTTTGGTTTTTTGTTTGTTTGTTTGTTTTTTGGTTTTTTTTGTTTTTGTTTGTTGAGAATGGATGTGATGCCAGGAGACTCTATCTTGCTGTGATGGATGGAAGCTGTTTTCGTTCATTTACCACATACAAGGTACTGTCCTCCTTGAAAGGGCTGCACCTGACAGCAGGGAGGAAAGATGCCTGTTCCCTGTTGGGGTTCGGGTGGGAGGACAGCCCTCCCTGGGGACAAACCGACCCGAGCCATGCTGGGGAGAAGGCTGGGTGTGCAGGGCCAGGGTGAGGAGCACAGGGGTTGGGAGCAGGCACTGTGCTGGTCCTCAGAGGAGTAGTGGGCAGACACACGGCCTTGCTTCAGCCATGAGCGAAGGAGACTGACTTTATCTAGGGACACAGAGAGAATGTGTGCAATTTATTGCATCGCAGGAAGATGCTAAACATTCCTGAGCTGAGAGAAGACTGGGGGAAAGGATTCCCCTCCCCTGCAATGGCACAGTAGGCAAGGGGACAGAGAGAGATTTATTTTGTTTTTATTTTTGACATTCCCAGCAGATTGAATTTTTTGCTGTTCAAAAAGTGACCTTTTTTCAGTATGTAGTCAAATAAAATCTAGCTTTAGAGTTTAAAAATCCCTTTGGTGTGCTTGTTTTGAGAAAAAGTTTTAGCCAGAACCACCTCAAAACTTTGGCTGACACAAGGTCAAAAAGAGAAATGATGTTGCCATTTCTACAGTGATTTAATGATGGGGGGACCCTACAGCTCAGCTTCTTTTGAGTCTGACACTGTTTAGAATATTTAGGAATACCTTATAAAAAAGAAAGTCTATTATTTACCTTGGATGGCTCTTGTTGTGTCAAGTTATACTAAAAAAATCTTGCCAATACCTTTGAAAACCCCTTTACATCACCTCTTTAACCTATCTCAGGAGCAGCTACATCACCAGAAAGAACATGTTCATCCTCTTCTTAAAAACAGCCAGTGATAAAGATTTCACAGTCTTTCACATCAATTTGTTCCAGGGCTTCACAGTTGTTCCTGTTAGAAAGTTTTCTCTGGTTTTGGACTAAAATCCCCATTGCTGTGAGTTTTGCTTGCAGCCCTTTGCCTTATCCTTACTGGACATGGAGAACAGTATATTACCTCTCTGTCTTCATAGCTATTCTACATGTATTTGAATCATCATCATGTTTCCCCTAGTTGTTTTTCCTTTGGAGTGTATAACTCATTTTTTTCCAGTATTTCTGTATGTTTAAAAACCTCTGATCATTCTTGCTGCTGTTCTCAGGGCTCTCTATACTCAATACACAACCTTCTTTAATTAGGTTCCATGAGCTGAATGCATTTACTTCCACTGCAGCCTTGCCAGCAGTGCACAAAGCGTTAAGAACCGCAGCCTATAGTTTATAGGCATTACCTTTCTTTATACAGCCTAGTAACAGAATTTCCCTTTGCCACAGTAGGGAAACACCATTCAGTTACGTTCACTTAATGATCTATGATAGATCTGATTTATCTAGATTTATCTCCATAGATAGATCATATATACAGTCCACTATAAGCTCCTGTTCTGCAATTCAGCTACTTTGTAGTTTGTTTCTTTTTTCTATATGTGTGCAGCTGACTATCCCTACGCAGGAGAAGAGCTTGAAAAACAGTTCAATAAAAATAAGAAATGCCTTTTTTTTTTTTTTTTCCCCAGGCAGCACAACTCTTGGCAACATCCGTCAGTATATGGCTGAACTTTTTTCCTAGTGGGAACCCGGCTGGCACAGAACAAGCTCTATTAAGTGTGCAATTGCATATTGACCTCTACTTGCTATTCATTGTGTCTTTAGGATTTTAATAATGGTCTGCTCTAAAGGATGAGTGGGAGTTGTTTGTCCCTTGCTCCCTCATAAATGCTATTGCAATAACAGATTGCCAGGAATTTTTCCTCATGTTGGAGAGCTAATTAGATTCAAGTATTTTAGGGAAGCTACAAGTTTATTAAAGAACACATATGCAAATACACGGTGAGCAGTAGGGAATGGTAACAGTCTGGAGCTGCATCTTCAACACTGTGATTGACACACTCAATAGGCACATCTGGTAAGTAACTTCATGGCAAGGTCTGCATACGCACACTGTAAAATTGTAAATGTGGTCTGTAGAGGATAAGGGCTCCTTAGATCTGACATTGTATTTACCAGGCTCACGCTTTTCTAGCAGGAGAGGCCCTTCACCTTCTACTGTAAACAGAAAGAAATCAGAGGCTCTCTCATGCAGGGCTGTTGGCAGATCACCATGAACTTGTTTCAGCCAGAGCACACTTCGGCGTCATGGTCAGTGAAAGTCTCTGAGCTTCAAAGGTAAGTCCTGTGCTCAAAGAGAGACATTGCGATGACCCAGGACTCCTGACAGATTTGGTTTCAGTTACTGGAAGATTCTCAAAAAATTCAAAGGCACTTCAGCTCCCTTCAAACTTCAGCAAAGAGCAGTAGACCTCCTAGACAAAGCGCAAAGTGTAGCACTAGCAGTCCAGCGAGAGCCTGCATCTTGATTTCACTAGAGCAGATGTTATCTGCAAGCAATTAACATACTTGTCATCACCAGTGAAATAGATACAGAATTCTTCGAGGGTTTTTTTTATCCACCCTAAAGAAAAGTGTTTGTGCACAAAGCAAAATTTCCACATTAGTATTAAAATAACATTCAGTGAGGCAAGCGGCATGTGTCGCTTTTTCAGTTTCTTCCAGTTCCTTTTTTTTTTCAAAGAGCAATGCTGTAACACTTAGACCAGAGCTAGAGAACACATTTCATCACATATGTGTATCTTTTAACAACAGAATATTTGGTGGCTGTATTTTTTACTTCACTGTTACTATTTTCAAATGCTACTGTCTGTTATGCATAGAGCCATAGCAGGCATGTATCCTGCTCTTATGAATTTCACCACAAAATTACCTCGGTGAACTCCAAAGAGCTGCTTTTGTTTACATGGATATAGAAGGGTCCCAGGGACAGAGCCATGTATCATCAGTGTGTTCTGTTTTTAAAATTCTCTGAGTATACTCTGTAGCAGTCAGATCTCTAATAATTATAAGACCTTGTTAAAATGAATGTTTTAAAGGTTGTATGCTAACCTGCTTTCCAAAGAATCTTTTAATTAGCTTGCAGGGAAGATGAGATCTACTCCACAGGTCCCCTGTACTCGCTGTTACTTGTTTCTCTGTTATAGGGTCTCTGTAAAGATCTGTTCCACCAGATATGCTTCACCTCCCAGTAATCTAGACCTTTATTTGTGGGACATGGAAAAGAAAATCTTATTTGAAAGTTTTTCAGAAGTACCGAGTTAGTTAAGGGTTTAAGAAATGAAACATTTGCCTGGCCTGCTATTTTCAGAGTCATCATTTTCTAAACCCTGGCAGCATAATGGGATGATTCCTTTTACACTACTCGCTCTCACTAAGTGCATTTGAGTTGCTGCTGTCTTAGAGAAGTGAAATGATTTCATGGTTATGGTGCTAGAGGAGTGGGAAAGTGGTCTCATTTCCTGAGAATCCTGCCACAGGATTTTTATGTGATCTTGGACAAATAATTTGATCCTGAGTTAGTTTATCTGTAAAAGAAGCCTGCTAGTCATTTTCCCATCTCAGTAAGGTCTTCAGAGGAAAAGATTGCCTATTGTTACATGTTTCTGATATGCCAGAAGTAATGGGACAGCTCTTGGCTGAGGCTTCTATGTGCGACACAAATAATAATAATTTATGCAGAGAGGTAGGAAACTTGAAATCTTTCCATATGCCTCATGAAGGGTTATTTAACGACTCAGCTCCTCAGCTAAATGCGCTTCTGAATTAAGTACTGTTAACCTCATTTGCAGGAGGAACTTGCTTTTAGAAGGTCAGAAGTAGGCAGCAAGCTGTACCATCAAGAGCTAGCAAAAGAGATTGAATATGAAACCAAGTTGCTTTGATTCCACTGTATTTAAGCTGCTCTGCAGCAGCTTCTGTGCCGATTACTGACAGGAGTTGAGTAGAAAGTGACTATCATGCCAGAAAGACTCGGGGCACTGAATCTGGAATGAGCCACACATATTTAAATCTAGCTAATGTAGTGACATCTTGAAGCAGCCTAGGGTAGAGAATTTTCCTCTAAACAGAGGTTTCTAGCCCACAAGTCCTTGAATATTTTTTGTGAGTAAATGATCCTGTGGCATGTGCTCTAATTAAAATCATATCAGGGCTGTTCCATATTACCCAGCACAATCTCTGGAGCTTGCTTCTTCACCTTCCTCTGCCTCGCCTGCCAAGCCCTCCTTGTTTACATTCCAGCTGCGCAGACCATCAATGCAGCTGAACCCATCTAAAATGAACCACATGAATGGGTTGAGGAATGCCTGAAAGAATGAAGTTGTTGTACTTCAAATTGTATGATATATTATAGTCCAAATACGGTCTGGCAAAGGAAGTCATTTGTACAGCCCATCTTTAGGTACCATGATGAAGGGAAGAGATAGGGAAGATTAAATGATGGCTTCTGAAATTCTAATCACAAATCATGCTTTCACTTTGACTATGAGTGATACTGTGGTCATGACAAGCTATAAAGCTGTAAGTTTGACATGGGAGCTCTGTATAACATCCTTTTGTCTCAAGCAGGACTGAAAGAACTCCAAATCTTCTAGAGTCACGTAGCTAGAAAAGAAAATCACAATATGAATCAATTATTTCAGTGAAGACCTGCTTATTTGCATGTTGAAATGTAGAAAGCCCTGCTTCTTCGATGGAGAGCAAGGCAAACAACTCAGAGACCAGCTACTTTCTTCACAGCACCAACCCTTCTTTCAAAAAAATTCCCTGTACCTTTTCCATTATGCCCCAATCCAGTAAAGCTATGCTGGACCTTTATAATTGTCTCCATATTCTCCTTTTGCATGTAGAAATTGTACTTTCCCTCTTGGGAAAAAAATTAGAGAAGAAACTATATAAGCAAAAATAGCCTTCTACTGTTTTTTTACTGTCTTCATCATGTAGTTTTTTGCTGATATAAAAATATGATTAAAAATGTTATTACTCTGCAGAACTACTGAAAAGCAAGAAAGGAACTTCAGGACTCACTGGGTTAATGCCAAAAAACAAAGCAAGGAAGACAAAAAATGCATTTTGGACAGGCAGTTTTGGACCCTCAGTGGCAGGTACTTGTGGTGCTGAAGATTTTATAGTAGTGGAAACTTTAATAATTGCAGGATGCCAATGGAGCACTTGTTTGATGACTGTCTATGATATTAATCCTCTGAAGACTGCAATCAATAACTGTTTATTCAGTGCTGACAGGGTGTTTTGTGCCAGGAAATCCAAGTTGCCAGAAGCAAGTGGTTAATTGTTGTTGAACAGATGAGCTTCAGAGTGTTTCTGTGGCCCACTCCATGCTCGTGGTACTACAAAAGGGAAATTCATCTGTAGATGTCAGAAAAATAGAGAGAGATGGATGAGGAAATACACATAGTAAAATCAGGATGTTTGGAGAATGCTTCTGTTGAAGCAACAGTTAGAGACCAGAATGAAATTAAACTTTAGAAGAGATTGTGTCTGAGCTGGCAAAAAGATGATGGAAGCAACTGTAGAAACTGTCCTGCCTGAAGGAAGGATTTACTTTTCATAGCTGTGGTTGAAAATTTTGCTTTCAGCCTTTTGCTTCTTGCAAATAGCCCTATTCTCTCCAAGGTGACTGAGTTTGCTCTCAAAGTTAGATGTCACTGAGGAAAAACAAAAGCACTTAATAACGCTTTTAGGAGATTTGCAGTGGGAGTCAACATGGCTTTTGTTCTCTTCTGTAATGTTCAGGTTCAGGATCTCCCATCCTGACTAAAGATGATAGTATCGGCTCCATTAATACTTGAGTCATCTCCTGTATTCCTTCAGAATCCTTTTGAAGAGCCGTCATCTCAAAATGCGCGAAACCTGTGTGTTAATTCAGTGTAGTGTCCTTTTAAGCACAAATGCAGATTGAACTGAGTGAGGCCATGTTACCACAAATGAAACCTATAATTTGCTGTTTCCCTTAAAGATGAGAGACAGTTGAATATTGGTTATTGGGCTGAATACTGTAATATCCTGTGCATATGCTATAGACAGTCCTGCTAATAAGATTGTTAACCATTTCTATAAAAACATCTCTAACAGATACCATTCTACTTCAGGTAACACTCTAAAGAGTTGACTCAAGTGATACGAGCTTATAGCACAAAAATGGCTGGTGCTGTGAAAAGCAGAGACCTTCAGTTGTTGTTGGAAGTCAGTTCATTTAAACGGCAGACTTATTTACACATTTGAACAGAAATTAGGCATAAAGAACATCCTGTAAAAGGGTGGACTGTGTTCTGGAAAAAATACAGACAAGAGTTGATCAGAAGTTACCATTGCAATGGCATAAGATATTATCCCTATATGTGCTAATCAGAGGACCTTCCAACTGAGTAAGAAATTTTATTATCTGTGTGAACTGTAGTATCTGAATTAGTTTCTGACTGTTGTGCTCCGGCTTTATCATAACAATGCTAGAAGGAAATTAACATTCTAAAGAGAGTCAACATAGAGCAACAACAATTATGAGAACCCTAGAAATACTCCTTAACAAAATAAGACCTAAGAAGTTCCACCTATTTTCATTTGCTCACATACCACTATTGCTGGGAGAAGGTAGAGATTTTTAATAGGAAAATGTTTATAACACGATTAAGTGTCTGAGTATTAACTGAATTCAGACAACGAGTACTAATTCTACCTCTGACTTTCACTATCTTCCTTCTATGACCACATCTGCATGGGAGTTCTTGGGGTTAAATGATTCAAGACTCTTCCTGGGCTGTGGTAAGAAAATACAAGTGGCTAAAGTGGTTTGGAAGACTTCTGATGAAACAGTTCAATGAAAAAACACTGATTTAATGAAGCTGAAATCTTTTGCAAAAACATCCCAGGTTTGAGGACTTGTAATTGAACCATGGACAGGATTCCAGCAGAGCAGCAACAGCTGTTTCCCTGGCTAAGTCTGTTCTGGTAAATTAAATGTTCTTGGGGCCATTCTCTGGCATTAAAGCCAACTGGTATGGAAGATCCCCCATATCCATCTTGTTCTCACTCTCTATCGCAGGGTAGCTACCTCCAGTTTACCTGTGTGGTGGGTTGACCCTGGCTGAGGGCCAGGTGCCCACCAGAGCCGCTCTATCACTCCCCTCTTTCATTAGACAGGGGGGAAAAGGTACAATGAAAAAAAAACGTATGGGTCGAGATAAGGACAGGGAGAGATCATTCTCTAATTATCATCACGAGCAAAACAGACCGAACTTAGAGAGGGAATTCATCTTATTTATTACTAAGCAAAACAGAGTAGAGGAATGAGAAATAAAACCAAATCTTAAAAAAACACCTCCCCCCACCCCTGCCATCTTCCCGGGCTCAACTTCACTCCCGGCTTCAACCTCCGCCCCCCCCAGCGGCACAGGGGGACGGGGAATGGGGGTTACGGTCAGTTCATCACGCGGTGTTTCTGCCGATTCTTCATCCTCAGGGGGAGGACTCATTGTTCCCCCGCTCCAGCGTGGGGTCCCTCTCACGGGAGACAGTCCTTCACGGCCTTCTCCAACGTGAGTCTCCTCCACGGGGTGCAGACCTTCAGGAGCAAACTGCTCCAGCGTGGGTCCCCCATGGGGTCACAAGTCCTGTCAGCAAACCTGCTCTGGCGTGGGCTCCTCTCTCCACGGGGCCACAGGTCCTGCCAGGAGCTTGCTCCAGCGCGGGCTTCCCACAGGGTCACAGCCTCCTTCAGGTGTCTCCACCTGCTCCGGCGTGGGGTCCTCCACGGGCTGCAGGTGGAATCGCTACACCCCCTCATCCTCCCTCCATGGGCTGCAGGGGGACAGCCTGCTTCACCATGGTCTTCACCACGGGCTGCAGGGGAATCTTGCTCCGGCGCCTGGAGCACCTCCTCCCCCTCCTTCTGCACTGACCTTGGTGTCTGCAGATGTTCTTACATCTTCTCACTCCTCTCTCTGGCTGCAAAAGCGCTCTCTAACTGTTTTTCTCTTTCTTAAATATGTTATCACAGAGGCGCTGATTGGCTTGGCCTTGGCCAGCGGCGGGTCTGTCTTGGAGCCGGCTGGCATTGGTTCTGTCAGACACAGGGGAAGCTTCTAGCAGCTTCTCACAGAAGCCACCACCCCTGTAGCCCCCCCCGCTACCAAAACCTTGCCACGCAAAACCAACACAACCTGTTTGGAACATTATGTAGGGCATGCTAGTTTTGAGACCATACACTAGGATCGTTTGGGAAAATAGCAGCTGTTTCTGGTAAAAATGTTCCTGAGATTGTTGTGCTATTTTGTGGACAATCAAGTTTCAATGCTCAGGAACAATTCCTGGCACTGTTGAATTCACTAGAATAAATGCAGTTGCAGAGATCCCAAGCCACCAGGGCCAGTGGTTTCATGCTTCCTCACACAGTGGACAGACCTGTGAACAAGCTGGGCACCAGAACAAGAGACGCTAGAGTCCAGCAACAGCACCTCACTGATACAGAAAAAAGGTAACGTTGGTTGACATCCTCCAGTAGGTCTGGTGGTGTATTTCATTTCATAAACATTCTTCACCTCAGTTTCCAAAATGAAAAAACAAACCATCAAAAAAACCTATAGTCTTAAAGCCCTTGACATGGAAAGTTTCATAGGCCACCTAAAGTCACGACTCTTGTAAAATCAAATCAGAATTTTATCTTGTGAAGCCTGGAGTAAAAAAAAAAAAAAGCTTCAGCTGATGTTCAGAAGAGTCTTACAACCCAGGCTACTGCTGCTTTGGAGTGTCCAGAGACACTTATGGAGACAAAGTCATTCAGAACTATCAGTATTTTTGGAAAATCCAAGACAGAAGGCATTAGTTTTTATACTCTGCAGGATCTGTGTTTTCCTCTTTGGTTTGTGCTGCAGTGGCTTTGTACAGCCACTAAATGCAATTGGAATAAATTGAAGAATGCTAGAGCCTCCTAAATGGACTATGTCTTGGATACAGGACAGCATTATAATATGAAAGTCTGAGTGGTTGGCAGCTGAACACAGAAGTCCCAATGGGATGTGCGCCCTGTAGCCTAAAACATGAGGTTACACTCGATATTTGCAGCTTACGTGTTATCCCACACAAAATCCCAGCAAGCTACATTTTTTAACAAATATTTTTATATGCCACATCCTCACCATTGATCACTCTGTCAGAGATTGCAAAAAGATTCCGTTAACTTGTTTAGACTTGTTTCCCCATTGCTAAATAGCATTTGATATGTGATGTTTGGTCTTTGCAACTCTTAATGGCTGAAGTGATAGAATGCTTTTACATAAGTATTATTTAGTTTTCATTTTTTCTCAGTATGGAGGAGCAAAAATTGGGCACAGAAGAATTTAAGTAAATTAAATTTTCATTACCCCAAACTGGGCATAGACAGACACTAGGATTCTGTCTGGAAAATTACTGATATTAAAAATTGTCTTCAAATTCCACGGGGAGGGGTGCTAAAACATTTATTAATGTGGATAATCTCTTTGTAAATGAGCTGGTATCCAGTACCAGGTCCCCTCCCCTTCAGAACTGTGTGGGCTGCCTCCTCTGTAATGCACACTCGCATAATACCCCTGTGGCAATGACAGTGGTTGCTTACACAGAAAATTAATACTAGGAAAGTATTTATGCATTTGTACTGTATTGAGTGTGATAAATGTTTTTCCCTTTCTGAAAAACAAAACACTTGCATTTTCTGCTTTTGTTCTTCATGTCCTCCCATCTGTTTTGTTTCTCTTAGCTGGAAATGAAAATAACAGCTGACTCTCAGTGGATTGCCAGTGGTCTATGGAGAGTTTGAAGGCCTCTATAATATCTTTGAAGCTCCATTTTAAAAATAATTCTGTCCCAGTTCATGTGAAAAGCTGTATAATTCTTTCATCAGATCATAATTGTTGCAGTGAAAGGACTAGACCTACTTTCTAACTTGTCAATAGTGAGGGTTTTGTGGCCATGTGGCCCATTGGACATCCAACATTTTATGTTTCCAACCACGGAGAAAGACCAAAAGCATTTGTCTAAAATGCAAGCTTGATATGAGGGTGATATAATGATCTCCTTCACCCAAAGTAGCAGACCCAATATATCTTTTCAGATTGCAGTAAACGCATAAACATTGCCTGAGAAGCTTCTGAACATGGATCTCGCAGAAAGGCAAGTTCAGCCACTGTACGTTATTTAAATACCCTGTGCATTATCTGAAATATGTGGGACTTTACAGCTACGATAACCCCAAGTTTTTAAGTAGAAACTCATGGTCTTTGGTACTTCTGAATGCAAAATCAGCACAACCATAAGGAATACTTGGGTTACGGTTCAGCAGTGTAGACTACTCTGATGTTTTATCCTACTGTGGGCAAAGTTATAAAAAAATTGAACTGTGTATCACAGCAAGTTAATCACAATTACTTGGAAACTATAACAATGCAACATGAAACTTGTGAGCTACTTTGCCTTTAGTTACAGAAATTAAATCTGCTGGAAAACATGGAAATTCACAGGTTGTTGGGGTCATAGGATGAGAGTTATAACTAAGACCTGTGAAATTTCACTGACACTGAATGATTAGAGGTTTAGTAAAGTCAATGTAAAGAATATAAGTTTTCTGGAGCTAAAAAATTCATGCTATTTTTTGTGTAGGGGTTTTGTTTGGGGTTTTTTTTTTTTTTTTTTGGGGGGGGGGGGAGGTGTCTGACAGAATTATTTAAAAGACCCAGGTAAGATGCTCCTTAGAGTAACACATTTTTACACTCCAAGATGTTTGTGATTTCAGGGTTTTTCACAGCCTTTATCATTTTCCAGTAATGGATTTTCATTAGTAGCTTGATTTGGCATGACTACTAATGTAAGGCACCACAACGTAACTACACCTGGCTAAATAAACACTACAACCATTTACAGGGCAGTTACTACACAAATTGGAGGAAGGACCTGGCCCATAAGGTAATCAAGTTATTATGAAAGTAATATGTCCCTTCTCTATTAAATCCAGAAGTGGGAAGACAAGTTGGTATATGCCATGTTGGCCAAGGAATAACAACTTCTTCATTTTAGATTAAAAAGTGGGGTTTTTTTAAATTTTTAGTTCATAATAAAGAACACAGAGAAATATTCCTTATTAGTTGCACCAAAGTCACATTGGCAAATGAAGAAATAATAAGCTAAGATCCCTTCATCTGTTTCCTATTATATAATCAGCTGGTGATGCAAAGGGCAAGCCTGCACCACTCGCTAGTCAGCCTGGCAGTTGCAAAACTCCGAACCAGAAAGGTGTCGTTCACTGGAAATTACAAAAGTGTAAGTGTTCAGGATGAACACACACCAGCTTATGGGATGCATGCCAACTTAATAGTGAGGTTGCTGTGACTGGTATTCTAGCACGGTATTTAAAAAAAAAAAAAAAAAAAAAGGTTTTGTGCACATTTGACGAATAAAATGGGTGTTCATGTACATTAGTCACTATACTTTAATGTGCTCTGAAGGTCTGGTGTAGGGCACTATGATTTGCTATTGGTTAATAAGACAGAATTCAGAATAAGGCTTTTCTGAAGTTTCATTTAATTTGGTTAGCAGATATTTAAATACATTTCTTTTTCTAGACTGGATTATTTAATTAGCATGCTTCAACTGTAACAGTGTCTTTCACCAAAAGCTTCTAAGGAAACACAGCTACCATAGGTTAAGTAGGGAGATCTTCACACAGATAAAAAAACTGGTTAAAAGTTAGGAAGCAATGGAGAGTAATAAAAGGTCACTTTTCATGCTGAAAGAGTTTACGCATAGAGTGCCACAGTAATATGTGCTTGGGCCTGAGGAGCACAGACCCAGGCATGGATTTCATAGATAATTCAGGGAAGAGATGAGCAGTGAGGCAACAAAGTTTGCTGGTGATGTTCAGTTATTTAAGGCAGTAAAGCTGTCTGTGAAAAACTAAAGGGAGTCACACAATACTGAGTGATGGAGAACTAAATGGCAGCACAGAATTCAGTGAAGGTGAACATAAAGTGACACACATGGAAAAATAACAACCCTAACTTTATTTATAGAATGATAACCTTTGAGTTGACTATTCCCATTCAGGAATAAGATCTTGAGAGAAAGAAAAGTATCAGTTCAGTGCTCATTCAGGGACAAGAAGGCAAGCAACTTTGTTCTTCCACCATATGATGAAGACCATGGTGTAGCCCTCTCTGAAACCGTGTGTGGAGCCCTGTTCCTCCACACCAAAGGGGGTTAGGGGTACAGAGGTGGGTAACATGGGTGCTCAGAAGAACAGAATGATAAAATAGATTTGAAGTCTTCTGCGTCCAAATAAGATGACACAAAGTGGATGGTATTCCATAATCACAAAATGTTGTGATGAAGAAGCCTAAGGACACAGTCAGATATACTCCAAAGGCTCTGCTGGAAGTTGTTCAGGGTGTGACTGTCTCCTGGCTGTGGTTGCTGCCCTCTCGCCTGAGCTCAATGCCCCGGCAGTAGAGACAGCAGCATAAGGCAAGTGTGCACGATGTGCCTGCCGCAGTGCAAACTCTAGTAACTGAAGTTTGTAATGGCAGTGGATTTAGGCTCAGATAGCAAACACTGTGATAAACAGGCTAGAGAACAGCATAGTTTCTTGTGGGATGGATAATTCAAGGTGACAGGTGAAGTGACAAGGTTGTATTTTAAAGTCCCACAAATAGATTCCTTGGAGCTCATCTAGTCACATCTTTTGTTTCCAAAAGACCATAAGACTTAAACTACTAAACCACTCATGCATTTTTTCAGATGATCAGTATGTTGAAAGGTGAAACCCCTTTCCTGAGAACGTTTGGAACTGAGGCTTTTCTCTTGTTGCATGTGAAAAATTCAAAGTTAATGAATATTTTGTTTGCACCTGAGAGTAGACAGTCTACTGTGTTACAGTTTTAATCACCAAAGCTTATTCCAGGCTCTTGAGTCATGTCAGTATTCAGCTACCACTATGAGCATGCTGCATCAGAAAACCCAAGCTAGAGCTAGACAGTCAAGATATAAGTATATAAAATATATAACACTTCCTAGTGTAGACCCTGTTACTGTAGAAGTCAGCTTGTCAAAAATTTTCCCTTATAAAAGGGAAAACTAAATAAGTTTTTTTATGAATATTTATCTTCATTTTACCCTTTGTGTACAAGAAAAAGTATAATATGAAGTATTTTTGTTTTCAATGTGAAACAAGTATACATAATAGGTGTAATATTTACCTGTATTTCTACAAGTGTGTGTGTGTGCATGTGTGTGTATCTCTGCATATGTTAACCATAACTATGGAGTGGTTTATTATCTCCCATAATATATGTATAAATTTATATCTTCAGTATATTCTGTCACATTAATTAGATGGAATGTATCATAAAATTTAGTAGCACTGACTCATAATTCATGGCTTGAACTATTTAAAACCATATGTTTTTCATTTTCCTTGGATGTAGATTTTTTTTCAGCAGACGGAAAAACAAATTAATGTAACTTGCAAGATAAGTACAAAAATTCAATTTTTCGCATTTTTCTTTTTGATTTGAGGTATTATCAGAGAAAAAGTCAGCATTAGACTCAGTATTTTCTGTTCCAAAAGAAAAATGGCCACATTCGTTGCTTAGATCCTACATAAGGATCTATAATATAAAAAGTACCTGACTTCAAAATTAGAGAAATACTGGGTTGTTCTATGCAAACACCACATGCCTTTCAGTTTTAATAATGGCTGCAGCACTTCTCATGTGGGTTAAATATAAATTGCTGATATTTCCCTGGGCAGTTTGCACACCCCTCTCCCTAAATCTGATGTCTGTTTTCTGAGATGTTTTGTTCTTTAGAAATCAGGTTGGCTGTGGTGGCCAGCTGTCGCACAGGTCTCCCCCCTTCCCTTACTCCTATCAGTAATAAAGCCACAAAGAAGTGTCATCTCAGTTGCCTTTTTATTTACAAGAAGCCAGAGATTTGTGCTAAGACTTAAAAAATATGATAGAAGGCATTGAAAATAAAAGAGAAAACACCAAGAACTTAAAGGACTTGACAGTTCTGCTTGACTTTTAAGCTTGAGAATTTTTGGGTGCTAAAAGATAAGGGAGATGTTTTGTCATTCAGAGCACTAGCTTAAAATTTCAACCCTGTTACTAGCATGGATTTTGGAAGGGCTCTCCCACGTGTTACACAACTATCCTCTCTTTTCTGACCATGGCCAGCAAACCCATCTCTTTTCCTCCAGTGATGGCAGTGATGGTGTTATTACACAGCAGCAATGGAGCCTCCTTTTCTGGCTTCAAAACCACAAAAGCCCAAATGTTAAAGACATTTGGAGACTTGAGTTGACCGTTTCTTTTGGTTTTTCACTATTCTTCACTTCCTGTGTCTGATCAGGATTGGAAAAAGAAGTGTTGAAAGACTATACTTATGTATTATTTATTGAGCACTGACACTGTGCTTAGAGTTTAACAACCCAGTGAAATACCACAAAAAAGACTACTTTTATGATATTTCAAGCCTGACCAGAAAGAGAATTACTGAGAGTTTCACAAGAATACCCCGTTTTTGCAAGACTTCCAGGCTAGTTCTGAAGATCAAAGATGGTCAGGCAGCCTGGATGAAACCCAAATGAATGTTCAAATATTGGGCCCTTAGCGAAACTAAAGTGAACATCTGAATTCTAAGGTTTGTTCTCTCTTCTGTCCTCCAGTATAATATTAAGGTTAAGCATGCCTGATTCAACACGGAGTTTCTATTTGACGCATAGATAATGTTTGGGGTCCTCTGTGTTTGCTTTTTATGGTTTGTTAACAGGCTTTCAGGTTTCAGTTTTAAATTATTTGGTGTGAAATCTACAGGCTCACAGTCATATACAGAGCAAATTCATATCCAAGCAAATGTGAGCTGTTCCTATAGTAGATATTAGAATAATTGCACTATTCTGTTATAGGAAAGAAAAGGTCAACATTAACATACCATGAGCAAGGCTTATGTGTTGTACCTTGTATGTTAGAGTTGGTGTACTACTCCATATCAATAAAGTTACAAAATTTGAGCCTTTGTTTTTTGCAGGGTTTTTTTAAGCTATCACGCACTTACTATGGACTGTGTTTGCAGACACTTACCATGGTATTTCAACACACTCTAATTTTGTACCCAAGCTTGTCTGATTATGTGCACCCACATTTTTGTTTTAAAACTAATAAAGTATAAATAAAGTAAATAAATATTAAAGCAATTTTAAAATAGGTAAAGTCTCCCTCATGTGAAATGTCACACTGACCTTCTCATTTCCAGCCCTTGTGAATTTTTTCCCTTGGCTGGTTGTTTCATGGTAGAATTTTCCATGTTGCTTCTCTTGTGGACCAGCGTTTCCCTAATCCTTCAGTGCTGTCACCCATGTCACCCCTTACATCCCTTCAGGGTTGCCATCACATGCTTTGACAGGTAACAAAATGATGGTTAACAGCCTTGAAGACTGTGTTATCTACATGCATATTGGTACATCTGGGTCACACAGAGAGTAGGATACACGCAGGATGCTCTTCTGCTGCTAGCTTTGTGTCAGCTTGCTTTGTGACCTGGAACAGGCCTGCTGGTTTTGCATGGCACGATTTCTCCATCTGTGAAGGGTGGGTAAATACAGTTCCTAGGTCAAAATATTTTGAAGCCTGTGTCTTTAAAGAGCTCTGAGAAAGCTGCATATTATTATTCTGCTTTACTATATGAAAAGTTAAAAAATACCACTAGCTAATCTGGTGTGGCAGCAACAAGTATTTAAACTTACAGAGAAAGAATTTTCCTGGTTAGAAAAAAATCTGGGTTCCTGACTTGAGAGACTAACTTCAGGGAAGGAGCAAGTTTTAAATTCTTAATACTGGTTGCTTTATGATATTCATGAAAATAAAGTCAAAGACTTAAAAATACTTGGACTGTGCTGTTAATAATGCACTGGAAATCTACAGCTATAACTCCAGCTTTAATGAAAATGAAGATGAAATGTGGGCCTAGCTGCATATATATGTCACATACTGTGCAGTAAAAACTTGATCTTGCATAAAATCAATATTTAGTGGTCAAATTTCCCTCGTTTCCCACTAATAATGGATGGAGTCATATGGTTCAGTTGTAAATCCACCAGCTGGAAGTAATGAGATGAACTGTCCATAGCAATATGAAAGATAGACATGCCTATTCAAAGTCAGCCCATCTGTGGAGATCCATGGAGAAGGATACTAGGGAATTTTATATAGACATACAGTAAAACAGTCTGTCGTGATACTGGAGGAGCTGTGGGGGCCTAATCTTTACATTTGACTATTAAATTAGGAAGGGCAAAGCCTACACAATACCAATGGTATTAGTCATGTCTGGAGGGGCATCCAATACCAGATGTCACTTTTCTGATCTTTCATGCTCAGCTCTTACAGTTTTTGGCACGTCAGAGTTCGCATCTGAATACAATTTAAGTTATAACAATACAATCAGCATGTCTAACTATTTTTGCCTTTCTCTCTGCTATTTTGGGACCCAGGCGATGGTGAGTCTCTGTTGTTTCATCTAAGAGCCTTCCTTGTCCCCTGTTTCTAGCCTCATGAAGTAATGCTAGGGGATGTCAGAGAGTTGTGTTAAGAAACTGTTGTTTGACAAGTGCTACTGGTTTTAAACTGAATTTCTTGTTTATTGGCTGCACAATTATTCATCTGTTAGCATAGCATAGAAAAAAATTGACAGTAAAATAGTAGCTTTTTTTGGTAGAAACTATTTGACTTAAGTGAACATCTCACTGTTTGAATGTGAATGCAGTGCTGTATGATATAACAGGAAATGTTTGTTTATTTATTTAACAGGTACACAAAAGCTTACCGCCTTCATGATCAGACAAAAGGAAATATATGTAGGGAATTGTGTGTGGAGGGACATAGCCTGCTCTTCTGACTTGTTATAAGATAAAGTCATCTGCCTTTATGCAGATTATTCATGTTTATTTATGACATTCTTTGAAAGGAAAGACACCCAAATGCCTCAGGGCAATAGCCCAAAGTAAATAACTTGTCATAATATACCTTGCAAATGATAATGTAAACCACAGGAAACCCAGGGAGGAGATGCACATACATTCCAAAGCTGGGAAGTTATTGAATGTTTAGGCTTAAGGAACAGATAGTTTTGACTGGGGATATTTCCCTTGTTTCTGTATGTTAGATGAATTACTCTGCTTGAGTGATATCCATTGTACTGTGTTTATTCTTTTCCGCTTTTGTTCACCAATCACTATGATGTCTGCTCCTTTCCCAAAGATGTTCTGTATAATAAATATGTTAAGTCTGACAAGGAATGGATGGTAATGCAGCATCAATGCCCTCTGGGGTTAGTGAGTGCTCTGGTTATTTTTGTGTCTCTGTAAGCTCATGATCCAGGCATTTGTACAGATGAAATCTTGACTCAAGTTCAATGGAGAGAACTTTCCACTAGGGGAGCTGGTAGCTTGCTTTCAGCAGTAACACCCGGAGCTGCATCTTTGCATTTCTTCTTGCATTCAGGCTTGTTGCTTTCTACTCCGTGTTTGGCCCAAAAAAAAAGGACTTAATAAGGGAGTGCACATAAGATGAATTCATTCAGTTTTTTGTTATGGATTATGTATATAAAGAAACCCCGGACTTAGGTAGAGGCAAGATTGCTTAGCTGCTATGTAAGGTGCTCTACGGTAAGACTGTGAATGGGAATCTTAGGGCCTGTTTATTATGCTTTCATATCCCAATCTTATAGCTGCATGACCTGGTTCAGGCTTGAATCTTGAGCCAGCTGTAAGTAAATCAGCTGTAGCCAATTTGACTATCTCTCTACTAGTAGATTAAATGCTGGCACGTGATCACTTCTACCGTTAATTTGTTATCCTGCTTTTTAGCCCCGTTTTTGCCTGTGCCAAAAAACACTCTTCCAAACAGTTCCCAGACACAGTTCAGGAGGCAGCAGGAATAAGCAAGAGACTGCTACCAATAGCAAGTTTGGATGCAAAGAACTTTGCTATAGCAGCTGGGTAGTGAATCATCCCTAGCTCATTTTATTTAGTAGGGAGATGTAGTTCTTGAGCAGAGCATTGTGCACTTAATATCTGTCATAAAACACACAGTTTGGATTTTTTTTGTTTTTCCTTTTGAGAGTTTTCACCTAGGTATTGCTGGAAAGGTTTCTCTTCTGAGCCACAAACTTCAGGACCGGGCTATGCAAGGTGACCATCTTTATTAAAGTGCCTAGTATATGGAGAGAGTAGCCTGTTGTCCTCATTCTCTATTCATGTATCACATCCAAGCCTCTAGCATTGCATTGTCACTGCAACCCAAAGGTTGTGATCCTATGTGTAAAATCAGCGTCACAATGATGATTTACCTAGGTTGTTCTTCTTTTCTTGAGTATCCCCAGTAATGAAATATGAAATGAAGCAACAGAGTTCTTCAACGTAGCAAAATGGTATGCTTTTTACAGGAAGCAACTATGGCTGATAAAATGACTTGCAATACAATCATATCAAGAAAACAATGACACAGTTGGGTCGGGCCTGACCTTCTCAAAGCCCAGAGGAGTCTGCATCTGGTATTTTGAGTCAGACCTCCTTCTGAATGTAGTAAACCAGTAAGCCATAAGAGAAAGAAAATATTGCAAGATTGCCCTGAAGTGAATTAATTTCAAGCATGCCAACCTAACTCTACCTTTTCTTTTTTTTTTTTTTTTGACTGAAAAGAAATTACCTCCCACAGTCCTGAGATTTAAAAGCCAAGATAGATTTCTTCTAGTGCGCTGTGCAATTTTTCCCTCCTTCCCTAAAGAGGTAGGATTATGTAACCTAATAAATTGGTCTCATTACAGAGCCACTGACAGACAGATGTATAGGTTGCTGCCAATGGGCATGCGCGCTGAAGGTGAGCATGCCGAGGGGGTGGAGGAAGTGAGCAGTAGATGCAGCACTCAGAAACCATCTGGCTGAAGGAGGTCATGCCTGTTGCATAAAGCAGGGGGAGATAAGGATGTCAACAGCATAGAGGGTGACATCCATCAATCAACTTCTTCATTATAGCAAGAATGAGCACTGTGGGTCCTTGGGAGGAAGAAGGAACTTGTGATCCCTCATCTCACAGGTGGCAACTCTAAAATGGCTAACCTTTCACATTTCCAGGAGCAGGCAGGATGAGAATGTGTTTTTAATGAATTGCCCATAACCACACACACAGAGAGATCTACACAATATCCTACTTTCATATATATTTCTCCTTCAAGATAAAATAATTAATTTGAAAAAGTCTCATTATTTATTTTTAAAAAGCATAAAAGTGTATCTTACCAGGAAGCAAATTTTCAAGTCTCTGATCAAGTAAATAATTCTCTGTAATAAAGTGCAGAGAATTATTTTCTGCATTTCTATTTCATTCCAAAGGACAGAAGAATAGTAGAAGAAGGAAAAATGTCAGAAGGTAACATGACTAAATGAACACTTGTGGCATTTTTACTCATCCAAACTAAGAATTAGATGATTAATTGAATCTTGAACTAAGAATTAGATGATTAATTAAATCTAGGGCTTCAGGGACTGAAGTATGAAAGAGTCTGGTCCTTCTGCACATTCAAATACATGCCAGAGTACATTGCATTCCCCTCAGAAATGGCAATGACCACCAGAAGTGGAATACAGTCTACATTTGTAAAAGCAAGAACAAGCACAAAATGCTTGAAAAGCATCTTTAGGCTCCCCAAAGATAACCAAGAGAATACTGCTATTAGAGTAGGAAGCTTCTGGAAGGCTTTTAATCATTTGTATCACACTGCAAAGGGAAGAACAGGATGCTCCATGCTGTCAGGTTGCCTGCTTGACTACAGGCATGTAAGTCTAACTGACTTGGCAGGCTGATAAATATCTGTTAATTCAGCATACAGCAACTGGAAGTAAGTGCTTCCAGAGGACGGAGGAGGGCATGGATGCCCTGAGTTACCCGCTGAATCTCCTTCCCTTCCACCAATCATATAAGATCAAAGCTAGAAGGGTGACTTAGATCCTAACCAATTCCTAAATTCAGAGAGGCGTCTAAATCTCCGTCTGTTTCCCTTCCTTGATCATATCAGGAGCCTAGAACACCCTTCAGTACTTACAAAGAGCAGAGATAAAGACAAGCTCAGGTGAACTGGACTGTGTGGGTCACAGCGTCCTACAACAAGCTTTGGTTTAGCATTTAGCTGTTAAGGTAATGCTGAGTTGATTTTACAGGGATTGCTGCTCTGTGATGCTTCAGCGTTTACCAGAAGATCAAATCTGCAGTCAGTACTCTCACTAAACATTCACTGATGTCAACTTTCTCCTTCATGGGGAAATAGGGATTTGGCCTTGCCTGCAAACTAACTCCCTAATATCCCAAAGTAGCCAGGCAAAGCAAAAATATGTTTGTAGGATGAGGAGGACTTTTTTCACTCACTACTCAAATGATAGCCGTGTTTTGGCAGTTGTAATGAAACAAATGAGGAAAAATATTATTGAGAAAAAGGCCTGTCTAACAGGGAGCACAGTTTCTTGTGTATCATTATTATCTCAGTGTTCACCTCAGACTGTGTGCAATAGATTAGGTTCACCTTTCTTCCTCCAAAAGCATCAGCAATCAATTGAGTTAGAATTGAGAAAGAGCTCACAGAGCCTTTATTTTTGTACATCGTTAAAAATGACCCGAGGGACCAATTTTCTGTACTTTTTTTCAGTTTCCTTCTGATTCCAGTCATTAAGAATGATATACACATACTCGTATGGGGAGACAATGGAATGGACAAAATTTTCTTCTTGCTTATGCTGATGGGTTCTGTTAAAGTTGAACTGGAATAAATGAGAGGAACATTTGCCTGATTTTGTCTCAGCAGCTTTAACTCAAGCACACATGAAACTGAATTCCTTTCTCAGTGAAAGGTACCTCAAATGAAATCTGAAGTGACTGAATTAAATTGCATTATAGCCCTGCAAAGATCAGGAGGTCAAATTCAAATTTGGTGCAAGCAGTGGTAATGAAGTTGCCCACACACAGGCAGTCTATTCTTTGTCTCAGGGCTCTATCTAAACTCAAGTATATCGTTAATAAGTGTTATATGCTTTTTTATATCAGTGATGCTGAACTATATTTTAACACACTTAACTGAACTGAAGTACTAGGAAATGACCTGGCCATTCGCCTGCAAAAGTATATATAAGAAATATTATGCCACTGGTGATGAAATGTAAATTTGCGTAATATTAATAGGCAATAGTTTTATATTGGTACTTTTCATTGGTAAAGGAGCAACAGGAGAAAATACGTCAGCGGGTTTGCCAAATGAGTAAGAATTCTCAGCTGTGCAGGTTACCACACAGTAGAATCCATATGTGAAGAGATCTGTCTGCACATGGCAGTTTGCAAAGTCTATTTATTTAAACAAACCTCAGATTAATAAATCACACTCTGCATGCTGGATACTGTAACATTAGTGAGCCCTGAAATGATCTGTAGACTCGACCATTTGGATGAATGCAATGGTCATGAGTCAGATCTGATGATATATTGCTCTGCTCCTATGCAATTTGTCATACAAGAAGCTCCTGAAGTAGCATGCTGTGCTAAGGCTGGTACCAAGGATGGGGAGAGAAGCTTGCAAAAATTTTCAGGTCTTAATTATGTACCTCTGATGACAGAAACACAAAATATTTCCTCTGTCAAAAAGCTAGGTTTTCTTTTTTCTTCCTTTTTTCTTTTTTTTTTTTTTTTTTTTTTACCTCTCCTTGTTTAGTGAAAAAAGAATGGGTTGCAACAGGCATATTTGAAATTTATTTAGAATCTTTCTATGTGAATTCCTTCATTTCATAGTCCAGGGCTGTCATCAAAAGCAAACCTATTAGTTTGGCCCAAGCACACACATGCGCGGACTGCTTTTGGGAAGGGAGAGGAAAGAAGGGGAGAGAAAAGGAGAAGGTGGAGATAGAAAGAGAGAGGGCAGGAAGTAAAAACAGAAGACAATTGCAAACATTTCCTGGAGACACACGTTTTCTAATTCCCCTCATCCACAGGCCCCCTTCCTTCCCTCAGCAGCATTTGTGAGCTCTAGTTCCTACTGAAAACTGATCCCGTGCATGTCTCAGCTGGGCATGTGAACCATGCCAAATCCCTACTCAACATTTTAAATCCTGAGGAGGAGGGTACCTTGCTAGTAACCACAGCAATGCAGACCACTCCTTTGCATTAAGCAGTGTGAAAAATCTGCTGGAACTGACAAGAAAGCAGAACTGTGCAGTGCACCCTTTGCACAGGCACCCTCATCTCTGGCTGTGTGGAATACACTGCTGATTCAGGAACTATTTGTTTTCTGGAGCAATATTTTAATGTTGCACTTCCAGTGTCATAGTATGATATAGTGAGTTGAATGTACTGATCATAGCTCTTTTTTAACAGTTTTCTAACCATCGAATAGCAGCTATATTCCTGGAAATATAGCTGGAAAATTCTCTGTAGCCTAGTCAGAACCATGACTGCAAAATACTAGGTGTACAAAATCTAAAAAAAAAAATAATAATAAAAAAAAATCTTATTAATAGCATTGTCCTTTAATTATGCTGGATCAATAGCTTCTCACAGGCTTCGAACACCCAACAAAAACTTCTAACATCAAAGATATTGCAGATGACAACATGAAGCAGTCATGCAGAGACTCTTACTGCTTTAATAATCCCAGTTATGTAGTTCCTGATGCTCCCAGACACTCATCTGGTTTCCTGTTCCATTTTTACCTATCGTGATTTGATGTCAAAATCTCTAAAGCCAGTGCATAAATCCAACAGGCTCTGATTCTGTTTCCTAAATCCTGGTTAACATGTTTTAGAAGGAGTTGTGTAAGTTGACCTAGTTGTAAAGTCTGATATGTGATCTCTCTCCCTCTCTTCTCTTTCTTATTTATTCAAAGGAATACAGTGAGAGCTCATCTGTGTAACTTGCCAGGCATCCTACAAAATGAAATAGTGATGACACACCAATGAATCTAAAAACACTCAAAACTGTCTTATTCCGAGGTAGAAATCAAACTGAAATTGATCCTGAAAGGAGATAAAACCTCTGAAAAAGTTTGGGGGTTTCCTGATCAAAGAGAAATATCTTATATGTGAATCATGCTTCACATATAAGAATAAAATATGACTATTTCAAGATTGTGAGTTTTAAAAAAGTAATGGTGTTTTCTACAGAAACTGTTGAGGGAACAGTACATCTTGCTGGCTTAGCAGTGCCATTCTAAGCCATTTGTGTTATACATTAGAATTCTGGCAATAACTGGCCTGCTACGAGTCTCCTGGGAAGTGATAAGTTTGCCTGCTTCCTTGTTTATCAGGAGATCAAAACTTTTATCTGAATTACTGTCATACATTCTTTAAAATTCAATCTCTTGTGTTAATTAGTTATGTAATCACATCTAACACTTTTGGAGATGGAGTAGAACAGGATTGACTTGGTAGGTGAGAAAAGATCAAAGCAATGCTCTAACAAATTATTATGGTAATTAGTGTTAGTCTTGTAGTTTATCTCCAGGGGGGCTTTTAACAGAAGCAGTGAGAGCTTGGGAAAACCTGCATGCAGGGTAAGCATGCACTTGAAGAAACAAAGCTTGCCAAACTCACAAGGCAATCTGGCAGGGGGATTGGAGATGAGTGGCACAAGGGGAAATTAAAAGGCATATCAGGTAGCAAAGAGGAGAAGTGATCTGAGTGTGCTACACAATTTTCAAGATGCAAGAGACCCACTGCATCTCTGCGTTCCCCTTCAGCCCTCCAAAAAGCTCTAATAACCCTTAGATTTGTTGAGTCTTAGCCAAAAGGGCAGCTGTTGCTGGGGATTTCATCAATCACTGGAGCACAGATGTCAGAGATGGACAGTAGTCCTTCCCCCCACCTCCCCACACCCCCTGCGTGATTGTTATCTCCCCTACATCTGCTAGCACTTGCTACAATCTAGTTTTAAATGATTCAAGCCGTGGGTTATACCATTTCCCTTGAGAGGCTATTATACTGCCAAGTAAGGATGCTGCTCATGGAGGAGGAGTTTCTCCTGGAGCTGCCTGGCACATGGGAGGGAGCAGTCCCCTTTGAGGAGGTGCAGCACGCACCCTCATGCTGCTGCGGTATGACTCTGTGAGCTGGGGAATATGGAGCGTAAAGCTGTCTGCATCTAGGCTCCCTGTGAATGCCTTTCCCCTGGGTGTATACCCAAAAAGGCCCAGGTGTGGCCTTTGATGCATGGAGTATGCAGAGACAGTGTAGAAACAGACTTTACATTGCCTCCAGCCTGATGTGACAGTACTTTGCCCCACAGTGAAGGGGGTAACGAGAGCCCTGCGTGATGCCTTCATTTGCACCCCAGCCTCCTAATGCAACATCTAATTGTTCCCCAGTCTAATTTGTTCCCTGCTAAGTCCTCCATAGTAATACACGTGGGCAGGGGTCTGGTCCTCTTCATGCTACCACTTGCAGGGTCTGTAGAGGTACCGTGAGATGACTCCCTTAGCACTAAAGCTATTTCTTATGGTTCCCAGGGTGAAGGAAGGTGATGTTTTTCACTGCTTTGGAAGGATGACGCTAATGTAGATGACAATGACAGCCCTGCAAGGTCTACGTGGGCTGGCCCACTGCCGAGACCGCAATCTGCCCGCCCCTGCAGTCTCAGCAGCCGGCTGGCTGACAGTGCCACTGCCTGGCTGACCCCCCCCCCCCCCCAGATTGGCACGGCTCCTTTGCCAGGATGGAAGCTGCCTCTAGTGAACAGCTCGTTATTAGTGCTCTACTTTTCGCAGCAATTAAGTCAAGAACCATGGCACCTGTTCATCTCACCTCCCTCGCGGGAATTAACATGCCGTATGGGAAAGAGATTTGCATGGGGGGCGGGGGGTGCAGGGGGAAAGAGCTGTTAAAGGCAAATAGCAATGCATCTGAGGTTCTTCAGGGAATAGCAGGCTTGATGAATTTACAAGATTTTTGAGGAAAACTAGTTTTACCCTGGGGGTGGTGAAAATGTCCCAGATAATTTGATTTTAAGTAGATGTTCACTTTGTGTTGTTAGTTCTCTCCACAGCTAAGGAATACTTACGCCTCAGTGCAAACCACTGAAGAGACCCTGACGACACCTCAAATCTGTTTGATAATGAGAATATAACTGCCTCAGTTTGGATGAACAATGTTTTAATCTGTGCTGCTTGTATGTACAAAGGCTCTGAAATGGACCTCGGGTTTGCCTAGGGATTTGCTGCGTGTATCTACTTAAGCAGTGAACCTGAAAAATGGCATAATTGTTCATCTTGCAAAGAATTACCTCATTCTGTCTAATCAACCTGACAGGACAAAACAAACTGATCTTTTAAAAAGATGTATTTTTTTCCAGGAAGATGTGGATATTAAGACGGTATGTAGATGCTGTTGGTTCCAATTAAAATCAATATCTGTCCTGATTTGCGGCTGTTGTCTCTGTGACAGCGAGGGGGCTAGATAAGGGGACCCATCTGCTCAGCTTTCCCAAAGGGGCTCCAAACAAGTGAATGACCTGCAGTGTTTATTATTAAGTTTTCAAAGGGAAACTTGTTTTGGTCTAATTGAAGGAATAATATGAGAGAGGTTATTTCTGGTCAGTTCCCTGCTGTTTTCACTCCAGAGAATATATTCCAGGTGTTAGCTAGGCGATGTTATGATACAGTATTGACTTTCCCTTGTGTTTAGGCATGCTTGTGCCAATGGACCAATAAACTGCAGTTATGAATGTAAAGCCAACCCTTTCAGAGGAACTTTCTGCTAACTATTTAGTAAACCAGATGGTTAATGACTGCATTCATTTTCGAAAGCTCCATTCCCCAGGAGCGAAGTAATGTAATTTTTCAACCCCCTCATCCTTCTTTTTCATCTATTTTATTTCCCATCTTTTCTCTTGTACTCTTAGCAAAAGATTGGTTGTGAGAGAGTGTCATTTTGTATTAAATCTCATGTAGCTAACAGTTTCTTCCCCTTCCTATGACAACAAACTTCATAGGTAAAGTCTAAATAATAGGGGAAAAGATGGATCTACAAGTTATATGTTTCATGTAGTATATGAAAGGTGATGTTTGCTGTGTGATTCTTTAAAATAGCATATGACGTCATCCCTGTATCATACATGTGTTAGATATTGTGTGTATCTGTCTTTAGACAGGCAAACAGAAAAAATGAAGCATATGCAGGGCAATGACTCAGCCTAAGTCTGGCACGTGAAATGGCTACTGACTCTGGCTTTAGAGTCTTTTCAGGCTGGGTCATGCAGATAGAGGAGTACTATGCTCAGGAAAGCAATCTCCAGCAACAAATTATATTGCATTATATTAAGAGCCGGGGAAAACAAGGGTTTTCAATTTGGTTGCTGGACTGAACAATTGGAGAAAGATCTGTTCAGGTAGAACTGAAATAGAAACTCTTAGAACTTTATTTAAAAAAACTTAAAAAAACTCATTTGAAGTCAATTTGAAATATTTGGTTTGACTTTTTTTCCCTTTTAAAATACTACTCTAAGTATCTTAAAAAAAAAAAAAAAGCTGCCATTTCAAATAATATCTTGACTTTTCAAAATTTCTCGTGTACCATTTTCTTTAGATTTCTGCATATCTAAAAAGAATGTGATTTGATTTCACAAGTGTGCTTGAGTCTTGCATTAGATTCAATATACTGGTAATGTGGGCTGCAAAAAAGAAATCTGAATTCTCTGCATAGGAAATCTAATATTAGTTTAATTGTCATGAAATTTACATATGTCATAGTTTTGCCCCAGTGGGCAACTAAGCCCCATGCAGCCGCTTGCTCATTCTTCCCCCAGTGGGATGGGGGAGAGAATCAGAAGAGTAAAAGTGAAAAAACTCATGGGTTGAGATAAAGACAGTTCAATAGGTAAAGCAAAAGCCGCACACACAAGCAAAGCAAAACAAGGAATTCATTCACCACTTCCCATGGGCAGGCAGGTGTTCAGCCATCTCCAGGAGAGCAGGGCTCCAGCACATGTAACAGTGACTTGGGAAGACAAATGCCATCACTCCGAATGTTCCCCCCCTTCCTTCCTCTTCCCCCAGCCCCTTATATGCTGAGCATGACATCATATGGTGTGGGATATCCCTTTGGTCAGGTGGGGTCAGCTGTCCCAGCTGTGTCCCCTCCCAACTCCTTGTGCACCCCCAGCCCCCTCGCTGGTGGGGTGGTGTGAGAAGCAGCAAAGGCCTTGGCTCTGTGTAAGCACTGCTCAACAATAACAAAAACATCCCTGAATTATCAACGCTATTTTCAGCACAAATCCAAAACATAGCCCCGTACTAGCTACTATGAAGAAAATTAACTCTACCCGATCCAAAATCAGCACAATGTGAACAATAGAACAAGAGATTATTTTTGTTCATAACAGTAAATGTGTCTTCAGATATATACTTTTAGTCATCTTAAAGCTATTCAGGAATTTGGGCCAGATTTTCTGTACTGTTTTCTCCCAGGGAATACAGATGATAAAGACACAAAACTGTAGAAGAACTCGCTGTCATCTCCTGTCTGCCCTTTATCATCATAGTCAGGGCACTCTCTAGAACCAGACTGAGACCACGCTTCATTCCCTCCTTTACTTGTTTGACTTGGAATGCATCTACCACCCACCCACCCACCCCTCCAAGGAAGTGCAGAAAGCAGCAAGTTATAGACAGCTGAGGAAAAATCTTCTCAATTTCTCCTGGAGATGCTTCTTCTTATAATCACTGAAGCAGTGACTGAAACCCATGTTCAGCCCTTCTGCAGGTAAGGTCATCCTGGGCGAGAGAAGTAACCCATGAGCTATTGGGTAAAACAGAGATGCCACCGTCCCCTTCTTCTCCAGTGGAGCAGCGAATCTTGTTTTTTGTTTCCGTTGTTTTTAACTTCACTTCAAACCAACTTCCTCCCTCCCTCTCCCTTTTTTTTTATTTGGTTGCCAAGCCAAAAAATTCATTATTCACACAGACTAAATGCAACCACTAAATGTAATCCATGAAATAGTTTTAGTTCTTTATTAGGGAGTGGGGTCTTTGTAAAGTGTCCCTTGGCCTTCGAGCAGCTTATTTTCTTGTACCAAGCCAGTTGCACTGCACCAAGAAGTCTACTAATCAAGGAAAAAAAAAAAAATCCCTAATTCTCTGCCATGCTGGTGCGAGGAGATGGGGAGAAGCTGTGATCCGGGGCCAGCCATTGTTTCGGAGCAGAATGCTGAGGTGATTGACAGTTGCAAATTAATGGGAACGATTTTTAGACAGGGCTTGTCACATGAGGGCCCGGCCATCCTGGACATGCTGTCTGTGCTTTAACTTCCTAATTCCATCTGGAGTTTAGACAAAGAGGCCTGGATGAATCCTGCTCTCTGTCCATTTGGCTGTCATCATTTTGATTAACCTGATTCTTCAGCAGGAGCAAAAAGTAGCTGGCTTCAGTCCACGCAGACATCAGGAAAATAGCTGCCGTAATGGCCCGATGATCTCCACACAAGAGATCCTGGGGCTAATCTGCTTTTTCTCCTATGTCTAATTAAAAGCTTCTCTTCCTGTTTACATTAACAATTTTTACAATATTTTGATTAAATAATTCCTTTTGGAGCTGTGGAAAGGTCAGAACATTATTTTTTCCAGCACAGGTGTTACATAAGGAGGGAGAAAACAGGAAAAGAAGAGCAGACGTGAGAGAGGAAATTTGGGGTGTAAAGGAAAGAAAGAAAGAAAGAAAGAAAGAAAGAAAGAAAGAAAGAAAGAAAGAAAGAAAGAGGGAAGGAAGGAAGGAGGGAAGGAAGGAAGGAAAAGAAAGAAAGAGAAAGAAAGAGAAAGAGAGAAAAAAAGAAAGAAAAAGAAAGAAAAGACTTGCATAGATGAACTGCGGAAGGGAACTACACAGGCCTGGGGACCTCAGCTTGCCACTTTCCTGCCCAGTGTGATTGTCTCCTGACCTTTCCCTAGGACCTCTGGGATCTGGGGCAAGTTGCACTTGCTTAATTTATTACAAATGAGCTTCATTTACAAATAAATGTAAAATAAAATTGCCATGTTTCCATATTTGTATAACAGTAATTTTAAATACATTTGTATTTTCCACTGTTTGATCTGTTTTCCCATAGTTCCAAGTAGACTGGTCAAGCCAAAGCATTGACTCCAAAGCTTAATCCTATTCAGACTTTTCCTGACTGGAAACATTGGTGGATCCTTGTTGGTAATCAGCTGGAGGTTGGGTGCTGCACACAGCTTGTGCCCCAGTCAACTTGGCAGAAAAAGAGCATGATTAGACACTTAAGCGTAACACGTGTCTCCTTCAAGTTCAGTGTGCAGACTCCAGGTGACTGTGACTCCAGGCACGGCTAACTTGTGCTTCTCCTTACCAAAGATTTGACAAGCCTGCTGTTGATGCATAGAGCACAATCCCTCCTCACTACTCTTAGGAGATGATGGCACCTACTCCCTGCCTTGGGGCTGGGCGATGGATACGCAATCCACTGTGCAGGGAAAGGACATCTGTCTTTGGTCCAGAGGATTGGAGGAGCTGCCTATTCTAACCAGTCACTCAACAGTGGAAAAAGCTTATGTCTTCCCAAGAGGTCAGCCACGCTGCCTTGCTGCCCTCAATGCTTTCACAGTCCCTTCAGGCCTTGCCTCCCAGCCTCTGCAGCTCAGACAAGAACCACGGGACATGGCCTACAGCCAGCCATCATGTCTGTGCTCATGCACTAAAATGCATCGGCCAGAAAAGAAAGTGAAAAGGTAGAGGTGCACCTGAGTAATGCTGATCAGATGTCCCTGCTTTGCTTGTTGCTCTCGATCCAGAGGAGAAAAGTCCTGCACCTATGGAGGCAGTTTCTGTGTGTCTTTCCCCTTCGTTTCTTTTCTCTCCTCTTCCCACGACTCCTCACTCCTACTTCAGCCCCAACAGCACTACATTTACTGCTGAAGAGTGCTGTCATTTACTGAGCCTAATTACACAGCAGCAAACTGAAATCCCTCTTGTCTCCTTTGGACAACTTGGACTCATTGTGTGGATCATGCAAGTCGGATTTGGCATGGAGCCAGGAAGAAGAGTAAATTAACATGGTCACTTAAGGTCATGGTCATAAAAAGCCATAGCTTTTCTGTTGCAGATTTGTCAAGGCTTTGGCTCTTTTGTACAGGTTTCAGTGGAGCAAAGAAATACAACCTATTTTTTTAGTGGGTCAGGCAATGAGTGATATGTTGCAGTGGAAAGCTATGGGCAGTTTTCAGCTGAGCTGAGCAGCCGATGACTTTGGGATGATCTCTCAGCCATAGCTGTTTGTTCTGACAGAGAAACCAGGGAATTGAGGAGAAGAGAGGGTCATTGACGTTTTATTCTTATTTATCTCTGAATAGAAGAGACTCAGGCATGGATGATACATGGAGGTTTTCAACAAACTACTCTTGCGGACAAAATGGTCATACTTGGGAGAGCACATAAGAGAAAGAGAGAGCCGAGATTAGGTTTCCAGTTTCTTTGCAAATGAACAACCTAAATCCCATTTCTGTTTTTTTCCCTTTGTGTGGTAAGTATGATTATTACTCTGTGAAAAGCAAATAGCTGGAAATGTGACCCTAAGTCTTCTGTGGGACTACCTTTCAAAATCTGTTATTTCCCATCTTTTCCTCTGCATTACTAAGACATGTATGCTTAACGAGGGAAGCTACAGTGACATGGCTTTTAACAGCCAAACACCTCCTGAGGATCCTGGTTATTGTATAGCCCAGGCTGATGTCCATACAGCCATGGGTTCCTCACTAGTGATGGCTGGGCTGGCTGGGCTGCAGCTAGTGTGGGCATCTCCTTGTTGCGAGGCAGTCATGTTTGGTAGGTATATCATCACTGCCCACCTGAGCCTTCATACAAGAATTTCCTCGGGACTCAGCCAACATGCAAGGTCCTGTTTGGTGATATTCTTAGGTAGACTGATATGGCTGAGAGAGAAGAAACAGAGATTGCAGCAGGTCAAACCACACTGGGAAGAGGCTGGAGGGGAAAGCTGTTTGAACCACAAAATGTAGGTCATTGTGAAGCAGGGATGTTTCACCTAGGCATGAACCTGAACCAAGCCACAGTTAAGGACACTCCACATGTGTGAGGAAAGTTCAGCATCAAGTCTCTCTTCCATGGATATCTTCCACATTTCAGTAATGCACTAAACCAAAACTTTGGATCCAAACACCCATTCAGACTTAAAAGTATTTGGGTTTGGGTCAAGACTGTATTCCAGTTCCCTTCCAACTAACCCCCACCCCCTCCTCGCCCCGCTCCCACTGTCTGCAAAGTGCCTGCTTCAGAATCCCACCAATGAATGCTTCTGATACGTGGAAGCCTTCATTTCCAGCTCCTAGTTTTAGCATGCTGGCCCAGACATAATGTTGACATGTACTTACGTGAAGTTCACTGAACAATGCCACTTCATAAAAGTCCCATAAAGGTACAATCTTGTGCCTGGAGGAGATTTTATTTATGGAGTCACAGAAAGCTGTGTGTGTATGTGTATGTACTCTGTAAAAAGTCCATTAGCCAAAGTGTAAGTGAAATGAATCTGACCTCTGTGTCATTAACGTGCTGTCTGCAAAGGTGCTGCTTCAGAGCATTCCTGACCTCACCCCAAACCCTCAGTGAGAACTGAAAGTGAGAACAGGGTTAGAGGATGACTTTTTTAAGTGAATCAAGCAGTGTTTTGTCTGAGGAGAATAAGGATAAAAAAGTGGAAGAAAAAAAGTAACCCAGGCCCATGATAAATCTTGGTCTTATTCCAAGTCTTACTGAAAGCTTTAGCCAAAAAGTAAGAAACTGTATCTGAAACGTTTGTGAGGGAAGGCGGCTGTGCCAGCACTCGTCCAGCAACATCTGAGAGAAAAGAGAATTTTACATGTGATTGCCTTAGACTTGTTGTCATTATCAATTAAGCTTAGAAAGCTCATTTGATATGCTCGGCCATCCTGCACGCTTGCCAAAAAGGCAAGACTTCTCTGCAGCTGCGGCCCTGAAGATCTCTGAAATATTGTGAGGAGGAGAAAGGAGTGAATTTAGCCAGCGAGGTGATACTGGATGTGCTGTACTTTTCCTTGAGAAAAGCCACTTTGGATGGGGGCCCAGAGCTGGCACTTGGTGCACATCATCGTGTGTCACTCGTCACTTGTCAATCCTCGTGCCTCCTGTGAGTACAATGCAGTCTGGTAATGAACTGATTTTGCTGCATCCTCATCTCTAGCCGAGGGCACACAGCTCCCAGCACTGAAGATGTGCAAAACAGCCCTGTTGTGAGTGGCTTATGTCTCATTTACATGCCAAGAGGTTTGACATACTGGATAACTGTGTCATGGAGGAAGGAGCGGCAGCTTCAAACGTGGCTTTTGCTCTGTGGCTTTGTTAGTGTGAGCATTCCTGTGCTTTGAGGTTCACAGACAGCTCATGTATAGCTGTACTATGCACTCGGGGAGAGATGCAAGCCACATGCTCACAAGCATCGCTTTGCTTCAGATTCTGCATGAGACTGCTGTTCTCCATCTCCCGCTGTGCTTCAATACTCAGTACACTCTTTTAGCAAAGATACTCATGAGGAGTCCAGAGCACCCTACTACCACTTCCAGTCCAGAAGATGGTAAGGGGTGCTGGTTTAGTATCCTTTACCCACAGATAATATTTGACCTTACTGTTGGACATAAATTATTGCCTGTTGCATAAGAAATGTTGAGGGCTGAGCTCCTCAGAAACTTTCCCAGTATAACAAACCCTGATACATAGTAATCCAGACCGGCCACTGTGGATTTAAATTAAAAAAGAAGTTAATACAGTTTCTACCATATTCACAAACCCCATCCTGTAAGGGTTAATTCACACCTTAGATTACTTGAGATCTCAAGCTTGGTCCCTTCAATATCATAGGTCCAGAACAGCCCAGCAAAGATGATGTGAATACTTCTGTAAGAGTTTAACTGTACGACTGAGCTCTTGAGTTGCTGGGTTCTGACTCAACCTCACTCAGACAAAAAAAAAAAAAGGAAGAAAATCCTATTTGAGGGGAAGAGAAATAAATTTCTTACCCAAATTCCCCTGTAGGAGGGTAGCAGGAGAGTGAGAGGGATCTTGTGGTGACCCAGCTGCCTCCTGAGACACAGTGTGGATGTGCTCCACTAAGAGAGGCAATTAAGGCATTCTATAAATCCACCCCAGTTATGCTGAGGGGACATTTTCTGACATGTTGTTCGCAGAGGGTTACGACTGTGCTGGCAGAAACTGTTCTGCAGGAGCGAGTAGAGCATACACCAGCACTGGGTGGTAGGAGACCTGACCTTCTCTGGCATACCTTATGATCTGGCACAGGGACAGATCCAGTCCTCACTGTGTCCCTCAGTGCAAGGGCTAACAGTAACAAAATACCTTTGTGTGGGGAATTTTCAGGCCCATCCTTTGGGAGTTCTCTGGGGACAGAGGGGAGGGCAAGATCTGCAGGTTCCTTTTAAGTGGTTTCACTATGTTTACATCACTGAAATGAGTAGGGATTTTTGACCCAGAAACTCTAGAGCTAAGGAGGTATTCAGGACACTGTGACTACAGCACCCATTTCAGAGGGAAGGTGTCCATTGTAGAGAGTCACAATCAGCAGCTCCCAGCAAGCTGTGAGCACCAGCTTCTCTTCCCTTGTGCACCATGTTTGGCTCCCCCCAGAGCTGTGCACCCTACAGGGCATGTAGCAGTGGGGTGACATACTTCCAGGAAACATCCCGGCAAAGTTCCCCTTCCTAAAAGATGTGGCGAGCATATCAAATGGTGTTGGAGATTGAAGCTATAAGAAATTCTGAAGCTATAGGAAATTCAGTCTCAGTTCTAGACCTTGCTAGGGAAGCGATACCCACCCTTCACAACACCTTTTTCCCTCTCTGCTTTCACTTTTTTTTTTCTTTTTTTGCTGTTAATTATAGGCCCTCGTGAGGCCCATGGGTATAATCAAAAAGCGGAGGCAGGGACACCTCCTGGATTAATTGATCCTTGAACTTTATTAATGAAAATCTGATCTTGCATCCATTAAAACATATGTTCCATTCATATTCAGCCAGCATTTTCAGGGGCTGATCCAGCGCAGTATGTTCAGGTCAGCCTCAGAGTGAGTCTGAGCTGTGAACTCCAGAAACCCTATCCCAGACATAGGTCCTAATGTAAAAAATATGTGATGTGTTATCAGCAGGCAGCCTCCTCTTTGCTTTTTCCAGACAACTGGGCAGCAAAAGTAGAGATAAATTCCATGTAGATAAATGTCAGTCATGTTTTATAAACAGATAAATGGATTCAGCAATACAAAGGGTAATGCTTTTGAATGTGAATTTTCGAGCATAGGTCTCATCAACAGGATTTGGTGCTTAAACACTTAAGCATTAAATCCGTAGAGAGAATGTTTGTGTTGCAAAGTGAAAGGAAGTGAAGCCATTTAAAAAATGACAATCATCATCATCATCATCCAGTCATCTTTCCTTCAGAGAGACTGTTCAGAATGCTGTTCTTCTGAACACTTCCACAAGCAGAAAGGAAACAAAATAAAGCTATTTGTTAGTTTCACATATACTTTAGATCAGCATAAACCAGCACTGCTACCACTGTCATCCACCTCTTGCATCTTGTTTGCATCTCTGTCCCATCACTTCCCAGTGCTGGTGCAAGCATCTGTGATTCTGTATGGTGATCCAGATCACTGAATTCATCTGCATTAAAACTATGATTGCCAGAAAAGAAAAAAAGCTTGGTTTTAGCTGTGGTCATTTCCTTAAACAATTCACCACACCTTTTCACTACCTTGTGAACTTCATTTGAGTATTGAAGCTGTCCACCTCAGAGGTGTACCGATCCTCAGATCAACACAGGGAAGAGAGAAACATAGGGGTGGTGTGTTAGGGATAGG
The DNA here is from genome assembly GCF_011004875.1 of Balearica regulorum gibbericeps. Taxonomy (NCBI): domain Eukaryota; kingdom Metazoa; phylum Chordata; class Aves; order Gruiformes; family Gruidae; genus Balearica; species Balearica regulorum. The sequence continues at coordinate 59,394,576 of NC_046186.1, forward strand.
TGAGCTCTTTGCACCACCATAGTGGCTTATGTCAATGTGTCGTGAGTGTGCACGGGCAGCAGTCAGTGCCACGCACAGCTAAGTGCAAATTCGGGGTTTGTGGACACCCACTGTCTCATTTTTGCTCTTTTGCCTGATCCAACTCCCTTTGTGGATTTCCCCTCAGCTGGTTTTGAAAATGGAGGCTAATCTCCTAACCTGAGCAGACATTTGGAAAAATTGAGACTAGCTTGCATTCAGCAAAGCAACTCAGTAGCGGAGTTGAGACCAGAATCTGTGCTACCGGATTCTGTCCTGTGATTTAATGACCAGACTAATGACCCCCTTCACATCTGCCTGAAAAAGATCGCGTGCAGATCAACTTCCAGAGCAATTTGGAGGCTAAGGAACTCATCATTATAAGTTACCTTCCAGAGCTCTGCTGATAATGAGCTAACCTGCACTGGGAATAGAACATCAGTTTAAAGATGATCCTATCCAGTGCTGGAAACCAAAGCACATGCAACTTCCCTATCTTAATGGATTTGACAGTGTAGCATGTGTCATTCATAATTTTAGAGTTTTGCCAACATTTTTCTCATTAAGGGGAACAGTAACTGCCATAAAATATCCAAAATCTAACATATTTAAATGTGAAATAAAGTTTCTCTCTAGAAACAAGAGCTGCTAGACAAGTGCGCATATGATGAACATCTGTGCACAAAGAGAGTAAGAAATTAATTTAATCTGAGAAAAACCAAGCAGTGCTTGCCTGCAAGCAAAATGTCCTACCTGAGTGGTAAGCAGAGGAAGCGAGAGGCACATACGTCTGCGTTGTGACTCTCTCTGGCACTATTACAGCATGTGCAATAGGAAGACCAAATTTTAAGAAGTAACAACTTCATTTCAGAAGTATGGGGTTTGCATTCATTTTTTAGCACCTTTATTCAGAATCTAGTTTCCAAAGATGATGAATATGATTATTTTCTTTAACTTAGATCAGAGATGCAGGTAAGAGAGCTTAATCTTTAGTCTCTCTGTACTTCAGCTTACCTTCCTTTAGGGCTGATGCAGGAATATTATCATACTCCATTACAAAAGTTCTCTGTCTTTTTTAAGCAGAATGCTTCAGATTCCTGGAGGAAAAAAGTATTGTTCTCCCTGTGCAAGAAATGGATCATTGCATTAGAATTTAGTACTAATGTTACACTGCATAATGTTTCCCCATCGTCTTACATTTTCCTTCTTAATTCCATTCCTTGGCTCTGAAACCTTTGACATCGACACAAAACCTCAGGTACACTGACAATCTTGCTTTCTTTTTGAATGTTTTTATTTCATGCTATGCTTACACTACTGCTAACAATTTCTTTGCGGAGATTAAAGGAAATTACCATGCTCCACTTAATGGCAGCATGCAACATGACAGAAGTATGTCATTTGCTTATTTGTATTGCACCTTGGCTTGATAATAGTTAGGCCACTTTTTTTAAAACCATGGTTTTTCACAGCCATGTTGAAATTTCAATGGACAGGAGCCATTTTTCAGCTGTCAAATCTCTAAACAGCTAAAAGATGAGGATCAGAAACATCTTGGAACAGAAGCTGAAGTAAAACAGCAAGAAACCCAGACTTAAATATCTGAAGAAATGAATCTGTGCTTTTTTAGCAAAAAAGAAATGTTCTAGTTCAGAATTTTCCCCAAACCACTAAAGCTTAGAATAACATTCTTATCCTCTTTTTTGTCCTCACTGCATAATACACTTGTGAGAGGTCTGTGCTGTCTTTGCCATACTTTTTGTTTCTCTGAAGAGAGAATGAGCTGCAGCATTAGCAGAGGCTCTGAGTGCTGCAGCTACTGAGTCAGATTTTGTTTAAATCATCTGTACTTGTTTATTTCCTTGGAGCTTTCCACTGGGAGAAAGTTACAGACAGTCGGTGTGTTCCTACATATGCCAATTAGGACCCTCAAGCCCACACGTTCTCCTTTTCCTTGCTTTTTTTATTTGAACAGATTTTTCTGCCTGGAAGCTTCCCCACTGGCTTGGGAGGCAGATTACACTGTTCTCCATGGGATGCATCCAGTTGGCTGCAGGAGATCTGGATTTTATCTTTATTTCTGCTACTAACCTACTTTGGGCAAGCTGCTTCCTTTCTCTGTGCCTTTCTGCCCTTGCTCACCAGCTGAGATTAGAAACGGTTCAGGGCAGGGCATGCCTGTAAAAATTACAATGAATTTGTGCAATACTTTTAGCACAGTGGGGTCACTCAGTCAGCGATGTTCTTAAACTGTTGCTAAAGGACAAATGAGAGTAAGGTCCCTACAGCTGCTTTTGATCCACATCTCTCAATGACTCTTACATCTCATCCCATATCATCCTTTAATCCCTTTATCGTCTCATTTTGTTCTTCCCTTTTGTCCACACCTGCTTATGGAGGTTTTTATACGCTTTCCTGCCCCACAGCTCTGAATCCCTCAGAATACCTGAACTAATGTTGACACATTTCCACACTAAATAGCTTCCCTAAAAAATGTAGTGTCACTGTATTAGGAGCCCAAGCAAGTACCTGCCTGCCTATACCACGACTATGGCAGTGAAGAGGGTTAATTCTTGGCTTTTTCATCTTTTTTTTTTAGAGACCTCTTTTTCCATGGGCCTGAGACTACAGTTTGCTCCAGGCAGGATCACTTTCTGTTTGGAGCAGGGAGCACTGCATGGTTGTCGAGCACCCTGAGACCTTAACAGTGGCATTTACTATCCCATTTTGCATGGGAAACCCATGTGCCAACAGACCGTCTGTGTCAGCGTCTGAACCACTGCAGAAAGTTGTATTGGTGAGATCTTCCTCAGAGAACAAGGTCAGGTCACAGCCAGAAAGTACGTGAGGCCAGCAGGAAGCAAAGGAGGATTCTAGCAATGGACCCAGACTGGCAACGTGTTGCCTGTCCTTAGCTCTGCCTGTGTCCTGGTGATGCATGTATTTGAAGGAGTACGCTGCTGACCTTTGCGCATGGTGCTTCGGTGGTCAGTTAATCCAATCTTGTTTTCACATTCTCATCCATTTTAGGAGACCTAGGACTGAACTTCCTGGGATGATCAGGTAAACCAATTTTAAAATAAAGGCACAAAAATATACTCAACAAAATTAATCACAAGTCTTGATTCAAAATACTGAAAGTTATTTGTATTGGACTTTGGATCGGGATCCAGTGTCTATATTTTGATGTCTATAATAATGTTCCTGCACACACAGTTAATGCAGTTAATTGTTCTTTGTATCTAGAGCTGTTCTGCAAGTAACTCGGGGCCTCCTGACAGACAACATGAGTAAAAATTAGCACAAGATTATTGGAGGCACCAAATCACGCCATGGACTTGTTGTTTGGATAATAAAGTTCAGAGGTACAGAGGATAATCTCATCAGAGAGACAGGGTGATCAACTCTCAGTTATCATCCCTCTGTACACTTCCTTTTTAGCTAATTAAACCTCAATTCTTCACAGGAAGCAGTTTCTGCAAATTCTGCAATAGCTTGGCTTCATATTATTTGACATATCTCTCTCATTTTTATCTGGAGAAACAGGAAAAGTAAAGTTCCAACATGTAGACCTAAAGCATTGCTTTATCTTTCCATTAGTGTATTAGCAGTTCTCATCTGACATAGTACGTGCTCCATTCTCCAAGAATAAAGATTTTTTTTTAAACAACTACTTTAGGATAAAAATGTGGATGAGCTTTGAAGCTGGAGAGTTTCACTATACATGCTATTTCCTCTCTTTAGTACGATAGGGAAAGCACTCTAACTCTTTAGATTTTACTTTCACATCATTATTCACTGCCTTCTTTGTTTGAATAACATTATTTCAGTGTTCCTAACTTCAGGCCATCACATTCCTTAAAATACCAATAAAGCCAGTGTCTTTTTGTCATCTGGTGGCTCCGTCTATAGGATTTATATTTTCAACTTTTCTTCACAACCGCAAAAGGTAGAAACAATTTCTGCTGAAGAAATGAAACATGACAGCTTCCTGTAATCGTATGACTTCAGGAGCTAGGGTTTTAAGAAAAAGTGATCTCTCTCCTAATAAAATCACAAGTGTTGGCAATTCTGTTCCTGCCTTTGACCACTTAATTTTTGTAGAAGGGTCTCATAGCACAGTATCAAAGCATAGCTGACTTTTCAGAAACAAAATTTTGTTTCACAGTCAGCATTAAAATTTATGGAAAAATCAGTCCCTGCTGCTCACCAATCTCCTGTGAACCCAGTTGCAATAGATTTGCAAATGCTGGTGTTGACATGAAGAATCAATTTATAACAATTCATGAATCCTTTTGGAAATTATGAACTTGCTGCATATGTGAATGTGAGGCACGATCTCCTTTTTACCACTTTTGTCTTTGTTACGCAATTTCATCTGTGTCTGTCATAAAATTCCCCACACTAGTGGCACAGAATAACAAATCTAACAAGATTTGCTGATTTACATGCTTTTCCCTCATTAGTTTGCTTCAAGAAAGAAGGTATTTCACCCAAGTTAAAGAATTCATTGGAGAGAAGATTACCTGTCAATGGTACACCTGATAGTTGTCCCTGACCACCTCCAGGGGCTGATTCAAGCGATCTGATGACAAAAGAAGGATGTTTATGGAGAGCAGTTCCTTGCTCAGGATAGGGTAGGAGATCCCTGAAGCATAGCTTCTTACTCGACTCTGATGTCCTGTGCAGATGGGCCCCCAGTGAAAGAATGAACATCAGAGAGAAGGATTTGTATTCAGCTTGTTTGCTTGTTGGCTTTTAATCTCTCTTGCAATTTGCCCTTGAAGTGAAGAGCTATATTGCGTTCAGAATCATAGAATCATAGAATCATAGAATCATAGAATAGTTTGGGTTGGAAGGGACCTCAAAGATCATCTAGTTCCAGCCTCCCTGCCATGGGCAGGGACACCTTCCACTAGACCACGTTGCCCAAACCCCCATCCAACCTGGCCTTGAACACTTCCAGGGATGGGGCTTCCACAACCTCTCTGGACAACCTGTTCCAGTGCCTCACCCCTCTAACAGCAAAGAATTTCTTTCTAACATCTAATCTAAATCGACCCTCCTTCAGCTTAAACCCATTACCCCTTGTCCTGTCACTACACTCCCCGATAAACAGTCCCTCTCCATCTTTCCTGTAGGCCCCTTCAGGTACTGGTAAGCCGCAATTAGATCTCCCCAGAGCCTTCTTTTCTCCAGGCTGAACAATCCCAACTCTCTCAGCCTGTCCTCACAGGAGAGGTGCTCCAGCCCTCTGATCATCTCCGTGGCCCTCCTCTGGACTCTCTCCAGCAGCTCCACGTCTCTCCTGTACTGGGGCCCCCAGAGCTGGACGCAGTACTCCAGGTGGGAATCTTTAAGGTTGGAAAAGACCTCTAAGATCATCAAGTTCAACCGTCAACCCCACACCACCATGTCTACTAAACCATGTCCCAAAGTGCCACGTCTACATGTTTTTTGAACACCTCCAGGGATGGTGACTCCACCATCTCACTGGGCAGCCTGCTCCAATGCCTGACCACTCTTTTGGTGAAGAAATTTTTCCTAACATCCAATATAAGGAACTGTGCAAAGCCTGAAGGTGAGTATATTATACACCACATCTAGGAATTAAACAGGGAAGGATCTGCTTGGCTTCTTGGAGAGAATTTATGTTAGCTGTGAGCGTCTGCAAAAAGTCAGTATGGAGCTCCAAAGACTGGCTGTTGGATGGTGGTCCCAGATCTCGGGAATGAGGACAAGACAGAGATCTGAGCTGCAATGCCTTGATTTGCCATGAGTTCTTCCAGAGGTTTCTGGATCTCATTGAGTCCAGACGTGGGCTCTTCACACAGCGTGGGAACACATCTAGTCAGCAGGGAAGCACAACTAAATCTGGAGTTCAAAGAGAGATACATTTAAAGTTTTATTAAACCACATGTTAGAGGTTTACTACAACATTAACTGAAATTGTGGATGATCTCCCCATGACTTCAGAGGGGTTATTAGCAAACCAGACAGTGAATCCATGTTCACCTATGCTGTCTCCTAGTTGTGGCTAAAGGCTTAAACTCCAGTTTTATGTTGTTGGTAGAATACAGTTTTAATTAAACAAAAGATGCAGAAAGCACTTTCTGTTATGATACTTGTGAGATAAAGAGGAAAGAGACGATTTTTACAAAGCAGTTTGGTCAAAACCCATCAAAAACATCAAGAACCACAATGAAAATCACAATGAAAATTTACCTATGACAAAGAAAAGGAAACCTGAGTATCATCTAACGCCTTATTTGACCATTCTGCATACTTGAAATTTGGGAATTTCTTTAGATAGTCATTAAGAAGAAGCTGATAAACTATGTCTTTAAAAATGTCAACATGATAAAGACGTAGACATGGCCTACTAGTTGTTTTATTGCTACTTTATAGTAGCAATACTCAAGTGGTTTGAATGTTTCACATAAGATATAGGCCTGGTTCAGACAGTTCAAACAGCATGCATGACAGAATGGTTAGTTGAAGAACGGCATGGGGAAGTACATGTGCAATGACCTCATTTCAGCCTCATCCAAATTTTATTTAAAAAATTCACAAGGAGCTGGGTTATGCTTTTTCATGTGTGTACACCAATGGATTGGTTAAACTCATCCATCCAAGTTCAGATATTTCTGATAAGAATCATATTTTCAAAGTCTTCTGCAAAGGGTACTCTTTAGATTATGTTCTGCTACCAGTTGGTTTCCTTTCTGGTCTTTCAACTTCCCTTGTGCTTCTCTACCAGTAAATTAAATTTATCTTCCTTGAGGGTCCTGTCCTGGAAGGATATCACTATGACTCTCATTCAGCCACTGGAACAAGATTAGATTAATCATAAAACAAGTTTATTATGGAATGACTGTTATCTCTCTTAATAAACACAGGTTATAAACACAGCTTTGGCTCCATTCTATTATTGAACAGGAAAAAAGTCCCATACTGGTCTAAAAATTAGTAGACTAAAAATGCAGTCAAGATAAGCGTGCTTTCTTAGGAATTATGAAGGGAAGTATATAAAATTTTCTGACGTTATAGGTTAAAAATAAAGCTTCTCAAAATGTTCACATTTTTTCATGAAAGTTCAAAATTAGAAATGATACAAGACATAACTAGCTTTCATAGGAAATACTGAATAAATTATTTTTGTCACATTTCAGTTGGAAATAATTTAACATCCTGGTGAAAGAACAACAAAAAAAAATAACCACATGTAATTGTTTGCTCAGACGTTACTGTAGGTTATTCATTTTCCTTGGGTTTGCTTTGATTTTTAGTTCTTTATAAAATATTTTACATATTAATTTAAAAAAAAATTTTTTTTAGCAATCTTTGTTTTGGTGGAAAAGACAATTTCTCATAAAAAGGTAGGAAGAAGATGTTTCTGGCCTCAGTCATTAAATTCAACCTTATTATAGGTTTTACCCTGGACCTATATTGCTCTGCCACCAGGAAAAGCTGAGGACTTGTATGAGAAATAAAAATTTTAGCTTACATTTTCTCACTTTACATCTAAGAATAAAAAAATATTGTTTTGCTTATAACTTGTTGATATTTCTGAGTGGCAGCAAGTTGCATATACCAACAGTCTTAACACTTCCAGACTAAACTATTTCTGCCTGCTATTATGGTGCTATTTGACATAAAAGAATCAAGATTTGTTTCTGGATACATTTTACATATATTTTACCACGAGGATAATTTTGGTTGAAAATAATAATAATGTTGTTATAATGATGAGAATTCTATTTCATTGCTGTTGCTGAAAACAGTCCCAGTATCTCTGGGACTCAGACCTCTCCAATCATAAAATTACTTTAGGATTACCAAACTGCTGCCTCACATTCAATCAAATTTAATATACACATTATTTATCAAAAATGCATGTTCTTCAGCTTCCTGTCCCAGAGTTAGATAATTCACTGCATGTCTCAGAAAAGCATTTTATATTTTACTATATAGGTATAATTATTATGGATTCACATGCAAGTTGAGATTTAAAAAAAAGATTTCTAGTTAGTAGACTAAGTGGAAAAAAATTAACAATATCTAATGTTAGGTCTGCCTAATTTCCAATAACTTTTTAGACTACGTCTTATTCCAAGATTCCTCTTTAGTTCTTAATCCAGATCAGGACTGATACAGAGAGGACCTAGTATCATTTGAAAAGGCTGCTTGTCTAACGTCTCTGGAATATCTGGAAGCAGAAATTACCATTTAACATGTAAGAAGGTATTTCCAGCACTGTCTTTCTTCACTATTTAAATCTAAATGGTGGTGTCACACCAGAAAAAATTCTGACCAGTGTCTAATCCATCAGGCAGTTCATCACCCTGAGCAGAGCTTCTTCTACTGGCACTGAACATATTGGGTGAAGCTAGCAATGAGCTCTCACACAGCCGTACGTTTGCATGCTACAACATACAGCAGAACCTGTAAAAGGAAAGTCATGGGTGAGCTGCTGCTTCTTTTCTTTTTTCTTTTTTTTTTTTTTAATAGATAAATTTGATTTTAAATCTCATCTCTGTTATGGCATGTTCATGAGGTGTGGACTAGCAACAGCTCTGAAGTCTTGTGTGCCTGATAGTTTAAGACTTTTAAGAGTAACATACAGAGAGTAACACTAGATCTAGTGCTGTTTTAACAGTGTTCTTCCCCATGACCTTAAACATTATGATCCATACCCAAAAACCGTAAAAAATGATAAAGGCCGAGGTACTAGAAAAGTTGAATGCCATTTCCAGTGCATTTGAAGAATGTAAATAGGAAAATAAGAATAAACCAGAAGATTGAACCTCTTTTTCTCTTGGACTACTGAAAGTTTATTCAGCTGTTTCTGATGTCTTTAAACTAATTTTTCCTTCAACCATCTGTTCTAACTTTTTTTTCCTTCTATGAAAATAGACTTCTCCTGCATGTTACACTTTGGTGAAATACTTATTTTACCGTCTTGTTGATTTCATGCAAAGAGAATGCAGGCTTTACATGAAATAAGCATATCAACATATTCCTCCCCGGCATATCACTGTTCAAAGGCTTTGGTTTTGTAAGTCTGTTTTCTTTACCCCTTCAGAGCTGAAAATATTACCCCTCCACAAGCACCATTTAAGACCCAAGTGTCAATGAACCGAGCAGCGAAATGACAGTTACTTAAACAGCACATGATTCGAGACAGTTTTAGGAAATTCCTAACACTTTGCGTCCTATTTCTTTCCTGGATACAAAGGGACAGATTGTGCCTGACCTTGGGGGATGCACAAGAGGCGAGGTGGGAGGAGGGGGAGGCCTAGAGGCACATTGCTTTCCCTTTTGCTTTTCCTTCTCTTCCACGAACGCTATTCCCTTGCTGAGCGGCTGGGTACAGTCTCTTTTCTTCAGCTGTGAACACAAAGACTGTCTGGGTTAAAGTGACTAAAAGTAATGCAAGTTTTGCCACTGAGTACAAGAGGGTCCTATTGTATCCTGAGCACAGTGCTGGTAAAAAGGAAAAAATTCACTGATGAAGCTATCCTACCATGTTTACTTCTGATATATCCTGGGTATCTCTGCTGTTAGCTCTCCATGAACTATCTTCTTCAGAAGCTTGGACTGAAGATCTTGGGCAGTTCCACATTTCTGGCAAAACCCTTTTAACAGAAAGAATAAAGAGAAACTGGGTCTGTGGGCTGGTGGCTAGGAGATTCAGGACAATGGGTCAGGCCCATGTTAAGGCCTACCTGCCTGATGCAGAGGAAGAATGTCTGAGATCCTCTACCTGTGCCCTAGATTTTGGGGGTATTGCTCATATCTAAAATGTATCCTTTACCTCCCTCATTTTTTGGCTATCACAAAGTTTCCCATTCATTTTGACTCCAACAAAACCCCAAACACTCTGGAACTTTTTTGTAAGATAGAATGGGTTTCTCTCCAGTGCTAAAGACACAGATGTAAAGAAATAAATCCTGCCCACTACTAGTCACTTGCAGTCAACACCTTTGGATTCCTCAGTTCTCCATTTTAGTTCAGTAATTAGGAGGGCAGAACAATTTGCAGCAGGTGTTTAACTCTCTCTGCTTGCGATGTCATCTTGCTGCAATTTGAGTTCTAAAGTCATGGGTTGCGGTATTTTCTGTATGTAATACATGCCAGTTTTGTGTTGTTCCTTTACTCTTTGCAGCTGAATCATGGTCTGGTGGAGACTGGACCGCCAATACTAAGGATCTGGAAGGAGATAAAAAAATATTTTCTCCCTCGGCTGGAGTGTCTGCCATTAGTTAGTTTGGTTTTGCTTCAGAAACCAGATGGATTTTTCTTTTCCTGTCCAGCCTACTGTTGATAGAAATAATTGTCCTTCACTTATGTTGAGGAAGATGAAAAGCAACTTGCAGCTGCAAAATTTTACACAATAAGCCTACTACATTGTGTAAGCTTCTACTGTGAGCACTACATAAGGGCTACACTTGAAGTTTATATCAAAACAAAACCTGTATCACTTGTCAAACTTTTGTGTTTGCCTTGTTGGCAGCTACTTTATGTTTTCTTTGCAGGGCTTGTTCTTTTTTTCTGCCTAGCAGCTTTTTCCATTGAATTAAAGATGATCCACCTGGTTTTCTGGATGGCATGTAGTACCAAAATGTAGTAGACAAATGGCACATTAAGGGCAGCTCAGCAGACTAGCACATATTTAATGAATGCATCTTACACAGAAATAAGAGAACTCCACTTTTTGGCTTACAATATGAGGACTTTGTCATCTTCCATGCCTGCCTGTGGAATCTGAAGGATGCTGACTTTGTCCTTTCATGCCTGATAGAGAGTGGCTTGAGTCCCCCTGCCTGAGGTGTGATGTTGGTGCCACAGTAGCTGCAACATCTACCATGGGGACATCAGAGTAAGGCACCTTTATGGTCATCCATCTCCATGAGGAGACTGTCAGGTGTGGAATTGCCACCTGGGCAATTCTCCCATCCTGGGAGATCTGTGGAAATGCAAGGCAAAGTTCAGAGGTGTTCTTCTTTGGGAGAGTGAGGCATAAGTTATTTAAGGAATGATTTTTTGGTGAGGGCTGGAAATTCTGGCAGTTTGGCCTGAGCAACATTGCTAAGTTCAGGGACAGAGCTTGCCTCTGGTTCTGCCTGTTGGTGGTGATTGGAGTCTGAAAAAGAATCTCAGTCCTGAGATAATGGGGATTTGTGTTCTCCAGTGCTCAGACAAACACAGGTAGTGTGGATTTAACAGTCAGTCAGTAGATTGGTTCCTATCCAGGATGCTTTCCTTTGCTATGGGAACGCTAAGCAGATAGTGTGAAAAATGGTCGTGTCCTCTGATTGGCCATAAGCCAGTCCAAAATACATGCAGAAAAGTCTTTGATGGTTTAATATATGGGAAAGGACTTTAAAGCCTTAGAATTTGCTATGAATTCACTCTGCCTTGAAAGTCCAGTAATGAAAGGGGAATATGCTTTGATTTAAAGAGCGGCTTTAAAACATTCAGCTTTGTATTTAGATGCAATTAGGACCACAGCATGCTGCCCATCCAGTTTTCCCTGTAATTATTATCTTAAACACAGGACTCTCTGGCCTTTTGTTCAAGTGTTGCTGCTCGATATGATTTCCAGGATGCTGCAGGTGTGCACCTTCCTCAGCAGCAGCTGATAACTATGTACAGTTGCTCTGCTACATCACCCTGTTTCTAAAACAGTTTTTCTTCTTATGTATTTAGTATTGGGTAACTTTCGGTTTGGTTTCTCTTACAGAAAATTAAGTCAAACATTTCCAAACCTGGTCACATACACATAGGAGCCTACAACTAAATTAGCCTTCATGTTCCTGCTAATCCACTGAAGTACCTAAGTAAGGATCTGAATTGAATGCCTTTTTTTTTTTTCCACACAAGCTTGATAACGTTGGCTTAATTGCTTATCTAAAACAAATAGTTCTAAGATACTGACCCCCCTACCCCAAGACATAGCATTCTTATCAGTCTCCCTGAAGTAAGACTCCAGTCATCACACTTTTAGCTGAGAGATTAATAATGAATGAATGTTCTAGAGAAAAAAAACCCAATTGTTCACACTCCAGCTTGGCCTTACTTATGACTTACTTACGACTGTAAGTACAATGCTTGACAACTGTTAAGTGGCTGAAAGCCCAGATAAGTTTTAATCTAAAGCATTATTAATTGGGACAGTTCTCTCTAATGTATACAGTGAAGAATAATAGTGACTTACAGCTTTGAGCACAGTCATTTCAGGTGACCGGGGCACTGGTGTTGCTGAGTGGTAAGACCTGGAGGACTGAAGTGAAGCTTCAAGGCAGGTTGTCAGAGAGAGAGGTGGGAAAGGAGAAGCTGAAGGAAAGAAGGAGAGAATGGATATGATGGTGCCAGAGATGTTATGTGAAAGATGGACTAATGTCTCCTTGATTGCAAGGAAAGAGGAGACTGTTGCCTTCTGGAATGCCAGAGAGTTTCATACAACTGTTTTGTACACATTTGGCTCCATGCAGCTCTTACCAATTCACCCTGCCTTGCTCACGGCTGTTTCAGTAAAAGCACTCGTTTCATTTATCTTCACCTCACAGAAACAGAGCCTTCTTGGCTCTGTCTGTATGGGGCAGTGCAGGGCTGTGTAAGGATTCCCGTGCAAGGAGCCTCCAGACAAAATGGTGTACGTATACAGGGCAGCACAGCGATACTGGCTTGGGCCTGGAAGCTGTGGTCCCCTGTCAGAACACCATTGCCACCCTTGGGCAATATGGTCTTGCTACTCTTTGTCCATCCTGTTTCCAGATCTCTGCATAGCACCGCCTTGTAGCACGCACATGAACCTCTGAATTCCTACTACAGCCCTTGAATTGGGTGCCAATTGTTTCTTATAGCCTCTTCCCAGAAGTGCAAATGGTGCAGCCTGGCTTCCCACTGACCAGCAGACACCGTGTGTTGTGGGATCTGTTAAGAATAATGTGCTGAAATGTCTGCATTCGTATGGCATTGGGCTAGATTCAGATTTTCACAAAGGCTGAGCAAGTCTGTTGAAGTTGGTGGAATCTTTCACACTTAAACACCACAATCAGACTGTGGGCCATTCCTTAGCTGTTCTTAAAACAATGAAAATTGTTACATGCTTGTGATACTGCATCACTGTCAGTGAGTGAGCACAGGATATCACTCCAAACAGCCTTTTTACTATCCATCTCATCTGTTAATGGAAGCTTGTGTTTTATCGCCCCCCCCCCCCCCCGCCCCCCTCCACACACACTTATTATTCTGTTCCATGATTTCCATACCATACATTGTGATTGTATCTTGAAGGGTTGGTATTCTGGGCTGAGGTAGCCTCCAACCAGCAGACTATGCTGAACAGGGTTGGTCTTCCCAGGCGCTTGGCTCCAGTATCCAGTCTGCAGACTCGTCTCTCTTTTCATCTAGGTCCCTTGATTATTTGTAGTCTCATCATAAAGCTCATACTGGTGTCAGGGTCCTGGGCAGATGTGTGACTCCAAAGTCTTTTTCTGGAATTCTGCTTGATTGATTAAAATGGATAGACAAATTGGTCACCAGATTCTGGTAATAGTTGTGGGATAATTTCCCTTCACAAAACCAAGATCTGTTTGACATTCACAGGGCACTACTGATGTATGTATTTGAGATTTTTTTGAACTGAACTTGAGAGTACAAGCCACTCTAGGGCTTACATGTCCAACAGCTTTAAAGGGGGACAGTATAAAGGCTTTTTTGGACCAAAGGTTTCCTCATTTCATTTGTAACTAATATTAGTGCTGTCTGGGAGGATTGTTAGCAGATTCAAGCTGGAGAATTTAATTCCTGCTACAAGAAAGCACCAGTCAGAGGCTTGTCTCCACATTTTGTGGTTGAGGCTAGCTCTGGCAGAAGTGTCCTTGGGTTCACCATGGGCAAGACGCCCATCAGGCGGCTTCTGACCTGAGCCCGGAGGAGCAGGGGGGGATCCTCTGTCCAGGAGGAAGACATTTAACTTTCTCTGAGAATCTGGTTCTTGGCTTTCAGCTACTGAGTCTGCTGAATTATGCACCGCGGTTTTCTAATGCAGACTGCTGTTCCCCCAGGAGTGGAGCAGAGACTACTCATTTAACACAGGACTTGAGATTCAACTGAAAACCTGGATCCCAGAGGAACAAAGCCAGTACTCTATTCAACACGTCACTCAGCCTCTTCCCACACACTATATCGTTACAGCATGAGCGCTCCGGCTGGAGTCTTCAATTTCTCAGTAAAATAAGACCCAACCCTGCCATGTGGTAGAGGAATGTCAATCTATTTTGATGTTAAAAACCAAAAAGTCGCGGATGAAAGAGCATGTCAAGATTTACAGTCCTGCTTTTAATTCATCTCAAGGTGCTGATTACTAACGGCACTAAATCAGGCTCGGCTGCCTGTCTGGACAGGGAACACCTGGGAAAGAAAACCTTGATCTGCAGGGTGGCTGGGGCAGAGTGGGAGGACGCAGGCTCACCTGCAGTAACCCCGCAGCCCTGCAGATGGCTGCACTGAAGCTGCTGGTGGAACCGGGGTGGAGGCGAGAGTTGGTGGCCCAATTATCAGCAGGCTCTGATCCCACAGTGACACAGATACAGTAATGACCTGATAGCATGATCACTGACCTTTGTTTTAAAAACACAGATACTTTATAAATACAAAGCTGCAGACAGCCTGCAAAAGCCGTCTGCATCCCAGAACAATGCTATTGCACAATAACAATCCCATTTTGTTTAAAGCAAACAAACAAAAAATTCTAACCCAGTTACTCAACAGCTCAGGGGAGTGCCAAATAGTTTTGGAAAAAAATAAAATGAAATTTTAGGCCAGAGCAAAGGGGCCTACCTAGAAGTAGCTTGCTTCTGCGGTTACTCTGTGGGCCCATTTCCGATGTCCTCTATGTCCATGACGACGTGGTGGCTGCGCAGCGGGGCCACACCACTATAAAAGCAGATGAATCAGAGGAGAGAGAGGCTCTGCATGACGTCCCTCTGGAAACCTGTGGTGCAGTGACCAGGTCTGACAGCTCCTTTGCGAGCCTCAGCCTTCCTGGGCTGCTGCCCTGAGATGCTGCAGAACCACGTTATTTGAATGAGCAACTCAAGGGAACTAAAAAGAAAACAAAGACAGTGCTGGTGCTAAAATGAGCTTTTGTAGTGTTGGACACAAAATGGTAATGTGTTTAATGAACTATAGAAATTTTTTATTCATTTTTATGAGTCGGTTCTTTCACCCCTAGAAGTCAAAGCAAGGATAGTTATTACCTTTGCTACCTAGAGGAGGCTTCAAGCCACAACATTCATTCAAGATTTAGATTTGAGCACAGTACTGGGAAGGTGGGGAGCCAGTTAAGTCTGGTGGCCCAGCTTGACCCCTTATGGTAAGCAGCGTAAGGCAGATGCTTCCTGACTGAATACAAACTTTCCCAAACTGGAGGGAATCCAGCACCCATATTCACACTTGATTCTTGTAAAATGGAAGAAATTCATACTCCAGATTTTTTTCACATATCTTAGGAGCTTCAAGGCAAACACCTAACAAGACAGTAGCTTGGCTTTACATATATCTCTTCCAACCTCTCCTCCTCCAACTTCACACGTGCTGGCAAACTTATTTCAAAATTGCTTAGCTTTATCACAAACTACCATTATTGCTCCTCAACTTTTGGCAAGCCTTACCTCCTAGTAAGCCTCTGAGAGTGCACACTGACAATACACACAATGTGACACCACCATGAACTGCATCTTGCCCAAGGAAATTGCTGTGTGCTTGAATTCTCACAGAGTGACTCTCTGTATATTCGTTTGTAAGCTTTCTCACCTTAGCTAGCTTCCATCCAAATTTTAAAGCCTCCAAGGTAATGTTTTAGCAGAGAACCTTTTGAAAGTGATGATGGATGTGGAGAGGACACATCCATTTTGATTCAATTGCTCTCCAACAGATGTGTCACCAAAGTAGCAGAATTTCAGAGGTTTTCATTCCCTGCTTTGACCTTTCAAGCTAACCTTTGGATCATTCAAAGCAGTAAACTGAGAAGGAGACATGAAGGACACATCTGTTCATTCACATAACCAAATATTTCTGAATTAGAAGATATCCTAAACAAGGCTATTAAAAAAATAGAAGTGATTTTCCTACCATTGCCAACTGTAGTAAGAGAATTTGCAAGACCTATATAACTTTGTATACAAATAAATCATCCAGAAAGATATCCATTTGACTGTCTATCCTGCTTAAATACACCAGCCAATCTCATTCTCTAGAAAAGAAAGGATTTTTAATTACTTTTAAAGATTAGGTTTTATGCCTTTTTTGATAATTTATATTTTCTTTGTCTTTTACCAAGTAAGAATTCTGGTGACAGTTTCTTCCCAGCAGGAACTATAATCTGATGATGTGTTCTCAAAATGGAAAGGGAAGACATGCCACAAAACACTGGTAATGTTAAAAAAGAAAAATACTTTGTACCAATTTGAGCTATGTTCATATATACAATTTGTAAGAATTTCATAGTCTAAATACCCCAAAGAAAAGGCATTTTTGTGGTATTTCTGTTGGAAGAAGCTCAACAACAAATAATGTGGCAATATTTCTAGCTGCAATAGTGCAAGGAGGGATTTTTACTTGGGATGGTAGAAATAACATGACTGAACTCTTTGGCCTAAAACGCCTTTCTGGCATTCTTTCTGTTGAAAAGCAGTAGGTGGGAACATTTTAATGGGAGATGTGGGAATTTCTCCATAGTCAGCCTTCAGGGGCATAATCACTAAAAAATAAATGGGTTAAAACTTGGTCTTACAGATTTCTCTGCCAGCCAGTTCATTAACCTCAATGCAGGCCACATCTTCCTCTCTCCAAGGAGTCGGTTATGTTTAAATGAGGTCTCTATATGCTTGAGTATTTCCCATCAAATGCACTCAAAGCAGATATGAAAACACTCAAAGAGCCACTGTCAACATCGCAAAACTCTTACAAAAATATTCAAGAAACCATCATCAATAATGTATAAAACTTATATAGAAATATTTAGAGCCATTGAAAAATGTTCCCAGAGACATGTTTGACCTGAACCAGTCTTCCCCAGGACTGTATGTGCAATGGCACTGTGCAGGACCATCTTACGTGCAACTGAGTATTAGATGTGAGAGTATATAGATGCTCTTCTGAAAACCTGAGCCCTAGTGTCAGTCCTATCACATCTCAACCATTCCACCAAACTAGTTCATCTTGTATCTCCTGTGGAAAAACAATGTACTTCTTTTCCAACCCCTGCCATGTCCCCTCCTACATTTTTAAGACCTCCTGACTTTCTTGTGCATTGTTACAGGTCCTTTATGCTCTCTTATGAGTGTAAAGAAGTCATGCTACCCTTTACAGACACTGGGGATTTGCCAAGGGACAATCTCTGAGTTGCCTTCTCCTCTCCAAGCCTTGGCTGTGCAGAACAGAATTTACTGTGGCTGCAGTCAGCCTTACTTTGACAGCCTTCTCCAGAGGGCAGTTGCAGGCAAGGTCCAAGTCTCCTTCATAGCTTAAACTATCTTGGGAACTGATTTGACACTTTGAGACATACTGGGGTAGAATCCACAATTATGTTAACTCCCTCTCCTCTGTTGTAAATAGCAGAAACTCATTCGTTTCACAGTATCACAGAATCAGAGAACGGTAGGGGTTGGAAGGGACCTCTGGAGATCATCTAGTCCAACCCCCCTGCTAGAGCAGGATCACCTAGAGCAGGTTGCACAGGATGGCGTCCAGGCGGGTTTTGAGTATCTCCAGAGAAGGAGACTCACAACCTCTCTGGGCAGCCTGTTCCAGTAGGGCTTGGTCACCTTCAGAGTAAAGAAGTTTTTCCTCATGTTCAGATCGACCAGTTTCAACTCGTCCTGAAAGAACAAGTGAGGCAGGAAGGAAGACAACTAAGTTGGTCTAAATTAAATAAAACTTCTGGGGTTTACAAGCCAAGCAAGGCTGTTCATAATCTATAATTGGTGGGATTTTTTAGAAATTGATAGCACGTAATTTTATCTAAACAAATGTATTCAAATTATTATTTGCAAATTTCCAGAGGAATCAATACTGCTATAGAAACAGTATTTTTTAATTTGTTCAATAATTTCTGCTTTAGGAATAAGATGTTTCACATTTGCTAGAGGAACCTCCTTGCATACTTAAGCTCTTTATTTGAAATTACGTACCTGGATCCTGCTTTGTTTTTTGCATTGCTGGCTTTCAGGATCTGAGGCCTCAATTTGTCTTTGCTGTAGCCCCTTTACAGGCTCGGTCTTGGGCACATTAAGGCTAATGGTGAAGTTTCCTTTGCCCAAAATGGGGAAAGATCAGGCTTTGAGCCAGAAAGAGGTGCATACACGATCCCGCTCTCTCTCCATCTCCGATGCAGTTCCTGAGATGCTGAGATTAAAATTTTGTTTCTGGGTATTTTTTTTAGCCAGAAGTGTCCAAGGTGTAGTTTGGACTGACTTCTCTCAAGTTTGTTTTTCACAGGCGTCATTGGTAAGTATAATTTACTGGTGCTTAAATGTATTTAGTGTTCATCTATAAAACATAGAGAATATAGTCTCAGTCTATCAGACTGTGAAAGCTTTGCCCGAACACTAGTAAAGACTTACCACGAGAAACTGCATGGAAGGAAGGGCTGGAATGAAGAAAATGTAGTCATTTGACCCAAAAGAAAAGGCAAAAAACCCTCAAAGACAAGGCTTTTGTAGGAAAAACAGTAAAGCCAGAAAAGAAAACAAAAGGGATGTTTAAGTATGGATGAGTCAGGTATTGCATTGGCCTGAGAATCAGAAAATGTGAAGAAATTTTTGATAAGAAGCTCACACATGACATAGGAATTTACTAGAAACTGCAGGAGGTGTTCAAAAAAGAGAAGTGACAGGGGCTTGATTTGTATGAGAATAAATGGGATTTAACAGCATTATGTATACACCAGAGGGAAGCGTGATGAGATGCAAAGGTGAAAGTGGTAGAGGTTGCAGTAGTTGAGGCAAATGATTATCAAGGCATGTGTGGTGCAGTTGTGATTAAAATAGAACGTTCTAGTTTTTCAGATATTTTAGAAATATGAAAGAGCAGTAGGTTTCTATACCCGTTAACTGAAAAAGGAGAAATAAGAAAGATCTTAAATATGGTATTAGTGGCTTTTCTGCCCAAGGATGGTCTGGAAAACAAAGGCAAATTTACAAAACTGGTGAACTTAAAACACAGTGAGCCTGTCTGTGATAGTGCTCATTTGGAAATAGAGTGGCTTTAGCTTTCATATATTTAAACAGCTTCCAAAGGGAGTCGTAGCTATAAAGTGACAGGGGACCTACAGCGTGGTGGTGAGGGCACTCGCACCGGGGGGTTACATCCCTGCTCCCCGGGAAACCTGTGTTTCCAGCATTGTGGATGAGTGCTCTAACCAGGGAGGCTTAGATTATTAGCACATCACTCTCTTCTTTTCACGAGCGGTACTTAGATCTTCAAACCTCTTGTTTCCAAATTCCCTTTCCTTTTCCTTAAGAGTGCCTGAACTCTAATTCAAATACCATTGGCTTGTTTAGAAATTAAATTTCTTTGTTTTACTGGACACGTGAAAAAGTTTTGCTTTTGGTTTGATTAGAGATTCTTCCCCCCGCCCTCCCCCCGCCCCCAACTGCCCGTGAACAACCAAAAACTAGTCACCCAGCCCTCCAGAGAGGCGAGGTGGGAAAGAAAGATGTACTTATAGAGTCTGTGTGCCCATATGCCCGCTCTCCCTGGCAGAGCTCCATTTTGCTTTTACAAGTGCCACACACAGCCCTGAGGATTCAGCCCCGCGCTCTGCGGTACACGAGATGCATCTGCTGACAGCACTGATTAGGGCAGATTCACTATCCGAGCTGAAAAGTGACTAAGGGATTAAACATGTTAACACCAGGTCTTGTAGCATGGCTCAGCTAGGGAAATCTTCTGTTTGTTCGAGTAGCGAGGGCACGTAAACCCTTCCTCGTGGTGCTGGGAGTGAATAATGGCAAGGAGCAGAATTGCTCCTTATAAGAATAGGGGATATCTTGAAATTCTTTGAAATCTGTGAAGCCAGAAAAAAGTTTTTGAGCACACCCACTTATATCTAATATTACTTACAAAATCTGCCTCAGTTCAGTTTATGCTTTCTGCTTCTTAACTTTCTCTTGAAGAGTTTTTTCTTAATCTTGTTCATTTAAAGCCTGCACTAAATTCCAAAACCAAGGCACTGTGTATAAATGCCTAGCTGATGACATTGGATCATCTGGGCCTGAACAATATCACTATTGGAGATCTGCTAAGTGATTATGCTGTGGTGAACATAAACAATGCTGGAGACTACCCTAGCACGCTGAGCAGGGAAAGCTGAGACGCACAACCCACGCGACTGAGAGCAGTTGCTTTCCTAGGAGGTGATTAATGCAAACTCTGAGTCACACAGAGTTAATAAGAATGATGAGCCTTTGCTATAACAGTTAAAGAAAAAAATCTTAGAAGATAGATAGACTTTAGAAGGAACAGCGAGGACTTTATTTCCCAGTCAGTCTGCATATGCCACTCTAACTCCTGTGTCAGTAACTAATTTTTTTAATCAAAATGTTTCACGACATGCAACATTTCAGCCCAAAATTCTTAAAATGTTAGCATCCCTTCCAAGTGCTGAGAGTGCTTAACGGTTTGCCTGCTGCTTTGAAATGGCATTTCTCTGACTCGAAAGCAGAGAAGAGAGGAGGGAAAACTCTCAGAGGTGGCCTGTGCAGCGATCGCTCTTTGTTCGGATGTAGACAATTTTTCAAGTAATGTTCAAAACCTGGCTGTAAAGTACAAACATGAGGGCATTTAGATTGAACGCCAGGACTTAACCTATGATACCACTTAGCTTGACCTATACAAAGTGCCAAGGCGCTCATTCTTTCAAACCTACAGTGCATGGGAACAGGGAAAACTTTCCGTTTTACTCAACTGCAGCGTGCTTGTTCAACTGAAATGAAGCCAAACATTAAATGCTATTTGAATATATCTTTCTGGATCTTAATTTTCATTTCAGACTGCAACTGAGTGACTCAGTCATGATGAATTGAATGCTCTATGTAGTTCCTATATATCTGGCCCTCTTCTTTCAACAGCTTGCCTGTGAAAAGGCTAGTTTTCTGGAAATTATTCACAAGCCATTTAAAGAATTTCCTTGCAAATGGTTCTTCTTTCTCACAAGATTTATTAGGAAAAATATATAAATAGATAAATAGACACAAGTTTTTCCTTTTCTTGCTATTGTGGGTTCTTCTTGTAATTTGGATGCCAGGCTAATGGGTCTCAAGGGCATGGAGACACTCTTTAAGGGAATGTTAATTCTTTGTACAATTGTTGAGCTAGTTATCAGATTGCTGAGTTACTGGAAGACTCACTCTAGCCTCTGCTGATTTACGTCTGTAGCACGGTTGTTCAGAAAATAACGCGAAGGCAGCATATTTTTTTCAGATAACTTCAGGCCATTCTTGCAAAGCTGACAGTCTAGTCCTCAAAAGGACCTGATAAGCTTGTAATGGGATACCCTGGAGGTATCTGGAGTGACTGTCAGGGATGGGTGAGGAAGGGCTGAAGCAACCTGCCTCTCCCAAACCTCCCTGGAGATGTGTTTTGGATAAGACTGAAGTGCTTGCAGACCAGTGGTAAAAGGGTGTTTCCCTTCACTTTGCTCCACTCAGACCATGAAGATTACCTACAGATTTTTTCAGAGAAGCTGTGTGGTCACCCACTTAGCCTTGGGTGGCAGCTGTAGCCGTGCGGGAAGGGACGTGATCACCCTGGGGCGGGGGGCTTCCCCTGGAGAAGCGACAGCTCCCACCTGCCTCCTAGACACTTCCTGAGCTGGTGGACGTGAGCGTCTCTAATCTCCACACTTCCTGGAAGGAAGGGGAAGGATGTAAACCACCCATCATCACTGAGGTACCAGTGTCTTTGCCTGCAGGAAACTCCTGGCAATGATGCTAGTTTTGGGGGTACAAAGTTGGGGTCACAGGAGTTTACATGTGAAACCTGAAGGTCTGTTAGTAGGCACTGGTAGTGAACACTGCAACTTATGATGCTGATTCTCCCATCATTTTCCAAGTTGGGGCCTAGCTGTACATATTCAACTATAGACCTTCATGGATAATTTTTTTCATTTTTTATATTTCATATGAATTTTTATCACAAAAATTACATGGCCCAAGACAATTGGTACTAAGTACAGAACAAAACTATAATGTGTTACTTTTTGCAATTTAGAACTGAGACCCTTTGTACTGAAAAAGTGACAGACTGACAAAATTTCGTCCACACTATTTCGGCCAGTTTAACAATTTTTTTAGTTTAACACATTTCTTCCCTCAAGCACAGACACCAAAAGCCTTTGAGTGTTTTTTCCTAAATTCCTATGCTTGTGATGTCTTCTTGACAATTGACTTCAGGGAAACTAGAAAGCAGCAGAATTACAGTTAGACACTCTCAAGAGTTTTGCTTCTATTTTCATTTCATTTTGCTAATTTATGACAGTTTCAATAATGTACCGGAACGAGTCCCATCAAAATAGTGTTGGACACCTGGAAACAAAAGCGTAGATCTGACTTCCATCAGTGATTTCACAGACAGAAAACTATTTTCAAGTGATGGTGTAAGCAGTAATGCACCAAGCTACTTTTGTACATCACCACACAAAGTGATGTAGCAATCAACACTTAGGAATTTTAACCACACTGAGAATTCTCCATCACTTTCAGAAATAATTTTCTTCTTGCAGTGAGAACTTGAAGGAAGCATCAATATCCTGAGGGTTTTCTTTAATATGTAGATATTTTCAGACTCCATATAATATTCTTTCAATTATATTGAAAATAACAAACACCTTTAAAATGCTCCTCTCCATAACCTTAATACAGTGTCCTGTGCACATGTTGTTCAGTCAGATAATAGATACATAGTAAGAGAGGACTTTTGCTCAACTCTAAACCTATAAAGCAGCAAGCGTGGGAAATACTATTTTTTCATTGGGACTAAACACTGAGATAAAACTATTTAGTTTAGTATGTGGGATTCGGATATGATTTAATGTAACTCATTTAATAAGTTTTACAATCTTTTTTATTAGGACATATCTAAGAAGGCAGTAATTGCTAAAAAGCCAATTTTCCAATGATTGTATTTCCACAGGAAGCAGAAATGCAATTTGGGTCTCTGCAGACTTCTTGGCAAATGCTCAGAAGATGGCTATTATAAAATAAAGTATTAATAAATAGCAAGATGAGCATATACATATATATATGCACACATATAAATGTTTTCTGTAGCTTTTTTTATATGTGACGTTAATATAAAGAAAGAATAATTAGCTCCATAATGTGTACCTCTAAAGACTTTTTATTTACAAAACTCACATTATAAGCACTTCATTCTAATTGTAGTTGAAAACCCTAAATTATAAAGGCTTTGCTAAGGCTTTTAAGTAAACTTAACCGGGGAGAAAAGCCTTCACATCATCTTGTGTAGTATCTGGGATTGTCTCTCAGAACAGTTTGGGGACTGATTCCAAATTGTTCCCCATTGCTTGGTCTTCAGACATGTCCTGGGGATGGTCCTGAGCCTGCAAGAGTTAGCATGCACTTTCCTCATCACTGCAGGCTTTTTGGCTGGGAGGTCCCTGCCCATCCCAAGCCCATCCCATGGCTTGGCTCTGCCACTGGGGAGCTCCTCCTGGCACAGGGGGACAGGGCACGGGATGTGCTGCACTGCTTGGAGCACAGGAGCAGGCTGCTCACTGCCCCGGACACCCAACACACACTTTCCCTGGGAAGCTGTGGCTGCCTGTCACTGGTTACCTCCAGCTGTGCTTCATTGGTGTTGGCTTGCTCCAAGCTTGCACAGCCTACGTGCCACGGCATGCAAGCCATCCTCCTTTTCCTGTTTATAGGAGGTTTTTGACATCTGAAAGCTTCCAGTTTTGTTACTGGAGAGCCCCAGCTGATTTCCTCCTTCATGCGTGTTCCTTGTATTGTTCTGTGTCTTGTTTCATGGCTGTGTTGTGTTTATTTGATATCGGGGCTTTTATACCCATTTTCCATGGTTCATTTCTTCCTCTTTCATTTGTACTTATAGAAACTGTTCTTAAGAATAATCCCAAAGTCTACCTATTTAAAAGGCATGGGTGTCAAAAGCCTTTCTAGTATTCCCAAAACCAATGTTTCCTCATACCTCATGACTCCAGAAGAACAAGTGTACAGGTATAGATGTATTTTAAAAAGACCTAATGCTAACTAATTTTCTGCCACATGTGGGGGCTGTGCCCTGCGACGCTATTTTAGAATTGACCTTGTGAGTAGTGAGGTAGGGTGTTTTTTCTTGCAAAGATTTATCTCTGTGTTTGTTCCCAGGGTTTTGTGGAGCTGTCTGTCTAGAATTTCCACATTATAAATGGCTCTTGTTTTGGTAAAGTTTGAATTATTTTCATTAGCTGGTCACCTGGGGCCTGACCAGAGTCAGGCTAAAAACTTCAGACAAGCACTACAGCTTTTGCAATCAGTCTCAGTCTCTCTCTCCTGTCATCCCCAAGGAAATGAAAGGCAGAAACGTTTACGCTTCAGGTTAATGTTTTAGAAGCGTTTGAGGCAGGAAGCAAATGGACTTATTCATAAGTTCCTCGAGGATGTTTTGTTTTAGTCATGAGGGTTGAAGCTTTCCTGAATAAAGGCCAGCCAGCCAGAAGTGACCAGGGGCAGGGTCTGCCTCTGGGACATGCTCTGAGACCTGGGCACCCGGAGGGGACTTGCCTTTCAGAGTCCTTCTGACAGTCCATGCCTAGCTTTGACATGAACTTTCAGAGCGAAGTCTTTGATGAGACTTGTATAAATCTCATACTAAAAATACAGACCAAAACATAGCAAGCTTCGGTTAGATTAAGAGAAACTAGAAATGTTTAGAGCCATATAAAAGTCATTGTATGGACATGAAAGGAGAGAGCTGGAAAAGACCTCTCCTTTACACTAAGGATGAGCCACATTTCTTTGTTTGCAGAAATAAGGATCCTTCTGGAGGGTGCTTACTTTTGAATATCACATCACACTTATTAATATCACATATTATTAATATGCCTAACTTGAGCACCCAGTTTGCTCACTAGTGTTTCCTATGAGAAAACAAAGCATTTCTTCTTTCTGGGTCTTTGACAGTGTTCACCCTGCCAGTCACAACCCTGAGCATAAGTCAGCAGGGACCACTTGAGGACAGTGGAAAATCTGCAACAGTTATCCAGTGAGAAGGCAGGTGTTGCAGCTTTTGAGCCACTCAATTTAATTGGGCTAATATTGCACTGTAATTTTAGAAGCATATGCAAAATATGACATTTATTCCAATGGCCTAGAACAGGTGCTGTTAAAACTTCTTTCCATTAATGATCTACAAGGCAGGGTTTGCATTTTAGGAGGAAACATCAAAATATCAATTATATTGACTGAAGTTCATTTTCCCGGGTATAGAACATTACGGCAAATGGAGTAGGTTAGCGATAAGAAACGTTTCGCTTCTGACTGCATCCATGGTTCAATGTATCCCTCTCTCTCTTTTCCTGTTATTCTGACCATCTGTGGTGTTGTAGATTCTAATTCTGTAAGACATTTTGGTGTATCTCTTGCTAAGTGAAGTAACAGTCAGCAAAGTATGGTCAAAACAAAGTTGTGCTCTTTTAGTTTTGATACATCTATTTTCAGTTATAATGAAACTTCTTAATTTCTATGAAAAGCCTTCATTAAAATTAGAGCTGAATTAAAATTTCTATAGGTAAGTATATCCCAACAAAAAAGTGGTTCATGACTGCTTTCTGATCTTGTGTCCCATGTGTGCCAAAGTCAAATGCGGGACAGCAAGGGGTACATATTGCATGAGGAGCCCATATGAGGGAGCCCTGCAGCTTTCTCAGAAACCATTTTGTGACTACTTTCTTGGAAGAATTTTCTTTGTTAGATGTTCAGCCCTCACAATATTTTGTGGGTTGACCTCTGATGGCTAAGTCTGGTTCTGCTTTGTATCGTTTGTCTCTTTGTGTATTGCTTTCTGTGTCTGCTCCTTTGGTTGTTTTCCCTGCTCATTTTGCACTAAGGCACCTATAATATTCTTTTGGTCTTTAGGGCTATGATCCAAGCAACAGCGATATGCATAGCTAAGCACTTGAAGTGCTATGAAAATATAACCCTCAGTGTAGCAGTCATGCCTTACTTTCATAAGACAACCTTCAGTATTAAAAATCTCATTCACACACAAGGCTTCTGCTCACAAATTCATGGTTTCAAAGGGAAGAATTTGCACCTCTGGAAGACAATTGTTTTTGTTGGTTTGATACACATTTTCCTTCTGATTTGTTAAACACCATAGTGGCCTCCCATGGCACGGGTAGCAAGATGCTGCTCTTCCACACAGCCACATGTGAACATAAAACTGGTGTTTTCAAAATGTGTGCTTTTCCAAGCCATTCTCAACCAAGGGGATGTTCTTAAGATGGCCACAATGGTAACCATTACCACCTTTCCTTTGCTATTCTAATATGCAAAATCTACAAAATGAAAATGCACCTTTTTTGAGAAATCTCTTGGTGCATCAGAGGTAAATGATATCTTTCCAGATGATTTGCAGGATCTGGATCAATCTTGTAAAGGAAAGAAAAAGGCCAATTTATCCTTAATTCTAATGATTAGCCATGTAAAAAGTCAATCATCCTTTTTATTTTCAAGAATGCTAAAAAATATACCAGATCTTCAAGAAAGGCAATTTCTGAAGTGCTCATGTTGATGGAGGATGCTTTTTGTCTGCGTGGAACTCTTTAGTGAGGTTGGCAAATCAGAGCCTCCAGCTTCTCCATCTTCAGAGACGCATCACAACTCTGATGCCTTTGCTAGAAAGAGCAGGGCAGAATCCAGTCAAGCATGGTGAAAACATGGGGATAAGCCTTAACTTCAACTTCTCTCTACTTCAGTCAGTTAAGTGAAGTCCTGAGCAACAGCTGGCGTGCAACCTCCCCTTCCCTCAGAAGACCAAACACATCATCTACTACAATACATGGAATCCATCCAATCTGCTCTAACACATGGTCCCACCGTCCTGCCTGCATGCACCCAGCTCCGACCTCCCAGTTTGTATGGCAGTGTGTAGTGGTTGAGCCTGCCCAGCCAGCTGGCTGGGGTGAATCAACAAGCTGGAATTGACAAAACATTTTTCCTGACATATTTAGAATATTTCACTGGGGAGAAATCTCTTGAGATTCAACATCTGATTCTTCAGACTGCCCTGGGAGATTAAAATAAAGGAGAAGGCAACATTAAGTCATGCATATTCCGATTAAAAACAAACACAATGGGTCAGATTCCATCCTCGATTGCAGCCACACTGAAGTCTCTGCGGTTGCACGAGAGTAAGTGAGGACAGAGTTTGACCTGGTGCCTTGAAACAAAAATAATATAAATGATAGACAAGCACAAACTCGACTGTAAAGCTGCAGGATATTTCATCTGAGGAACCTTGAGAGAGGAAAATGATCTTATATCAAGGGGGACTTAATTCCTCAAAGGTGATGCAAGATAAAAAATAATTATTTGCAAAAAATCAGTTTTGGCTGACAGACTAAGGCGGATTTTTGTCATCTGACAGCTATGCATACTGTGTGGCAAATGATTAAATAAACAGATTGCTGCTCAAGTAAGTTGCTTTCAATTTGAGAAGCCAAAGCCACTAGAATAATCTCTACCCACTAAAAGAAACTCACTTGGTCACACTGTGACCACACAGAAGGCCCTGTTCATCAGCGGAGTTTGCCTGCAAGACAACTTCCCTGAGGAACAAGCATCCTCCTTACCTCCTCACTGCAGACAGCATTAGGCTGGCTGAAGGCATCCAGACCTCTGCTGACTCCAGAGGGGCTTTGCACTGATGGGAAAAAAAAAAAAAAAAAAGAGATTTCATGAATGGTTTTGTCTCTCCATTCAGCTTTCTTTCCTGAAGCTCTGACAGAAGTTGGATTATAAAGATCCCACCTTCTGCACTCACAAGAGCTGTTTTATAACTCTCTAGTAGCAATCCAGTCCCAGAGAGGCATGCAAATCACATGTGCTGATGCCAGGAGGTAGAAACCATAGAAACCACATGAAAGTTTCCCCATTCCTGTCTCACCTGTGACCTGAGTGGGCCCATCCTGAAGCTCCTGTGCAGTCTCCTGCCTGTTTACATTCATACCCGTCTGTTAGCATGGCATTGCACCCACTCACCAGATAGTCCATCATGTTCACCGGAGCTGATGATAGATCTGAAATGGCAGTCTGCATGACTTTATAAAAGGCTGTGATTTAGTGCATGTCCGCATATGTAGTGTCTTCGGAGTTCTGTGTAGTATCATCCTATCTGCTTAATCTCACTGTCCAAGGGTTAGGATTTTTTGTTTTGTTTTGTACTTTCTAAGCGCCTGCTCTGTCATCTGTGTACCACATTGCACTCCATATTCATCAAAGATATTTAGGACTCGACAGGACGAGTGCTTGAGGACTCTAAGATTTCTATCAAAACCCTAGCCCTTCTTAAAGCAAGATCTTGCATTTGCCTCATGCATAAGAACCACATGGTTTTCTCTCAGAGCCTACCAGCTCAGAAAATGCAGCTGACATAACTGTTTTTCTTTTTAGTTCGGTGCCTTGTTTCATCCCCACTGACCTTACTAATTGTACTTTAATGAAGAGAGAAGTAGATCCAATCTATAGCGAATGAGAAAAAAGCTCAGCTGTAATGAGAACCCTCTAAAAACTCTCTGTGTATGAGGAGAAGAGAATCCAACAGCTCTGCAGCAAGGGAAAGGAACTTGTATGTTTGGTCTTTGAATATTTGCTTTGGTTTCAGTGTGACTCTGTGTGCAACCTTACCCTTTGGCATATTTTCATCATTACCAAAATATACAGTTTCAGAAAAAAATGGAAACTTTTGGTCTGAATCATTTTACCTGTGCCATTTACAGTTTCTGGGATCAGGGTCTCACTGTACACAAGTGGTAGGAGGCAATCCCAGCTGTGAGGTACTTTTACCATTAAATAGAAGAGAAAAAGGATGGGACACAGGTAAAAGGTGATGGACTCAGGGTCATGGAGAAAGGCACTGAATGCATCTCCCCTGCTTTCCTACTCTGTTCCTTACATTGCAGTTACACACGGTTATTCCAACAGAGGCAAAGCTGATCTGAAAGAGGTCACCAGGAAGAAGTAAGATTCCCATTGATTTCAGTGGTAGGGTGCTATCCTGAAGCGAACCATCCTACAGCTCGCCTTTCATTTTCTCTCATCTAATACTGCCTGTGACAAGCAGCTGCATTCAAAGTGAAAACTTCAAGCCTCGTGATACTTTCCCTTTCCTCACCAGCCAGCAGAGAGATGCATAAACTGCAGAGGAGACATGTGCCTCTCCAGAGCTGCAGCCAAGCTCACCATGGCTCTGAGGACCATCAGCAGAGGTTAGACCTTCGCTTTGACAACACATGATGCAGCTGGTGGCAGAGAGTCAAAATCTGGCCCCAGGAATGCTGCACAAAACTTTAAACTGTGGGGTTCACACACTTCATGCACACAAGAAATTGGAGAAATGGAGGATAATCAGCAATGTTTTCATTGTTCCACGAGGAGGGATTGGGAGATGGCTCCAAGAGCCTTTTCAAAATCTGTTCTTTAGGGTGCCTTCTGCAATGCCAGTCGCTTGGCCAGCTCTCCCTGAAAGAGCCCACATAAATATAGTTACTGCTTTTTATGCTAGCCCTGCACTGAAAAGACTAGTTCAAAGACAAAACCCCAAAAGGTAGTAAAATACAAAACACCCTGCTAAAGGAACCTCTATTGTATGGATGGAGCCCCAAAATTTCTGTCAAGTAAATGTCTGGTTTATGTTTAAAAAATAATTAAAAAAAAAAAAAAAGCTATATGATTTCTGAAACAGCTGCTGTGCAGACGTATTTC
This sequence comes from Balearica regulorum gibbericeps, assembly GCF_011004875.1. Taxonomy (NCBI): domain Eukaryota; kingdom Metazoa; phylum Chordata; class Aves; order Gruiformes; family Gruidae; genus Balearica; species Balearica regulorum. The sequence continues at coordinate 59,424,614 of NC_046186.1, forward strand.
CCATCTTCACACTGTAGCGATATGATTCCCTCATCCCTTGTAGCATCTTCTCAGCCGGGGAACATGTTCACCACTGGCCCAAGATTTCTGTGAAAGAAACATAAATATACACACTTCTTTTCATACCTTGCCCATCTTGCAGATGTAGATGTGAACAAGAGCAGTAGGATCAAGGCCAGAATATGCTGTCTGATTGTAAGGATGGATAAGAGGCAGAAAATAGCATTTATGTTTAAATCAAAAGCAATTTGGTAGGTTTGATGTCAGGACAAGCAGACCTACTGGTGTCTCTTTAAAATGCAGGAAAACACAAATAGCCAAACTTGGTCTATACAATTATAATCAGGTTTTTTATGATCCTGAAAGCAGATGAAATCTCTCTGCATGACAGCCTCAAGTGCCAAATCTAGATACAGATTATGGGATAGAAATTTTGAGAATTACTGTTCAATAGTCGAATATCAACAAAAATCTGTCAAGTAAACATCAAGATTACCTCCAGGAGAGGCAACTAGGCTTTTCAGACTGGCTGAAGGCACTTGTATTCTCTTCACCATTGGGTCCCTCAATGGTCTTTCACAAGTCTTGGACTACAGGCAGACAGCGAGCTGTCTGAAGAGTCCTCACAGCCTGCACAAGCCCTGGGTTTCTCAGTCCTTGAAAGCAGTGCACTAGCTCTCTGGCGATGTTTTAAACATCAGTTCTCAAAGCTGACCTGACCTCCTCAGCAGCAGGGCCCATTCAAAGTGGCTTACAAACTGGCTGAGTGGTTTTTCCCAAAATACCTGTGGCTCGAGCTTTCCATCAGGGAAAAAAACCCTAGGATCTCACCCCATGTGCTGACATCACACTGCAAATTATGAAGAATACCGTTTAAAACAGTGTAGTGAATTACTAACTTGTTTTTTGTGTTGTATATATCACAGAAGAACTAGACGTAAGAACCAGGTAACTTGCATTTTGGCATTAGTAGAAATGTTATTGGCACAGAGCAAGCCAACCTCCTGTTGACTTGAGACACAATATTACAAGTCTCCAGTAAATCCCAAACTCGGCAATAACTTCTCAGCAGCAGTAGAGCTCTCCCCTGATTTACCCTGGTGTAGAAGGCAAAATGCACCATTTTCTGACAAAATTCACCCTTGTAATTGGAACTGGTCACTATCCAGATAGCAAACATGAAACCACAACCCTGGTTGCATAGTCTTTGTGTGTGCACCAGTAAGCACTTGGTGTGATGCTAGGGCTCCTGGATGGACTGTCTGTAAAATCCAGGTGTAAACCAGAGACAGGAACAGCTGGGAGTATGCTGCAATCTGAAACTGCTATGAGTGTGTGTGTGCGCGCACATGCGTGTGTGTGTGCATGTATCTATATTTATCTGTATCTCATCATAACTGTTTTAAAATATATACCGTGATATATTTTCCTCCAAAGTCCTACAAACTGAGCTCTACTTTGATCATGAAGGAGAACAGTGTCAGCTCCTGATACCAGAATCATCTTCTCTGTTAGATGGGGTGATGTATCTCCTGTAGGCATGTGTCTGAGCAAATCACATTAATGCTAGGGTTAACCGGAATTAGAGTAACACTGAAAGATGGGGTTTAGTCTTTAAAAATGCATATGTAGATAGTAGAACATTCTTTGGCAAATTTTCCTGTTGGATGCTTGCGCTCCTTAACTTCAGAGGCCATACAAATGTTGCCTGTCAAAATTGAGCTAGACCCAGTTTGTTTATTAAAACTGACCGTAAGAGTGACAAGTCATTGGTATGACATCAAAAGTAATGAAGTTGGGTGTACTACAGCCTTAGGTTAGATTTGGCTGGGACACCTACAGGATTTATTTTCTCTGTAAGGACATTATCTTCACAAAACTTCCAGGAATTTTTTTTTTTTCTTAAAGATCTCTGCTTTTCTCTGAATCTTTGGAGAAATGGAAATTATTAGGAATAAAAGAGGAAAAGAAAGAATTTATAGCCAGAAGAAGTTACCTTCCACAAGAAACCAAGCTAAAAGGGTTCAGTGAAAGTTGCTGAGTAACGTAGTTTTATTGCCATTACTTGTCCAAAGACCAAAAAGCCAAACAACCTTTAACCAATCATTTTCCATCTGCCTGTTCTTGGTTTGTCTTCTTGCCAATACTGATTTCCACCAAAACTTATCAGGGGGATGAAGAGCTTCTCAACAGATGCTCCAAGACTGAAGAAAGACTAGTTCACCAGCATGGATGCTACTTTCTCTGGTGCGGCTTTTCCCTGTAGTGCTCATCGCTCTTTTGGACGCGGTGACAAAGGCTAACAAGCTTCCTCTTGCCAGCGAGTGGAGAGCAGCTGCTGATAAAGGGGATCGTATGCTGGGAAGGGAACGCGTTTTTAAGTAATCTGGGCAATGACAGGCTTGAGGGCTCTGCAGCTTGTAAGCAGCATGGACACTCGCTGACCTTGCTTTCTTTGCCTCATTTCACCTGATAAATGAGTGTGGTGCACTGGGAGTTCAGGTCTCCCCGCCCACGGCAGTGCAAATCACTTCAGTGAAGGGATAATTGAGTAAGTGAGAGGATTTGCTCAGAGACCTTTCACATGGTTGCAGTTGCAGAGGGCAATCGCTTCCCCTGTCTGTCTGGGCTCTGAAAGGTAAAAGTCAAATGGAGATCAATGCAGGCACTGACAGAATGAGTAGAAATGAAAGGAGAAAACCCCACAATGAACAGGCAGACCCGCAGCTGAAGTTAGCCGAGCTCTGGGGGCTGGACTCAGCCCCTGGCACACTGGCCAAGTGTGTGGTCACACCCCGTCAGTGCGGTGTGAGTGCGTGTGGATACAGCTCCCATTCCTTTGTCCGGGAAATCACAGGCAGAAATGCGGCGGCTGGCTGAATCTCCTACACATGCAGCATGCAGATGGCCAGCACGTGTGTGATACGTGCATCAGGCTTGCTGGGCATATGCAGATATGCTTGGCTGCATCAGGAAGCACGAAGGAGTGGAGAAAGAGAGCGAGCCTGCAATTATTATACACTTCTCTGTAAAATAATGGTGCACTGTAATTATGTCCCTCTGCTAAGGAACCCAGCCCTAAAGCATGGGTTTACCGCTTACATACATTTTGATAGCAGCCCAATCAGCTGTTAACTACAAATTTCCTCTAGAAACAACCTGAAATTGTATTAAGGGTGCGTGTATGCTCTCATATCAGACCAAACTGGAGTGCCAACCCACCTGTTGCCCACATGGGCAAGGTGGCAGTGCGTGCTCCTGCTCACACTACCTGGAGTGGAGAGCCAAGGCTGATGCATCCACACACACCAGTCACGCTCCTTGGCTGTGTGGGTATTAGTGGGCATTGCCCAAGGGCCTTTGTCTTGGGCAGCAGGGACACAAAGACTGTGCGGCACCCAGGGAAGTGCTGAGATTCACACCTACAAGTTACTTGGACAAAAGCCCACAGGTTCATGTTGCTCCTTTGAAGTGTTGAGCTGCCATTTTTAATTTTTTTTTTCCCCCCAGGAAAAAAGAGACTTTTTTGCATTTTGCTGCATTCATTTTGGAAAGCTAATTTCAATTTTTTACCAGACTCAAGGTTATCTGCAAGTAAATCAAGAAATGCTGCTCGGGATCCTAGCTGAACAGTTGAAGTTTCACTACAGTAATAGACAGTTCAACGTAAAACCAAAACAAATCTTAAACCTTGAAAACTGCATAAAATGAAATCTTTGTCATCCAGTCAGTTTTTGTTCTAAGCACCTTGGCTCCTAGTGAAGTCAATAAGAAATGAAGGTGCTGAACTATTATAGGATTCATCTTATAACAGCACAGGAAACATTCAGCACAGGCTGCTGGTTATGGCTGTTCTTCCTGACAGTCATTCATTATATTCAAATATAATTTAAACATGTTCCAGAAACTTTGGAGAGACTAATTCTTGGAGAAATGGGCTCAGGACCAAATCTTTACATTAACAATAATCCTTTAGAATAAAATATTTTTTGTTTCAGACCATGAGAACATACAAGCCTCTCCTTGGCTCTCACCTTTTAAAGAAAGAGATGAAATTTAAGTTTCGTGAACATTAGTATAAGTAATTCAATGCTATAACAATAGCAAATTTATACTGTTGCAGCTGGTGAAAATTCATGAGGAAAGAGTAACATGTCCAGACACAGGTTTTATTAAGGATCTGATTCTGCACACACATTTATGCAAGTAAGTAACTTTTAATCATTTGATAGGTCCAAAGAAATCAATAGCTCTATTCACAAAGCAGAACTGATTTGCATGTATAATATTATGTGCTTGCAGATGATGAGGGATAATTTTATGTTTATGCTAACCTGTAGTACTCAGGCATACCTGTGGCTTGAAAATTTCTCCAGAGTTATTTGTCACTTCTCAATATGTTGCCTTCTTTCTGGTAAACACTGTAATCTCAAATATAAAGTCATAAAAATGTTAGCTCAAGACTGGAAAACAACTACAGGTCTCAAACTGTCAAAACTGTCCATAGTTCCAGGGCAGTACATCTTAAAAATGCCAGATAATTGTCATGCCATGTACTAATCATTTTATATGGTAAAATAATTATTTTACTGTTTTATTAACATTGTGTCCTGGTTTTGGCTGGGATAGAGTTAATTTTCTTCCTAGTAGCTGGTATAGTGCTGTGTTTTGGATTTAGTGTGAAAATAATGTTGATAACACACTGATGTTTAGTTGTTGCCAAGCAGTGTTTACAATTAAGTAAAGGACTTTTTAGCTCCCCAGGCCCTGCCAGCAAGGAGGCATGAGCCTTCTGCAGGAGGTGCACAAGAAGCTGGGAGGGGGCACAGCCAAGACAGTTGACCCAGACTGACCAAAAGAATATTCCATACCGTATGACATCATGCTGTATATATAACCGGGGGGAGTTGGCCAGGGAGAGCACAGCTTAGCAACTAGCTGGGCATTGGTCAGTGGTTGGTGAGAAATTGTGCTATGCATCACTTCTTTTATATATTATTGTTGTTATTATTATCATCATCATCATCATCACCATCATCATCATTGTTATCCTCTTCCTCTTCTGTCCTATTAAACTGTCTTTATCTCAACCCACAAGTTTTACTTTTTTTTCAGTTCTCTCCCCCATCCCACTGGGGCTGGGGGAGAGAGCAAATGGCTGTGCGGTTGTTTTAGCTGCTGGCCGGGTTAAACCACAACACATTGCCTTAAAATAAATAGTTTGCAGTGGCTAAAAGAAAAATTAATGCACTTTAACTGATTGATGAAAATAAAATTAACATCGTGAAATGTTATGAATAGCGCGGCTGTCATGTAGCTTTCCGTGCCGCTGCTGTGTGGGAACAGGCTGGAGAGTGGGAAGCACGTTTGACTGCACAAATCCTGCCTTCAGCCCAGTGTCAGGCCGGGACTCCTCTTAGCCTGGCTGGTGGACAGCCTTCGTCTGCAGCCGCTCTGCCACAGCTGCTGTCTGGTCCTTTGCAGAAGGCTGTTACAGGATTCAGGTAAAACCTGTGTTCATGTTCAGCAAAACCAAACAGGATTCAGTAAAACTGCTGCCTGTGTTGTTTTACACATTCCTTCTACGAAGCATATTGAGAAACTCACGTGAGGTCCTCTGCCTTGGGTGAGCTAATTGATAGAGTCACTGCGTCCAGCCCTAGGGTGCAAACCCCCCGCAGTTTTCCAGCCCGCTTGGCTGTTTGCACGTCCGGGGTGCTGAGCTGTGGGTTTCTGGGCAGACCAGCTTACTGGGACCCCAAGCAGACTGGCTTCTTGCTAACTCTCTTCAACTTGAAATCTTTCCTCCCCACACCATGACTCACACCCAAAAATCTTTGGATGTTTCTTAGAAGACTCAATTCTCTTTTATTCGGGCCTGTTCTTTCACATGTAGGCAGTTATAATAATTTCTACCAAATGTTACTTCCAGTCTCTGATATTAAGATCATGCTTTTTCCATGCTGTTATTGGTGATCATTAGTTTATTTTTCTTTGTGCATTGTAAAAACAGAAAAGAGAAGTTAGAAAGAAGGGGTTTTGTGGCTTTGTTTTTTTTTTTTTTCTTTTCTGTAGATTAAGATGTTAGGTTGGTGACATCCTGTTTGGTAGTCCTTATGGAGGACATGTGTTCACATTCACCCAGGTAGGAATATTCAGTAGAAACTTGTTAATATAAAAATTACATAAAGATATTTAACAGCAATCTTTACTGGTCCTCTGTCTTGCTGTTATCAGTCAGTATGCTCTAGGCATCACAGAACACATGAATATTAAAGAGAAATTGTTAACATTTTGATGTTTTGTCAGCACTTTGTGTCAAAACATCTTCCTACTGGGATGCAGTGTGATGACACTGTGTCAAAACAGAATATCATCACTCTGTGTTAAAATGGTGCAATGTGATGACATTTAGATCTACGTGATCCAAGAGCTATTTGTACCACAAAGTCAAACCTTTCTTAAACTGGTGGTGGCACCTGGCTCGAGAGCAAATATGTGAGGTAAAGGTGTAGCATATGAACAGTATATACTAAAGACAGAAAAGGTGTTTTAGCAGATCTCAAGAGCCAGTACAAAAATTTAGGAGACAAGATTTTTAGTACTGCATACTAGGCATTAGAAATACCCATAATTATTTGAAGACCAGGTTAAAATCATCTGTTTTAACAGAATCCCTGCTTATCAATACTGATTATTCCCTGGATAGTCTCAATGACTTCTGGCAAAACTGATTTTAAAATTGTCATTTTAAAAATATGAAATTTCTTTTTGAATGAGAAAGCAAATCAATGATAATATTTTCTTTTTATTTCTTTTCCTTGAATCAGCTTATATTCCCCTCACATAATTGAAACTAATTCTAGATTCAATGCCTTATTTTTTTAAAAGATAGTATTGGGGGAGGGTAGTATATAAAAATCTGGAAAATAAAACTTCTGACTGAAAAACTTGAAAAGGTCCAGTTTCCAAAAGTGTATTTTGGAGTAAGGAATTACAAACATCCAGTTGTTGTTGAAAACCAAACTGAAATATTGTAAGAACATTTGAGGGACTGGAATTTTTCCCATTTCTTTAAAATATTTGTGTGTCCTGTTATATTTCAGTAAAAATACTTGTGACGTTCTGAATGATGGAAATAAAGGGATATAGGTCTATTCTTCCCTCAGGAGCTCAGTATATTCTACTTATATCTTTCAGAGAATTACTGATCATCCTAGATAATTCAGAGACCATTAATTCAGAAAATGAGTATGGCATGCAGTCTTAAAGACCTCTGTTAGGACCAAGCTTGTACAAGTTTTATATGTCTACAATTCCATTGGTTCAAAGAAACTTTGAGCGCATACCAGACCAATGTGACCAGAACAAATCCTTTGGCTTCCAGCACTGCACTTCCAGCTCCTAGCGAGGTCAGCAGAAATTGCAGCTGCCATGGCCCTCTTAGGACTGGGCCCCCTTTAATTCTCACAAAGAATTTTCCTCAAACAACAACAAAGAAGTTTTGAAATTTAGTCACCTACATATGTCGTACCATCTCAATGTTGTTTTTGTGCATCCATTTTGAAGGCAGCCTAGATGTTCAGCCAATGATGCAGCTGGCTCTTTTCCAACCTAAACAGCGTGACCTCTTCAGCTTTACTGTTCTTGCAGGCTCTCACAGATTCGGAGGTAATGTGCAATCAGGTACATGAGACCATATTACATACTGGCAAATTTCTCCCCCTGGAAAATGAAAACATTATAGTCCTAGGACATTATAATTATTTTCAATGCAGTTAAATTTAAAGAGTGAATTAATCCCCAGTGTAATTCTATTGATTTGAATAGAGTTATACAGGAATGAATGTGGTCTTAGAGAATTACATCCATAAATATAGTAAGTTACAGAGTCGCTGTTTCTGTATATTAAATCCTGATCTTAAATTCTGCTCTCAGTTACATCTTTTACTTTGGAGCTACTCTACCAGTGCTAAACGAATCATAGAATCATAGAATTACAGAATGGTTTGGGTTGGAAGGGACCTGAAAGACGATCTAGTCCCAACCCCCCTGCCATGGGCAGGGACACCCTCCACTAGACCACGTTGCCCAAAGCCCCATCCAACCTGGCCTTGAACGCTTCCAGGGAGGGGGCAGCCACAGCTTCTCTGGGCAACCTGTTCCAGTGCCTCACCACTCTCACAGGGAAGAATTTCTTCCTAACATCTAATCTAAATCGACCCTCCTTCAGCTTAAGGCCATTACCCCTTGTCCTGTCACTACATGTCCTTGTAAACTGTCCCTCTCCAGATTTCCTGTAGGCCCCTTCAGGTACTGGAAGGCTGCTATAAGGCCTTCTCTTCTGCAGGCTGAACAATCCCAACTCTCTCAGCTTGTCTTCACAGGAGAGGTGCTCCAGCCCTCTGATCATCTTTGTGGCCCTCCTCTGGACTCTTACCAACAGCTCCCTGTCTTTCTTGTACTGCGACCTCCAGAGCTGGACGCAGTACTCCAGGTGGGGTCTCAGAAGAGCGAGTAGAGGGGCAGGATCACCTCCCTCAATCTGCTGGTCACACTTCTTTTGATGCAGCCCAGGATATGTTTGGCTTTCTGGGCTGCAAGCGCACATTGCTGGCTCATGTTGAGCTTCTCATCCACCAACACCCCCAAGTCCTTCTCCTCAGGGCTGCTTTCAATCCATTCTCTGCCCAGCCTGTAGTTGTGCTTGGCATTGCCTCCCCCCATGTGCAGGACCTTGTGCTTGGCCTTGTTGAACTTCATGAGGTTCACACAGGCCCACCTCTCAAGCCCATCAAGGTCCCTCTGGACAGCATCCCTTCCCTCCAGTGTGTCGACCACACCACACAGCTTGCTGTCATGTAAATAAGCGTAAATAAGACAAAAAATCTAGCTCTATAATTAGAGAAGTGTTCCTAGAAGAGGAGGGTATGTGCCCCACATCCCACACAATTGCCATCCCTGACAAGTACTCAATGGCCACATCTAGAGGGTGGGGTTTTGCAGCAGTCTGATTTCTCATTTGTCAGGAGAGAGGGAGGAGAGGACAGACATGTGCATGGTCCCATGGAGATGCTCTAAATTTGGATCTGGGATGCACTCCCAGGTCCCACAGTACAGACATAGCCAAACATACAAGTCTTGCCATCCCAGCTATTTGATACCACTGTTCAATGGGAGTGCCTTATTTGTTTTTTAATCTTAATTCAAGTCTCAGTTATTGGACAGCTTTGGTCTGCACAATTTATTTTTGCAAGAAGAAGTGTTTGCAAATTTAGGCTGTTCTCTTAAACTCCTGACATCCTAGTTAATTATGGTAGATGCAGAGGGCTGTTGAGGAAAGACCAGTCTTGGAGCATAGTTAACCTTTAGCAGCCTATTCATGCACAAATCCTGACTTCTGTGAAAAAAATCCATCCTCAAGATGCCCACCAACTTTTTTCCTCTGTGGAATTATTATACTATTTTCCAAGACAGGTTTCATTGGGACCATAGTTTAGCTTGAAGAAATCTCCCTCTTCAAGCACCTCTGCAAGCAGGAAATGAAATCCCCTGTGAGAAATCACCTGGCAGGTCATTATTGGAAACAGATGATATTCAAGAGGTCTTGGACTCATCCCTGTGTGAGCAAAGGTTTCTTTGCTGCTGTCTCATTCAGGAACTAGCAGGGAAGCCTCCAAACCTTGCCCTCATGGGTTGCCACCATGTCTTTCCACCTTTTTTTCCTCCATATACACATCCAGTATCTCTGCAAACTAATCTGAAAATAATCAGGTACTGATAAAGCTTCAAACAGAAAGTGAGAAAGAGTAGGAGAGATTTATTAGTTAGAGTTGATGGCCGAAGTAGAGGAAAATAAAAAAAAAAAGGAAAAGGACTAATGAGCGAAGACCTATATGAGGAAAAGCTATGTGACTTGGGGCGATAGGATGGAGCACACTATTGGGTACCATATAAATGAAACAAGGTAGATACTAATCTTCCATCTCCTTGTCCCATGGCTCAAATACAGTTATTAAGAACCTGATTACTGTCTTGTACGTTTGGGAGAGCCTCACATTACCTGATTTAGGGAAGGTGAGTTTTGAGTGGGTTATTTTATACATTGTAAGTTTTCACTCCAGGTTCCTGTCCTCTGTGTGTTCAGTCATTGTGGGGGAGAACGTAAATTAAGTGCATTTCCATAGCTGCTCCATCGCATGGTGAAAGTTTGTAAACTGAACAATGTGTTGTTTTTTTTCTGTGCACATTACTCTCTTCCTGTAGGGGAATCTGAGCAACAAAATATGCAGCTTCTCACTTTCCACCAGGATTTGAAGATCTCTCTTTAAGCATCTGTAAAGCTGTGGTAATAGTTCACGTACTTGTAAGTATGTGGCTTGACAGGAGGACTGTGAGCTGGATCAGGCAACTCACTGCAGGCAATTTGCAGAGATCCTCTACTTTGTATACTGGGGAGCTGAACAGGGACTGAAGGAGATGAGAATGGCACTACAGGAAACAGATGATGTCCAAAAGGTCTTGGATGTGTCCTCATGTGAGTACTTGCCCTAGAACCTGCTGCCATACTCCAAAGGGAAGATGAGGCTGTTCTGTAAAGCAGCATCATTGGCTGTACCAATGCCCAGGCCTGTAGTAATACCCAAAACCAAGCATTTGGCACCCAAAATGAAAATGCTTAACTCTCATTACCTTCTTTGCACGGTTAGGTAGTGGTGGAATCACTGACAAAGTGAGGTTCCCAGTTTGCTGCCTTCCTTGGCAATATAGTGAATTCTGCTCCTTGTAAATTCTGGTAATATTTGTCTGACCATACATCTCCTCTCTGAAAACATATTTCTAAAGGCTACCATTTAAAGAAGAGTCTTTTTATACTCAAGAACATAGAAAATATAGAAACACATCACCTGCAGAGGCATAGAACACAACTTATAAGTACTAGTACAATTGTTCAAGGAAGGATATTGATAAAAATAAAGTAATTTTGGGTAGGATTCATCTCTTCCAACCTGAGAAATCTGAAAGTGAGGTACTTCAGCTACATCAGTTGTTTAGATTATTAACTTCTCCAGTGGACTTTTCTGTTGCTTACGGTATGCATACAGTATGCATATGGTGTACTTGTTTCTGTACATTTTTGTGTGTGTGTCTGCATACACACAAAGAAACCCCAACACATAGGTACCTGACCTGTCTGCTGTGGCAAGTCCAACTGCTCTAGTTTTCCTCTAAAGTTTGGCCAAGTTTCATCCCACAAGTGGACACTAGCAGATTTCTCTTCAATTTCTCCTTGGGTTGCTGATTGCTACTTATCGTCACTTTCCGGGAAAGATGTTGCTATTGTATAACTGTTAGCTTTTTGTGGGAACTACCTGAATTAAATCTTTACTACACTGTTCCATTGATTTTGCTATGACCTGCAATTTGTCAAATCATTTTTTCCTCTGCTGTGTGCGCAAAGCAGCATGAGATCTCCGGAAAGGGCAGATTCCTTCCAGACGGCATTTCTGCTGAAGGGCTTGGTATTCGGGAGGAGGACCTTGCTGTGGCTCTAGTGAACAACAGGTTATATAATAGCTGAAAATTTACATTCCTGCTTCTGCCTTTTCTCCAGCATTTGGGGAATATTTTACAAACTGCTAGAAGGGAGGAGGTATTTTTAAATCACATCCATTTTAACAATTTAGAACATTTTAATCCCAGCAACTGACCTTGCCAGAATGCTGATCTGAACACTCCAGAGCATTAGCAAAATATATACGCAGAGATGAATTTTGCAACGTGAGATCATCCATAATACTAAACTTCCAATCACCAGCACAAGCACAAAATGCAAGTAGACAAATGCATGCTCACATTTTTGTATGCTATATGTATTTTCATACTTTTTAAATAACAACATGAGGAAGATTTCAGGGAATAAAGAAGCAGTTAGTCTGGATAAATCATCAAGGCATAACTCACAGATTACAGATCAAGATCAGGATGTATGCTCTACCAAAATGACTGGTGCTTTGATGGCTGAAATATTTTGCTCTGGTTTGGGAGAGAGCAAGAAAGCAGTGGCAGAGGGTGCTCATTTGTATAATGCCCTAAATCAGTCCCATATGTTGACCCCGTGACCAATCCTTGCTAGCAAAAAAATCAAAACAAATCAGTGGTATTTTTCAAATGGCTTCCAAGTAAGAATCTGCATTCACCTAGGCCAGGGTACACACACACAGAGCACTTTGCACCTGCATAAATAAGACAGTGTCCTTTACTGATAGCAAAGGAAAAAAAACCCTCTGTTTTGATTCATGCATAGAAAAATAATTGTGTATAGAATGAATACAGCTTGACCAAAGTATTAGACATGGTTGTACGGATACCTTTCTATTTTTCTACCTCTAACAAATACAGCATTATATATGTCTGCAATTTTATTCCATGTGTGCTTTGGAGGGAATTGAGAAAGACTGGTATTTAGCCACCACCTTTGCTGAATACTCATTTCCCACCTAAGATGAACTAATACGCATTGAAGTTCAATGTGCAATGACTGAACAGGAACTGCCCAAGCCTCAAAACTGGCAATTTATTCGTAGATGTTTCTATCTGTAAAGATGGTGACAGTTCAAAACTCCTCAGGCAGCACAGTCAGAACAGAGTTTCTCTAGACCAAGGCCAAGGTAACTTCTGCCAGGGAAAATAAGTGAAGTATGGAGGAAAGACCAATGTGGTGAAGAACCAGGAAAGACTCCTCAGGAGCTGAGCTTCCTGTTTCTGGTACATGGGGAGACCACAGTCAATGGGAGCAGAGAACATGGTGGCTGGGAGAGGCTGCCACCACACACACTGCTGCCCTTCTTTCAGCTGCAGATGCTAATCTGCTTTTCGGGCTTCATCATGGGTGAAGTAGGCTTGGCTACAGCTTGTTTATCTTGCCTGAGAGTCCCTAGGCAAACTGAGCTTCTGCCTAGAGCTAGAGCTGCATTTCGAGGCATTGCCTTGTAGCTATAGTCCAGGATTGTAGTAATTCTTTCATGCTCCACACCTAAGCTATGCTCTGTGCTATGTTACTTTATTCCAGTGAGACTTTGTACTTCTTGAAATTACTATTCAAAAAATACTCTTGTTAATATCTTCCAATAACACTTCTAACTGTAACAAGGGTTCATTTCCCTTAGGATTTCTCAGACAGAGAAATGTGTGACGTACACACACAGAAAGCCTGACGGGCCCAGGCTGTGTCAGACCCGTTACACCTGCCCTCTATACATATCTGCAGTGAATCTGCCATGGGCAAGGTGAGCAGAGCTGCCGATGGGGTTCATCTGTGCCTTTACAATAAGCCTGACATGTCTAGCCTGCACTGGACCTGTAGCAAGTTTTCTCTATATGCAGAAAGCCCACTTGTCTGGGTCTTTTATATACCCAGCAGCACTGTCTGGTCACTGGTAATTTTGCCAGGGACAAAAAAATCTTGTCCAATGTTGTAATTATTTTCTTTCAGAATAAAATTTGGGCTATAAGAAGAGGATGTGCCTGTAGAAAGCCAGGTCTGGGTGTAAGTGCACAATGACAGATTGATTTGGCTTTGGTTCCTCTTTAGGAGTATACTGCTTCCAGGGGGCTGGTTGCTAGGGTCACGGAAGAGCACAGCTTCTGCTTGGACTAATGAGTGTGATAAACCAACAGACGACCTTCCTGAGTCAATAGCTGCCCATATGCTATACAGTACTATAAATATTTTATCCAAGAAATGCTCTTCTCCCTATCCTAAACTGGGTCAAATGCCTGCTGGATACGCCTGTTCCTTCATTGACTGTAGAAGTGACCAACACAAGTAATTTAGACTTGACACATAACTCTGAAGTGCCTAAGCCTAGAGACTATTAATCTCTTCATTGTTTCCTAAGAAAGTGGGTCATACACATTCAGTCCCTCTCTCCATTTGTTTGCATATGTGTTTGTCATTCCTCCTGGCAGCTATTGGTTAACTCCAACCAAATTTGACAGAACGATGGAAGATTCAAACAAAACTACATTTCTATAAACTTTGTGGAGTCGGTGGCTTAGTAATGGAGGTTAGCCTAGTTTAAGGATTAAACAAAAAGTTGCAGTGTGACAGTAGTAATTATCTACTTGGTTTGGTCTGCCAGCTGGCCTGTTGGGACATGCACATTAACTGGCCAGTCAGCAATGGAGCTGATACAGCTCATACTTCAGCTTCTCTAACCAATGGAGGGCAATGATGCTGATGAGCTCAGTGGAAGCAGAAGCAAGGCAGGACTCGATGCTCTGGAAGAATCCAGTCATTCTCTCAGGTATGGAAGGCCAGCTAGGCATGGGATATGCACCTGGCAGCTGCTCAGAGCACAGGAGAAAGCAAAGAGAGGAATTGTTACATCTGAAATTCTGCTTCATGTAAATATAAATTTGTCTCCTGGTGTTAAAGACTTTCTTTCCTTTCTGCTGGAAACTCCTGCTCTGTAGGATGAGAAATGCTTCGCTGTGGCCCCTTGTGCCCCGCGGGCATGCTGTTGAGAAGCCATGCACATACATTGCAGAGGTAACAAAAAGTTTTGCATGCTCAAATAGCTGTGGTCTCCTAGGTGAAGCGGCTCTGTAATGTTACCCTTCGGATTGCCTCTGCTGCAACGTGAGTCAGATCAGGTCTGGCTGGTTATCAGCTGCTGACCATGAAGGCAGGGTGGAGAGGGTTTGTTAGAGTCTCAGTCTGCAGCCTGTGGCATGTCTATCCAGGAAAGAAGCCAGGAAGCATTTGAAGGAAAGTATTGAGTTTGGTACATGCTGGGTGGTCCAGTAAGTTTAAGATTTTTCCTGCACCTTATTTCCACTATAATCTGGGGGTTCTTTTCCTTCAGTATAATAATTTTCTTTTCCAATTTAAGAATTGTCATGAAGATTCTTACATCTTTTTTCCAGCCTCAGCCACTCTTTGCCCCAGACTTTCAGGAAGGTAAAAACAAAGGAACTGCTAATGGGACATTTTTGATGCGAGGATCTGATTTTTGAGTTTACTTTGAATTCATAACCAGGAATGCTGATAAGGTCTACCAAGTTTCCCAGGCATCAGGGGAGAAAACAGCAGGTAGATGGAGGTATTTCTTTGTCCCTTTCTCCTACTTGGATAGAGTGTCTGTGTTGGCTGATTGATTATCTGGACGAGGGTTTGTATTGTTGAACTGTCATGCTGTATGATAAATTAAATGTTTCTTATGGCTATTACATGAGGCAAGACATTTAATTGGTTTATTTAATGAATAAATATGACCAGCCACTTGGCTAGTGTAGATTGCCAGTCCTAACCAGCATCCTTCCTTTCTGTGCGAAGGAATGTGGGTATCTTCAGAGAGCGTTTTCCAGCAGCACGTTTGTGCTCTGACAGAACTCCTCTCTCCTGCAGTTCTCACTCCATTTTGTTGCTTCAGTGTCTCTGGGTTGATTGCAGCTGCAATCTTTTCTTTCCCTTAATATTTTTTTTTTTCTGTAGAAAAAAGTTACACATAGCTGTTTCACCCATGTTATAAACCTCTTAAGAATACAAATCTGCTTGCTTGGAGATGTTTTTTGGCTTGAGTTGTGGTGAGAGGAGTTGAAGTTCACAGCAAATGTTTCTGGCTTTCTAACCTAACACCCTGTGGCACCCCTCTGATTTTTAAGATTTCAGTAAGATTAATTTGAAGGGGGAACATTTCATGAGACTCTTTTAGTAAAACAAATCACTCACGTGACTTTTTTTTCCCCTTTTTGAACAAGAGCCAGCTTTTTTTTTTTTTTCCTTTGAGACTAAAGATATATTATAGCTGCACCCATCAACTGCCTCTGTTGATGTCCAACAGAAGATGGGGTTAACAACATCTGGACTATTATTCATTACTAAGTAATCTGTGAGCTTGTTTCCATTTCTTCTTGAGTCAGGAGGTCTGACAAAAGCAAATGGTCACTTCCCAGCCAAGCTGTTTTGCAACATTGAATGAAAAGTGCACTGCACTAGCATCAGATAAGGTGCCATTGACGATTTATCTCTACTATGCAAAGTTAGATTCTGTGAAGCAATGTAAAAAGTGACATTTATGTTGCATGAAACAGTAATACTAATTCTATTCAGGGGGACAAGGAACCAGTCTAATTGCAGCCAGAACCTGCCGACCTGTTTGCTGTGAGAAATACCCGGCACTGGGACCAGCTGCTGTGGAGAGGGCTCTGGATTTGGCCCAAGCTGTGAGGAGCGTGGCAGATTCACCCTGGGGACCTCAAAAGGAACAGGAGGCTTTTATATATGAGGTACTTCTGTGCCTCTACACCAACTCTGGTGTAGCTTCCATGGTGCAGCGACTCCCTGAACGACTGCAGTGTGATGCTTACTCAGATGTCAGCCCTTGCTGAGGGCCAGAGCACGACCGCACCGTTGTTGTGTGGTCACAGCAGCGCAACTGCTTCACTGTGTGCCCAGGATGCGTTTCCCTGGTCTGCAGAAGGATCAGTGTGAATTTGCAGCATTGGTGAAGCCCAGGGCAAAATTTGTTTTGACTTTAGTAAGGTAGGAAGTTTGTCCCTAAGTTCCTAAAATTAAAATTGGAAATATAATTTAGAAGGAGTGAGGAGGCACCCTTGTAAGAGTAAATGGCTCTTCTCACAGCCAGCTACCTTGCCAGCCTCGTTAGTTTCTCCTCTTTTGATGTAATTTCTTCCGATAAAGAAATAAAAAGATTTCTACCTCAGCAAACAGAGGAGTGAACTGTCAACCCCCATCCAAAAATGGGTTCCATAGGTACCTCTCATCACCCTGGAAAATGTTCACCACCATGGCTTGCTCATTCTCCCTCACCACCTTTCTGCTCTCCTGACAGGTCATTTGGGTCTCCATAAGCTCCTCGCATAGCAGAACCTGTGTTAGACAGTAGGTAGTAACACTAACCCCTCCAATCAGCACTTCTTTGCTCTACCTGCCTCAGTAACTGAAACATCTGAAAATAGACACGGCATAAAGATAAATCAAAGATTCAATATCCACCCCGTGGAAACAAAAAGTAACACTGACAAACAGACACAAACTCTGGCACACTGCTGTTTTGTACAGGACATGAGAACAATTAGTAGTTTAATAAAATATGCTGCAATTGCCAATACCCTTTTCCGGTCACAACCACAGCTGAACAAAACATTTGGGAAAATCAATTAGCTGTTTCTCTGGTGTTTTGTTTGGGGTTTTTTGGTTTGTTTTGGGTTTATTTGGGGGGGGGGGGCGGTGTTGGTGTTTGAAGTGGGTTTTTTGTTTGTTTGCAGGGAGGTTTTTTTCCATTTTTCAAAAAATCAATAGCACAACTAAATCATACTGGGAAAAAAACGCATTATGATTTTGCTATAGCAGTGAAAAGTTCACATCAGGAGGCAAGTTACACAGCACCAGCACAGCAGGAAAAACATCTTATCTTCCAATTTTGCTGAATGTTTTGGGTCTGCTTTTCGCTCTGCATCTTCTGCAGATTTCCTCAGTTCAGCTTCACTGAGATGGTTCAGGGACATTGCAATCTTCCTTTGGGAGAGGAACAGTAAGCAAGATATAACACAAAACTGGTCTCTTGGTACTCAGGAAAATTGAAATTGTGAATTCAATAATTTCTTCTTAATCCACATAGAATATTTAACTTCATGTAAGTAGACTACTGTGTTCTTCTGCTTCATTTCCATCCCGTCCCATTCCACCCCACACCATCCTACTGAACAGTATCTGGGGTGAGAAGGGAACTGAGATTTTGTAAGGCAAATCCATGAGTAGACAATTTTCACCCAGTTTTCTTCCCTAGTATAACAAAAGACAACAGACGCAAGGCTTGCAGTTGCACCCCTATGTTGATGCCCTTGTTCAGCCTATCTGAGGATGTGTGAAACTTGTCTGCTTTTCCTAACACCTTCTCAGTGCCAGGTCTCACTTTTCTCCAGGCTTGGCAAAATTAAAGCCAGTAATGTCTTTACCTGGAGTTGATCCAAAGCCCAGGGATCCCTCCCCTGCCCGCAGCAGGCTCACAGCAGACTTCTGGCTACCACGGGTTAGCTGGGCTCCCAGGAGCTGTGCCAGTGGCTTCAGACAGAGTGGCTGCTAGGTCTTGCATACAGGCTTTTCCCAAAAATATCTTTGGCACTTTCTCTGGGAGCTAGTGTTCAGATATCTTCTTTACGAAAGGTGCTGCCAACCATAATGATAACCTAGACCTAACTCTTCTACAGTACTTTGCGATGTTAGATTTTAAGGTAGTTGACTGAGGATACAAGGAAAGCCACAGCAGGCGTGGGATGAGAAGGATCTGTGGCATCAGCATGCTCTTAGGGGATGCCAGGCAAAGGCTGTCACGTCCGAGGCCGCAAACATCTCCTCTGGCATCGCTGCTGCTTAAAGAGAGGGACGACAGGACAGCATGAAGAGTGTGAGCACAGGGGACATCTACAGCCATTGAAAGTGATAAGGCAGACATTAAAGTGGGTCCAGATTTACAGCTCTAGAGATCAGCATTTATCCTTACTTTCAAAAAGTAAGGCAGTGTAATAACTTCCCCAGGTTTTGTGAGCAACCCAAAAGCACAGCTGAGGCCATAACTCCTGCCTCTGAGTTCCCAAGATAGCACTAATTTTTCCATGACGCTGTGCCTTGTGTCCTGATAGGAAAATTCTCTTTTATTTGAATATTATTGCTTATGAAGAGAAATTCAAAGCACAGCTCTCAGAATTAGATGATTGTATAATTTAGTAGGACCTTTATTGAGACAGGTATTTTATTGTAGTGGGGACAAACTGCAATTTCATAATGTCTACAACATAATATAGGCTTTATCTTCACTGGTCTGTGCTGTAGGCTTTAAATTGCAATTAGAGAAAAAACATGTCTTCAGCTAACACTGTGCAATGCTCTGTTTCTGATAACAAGTCCTTGTGTAGGTATAATTTAAGTAGCAAAATATTGAGGCAGATTCTCTTTGGTGAAATCCCTTTGGCCAGTGGAGCACTGGTAAATTCGGCAACAATGATTTCTACTCCAGAAACCAAGGCGTTCAGACCTTGCTCTAAGCACTCTTGGGAAGAGTGACAGTCTTTCATTTTTCATCCTTAGGGTTAAGAGTTTTCTTGCTACAAGAAAGCTCTGGTAGAGCTCACCAAAGAGACTTGGTATTTATTAATCTGAACACTGTCAGCAACCTTCACCTTCCTCTACTACTTCAGGATCTGAGATCCCTGCAATGCAGGTCCCTAATTACCATTTGTAGGCCAAAAAAGTCAACACTGCCATTTACTTCAATCACCAAATGTTTATTTCATATTTGAGGGACTCCAGTGAAGGACAAAGGAGGACTGGGGTTTCTTAATGCAGTAAAACCACATTGCCGTGTTTCTCTAGAAAGAAGCAGTCATGTGGACTTTCCTGCCTTTTCTGTGTTATATAATCTACTATATATGTTTGCTGGGAGAAAAGGCAAGAGAGAAGAGATACACCAGGTGCTAGTAAATGAAGCATACAAATTCCCAGGACACTAGCTCTCCTTTTTTAATTATGTTGAGAAAAAAAGTGCAGTGCTTATGAAAGGGGATGGGTTGATGATAGAGGAGAACAATACTACTACTTTTCTGTGGGACTTTTCCAGTACAAGAGGCAGGTGTACTCGAATTCATGAATTTTGCTTCATTATTTTGTCCCTTTTTTTTCATTTGGGCCTTTCAGTGAAGTTATGATCCGTGGCAAAGAGTAAAGGTTGTACCAATAAAAAGCCTTCTGTTTAAAAAGAACTAAAACGTATGCCCCTATCTGTTACAAAGGAATACATCAGTGGTATTTGCAAAGCGGTTCAGCATTCCCACTGTTGTTGTAAAAGATAAGCATTTTTTCCATAGGGCAATATAAACGTAGCCTAAGTTAGATATAAGTAGTCATAATTTCCCCAAGAAATTGTGGAAAAAAACCAACTCTAAAAAAACCTCTAAAACACAAGAAGAAAAGAAGAAATATTGCTGAAGTCTAAGATGCCAGGAAATGTGTTTCAAAAAATCAGATGTTTTTATAATGCATAGTGTTCTTTGCAAAAAAATAATCCCCACTGCTCATAAAAATGATGAAATGATACAGTTGCAGAGAGTTTGCACACCCTCTTCCTGCCTACCCATGATTGCATATTTAACCTCAGCATTAAAAAATGTGAGAGACTTAGAGGAATTTTTTCATTCTGTTGCTGCTCAGGCAAACATGCTGTTTCCAAGATATATTTATATTATAAAGGTTAGTTCCAAAGTGCTCAATGTCCAAAGCAGGGTTCAGATATTCAGAAGAGCAAACCACAGTTTCCACTACCTCAGTGGAAGGCAGTGGGTACTGAACAGTCCTGGAAATCTGGCCAGTCAATTTAAATACCTAATTTAGGTAACTGAGTCTTGGTGCGGAGTCCTTTTGCAGAGCTCTCTTACTGGGTCAAACAAATTGAAAATAGAACTTGCATCTTGAATCCTATGTGCAGTTCTTTTTCCCCATTTCCAAAATAAAGAGTGGAAAGAGAAAAATACGCCAGAAATGACAGTGATGTGCAAAATTAGGCAATGACTTCTATAAAGTGAGACAGACTAGGAGTATCCATCTTGGAAAAGAGAAACCTAAAGGGATATATGATAAAGAAATAAAATGTCATGAATGGTATGGAGAAGATGAAGGATGAATTCACTAGTTTTCACAGTCCAAGGACTAGTAAGTATCAGATTAGATGAATTCATGGGATAAAAATCTATGAACAATTATTAAGCACAAAGGTGCAGCTTTTTTATTTAAGAGGTCTTTAAACTGCAAACTGCTGAAAACTGTGAAATATACTGGGAAAAAGATCATTGTAAGTTTGTTCTGGTTTTCCTTAAGTGTCTGTGACTAGCTACTATCAGAGAAGTGGTAGTGGCCTTCATGGACTTTTGGCTGGACCCAGTGCAGCAGTTCTAGTTCTTATAATGGTTAGGCAATTCAAATAGCAGGGAACCAGACTCATGATGCAAGAGGTCACTTCATCCCTCTGCAGTTCATGGCTGAATAAATAGGCCATCAGTGAGTAGGAGTTGAGGGGTAAATTAACTTTTGTATTCCACACTGGGAGAAAGATACTACAGCATCGTATCCACTTCTGGTAACTGTAGTTTTAAGAGGGTGTCAAGAACTTGGAGAGAGTACAAAAAAGAGCCACCAGAAAGACTGGGATTAGGCTTTGTCAGTAAGAATTTTTCTGTTTACTTATCAAAGAGAAACAGAAGAATTTATCAACACTTTGGGGAAAGAAAAAAAAAAAAGAAAGCAAAAAAAAGTCACTCAAGATCTCTTTAATCTACTGAGAAAACAAGGAAAAGCTGAAAATTAAATCCACAAAAATTCAGACTGGAAATAATTCAGACTGGGGGAAGGGCGGTGTTTTTTGGTTTTTCCCTCCCCAGACTTGAGAATGTTAAACCGTTAGAGAAAATTACAAAAGAAGTAGTGGATTTTCCATCTCTTAATACCTTCAAATAAACACTATTTTTCCAGTCAAGCATGTTATTGGGTTTTGTACAGGGTTAACGGGTTAAAAGCAACACCACACAGACAATTATAATATATAGAAAGATAGCCTATTTCTTCTAATGATCCTGCCTGGTGTTGTTAAATTGGTGACTGTAAAAAATCTCTCCTCCTGTGTGCCAATCCCCTCAGTGCCTCCCTCCAGTCACATACAGCCCACGTCTCTTCACATATCCTGAACAGCGAACAAATACTTTTAAACTCCAGGTTCTGTTTGATGGATTGTGTAATCTTCATAAATGGCTTTCCATATGCATTTACCCTTGCTGATTGTTTCTGGAAGTGATGAACTTCCATAAGTTCATGATGAACTTTGCAGATTGCACATGGCTGAAATGGATATCCACCTCTACCAGTCAGGATGCATTCTTCAAATCACTGAGCTGTGCTATTAACATCAGTTGATATTTTAGTTTGCTGTCATTCCTGTAAGACTGAACAATATGCAGCAGAACCAACCTTGTTTGGGGCCTGACGAGCTAATTGACTAGCTGTCTGTGTACCTGCATCGCCTCCACCGGGGAAGCACAGACAGATAGCTGCTTGTAATTCTGCTAGCTTCTTCAGTAAAATCAGTCACAGCACCAGGAGAAGTCAGACTTCCTCTTCATTTCTTGTTTAGTATTAATAATGAAACACAACATTCAGCAGTGTGGTCAAGCCAGGATGCAGCCCCACTGGCCTCTCTGTTACACAGACCTTGGTGTTACATGGAGTAAGGTTAATCATAAGATCAGGGTAAAATCTTGAGGTCCTTTTCAAGGGACCTCAAAAGATCATAGAATACTACTCTTCTAATCCATGTCAGAAACATACTATACAAACTACATCATTCCTAGCAGACATTTGTCTGAAGACCTCAAGTTAAAGAGGCTCTGAAACCTCCCCACACTTACACTTTTGCCATGGATATTTATCTTGGAAGCACCTTCATCCATTCAGGAAGTAAAAAAAAGACCCATTCCTTTCAGGACATTCAAGCTGCTGCTTTCTGGACCCTCTCCTGTAGGTCCACATCCTTCTTGGAGCAAAACTGTAGACTGGACTCCAGCAAAGGCCTTTCAAGCCTGACTGGAATTGAAGGATCATATCACATCACCTTTAGGCTCTACTCAAGTGTATATCCCCCAGTGTGACATTCACATTTTTTCAGCAAGCACGTTCAGCTTCTGATTCATCATAACTCCTTTTATTTCCCCTGTGGATCTGCTGTCTAGTCAATTGTTCCCCACTGCGAACTTGTTTTTCCACCTAAGTGTAGAAATTGGTACTTGTGCTTATCGTCTTCACATAGAATTATCCTGGTTTAGACTATTTCTCCAGTTACTCTATATCCTTTTGAATTTTACTCCTGCCTCTGGAATATGTATGATCTTTCTAATTATGGCATTATCTACAAATGTAGTAATGCTGTTTTATCCACCATCCAGCTTGCTCACAAGAGCACTGAACAGAGCCTGGCTAGGATACAGTCCCATGCAACCTCTCTTCATTCATTCTTCCCATGGGAGAGTGAAAAATTATGAGTCCCTTGGAAGATTTATCTCAACAGCTTCCACATACTCTCAAGGCTATGCTTTCCTAACCCACTTACTTGGTGCATAGCACAGTGTCAAAAGTCTTTTTACAATCAAGATATATGTTTCTGTATCTACTATTACTACACAGTCCAGAAAGTTTATTACCATTCTGTGGAGGGAAATTAGATCGTTCTGCTCCTGATGAGTCCGTACTGTTTGTTACTCAGCCCATGCAGCAAAATCATGTCTGCTCGTTATTTCCACTATTTCCTAGATACTTAAGTTAAACTGAATAATCTATCCCTTTGTTTCTTTTTCAAAAAATTAAGTATGACATTTTCTAGCTTTCCAGTACCTTGTGTGTCCTCCGCTATTTCTTAAATATAACTGCTAATGCTTCTGAGATTGCTGCAGCCAATCCTTTAAGTATTCTAGGATGAAGTTCACTAAGGCTACTCAAACTGAAATACCTAATTTAAGAAGTCTCTAACTTGTTATTTGCTTATTCTAGGCTGAGATATTACTTCTTCACAATGGTTTGAATTATAGCCATCTCCTCACAATTGACCTCATTTCTTCATTTGAAACAGAGATTTAACACTTTGATCTTCTCAGGGTGGAAATACAGCACTTTTCTCTCCTTGGCCAAAAAAAATCATTCATTATTAAGGGACATCAGCTTCAACCCACAGTGTGCAAGACAGTGGTGTTCCCAACATGGCACTAGTGTGGCTTTCTACTTCATGATTTAACTTCCTAGGAGTATATTTGCAGCTGAATTATCTTGTGCCTCTTAATCCATAGTAAAAATCCCTCATTATAATATGACATACCTCATTATAACATAACATAAGCAAGTCATCTTTTTTTGTAAGCTTTTTACTTGCATTACAGACTATGTGAGGTCACTTACATGGAAGAGTTGAGTGGGGCTTAGGTCCCTGGGCTAGAGAATATCCAATTATTTGTACAAAGGACAACAGCACCAATCTAAGAGATACAGGGAAAACCACGCCTCAGAATACTTTATTCCCTGGTGACTAAACTCACAGGGTGGAAGACCTGGGAAGCTACATACCTACTTTCCTTTCTCCAGTCAACCAAAAGGCAGAATTTTGATCTTCATATCTCACTTCTCAGACGAGCACTCCAAAGTACTTGGCTACTGCAAATATGGATGATATTTCTCCCCCTCAATGTTAGCAAGAAAGGACTTCTGTGCTTTAGATCTCTGACCCCAGGAAAGAAGCCATGTTTTGGAGTCTATTTGGAAGCAGCCATGTTTTCTTAACCCTTGACTGTCTGGGCCAGGGACTGACCACATATCTCTCCTTGATGTTTCTTACTGTCTGCTTTGGCTATCCTCCACTTCCCTGCCAGCAGATGGGCTAGTGTGTCTTACACTGTTTAGGTACCTAGATCTTTCAGTACAGGGTGGTAAGTGAAGCTGTGGATTCAAGTAGGTGATAAATGAAATAAAAGTCATTTGATTCTGATAATCTAGATAATCCTAAAACAAGTCATGATCAGCCAGTCCCTGCAGTGGCTCCGCTGCACGGATGAAGCAGACACACACGCTGCGGCTTCCAGACGGACTGACAGGGCTTGGCTACACATCTTCTGTAGGAAACAAAGTTAAAATTTGAACTCTAAAGTGAAAGCCTTGTCAGACTGGATTTTAATGTGATTATACCAGTGAATAATGACTTTCTGAGAGAAAAAAATGCATTTGTAGGCCCAGACCCTTGCTGTTTCCTGGGAGAGCGCTACCTTACCTGAAAGCAATGGATCCTTCCACCCACCCTATCAGTAACTTCTTGGAAAGAGTCTCCAGCTCGGCAGCAACTTTTCCTTGTCTCCCATGAGACTGAAATCTTGTGCCAGTATGATGTGATGACAGAAATAACTGCAGGGTTCATGGTATCTGCATGGAAAGCAGAACTCGTGGACCAAGCTGATCCCTGGGGTAGATCTGTTGAAACAAGTGTAGCTAGCCTCACAAAGGACTGTAACCTTCTTTTTGTAGCACTATAGAGTTTCCTCTACAAGAGCCCAACACTTTCAAGGCTACAGCTCTGTAATATTTTTTTCCTTTTCATATCATGTTTACCTCAGAGTATTCATCTAAGGGAGAAACTCCCTTCATGCTGAATTCTTAAATTACTAGTAAAACAGATGACTTATGAAACTAGAGATCTGCAGCTAGGTGTGTGGGTTAGATGCAATTTTTGCAGAAGATGTGTTATTTAGTTATGCCTTTTTTGCTAAATTCTGGGAGGAGAATTTTATTATTCTTTCTATTTATATGGGTTAATATAGCCATTAAGTAAAATTCTTACGAGCTTAGAGAAGAATAATGATACCTTTTAGCACTGGGTTTGTGCCAGGGAAAATGGAAGATGATGAATATATATATATGCATAGGATATGTAAAAAACAATTAAATAAATAAAGGAAGTCCAATGGAAGAGATGAGTTTTTAACAAGAATACAAGTGAAGGAAATAAAGACAGAAACCAGCTGCCCTTTGAATAACCTACAAATCCTTCATCTTCATGGCAAATGCTTTTAATATGCATTCAATGAACAAGTTCCTGCACAGCCATGCTTTTGTAAGCAGCCCAGATCAGTATGTGAGCTACATGGCTGGGACATCCAACACATCACTGTGGAAAGTGGGCTTCTATTGCTAAAGAACTGGGAAAAAAGAGTTATATTAGTTTTGTAACTGAAGCATGAGGCTGGATAATCCTGGGAATAGGGGGAAAGATCACAGATGCAAGACTAGGCATCAAGTATATGTTTTGTATGAAACTTTTCAACCAATTGGTAAAAGCCCAGCAATTAAAACCAAAGCTGCCAATAGGAAAACATAGACATTTGTGAATCTCAAGGCTATTATTATTATTATTATTATTTTAATGATTCCAATTCTTTCACCAGTTTTGTTTTGATGCTTTCCTAAGAAAAGGTTTATTTTCTGGACCCTAACAATTTTTCACTTTGACATGTGAATTTATACTAAAAGTAATGGTTTGACCCTGGTCAGAATGTATCTTGGGTGCTTCATATAGAAAATATTTGACTTTTTATTCTGATTTGGGATGGAAAAATAGCCTGCAGTATCATATAATCTAGCAGGACAAGAAAACTCTTTCCTAGACAAATTTAGGAAATAATGATGCATTCAGTACTCTGCTCTGTGACTAATTTCCTATACGATTTCTTACAGTTAAAATAATACCTCGTAACTAAAAATATCTAAGGTAATTATGTGGAATATAAGTTTCCATAATATGAGAGATTTTGCAGGGAATCCAGTTGTTGTACTCAGAAGTAACAGAGCAAGTTTCAAGGCAATATGTCTGATCATGAAAAGAAGAAAAAGGTGTTTAACTAATGAATTGTTCAGAAATGCAGAAAACTGAATATGTACAACATATTTTCAAGTAACAGGGAATCCCTGCTGAGTAAGTGACTGTAGCAGTTAATACTCTTTAACTCATTGGAAAGAATGAATCACATTTATCTAGTCTTCTGCCATTGTCAGAAAAATCAGTTCTCTTTTCCGTGTCATTTAAAAACAAGAATTAAAAGATCTCCTTAATTTTTTATAAGCCTTAATGTAACAATGCTAGGCAGAAGTAAAAAATATTTAGAGAGCTTTTATGGAATAAGTGTCGTCGCCCTGGCTGCTAGGCTGAGACGTGCTCATAAAGACCTTGCTCCCAAACAGAGAGAAGTTTTATCTGTGCACCCATCCTTCTTATTGAATGATTTCCCTCTCCCAAATAAATTCTTATTCAAAAAACATTTCCTAAATTCAGGTGAATATCTTAAGGACTAGGCCCATTTTTGGGGGTGGCTACAACAGAAAAGTGTGTGCCTTGCCACCTACTGTGATGAGGGATGACAAGACGCAAAATGGGCCAGAGTTCAGCTGGCATAAACCAATAGCAGAAGTTTTGAAATCAGTGGATGTCTACTGATTTATATCAGCTGTTCAAAAACTGAGGCAAAAGCCCTGCTTCCAGCTAGCTGAATTTTGGAGATGATGTCTGGAGCCAGTTCTGCAACTCAGGTTTCTCTCTATTAACTTCACAGCGTGAGGGGGGAAAGTGAGATAAAACAGTTAAATGTGAAGCTCATGCCAGTCCAACCCTTTTGTAATTCTAAGTGACATTCTCCTGTGGCCTTTTCAGTCCCCGTTGTAGAGTTTCACCAGCATTTTACAACAACTACAGGTGATGCATACAATATAATAATGAACATGTTCTAGAGTGATTAGAAAATTTGGAACAGAGACAGAAAAAGATCTAAATACGAAATCCAAAATCTACAAAGACCAGTATTTGAAACACACAGGCCTGTTGGAAGAGCCTGTGCAAGTGGCTGAGCTTAGTCATATCACACAATGACTGGTTTCTACTGCACTGGTGAGGTGAGAAGGTTTTAGGGTTCTTCCCATCCCTGCCAGCTCTACTGCACACACATGGATAAAGCCATGCTTGAGTGGTGACTACAGAGATGCATCACCTTTTGTTCTCTGTAGTCATGGAGACCCACATTCAGATCTGGCCAAGTCATGGAAAACTATGATGACAAGAAAGGGCAAGCACCCTCAAAATCCAGCTGACTTAGTGAACACAACTATACCAAGGGCAGAGAACTCTGGAATGGCATTTGGAAAATAGCTTTTGGACACTGCTGTCATTGTTGCTACATGACAGAACCAGTGTCAAATCTGATGCTTTTGTCCCTGTAAAGATGGAGTTTGCAGTTGTATTTTGTCCTATGATTAATTTCAGTCTGGGAATGGCTCTGATAATTGTGCCTTTGACAAATTGACCTAGATGGGAGGCACCAGAGTGGCTTATACTGTGTTAAAGTCTATGAGTTGTTTATTTGTGTTTCTAACATTAAAATTATTTCAAACTCAATGTTAACAGCTTCACGAAAGTACTAGGAATGACATTCCCACCTGCAAGAGCCAAGCTAAAACAGATGTTTTCAGAGCAGTTTAAACTTGGACTTGGAATAGAGACTACCTATCCAATTCTTGTGGTCTCTTCAGCAAAATCTGTCACACTGTAAGTAGAAGCCAAAATCCTTCTGTTCAGTGCTGTTAAGATATCCATAAAATGAAAAGTTCGTAAGTTCACCTCCACATAAGTGGAGTATCAGGCTAATGAGATATGGCCATAGTGGCATGCAGCCTCTTCCCTGTGAGATAAGGCAGGCCCTGATCTTCCATTGGGCAGTCAGAGATATCTGGGGGAACTGCCGGAGGTCTCCAGGCCACCCCGAAACCCCGAGGTAACACTACCTATGTCATTCCTGACAGATGTCTGTCTAATTTGCACCTACAGACTGCTGCTGGTGAACTGTCCACAGCTTCCCCAGGCAAGATACACCAGGGCTTCTCCCACCGGTACGCTGGAAAATTTTTTTCCTAAGTGCTATGAAATTCATCAAACTGTGAGCAATCATTTAAAAATGTAGTTGCTTGGGCTTCAGGAGCTTTTTGGCTACAGTGCTGTCCTGTCTCATCTGGCAGGCAAGAAACCAGAGTGATGGATGAGAAATCCAGCTTCCAATGATTAACCGTTTGACCCTAGGAACAACGGTTTGACCAGCTGAAACAGACAAAGAGAAAGAAAAGTGCAATGGTCTGTTTTTTCAGACCCCAGAAATGAAGGTGAGAAGACACAGTGAATGAAGAACAGACATTTAATATCAACCTATTTAATGGAGAGACTCTTCATCCCAGGAAGAGTACAGGGCAGAACATCACCAACCCCCAAACAGGGTTGAGGTTGGGAAAAATCATGACAATCTTTTCTTCTGTGACACTTTTTTTCTGTATCAAACTGAGTTGTCCATTAAAAAAAAAAAAAAAAAAATCAGTGATAATCCATGGCAGAAACTACTCACATTCTTTGCACACAGGAAGATGAGTACCCTGAGCATGATTCTGGTAAAAACTTCACCTGTTGGCTGACACCTTTTCTTACCCTCTGTGAATCAGGATTCACACCAACACCTTTCCAAGGCAGGCAGTGGGAAGGGATGCACAGTATCCTGGCCACAGGCCGTCTTTTGCTCCCTCCTACTGAAGCTTTGAACGCCATAAGGCATTCAACCAGTTTGCTATGGCTTTGTCAGGTTTCAGCACACAGCTAATGGCACTGTAATTTACATGCTAAGAAGCCAAAAAACAGTCCTGCTGGAAAACAACTGGCAGATGTCTGCAAGGTGAAGCCAGCCTGTTTTTGTCACACCATACTGCTACTCAGCACATCTCAGGCTTGCACTTAATGGATACCAGACTCATCTTACACCAAAACGCATCAGTGACTGCAAAAACCCTTCCTAAACATGTCAATGGCAAAGTTATTGCTTCATCACATCCTGGGTGAGTCCAATGAGCTGAGGTAAGCCTCCCTCTTCAGGCCCTGTGGCTTCGACAGCTGGTCCGTACTAGCTTCTGCCCAACAGAGCAGTTTCAGAGCTGCCCATGCCCCCCAATAGACCTGACCCCTCTCTCCTGCCTCACAAACACAGTCCCTGTCAAAAACGTGTTTGGTAACAAGACATTTTCTGGCAGAAGTCAGGTAAAAAGATTAAACCAGGTCCTCAGATGCAGTGCCAGCCCTGCCATTGCGTGGGTTTCTCCAGGAAGCTGGGGCCGCACACCTCAGCCACTCGCCGCCCGGACACTGACTCCCATCGCCACCCACTGCGGCCACTTCCTACTGCTCTGCAGCAAACCACCAGCATTTAAATGGCACACTCGGCGCCACATCTGTTAGCATTTAGCCTGAGTGTTGGCTGTCCTTCCTAATAATTCATCTCGAATAGGCTAAAGCAACAAGTGGGTGTTCATTCTCTCGCTCTCTTTTTTTCCCCATTGTGCCATTCAACAGGCTCCAAAGCTGCTAAAGCCACAAAAATGCTAGAGTGATTATTGGCCAATGTCAAACTTATTTTGGAGTGGTTGTCTTATATTGGGTAGAGATATTATTTACCTTTCTTATCTAAGCTTAATAGAGTTAAACAAATCAGCGCTTCCTGCCAGGAGGCTGCTAAAACATGATTGAATGAGCAGTGCCATTAGGAGAACACGTGTGCCTGAGTTCTGATGGTGCATCTGATGTAGCAGAATAAAAAAATCAGAGAGGCAAACACGGTTTAATACACCTTTGTACGTTTTGGTACTTGTAATTAATGAGTTGCTATAGAATACATATAGGAACCTCAAAAACTCAGAGGATGAAAGTGAAAAAAATATCTTTTTAAACTCTCAGGTGTTTTAAAGTAGTTTTTCTTAAAGTCAGCAAAAAATTCAGCCAAGGACAAGTGCATGGTGGATTAGCACAAAAGAAGTAACACTAATAATCAAAATGGTATCTTTTTTTATACTATGAAGGCTGCAGAAAACTACGATAGAGAGTTTCACAACAGACACTTTAAACTTCATTTTATTCCTCCAAAAACCTGTTCCTGAAGGGAGTGGGTTGGAAAAGGCCAGAGATCAAAACTATTGACAGAAGGCTCACCTTATCTGCCTGGGTACAACACGCTCATCAGCACGCTATCTAAAATCCTCATACTCCAGCTGATTTAATTTGGGATGGCCCCGCACCTTAAGAGACATATATTGTCTTCTGCCGAGGACCTTTGGCTTTAAAGAAACAAATAGCGATTAACCCAAGCAGCAGCCAAAACAGAGGCTAAAGTGAGAAGGAATAGCAGCACTCCTGCGTCCACCCACCGTCGTTGCCTGCGTGGTGTTTTCACGGTCTCACCGGGGCCGGCCACCCCCCGCTCGCCCACGCCTCAGCACGCCCACGGCCCGCTGCCCGGCACCGCCTGCGCACGAAATCTCCCTCGCCCGCCCACCGAGCACGGCAGGCGGCTGCGCAGGGGCCAGCGGCCTCCCGACCCGCAGCAGCTGCGGAGCGAGGGCTGGCTCCTGAGCAGGCAGCTTGGCTCACCTTCCCCGGCCCGAAGCATCCCTCTCTGTGGTAGGTAGCTGCCTGGCTGGCCGGGGGAGGGAGCTCACTCAGAGCCCTCTCTCCCCCCCCCCCGCCCCGAGCTGCGGTGATAGACTCAAGCGGTGGCCGTGCGGTCCCTCGCTGTCAGGCTGCCCCCCTTCCCCGCCCCGCGGTGCGAAGAGGGGTGCTCCCCAGGCCAGCAAGGGGGGCAGCCATGGCCGGCGGGGGCTGGAGAGCACCCTTGCCTGCTGCTGCCCCTCTGCTGAGTTTCTGCTGGTGCTGTTCCCCCCGCACCTCTGGAGGTCTCAATAGTGCCTTGCTGGTGAAAAAGACATTCCCAGGTTCCCTCTTTGGTTAGCAGTGTCTCGGCTTTCCCGAGTCTTACAGCCCTCACAGAGCCGTCTAGCAAAGCGAGGTTTGGAGGCATCCTCACACCACCGGTATGGTCCATGCATCTGCATAGCAGCCTGCCTAGAGATGTCCACATCATGGCCCTGCACCAAGGGTGAACGAAAGGATGATATATATGTCTGCACCTACAGGAAGAGCGCTCAGGCTTTTTATGGGTAAAATGAACTTTGGTCATGAAGACCACTTCATGACCAAGTGCAAACTTAAAAACATCTTCCTTGAAAGACTATCCCCTTTTTTTTGATCAATGCTGAGCCTAGTATCTTTGGTGATGTTTTTATTTATTACATGATAATCTGGCAGGGAATTGGTAGGCCACTTGCAAAAATGATTAATCAGAAATACCAATCTTGTTCTGATTTGCAGCATAACAGAAAACAGCAGCTCGATCCTGTGCTACTCCCCAGTGAGTTACATCAGTATGTGCCAATGATGGAAAACATGGCCTGCCTGTAAAGCTACAATTAGGGCTAGTTTCCATGGACATAATCAGTTGAATGTAGAAAAAAAAAAAAAAGAAAAAATAAAGCAGAAAGAAATAAATGGGAACAATATAAAGTAGCCATTATAAAATAACTGAGGACTTTATATGCCAGAACATGAATGACATCAAGATATATGTTTCTACTGGCAATTTTTGTACTTTTTTTTTAATGCTTTGTGAGACTATCCAAGTTGAAAAGTTCACATTTATACAGGAATAAAAGAAAAATCTGAAGAAGCCTGGAGTTTATAAATAAAAGGCATGATACATTAATATGCAGTTTCCAGAGTATTCTACTTCTACTTTAGATAACCGGAGTTATACTCAAAGGAAGTACTATCAAATAAATACAGGAATAAACAGCTGAGGAAGGCAGAATATTTACAAAGATCCAAAAGCTGCTGACACTACATCAAGAGAGGGAACATTTTGACAACTTTATACATGCCAATAATCACAAGTTGCCTTTTTTAGCATTCAGACTACTAAAGTTGCTTTATGCTGTTTCTTACCCTGTAAAGTTCACAAAAATTATGAAAGTTTTGATTCATAATTTTAGGCATCCCCAAATTTCAAAACTTTGCCATTGTTCTGTCAACAATTCTTGTTGTATCAGGATTTTTCCCTCCTAGGTTGTATGCCCAGACTTGAGAAGTCCTGAACCACCTCATACAGACCTTAAGTACCATCACTCTTCTACAGACAGTAATATGGAAGCTGATGTTTAAACACGGCAAGAGATATTTCGATTGCCAATGTTAGGGGTATTTGCAGGCACTCACTGCACTAGCACTATTGTTTCTTAGCCTTCTGTTCTTCACTACCCATGCTAGCAAAAGTGAAAATGTGTCTGAGTAACCTCTAACTCTGTGTAGGTTTTGTTTGTGAGAGAGCTGTGTAGGTCTTGATATTTTTTCTTATCAAACACTGAACTCTTCTGGGATGCTTCCCACTCTTTGTGTTACAGAGTTAGACTGACATGTGCCTCCAGTTAGGCTGCTGTAGATTTCTAACCCATTATAACTAGCACATCTTATGTGTAATAGTTTCTGGGAAGGAAACATGCAATATAAAAATACCCTTAATGATTTAACTGTACCCTGTGTAATACTGTATTACTTTGTGTTAGGGTACAGCAGTACAGAGCCATGTTTTCACAGGTTGTTATTCTGTCCCCTGGCTCTCTTTATTCAGGCAACTTTAACCATGTCTGAAGAGACAAACTCTGCAAATAGGGTATACGCAAAAAAACCCCCACAAGACAATCATGTATTGGGTAGTGTACACAATAGACAGCTAGGATGTAAGGAGCTAAGCGTTAGCATTAGGTATGAGGCTAAGCATTAGCATGCTCCCCACCCCTAAGAAGACACCCAGTAGGACATTGCTGGCCAGGCAGGTGTCTGTTGGGTGGAATGCATCAGCCTTGGCTGCTGCTCCTGGGAGTCACTGAGTTGCCATCTTCCAGCTCACTGTCTTCCCCCGTAAGATTTTATAACTTTTCTTGTCAGTGATTTTCTCCTTGAATCCTTCAGTCGTTACCTGTGCCTGTCCCAATGATGTTACCTCTGTCTCCAATTTTACCTTTTAATTTGGCTGAGTCTAGTCTACGTACTTTCTCACAGCTCTTTCTCATAACTTAACGTTTTCTCTAAAGTTTGAGCTAAGGTTGCACAGCTGGGCTCTATCAAAACTAAGCCTGGGATCACAAGCAGCTGAACTCCTAGAAGGAGAATCACGAGCTGGGGGAGGAGGGAGGAAAAGTTCTGTTTTGATGGAATTGTACCATACAGCTTTCCAAGGTTTTGAGGGGAACTGTGGTTCTAAGCTGCAGATGACAGTGCTTCTTAAGCTTTGCCAAGCTGAATATCTAGGAGATGGATCTCTGAACTCCAATCAGATAAAATTTTCCAGACACCTACAGTCAGCTATTTCTCTTTCTGAAAGTAGAATGAATAGATATTTGCAAACTATGCCACCAACCCACAAACCCAGAAACCCAGGAAAGACAATGCTACAGAATTTTAAATTTTAATAAATATGCAATCTCTCTTCTGCTTCAGCTGAGGAATAACTCAGAACAGGTCAGTAGTGATGTAACTCAGCAGGACCTGTGGAGCTCCATATTCAGCTCCTGGCTCTTCCACAGACCTTCCTGTGTAATTTAAGGCAAGATGTGTAAGTTCCAAACTTTGACACTACAATACCTTGAAGATGGTTATATGACCCCAGTAATACCAGTTTATTCATATAAGACTCCAAACTAGTTCATAAAAGGTTGTAAACTCGGGGGGGGGGGGGGGGGGGGGGGGGGGGGGGAGGTGGGGAATGATCTAGAAAGTTTAAATACTGCTTAAAGTCAAGTCCAGGCACCTGCATTTCTCCAAAGCCTTGCTGACCACATCAGTGCTGGATGCCTCATTTTTTCCCTGAAAGCGAGTCACCACTACCAATCTTCCTCTTAAAAAGAAACCAGCAAGGAGATCTTTTGCTTATGAGTCTACTGGTAAGAGTACTCACCTATAAAGGGGGAATCAGGGCACTAGCTCTCCAGAGCTTTCTGAGATTGAACCCATGGAGTTTATATACCATTTTTAAGGCAGTACTGCCCTATTGCTACAGCTGAGCCACTGTGACAAGTAAGAGTATAGGAGTCATGGTCCAGACAGACAAGTCTGGCTGTGTTCCATCATGGAAAGACCATGCAGCTGGAGGGGAAAACTTGATCCTGGTCACTGTGGTCTGGACTTCTGATGCATTTTTCAGTAGATGTTGATTTGCTAAAATACAGGAATTGTCCAGAGAATAGGGATTGTTATGCAGACTAATGCATAACATAAAACCTGAGTGCCACCACCGCTGGCCATAATTTAAACGAGACGGCCACTTATTGCTACGTGAGGTGATTTTGATACCTCGGTTTAAAAAGAAGACTTCGGTTATTAAATTCAGTCCCACGTAGGCTGAAGATGAGTGCCTAGCCTGCTGAATAGGGGAGAAGTCAGCATTTCCAAATGAACTGTGTAGGCATGTCCCCACTCAGTTAGTGGCTGTTTGTGAACCCCAACTGAAGCTCTAACTCCCCCATTTGCCGTGTGAGGAAGTGTCCAACTCCTTTCCAGATACGGCCCAAAACATTTGCTAACTATTATTTTTTGAGAATGATATCACTTCAAGAATGAACTGTGACTTTATTGTCATGGCGTATTGTCTGACTTGCACTCCTTCTCTGCAAGTTACAGCAGGCTCACCAATGGCCCTTAAATGCGTGCATTAGAAAGCTATTTAGGAGCTCTTGTTAATTTAAATGGGAGCTGTGCTCCTTGGTGGCTGTTAGGTGAGTAGCTACTTCAAGGATCTGGATGCAGATCCCTGGTGATGTGGTGATGTCACGCCTAAATCCCCTTGTAGAGCTAGCCTTAAATTTATAAAGAGAGTGAGCGGAAAGAATTTAGGTCAGGCTATAGACCAAAGCAGACTTAGCAATACAGTCACCGATAACATGTGAAGTGACTTCACCTTAGCACTAATATTTTTAACATTAGTTAATTTGTCAGAATTTTGAGAACCTAATTTTTTTTATTTTCCTGAACAATAACGAAATCTTACTGTAGTCTTACATGCCATAGAAGGGCAATAAAGTATATGCAAGATATGGTTTTTATTCTACCTGCTTTTCCTAGATTACATTGAGTCTCTGCCGACAATACCCAAATTTAAAATATTGCACTACACTTTATGACTGTTGTTCTACACTTTATGACTGTTACTCTAAATCACATGCAATTAAAGCAGCCATAATTATTAGTCCAGTTAGAGCACTTTCCTTCAGAGCCAGCCTGGGGGTTTCTGCACAGCCCTGTGCTCCAAATATGGGGCTGAAGAACAAGGAATTGTCACTGAAGTAGTCTGAAAAGGCACCTTGCTGTCTTTGCTCTCCCCTCAAAAAAAAAAAAAAAGAAAAGAAAATACTGGTCTTCACATGAGAATGTTTGTATTTAAACATTTCCTCCTCTTGTGCACTCTATATTAATCACAAGAGAGAAGAAAGGGAGACAGACAGATGTAAAAAAAGCCTGTGAAACTCAGTGGAACAAGTGGGATAATTTCCAATTTCTTTAGTAGGTGTTAGATCAGGCCCAAAGGAATCACCGGCTGAGAACCAGTCTGCCTGCAACAAACTCGTACTGAGTTTTCAGGCAGCTAGTTAAGCACCACTGCCCACCCAATGGAGGGAAAACCTCTCTGAGGGTCTCCAGAGAAAGACCCTGCCTCCCTACCCCCACACCCAAACTGAGTACCTGGTCTTCTTCTGGGGGCTCTCCAAGATGCTGCCTCCTCCCTCATTAGCAGAGTCAGGTGATTTCTTTTCTGCCATCACCTCACTACACACCACGTTAGATGCCAAAGCGAGGTGAGCTGGCTCTCCCCATGAGTACCTTGCATTAAAATTGCTCTTACCAGTATCACAGGGGCTCTGTGTCACCACTGTCAGATTGGATTCCCGTGCATAGACTGTGCAGAGACTGATGCCAAAATCTTGTGGAGTTATAGATGTGAGCTTCTAGCCACCATCATACTAGTGCTGATCCAAACTGGAACTTACAATTTTAATGTAAGAATAAGTAAACAAAGAAGCATTACAGATCTTGTGAGGATAGAAGAGTGAATGACCAGTGCACATAACTCTACCAAACCACTCAACAGCTGATGCTATGCTAATTTCCACAACAATTGCTAAATTTCACTTAAAGGAAAAGGTACTCCAGGTTTCTTACATTCACACAAGTTCTTACATCATACTTACAGACACTGCTTGTTTCTTGGCATGTAGTGGGAGAATATCCCCAAAGGAGCAGATGAAGTACATGTTGCAGATAGGATGCTGTCCCTCTCATCAAAAAAATATAGGCTACATCTATACTGGCAAATTAAGGCCAGTAGAAGTTCCTGGGCACTGCAATTTGATTGTCTATACTCTTAGAAGTGTTAGACTAGTCCCTCGCCCTGTGTTACTGGGACAACCTAGGACTCCTGCAGAGAATACCCACACACAGTTCAAGGGTTAGCATAAACTATCGCAGGGGAAAACCACTGAGTTCACAGAGTTTAAGTCAAATCAGGATTGCAGTGGTTTGTTGTTTATGATAGTAATTAACCACCAATCAGTGAACTACACATTCAGGATCAGTATCAGTAATACAACAGATAAATCACAGTGCTAGACATTTCTAAAATGTCACTAAAAACACCAACAAACCTTTCAACACCCTTCCAAACCTAATCCCAAGAAGCTTTAAACTCATGTGCATAAGCAAACATGCACATACTCGGCCATGGGGGATCTCCAGCTGTCCACCTACCCCTGCTGCTCCCTGCAACCCGTTGATGCCCCAGGAGGTCAGAGCAGGCAGCCAGGACGAGCTCCCATGCTGCCTGCCCACTCGGGGTGGGCTCCCACGCTGCCTGCCCACTCGCCGGGTGCTGGCTGCTCCCGATGCCCCATGGGGTGCTGGCTCTGACTGTCCTGCCCGAGGTCAGGGTGCTGCAGGGTGTCTCCAGAGGTGGAACACCAGGTTTTGACTACTGCTGTTTCCACATCAAGATCTCCACCCCTGTTACGAATTGAGATCCTTCTTTTATATTTCCTTTCAAGCTGATTCTTTTTTGTTTGTTTGTTTCTAAAGCCTCTTTGTAATTCCTTGGTTACTGTTTACTCTGGTTTATGGTCATCTTCCTCTTTAACACAATGAGTTTTGGGGCGGTTTTGTGTATTTGATCCACACATGCTGTTTACAGCCACATGCTTATCTTAGCAGGTGGGGTTATCCAGGCCCTATTCCAAGGGTGGGCTGTGCAAGCACCCCCACAGTGAGCCAAGGATCATTTCAAATGGACAGTTTGGGATGCAGCCATCCTGTTCTGGAGGGCAAGAGCAGTTAATGATGTGGACACAGACTCTCATATGTGGGTTGGGCTCAGTGCCAGAGAACTATCCCAAGCACCTTTAATTTACCAATACAGACAGAGCCAAAGATGACTCTCGTGGGAAATGAGCAAGCAAACTTTGAGCTACATGCAAGATGCAGAGTCAAGGTCTTGATCTGGGAGATAACTCTCCTCCAACACTCAGTGG
Source organism: Balearica regulorum gibbericeps (assembly GCF_011004875.1). NCBI lineage: Eukaryota > Metazoa > Chordata > Aves > Gruiformes > Gruidae > Balearica > Balearica regulorum. Next base: position 59,462,742 of record NC_046186.1, read on the forward strand.
TTTATAGCTGGGATTTTTGTTCTCTCCAGCATACCAATAAAAAACAGCCGTAAATTTCAGAGCTTAATTCTGAGTTTAGATTCTGATGCTTTGTATGTTCAAATGGGGCACACAGCCAATGTTTTGGTTCAACAACATCTCTAAAACATTGTATTATCTTTATGTCACATGGAATAAAAGGTAAACCTTTTCTGATCTTGGTCTGCAGCCAGGTCATTAGAGGTTCCCTCCCCAGCCTCTTGGGCCTGCACAGGGTCTCACTGACTGTGGAGCCAGTCGCAAGATCTGGTCGCTTGTTCCAACCTATAAAGTTTTTTTCTATAGCCATTCTTAAAGTGATAAGATACAGATATTGAAACTGGGAGGAACACTTTTTTCTCCGCGTGTCTGTGTCTATTACAGTCACTTCTCTGAAAAATGGCATAGGACAACTGATCTTGGGGTGGGGGGGGAAGCAGTTACTGTCAAATTTCTATAGAAACCTCAGAGTTTTTACTGTCTGTTTTCTCAATATTGAAGACATCACAACAGTGAAGGATGAAACTAAGTCTGAGATGCTGTTTGTGTCACTGGCACTGTCCCTGTCAGAGTTTTTCCCTTCAGGTGCCTCGGGAATTTGTCTCTTTTGTTTACACTTTGGTGTATCATGTGAATAAAACCTTCCTGAACCGAGCTCGTACAAGGTAAAGCATAGCCTCGTAAGGACTTTATTATAATCTCAGAAAAATCCCAGGAGGTTACAGGTTGACCCAGGCAAACAAACATGGGGAATGCCAGTATCTAAGGTGGAAAACACTTCCCTTCCTAAATGAGCCATGAAGACCAATCTGAAGAAAAAATTGTGGTGCTCAGGGAGTACATTACAACAAATTACAGAAATAACTGTGACTATATCCAGTCTTTCATTCCTCGTTCCTTCACATTCCTCGTTCCTTCACATTTTATTCGTAAGAATAAAAGCCAGTCAGAGTAAAAGACTGTTTGGAAGTCCACATTAGAAAGAAACCCCCAGTATTATAGTAACTTTGGAGTCAAGTTTTGGAAGGAAAGGAGAGTTAATAAGGCACACTGAGGGGCAAGAAAAAAAAACAAGACAGGACTGTGTGGAGCCAGGAGCTGGAGGAAGTATCTGGACTAGAAGGAGCAGGCCAGGGGAACTGAAGGGAGCAGTTGGGTAGGAGAATGAGTTATAAACTGAAGACTTCATATTTTATTCATTCACTGAGGCTGAATCAGAGAAATTTGGGAGCTTGGTGGTATACACATGAAGAGATGGTATTCCAGGAGCTGATATTTCAAGTGGAGATCACACTGGTGGCTGCCTGGCACCTTTCACAAGTGGTTTCTTTTGTGGGGGGTGGGGGGGAAGAAAAAGAAAAATCCTACTGTGTGGAGATAAAAGGTCCAACGAGGAGTTAAATGCGGTAGCATCCGTTCACTGTTTGTGTATGCAACTTGCCGGTAGTTGCAACACTACGTTCTCTGGAAAGTAAGAAAAAAAAGAAAAATCCCTGCAGTATTTTTTCTCATAATGTGCAGAGCATGATGTCAGCCTGGCAAAGGAATTTAAAAATAAACAATAACACACATTTTTACCAAACAGAAAAAATATCACTTACAAAGGCAATAAAATAGCGGGTGTAATATATTCTGTCTCTTACTTTCTTCACGACTGAAGAGGAAGTAGGTAAGCAGTAGCAAAACAGACATTCTGCAGGACTGTGTGGTACATTTATTTCAACCACCGTTTGCACTGACCTGTTCTCTTTTTGCAACCCTGGAGCCAGGCAGCCCTCATAAAGGTATTTCCATGAGGATGGGTAAAATGCTACAGAGAAAACAGCGCAGCTGCTTTCCCCCCACTGCCTCAATACATTATACCTCCCCCCAGTGACAGAATACACTACTCTGTTGTATTTCAACCGACAGCAATTTTTGTGTGAGGGGAAGGACACAGCTGAATTACTTCAACTCATAGAATTACATCTTTTCAAAGCAATCTAGTTGGAAAATATTCATGAAGCTGAAGCTTTGACAAAAAGTTGCTCTTTCATTGATGCCTTGTTTGGAGTAGTATTGGCTTCAGTAAAATGTTCATGGAAGATAATTTTTTCGTATAGAACTTTGAAGGAGAAACTTTGGATCTTAAATACCTGACATAAATTTAGATATTTTCTTAGCAAATATCTCCATCTGAAATAATTATTTACGTGCTTTCACAGACTGAGGAAGACACAATTAAATTGAAGTGGTGAACTTCTCTCTACCTGGTGGCGAATGAGGTCTTGTCAGAGGAAGATTTCAGAATCTAGTCATTTTTGTACATGAACTAGTTTAAGAAAGAACTTGAAAGAAATTCAGATATGTAACTACGTATTGAAAATGAACACTGGAGTGAGTCTCAGTGCCAGCTCACTTTGAAGAGTGGATATGGACCCTAAGGCAAACATCCTAACATAGAGATCCAATTATGACAAGTGAATTGCATCCCAGAAACACCTATATTACCACTTCTGATTTTAAAGGGAGCCAATAGTTCACATGAAAAAATCTACCTGGTAGATGTCCAAAGTAAATTAAGTAAATCCCACTCGCTATCCCTCACTACTTGTTTTTCAGTGTTTTGGGTACTGGGATGGAAGACATCATTTCTTGCCTGTGCTGAGATGGATTGCACATGAAAAATCTATTCTGAATCGGGCACGGGAAAGTCTTCAGTTTGATTTTGCAAATCAAAGACAAATAGATAAATAAACATTTTTGTCCTGAAAGCAGATGTTTTGATATAGCTCACTTTCCAGAAGATTTGGTTTTCATTCCAATAGAAGAGGAAAATATCTTCAGAAACTGTCCTGGTTTCATCTGGGGCAGAGTTAATTTTCTTTCTAGCAGCTGGTATAGTGCTGCGGCTTGGATTTAGGATGAGAATAACGTTGATAACACACTGATAGTTGTTGCTAGATAGTTGTAGTGTCTACACTAAGTCAAGGACTTTTCAGCTTCCCACGCCCTGCCAGGTGCAGAAGAAGCTGGGAGAGCACAGCCAGGACAGCTGACCCAGCCTGGCCAGAGGGATATTCCCTACCATAGAATGTCATGCTCCGGATAGAACTGGGGAAGCTGGCCGGGAGGTGGGATCGCTGCTCGGAAACAGACTGGGCATCAGGAGGAGGTTCATTTCTGCATGTGGTGAGCAATTGCATTTGTGCATCACTTGTATTATTATTATTATTATTATTATTGTTCTTGGTCTTGGTCTTGGTCTTGTTCTGGTTATTGTTCTGATTATTGTTGTTATTGTTATCTTCCTTTGTTATCCTAATAAACTGTCTTTATCTCAACCCACATGTTTTCTGAGCGAGTGTCTGTGTGGTGCTTACTCACCAGCTGGGGTTAAACCATGACAGAAACCTCCAAAGGAGTGGCCATCGTACTTTGGCCATGCCTTTTGTTCACTGCTTTTGACAAATCTGGATGCTATTTAATTCTTCTAATCTTTTTTTTTTTTTTTTAATGAATTTCATTAATTCCTTAATCTTTGCTGTGAGACTATTTAAGAAGATTTTTACTTCTTTAAACTGAAATCATGTATGATTTGCTTATCTTAGACCCTCCAAAGTGGACAACTATAAGGATCAGAAGATTCCTTCCGCAAATCAAGTTTTTTCTTCTTTCATTGTTTTCTTTTCCTCCAGCACTTCTGGATAAGGGTCCTGAGACATCTGTCTGACCTATGGTATGAATTTGAGAAGATGAATGTCAGGCTGAAGCACTGTCTGAAACTAAGTGCCACAGGACAGACCATATATAATGTAAGAAAACACTGCATCATAGAAGAAGACTGATTCATTTCCCTCCTTCAAGGCAGCTGATCTCCAGGCAAGCCATGAATTCCAGATTGTCAACTTCATAACAAAAAGGAACAGAAGTAAATTGTTAACTCGGAGAAGATCTCGTGTGGTTCCAAATTTCACTGCTGCCTTTGCTGACCGCTCATCACTGCCAAATGCTAAATACTCTGAATGCCAGCCTTCACCATCAGTAAAAATGTCAGTGCAGTTCATTGCTTTCACTGACACACTTCTCCTTGGGATTACAGAGCATCCTTTATGGATCACCATCTAATCTCAGTGGCTTACTGCCATGCCAACTGCGCTGAAATACTCCTAGATCTCTGGCTAGTTTTGTCTCTCTGTATTTGGACGAGTGATATTAGTAGAGCTCTGAACACCTAATGACATGATAGTAAAAAAAAGAAAATAAAATAATATCCCCAGATGACTTTCAGGACTGGTGAAAATCGAAACTTTTTATCACTTTCATATTTTCTGCTACATCTGCTGCCTGCAAAGAAAAGCATCAATGCCAATAACAAGTATGCTAATTACTATTTAGGCCATAGCCTCAAGTCTTTAAGTAATGTTGAATAATTCTTTGGTTCAGTCAGGAAATTTGCTAAGACACATTTCTCCAAACTGCTGCCAAAGGCAATGTCTGTTTTTAATACTTGAAAAATAAACCAGATTTGCACTTTTAAGTGACCACATTTTTACAGCTCCTTTTGGGCTCCTATGCAGCATTTGACTTTATCCCACCTCATGCTTTTTCCTTCTAGCCATCATGCTCAACTCATGTACCCTCCAGGGCAACACTGAAGATCACAGTTCTGGGAGCAAATTGCTATGCTATTTTATGCACTTAGATTTAATATAGCAGCAGGCAGGACTGGAGGTGTGGTGATGGTGGAGCCATTTGCTTTCAATGGCTCTAAACAAAATCTGAGAAAAGGGTAATACATGAAAGACAAAAACAGAAGGTGGGGAAGAATTTCTTTAACGTTTAGAAGAAAATACAGAGAACTTCATGCTTTCCATTGGAACTACATGTGTGATTAAAATGAGACACCATCACTTTAGGACTGAACAGACTCATTTCAGTCTCAAGTGAGGATCACAGCGGAATAATGACATCTAATAAAATTACTTTTCTTTATAATCCTTTGCCCCAGAAAGCAAAGACTGTCATCTCAAAGAAAATAGCTTGAAAGATTATAGGATGTTGCCCAGTGCTGAAAGCTGAGGGCACTGTGTGCAGCTAAGAAATTATTTGTTTCCTTCAAGGACAAGGCTTATCTGTTGTTGACATCATGACAATATCTTCTGCGGTATGGCCTTCAAGTGCCTTCCTATTCTAATGTAGTCTTCTTACAGTTGCAATTTGCCTGCTTCTCCATTTTTATCTCTGCCCTCCATAAATGTAACTTACTAGTGAGAATTTGGTTTTACCAAATATTTTTAAACAATAAAGTCACATTACTTGTAAACTTACAAGGTTGGTCTTATTTTGACATAGGATTGTGCTTTGTACTTCTATACTTTTTACCATTAGCCTATTTTGAGGCAAATAAATAAATGGTAACATGGAAAAAAAAATAAAAAGAGGGAAATCTCTCTTGTTAAGACATTTAATGCAAAAAGTTTTATTTCACCTGAAAAAAACCACCAATATGCACATATAAATCTCTCTGCAATCAAGGGGAGTTGCATAGACATACCTGAAGACAAAACAAGACCCCTTCTATTTATTTGCGATGTTCCCAAGAAGACCTGCAGGGATGAGGATTGAGATCAACTGGCAAGTTTACCACTTCTAAAATGACAGAAAAGTGAATTTAGAAAACAGTACTTTTCAAAATGTTTATTTAAAAAAAAATAAATTCACTTTTAAGAGTACTATTCACTGGGTTAATTTTCAAATGTGATTGCCCGGAGATATGTAGAGCTTGAAAGCCAGCTCAACTGCCTTAATCCTTGATAATGGCAATTAGGTTTTCAATCCTTTATACAGATTCAAAATATACATATACATGATTTAAAGAAAATGAAAACAGTCAGTAACTTTCCCTGAAATACAACAACTGGGTGTGTGTTGGCTTTGCGTGGCAAGGTTTTGGTAGCAGGGGGTGCTACAGGGGTGGCTTCTGTGAGAAGCTGCTAGAGGCTTCCCCTGTGTCTGACAGAGCCAATGCCAGCCGGCTACAAGATGGACCTGCTGCTGGCCAAGGCCAAGCCCATCAGCGCCTCTGTGATAACATATTTAAGAAGGAGAAAAAACAGTTAGAGGGAGCTTTTGCAGCCAGAGAGAGGAGTGAGAAGATGTAAGAAACTCTTCAGACACCAAGGTCAGTGCAGAAGGAGGGGGAGGAGGTGCTCCAGGCGCCGGAGCAAGATTCCCCTGCAGCCCATGGTGAAGACCATGGTGAGGCAGGCTGTCCCCCTGCAGCCCATGGAGGAAGGATGAGGGGGTGTAGAGATTCCACCTGCAGCCCGTGGAGGACCCCACACTGGAGCAGGTGGAGGCACCTGAAGGAGGCTGTGGCCCATGGGAAGCCCACGCTGGAGCAAGCTCCTGGCAGGACCTGTGGCCCTGTGGAGAGAGGAGCCCAGGCCAGAGCAGGTTTGCTGACAGGACTTGTGACCCTGTGGGGGACCCACACTGGAGCAGTTTGCTCCTGCAGGTCTGCACCCCGTGGAAGAGACCCACGCTGGAGCAGTTCATGAAGGACTGTAGCCCGTGGGAAGGACTCACTTTGGAGAAGGTCATGAAGTCTCCCGTGAGAGGGACTCCTTGCTGGAGCAGGGGAACGATGAGAGGAGTCCTCCCCCTGAGGATGAAGAAGCGACAGAAACAACGTGTGATGAACTGACCGTAACCCCCATTCCCCGTCCCCCTGTGCCGCTGGGGGGAGTGGAGGTTTGAAGCCGGGAGTGAAGTTGAGCCTGGGGAGATGGGAGGGGTGGGGGGAGGTGTTTTAAGATTTGGTTTTATTTCTCATTCCTCTACTCTGTTTTGCTTAGTAATAAATTAGATGAATTCCCTCTCTAAGTTCAGTCTGTTTTGCTCGTGATGATAATTAGAGAATGATCTCTCCCTGTCCTTATCTCGACCCACAAGCTTTTCGTTGTACTTTTTCTCCCCTGTCTGGTGAAGGAGGGGAGTGATAGAGCGGCTCTGGTGGGCACCTGGCCCTCAGCCAGGGTCAACCCACCACAGGGTGCTACCGTAAGAGTTACTGTATAGACAAGATCTCGCTGTTCCTTGTCACATAGGCTTGACAACAGGTTTTTTTATTATTATTATTTGATACTGACTTTGAAGATTAAATTAATTGATTGATGCTGTCTGCTCTTCATTAGAGTGTAGTTATGTTTTGGCCTTCACCATCGGATAGAAAGAGAACAGATACTTGTATATGTTTCCTATTGTATGTCATATAGCACTGAATACTCCAGGTCCAGCATTTTAGTAGCTGTTAACATCTATGGGTTCATTCTTTCCATAAAACTGTGAGCCCCAGAAACAATTATCTATGGCTTTTTCAGATCCTGAAAGTTTGCATTGTAGAGGAAAAGCTGAGGTGAGGTTCTGTCCTTGACGAGTAGATGATCAGATGATCACTGTTGGAGAGAACTGTTCCAAAGAATGTCTCTGCCAGAGAACCTTTTGTCTGTGCTCACTCCAGTTCACATTCCTAAAATAATTTCTCTCAGGTAACCAATGGGCCTTCCTGAAGAGTCACATACAACTACATTTTATACTTCTCAAGTATTTACACTATTCACACACATACAGCTAGGAGCACATAAATTTGCCTTCTTGTACCCCATTCAGTATTTGTTTATGCCAATTAACCCTTAGTTGGGTCACAGGCATTTGGTGGTCTCGAGTGCTGCAGCACACACATGTCCAGTCTAAAAAATTTCAGGTTTAGATTTTTCAGGGTGTCCTGGTTTCAGCAGGGATAGTGTTAATTTTCTTCCTAGCAGCTGCTATAGTGCTGTGGTTTGGATTTAGGATGAGAATAATGTTGATAACACACTGATGTTTTCAGTTGTTGCCAAGCAGCCAAGGTCTTTTCAGCTTCTCATACTGGCCTGCCAACAAGAAGGGGTGGGGGGGGCGGGGGCAAGAAGCTGGGAGGGGACACAGCCAGGACAGCTGACCAAAACTGGCCAAAGGGATATTCCATACCCTATGACATCATGCTCCATATATAACTGGGGGTTGGCCAGGAGGCGGGGCAGCTCAGGAACTGGCTAAGCATTGGCTTCTGGTGGTGAGAAATTAAGCTGTTCATCATTTGTTTTGTATATTATTAGCATTATTGTTATTGTTATAGTTACTATTCCTTTTCTGTCCTATTAAACTGTCTTTATCTCAACCCATGAGTCTTACTTTTTATTTCTTTTTTTTTCTTACTCTTTGATTATCTCCCCCATGCCACTGCAGGTGGGGGTGAGCAAACGGCTGTGTGGTTGTTTTAGCTGCCAGCTGGATTAAACCATGACACAGGGCTAGATCTGCAGCATTCGAAAAATAACCTTTGAGAGCCCCAGCTTTTCCAATACAAGAGGTTTAAGTAGCAAGAGCAACCATTGCATGTGGAGAGGTTTTTGTGCTGGAAGGGTGTTTGAGTCTCCAGCTATACGTTTCACATTACTGCTGCATGTGGAAGGGGTGATAGGGAGAGCGAGTGAGACCTGGGAGAAAATGCTCTGCTCTTTGGCCAAAAACACCTCTAGCCCCTGCCTGCCCCAAAGTGCCTGAGCAGGCTGCCAGGTGGTCTCACTCCAGTCTCCCCAAACAGTAGTTCATACGGTATAACAAAAAAAATGCAAGTGTAATTTAACACAACATGCCATCTCTGCTTGGACATGGCCCAGGCCTGATCCAGCATGGAGATTGAATTACCTCCCAGCTCTGCAGGGGGAAAGCCCTCCCGTCGCTGGCAGGCAGCGGCAGAGAGCTTGGCATGCAGCTGCCTGTCTAGTGCAGGGACAGAGAGGTGGCCTCAAATTCCTCTGCTGCCACTTCCCAGCCCATATGTAAGAAGACGACTCCTTACAACTCCTTGCAGACAAAATAAAAAGGACGGTTGTCCTGAGCATGACAAAAACATAACATACTCTTTAGGGATGCTGTAAGCACCTTGCAGCACCAGGAAAACACGGAGTCTCTGAGCAGCTTGAGGCAGGGTGAGCTTCCAGGCCAACGTGGTGCTTGCAGCAATCACAAAATGCGTGGTGAGATTGCGAGTGCTTTCCCTCTGTAATTTAAACACATTTTATTTTAAAGATGAGTGAATTAAATAAAAGCATAGCTAAAGTTAGGAACACACATACACATATATACAAATAGTCTAACCTATGTACTTTCTACAGTTCCTTTTCTTCTCTCACCTTTTTCCCCGAGTTGTTCCTAATTGGAAATGGACCACATATTGTGCTCACATTGGTATATGGAGATCAATACACTTAAGTAAGCTAAAATTCCAAAATGAGATTGACTTCCCCTGCTTAGACTCAAAGGCAGTTTAGAAATCTGGCAGGTTGCACATTGTTGTGCCCTAGCCCTGCTTAGCATCAAGCATATTAACTTTGTCTAGGGTTATTCCTCTGCTTAAAGCTAAGCTCTGAAGCAAGCTCTGAATCTTTATAGTTTACTTTCTTTTGTAAGGTGAAATAATTACGTATTATATCATAATTGCTTGACAGTAAGCAGAAATTAGAGAAAAAATATTACTGAATAACTGAATGCAATTATGCAACTTTACACAGTTACTAGAATTTGCTAAGACTGTGTGTCAATCTAGGCAATTGCTCCTCCCTGGTAACCATATAATTTCACTAAATTAAACTCCCAGCTTGGAGGACAGACTGATCATGTATTTATGTTGTAATGATACAGTATTAATTACCACATCCACCCACTGTATGGAAGGTACTGTACAATCAGTTCTGAAGACTTACCATACATGATAATTTGAAGATTACTCACATCATGTTGCTGTTCTGTAACTTAAACCTAGATTCTTTAAGTTTCTCACAGCTTCTAACATCTACTGCATGCTTGGAAAGAAGGAGGAACTGGTTCCTTCTACATAAGAACATAACCTTGCTTTGCATTCTGCATCAGAAAAAGGCTACATCCTCCAGATGTCATTACAAAATTCCACTGCTTCAATTGTGTTTTAGTCCAACATAGCTGAAAGGATGGATACAACAGACAAGATTCCCAAGGTTCATGTATCTTCATAAAGATGTGCAAAAGGATATTACTGTGCCCAGCATGACAGGGAAGAGTAATCTTCTAATTTTCTAATTTTTAGAAATTAGAATAAGAAATTAGGAATAGAAACCACAGGAGGATGACATGATATCTACCTCTTACTTTAGCAGCTTCTCCTCCTTGGTCGTCTAACTCCTGGTCTCTGTCTGTCCCTTCATGCCTTTCTCACTTCGTTTCCATCATGGTCAGTGCTACTTCGTACTCCTCTGTGTGTGTGTAGGCTGTGTTTCTGGATGACAGGAGCGTCAGAGGTGGTGCCAGAAGTCTGGTCCCACAGGCCAGCCTGATGGATGCTAGCTTTCACCTAGCTTTTCATCTGGATCTCCTTAGATGCCCCCATACCTCAAGCCTCTCTGTGCAACAGGAGCATTTTGGCACCTTCCAAAGAGTTTACCTTCATCATGTTTGGTATCTTGCCACACAGGCAAGAAACACAGCCAGAATGCTTTTGCATTTCTTCTATGACTCCTGTTCCTTAATTTGGCATGAAATCCCATTTAGCCTCCTCATTTTTACATAGCCAGCCTGAAATGATGAAGCCTACCTCTGTGGCTTATGAGAACATAAAGCTACAACAGGAATATAACTTCTCAATTTGGGCACCACTTCCACAAAATGAGGACACTGTTGACTTCTAACCAGAGAGGAAAGTCTTCCAGTCATTCTCAAGACCTGAGCCATTCTCTATCTGTGCGTATAGGAATTGTATCTAGTCAAAACTGTACCTTCTAGGCTATCATACAGGTTTTAAAATCATGTTGTCATTGCCGTTCCTTTTTCTCTGTATTACAAAATTACTATTGGAATTATAATCACGAACAGAGAAAACCCTCCCACAAATCTCTGCATTTCCAAGGAAGAACATTTCCACAGAAGCTTTATGTATTGAATGCGTAAAAACTCAATACAGCTTTAGATGATTGTGAATTGTCACACACAGGGAAAACCTAATCTTTTTTCCTTCATAAATTATTACTTGCCCCAGAGCTTCTTGCGAGCATGAAGGGTTTGTGAATTGCAAAGCCAGATCAGGTTATTTCAAGGAAAGAAGATAAGATAACCTATAAGGGCACATAACATTAACACACTAACAAGAGATGTATTGTGGAGAAGAGGAGGAAAGGCATATTAATTTTAGAGAGAAGAAAAGGTTTTGGAAGGTGAATTTAGATGTGGGGAAGAGGTAAGAGATTGTATGGGGGAAAGGATCTAAAAGATTTTAAGCATGGGTTTTCCTGACACACAGGTTTCCAAATTGCTCAATTTCCTTCTTTTCCTCTGGACGTGCCAAATCCAAAGCAAGACAAGCGTAACCCTGTCCTGTCCGGCCATTTTGGCACTGTGGTAGAGGCAGTCCTGGCTACAGGTTGTGAACTGGGAAAATTTGGGCTTTTGATGACCTGGGAAGAAAGCTAACCTGAATACTCAAACTGAAACACGGATGCAGAGGAAATCTGTTTTGTGTCTGCTTGGTCATTCTGGCTCACGGTAACAGCACTCTCACGCTCTTCATTTGTGTTCCTGAGTTAGTGCTCTCAGCATAGAACTGAAAACCTCCAAGTTTTACTTCCAACTATGATAAATTTTTTTGTGCCATTAATTTTACTTCTATTTCTCCATATGTGAAATATTATTAAGATTAATTCCCTACCTCCCAATTATGTTTCACTGACATTTTTCACATCAACATCTCCTGTCGGAAATCTTTTTAACTACATGAGGATTTTTTTTTAAAATAACTGACCTCACGCTAATTTTCTATTCATTTTTTCTTTAACACATGACAACATATACTACCCAAAATTTAGGCCTGTATTGTTTTAAGTGGTTAACAAAATATATTTTGTTACTGAGTTTTCAATAAGTAAATGAAAATTTCTAATGGAATATTTTATCAAAAAAAAACCCAAAAACCCAAACCATTTCAAGTCTTATATCAAGGGAACTCCAATATTTCTAGCACATTTTGAAATGTTTCTTCTGCAAACACTATTAACAAGGGTGCAGAGAGATTATACATCTCTAAACATTTTAAAGGTGAAAAAGAATTTTTAGAAGTTGAAACATAGCAGCTACCCATGACTTTTACGATAAATGTATACCTTTACTTCATGTATAATCATATAAAATAACTTGCAATTGTGTTAACGTGCTGGCATTCCTTTCTTTTAGCAGGACAAATTAGTATGCATTTATTTAACCTGTCATTACATCATACTGTACATCAGTCACTATGCAATTACAAAGGTAATGGTTACCATGTAATACTGACAAAGCCACTGTTTGGCTCTTGTAATTGGTAGTCAGTAAAATGCATTTTCCACATGATGAATGAAGTAGCCAGCAAAGCAGTCAATGCTGCATGAGATTTGCCAGAACAAAGATTAGTTTTAGAGTCCTGTATGAGCTTGAGCATACAATAGAGTGTCTGTTTCTTGTTTTTTCAGTTCTGTTACAAAACTCCATAGAGTGAGTTCAGCAGGGGAGACCAGTGAAGGGAAAAGGAGCATATTTGGGGGCAGGGAGGGGAAGAAAGAAACTCAAAGGATAAAATTTGCCATATATAAAGGTCAGTCCAAGACACATGTCAGTCTTAAATCACCTTATTTTAATTTAACCCCCTTCTCTTTCTGCAGCAGCTCTGCTATTGACTGTTGTTCCTTGACACAGCCAGAGATGTTAGGACCAAAGTGAGCCATTTAGTAGCTGGAGCTGATGCAACATGCAGTCAGCATATCTTCCCACAGGTACACTCATCTCTCTCCCAGACACATGAGGACAGGCTGCCTTTAACTAACAGTTAAACTTGGCTGTCTTTCTCCTGTCACCTGTCATGAATTTGCTCCTGCAAACAGATAAATCCTCTTGGAATCAGTTCCTTTAAGCATTTGTGAGGGCCATATTCATAACTTTCACAGATACAAGTTGATTCATTGGGGAAATATTGCGATGCTGTAAAATCTATTGAAGAACGAGCTGCAGGGAGGGATTTAGTCTTTTGTCTTGAATTACATTAACTTAATAAGCAAAAGTTACTGACGCTGCAGTGACTTCCACATTTTGAAGAGTAATCTATGTCAGATTTTAGAAGTATTTAGGAATCTGATTCCTAATACGAAGTATGCGTTGCAAGCCTACATATCTGGATAAGTCTGCTTTTTTGATTTTCTCTCGAAATCCATGGGAGTGAGGCACTTTTTGTGAAATACCTCTTGCTGCTCTGTGATCCTTTGAGCCCAGCACCTTTATCACTTGGTGTGCCGTTCCCAGAGAAGCTCTTGGAGACGTTCCGTGGGGTTCCCCTTAGCTGTACAATGGAGCAGCTTCACCAAGGGATCGGGATGTTGATGGCTATAAAAGAGGTGCACGCTGGAAGTGTGGAAGCTGGCAAGCTAACAAGAGTGCTTTCTGCTCCTGTGCTGCAGTGCTGCAAAAGGCTTCACACTCATCCCAAAGATAAAAAAGCTGGGAAATGTATTAGAGCTGCCTGACAGCATCAGTCACTTCTCACAGAGACACACCGTAAGCCATGGAGGCTACTTTTCTAATCCTCAGACTTTCTGTAGTATAAAAGAGATGACCAGTTCTAGTCCTAAAAGGACCAAACAGACAGAGCTCAACTGTCCCCCGGCAGCAAGTTAAGCCTCCAGCGGCTCTGTCAAACTGCAACCTGAGCTCTGTCCTTTGGGCCCTGGCCACCCATAGCATTAGCCCAATTAGGACACAACTAAGCAGCTAGGAAAATAGAAACACCTTTCATATCTCCCCCCTCACAGGGCCCGTGGAAGTGCATTTCTTCCGGACAACTTGTGGGTCCCCCTGGAATCTCAAGAGCCAGCTGAGGTTAATAGACAATAACCACAGATTTGCTCATGAGGGCCTGACTTTGGTGTGACTAGGATTTTACCTGGTGCATTATTCTTAGACATAGAAACTAGATTTTATATTTGAGCTAAGAGCTATTCTGTCACGTACTCCTCTCAGAATCTTCTTGTCTGGGTTTTCTCTGTGTTCCCTAAATCCATCAATGCACAACTGGTTTAATTACTGTGTGAAAAACAGCAACACTTTTGGCCTCATCTAGGTGAGTATTGTGTCTCTGACAGACATCAAAGCTCACTGGTGAAAGACAACTGCTTATAGAAAAACCTTTTCTCTCAGCTTTTCTGCTAATCATTGACTCCAGGAAGTGCAGCCATTTGCAGTCATCTGCTGCTTTACATCTAAGGCTTACTGTACAGAGTTCTGGATTTCTAGGAGAAAAGTAGATCTCAGGGAAATGTCTTGTCCGTGCAGACACTATAAGTTGTATATTTAGCTTTTCAAAATATCTGAAGGCAACCATGGCACAAAGTATAAAGAAAGAGCAAAAAAGGGATTTTCTAATAAACTGTGTGACAGTTTCCCAAGGTAAAAGGCATATATTTAATTTCATGGGACATCTTAGAACAAGAGCAGTAAAAACACTGAAAATGTGCTATGGAGTAATGTTGCATTACCAAGGGGATGGCCTGTATAAGCTATTTCGCCTCTTCTGACTCTATAAATTCCTTTTAATTGGCCTTTGCTTTCATCTCTCTCACTCTGCAAAAAAGCAAAGGATATGAACAGCTTTGGGGAAAGAGGGAGCTTGGAAGATTAAAACTCAATGTTTGGATTTTGTCTAGAAATAGTCCATAAGGATAGGTTTTTTTGAATACATATTCAGTGTCGTTTCAGTATTATGCATTAAGAATCCATACTTAAATATGCACACTGTTTCCTGTGTCTTTTAACAACACCAAACCTAAACAGTAAGCTATTGGCAGTACCTCTTCTGAGCTATTTGCCTAAATTATTTCTGCAGTAAATCTCTAGAAATGTCCACTTAAACAGTAAGGGTCATAAATATCTCATGGAAGCCATAAAATACAACAGAATTTTGGAAGTCATAATTTTAATGGATAAAACTGTGCTATAAAAGAAGGGCCTCTGGGACCGAGGCTAAAGTAAAATTTATCTAAGCGAGCTGCGATGCTAATCCATCTGCAAGCGATAAATTATCTTATGTCCCAGGTGTGGCATATTATCCGAAGGGTGCCTAGTGATTAAGGACACAAAGGTATAGATGTGGCTGAGGTCCAAGAAAGCCCCAAGCAATTAGTGGTGACTGGAAATTGTCAACAATTGCTCTGAATGTTTGATAATTTCCTCTGCGCTCAGGTTTGCCAAGGCACACACTCCCAAGTGTCTGTGGTCGGTCTCCAAAGTGTGCATGGGGTGCAGTGGCAGGGCCCGGCTGGGGACCCACACAGCTCTGGGTAGGATGCTTGCAATCTTTTCAACAAGGTACTAATACACCCCTCCCTGGCTCCTGCTCAAGTCAGAGGGTCAGGTCAACAATTAGGAGGAGAAAAAAAAAAAAACACCAAAAAAAAAAAGAAAGTGGGAATGCTTTTTTTTTTTTTTTTAAAGTACATACATGAATAGAAATATTTCTGTTTGGTGAGAAACAAAAAAAAATCTTAAAAAAAGTCCTTTCTGTTCTAAAGAAAACAAAAGTAATTCTTGGAAATGCTGAGTTGCATTGTGGTATCATTATAAACTGCTGCAATTCTGAAAGGTCTTTTGAAGGGGCCAGCACAGTCCCCATAAATTAACAACAATAAAATGTTTAGCCAGCAGGCAGGGTGTGTTGAACTGGATACCCAAATCAGTCCATATCATTATACAAACTGATTATGTTTCAAACAGTAAAAATGGCGAGCTGTTAATGGCAGCAAGCATGTTTACATAACTTGGTGTCACTGGAGAAATCAGAAACAAACTCCTCGGATTCCCTTATTTGCAGAGAAGATGAACGGGATCCAGATGAATGGCTCCCGCAGCGAAACCCTGAGCCCGTGCGCTGGAGGAGCCGTGCTGCTCCCAAAGCAGGCTGCCGTTCTGTCTGATGATCTGGGTGAAAGCTTCATCTGGCTGATAAAACAATAATTTGTGGAAGAGGCCAACTGGATTATCAGCATTATTCGGAGGCTGCAGTGGGAGAGGGAGAGCAGAGACATTCGGGGTTGTACTCGCCAACTGATAGCGTCTGGTATGAAGAAGGATGACACGCACTCAGTGGATTAGATGAAGCCTTTGGGTTTGAAACCTGTGCTCCGCTTCACACCCAAACCCACACTGCCGCACACGGCCGGGTCACACAACAGCCCTTTGAAACCCTCCTCGTGCACCACAGTCCAACGTGAGGTCGCTCAGTGGCGCAGAGGGCTGGTGCGGTGCCTGGTGCGAGCAGCGCCTCGGTGCCCGTCCCTGCGTTCTCCTGGTGCTGTGGCCCAGCTCTCCCTCTAACCCACAGCGCACGTGCGTGATAACTGCAGCACTGCACACGTGCGTTGGCACTCACGGAGGGTATTGCAGAGGGGACTGTCTAAAACTGGTCCTCACCGCTTATATTCTCAAATCTCCATCTAACCAGGATCCATAAGATCTACCCTCTGTTTCAGGAACCCATGAGAAGGGAAAGCTTCAAGGGCATCTCACAGGCAAGACATAACGTGATATTCTGGACGTATGAAGAAATAACACTGCTTTACTATATGACTAGGTTGGGCTAGATGGAGAGCTGGCTCCCAAACAGAACTGAGAGTGCCAGTTTCAGCCTCTGTGACAAGGTATTTTCCACCCTTGCTGGAGGACCCAGGGTACCCAACAGACCCAGGATAACATAGTCACACTGAAAGTGACACTTCACATTTGGGAGTGCCCCTTGAACTGCCATGAGCCTGTCATAGCTCACGGTCTGGCCTCTCCTCGCCTAAATCACCCGTCTCTTCAGACCCTGCCTTAGCCATGTACAGGTGTGCTGACAGTGCCTTAACCACCACCAACCTGACTGCTGTCATTCATCGTATGCTTCTCTACCTTTTCACTTTTTACCTGAAATACGTTAGTCCCTATTAATACAGCACTATGCTATCTGTCTGATTGGAAGGTTTGGGGCTGTTTATCTGCCCCGCTGTAGCTTCCCAAAACCGCTGCTAACACCAGGGTTCTCATTTCCATACAATCACACATGACAACTGTGCTTCTTCCCCAAGGAAAATGCTACCTATTGCATTATTCTGCTCTTATACAAACAAAATCACCATTCATCTAGAGACCTTCTGGTAATTCTCACAAAATGGACTTAACTGACTCTGCTCTGTCCTCCTGGGCTTTGACATCCTTGTTGCTACTGATTTCCAGTAACTTAATGTGGATTAGTTCACCCCTAGAAAAATTGTCAGCATTTGAAAAGATGCCTTCATTAAACACTAATCAATATGAGGCTGTTTCTGCAGTCATTTTCCATTGAACTCTCGCTTTTGCTCCAATTAGTCTTGTTCATTCCTTGCCACAAACTCAGGGTTTTGATTAAAGGCTTCATTATCTTCTGACCTGTCGTGGAGACAAAACCATAGTGGAAACTTCTTCCCTATCCACTGAGAGTAATCTAGCAGAGGTCGAGCTCCCTCCTGGATGCCACGGAGCCTGCTGTATGCCCTGAGGGGCTTAGTCACATGGAGAATCCCAGATAGCTGCAGCAATACGGAGAGGCTGAGGAGGAGCTGCTTCCAGGGAGAGCGGGGCCCATGACTAATGGCTACAGCCCTTCTCTGCATCACAGAGCAATTCACTCAGTTTTAGTCAGAATTTGCTTTTGCCAGTTCACTGAGTATGGGTGCCTTCTCTTACCTTTAGGTATCAGTGTAAAGAAGAGTCTGCTTGGATTACATTTGATGCATATTTTAAATTATGATCTTTATAAGCCATTAGAAAATTGGCTTCAGTGAAAATTAAAAGATCAAGACTCAGTAATTTCACCCACCAGTCACCTTGTTAGGACTATTTTTAGAGAGTTAGACAGGCTGTGGTGAGGAGGAGGACACCAGGAGAAGAGGAGGGGGGAATTCTATGTCCCATCAGAGCCAACTGGATTGCCGTTTGCATCCTGCTGCTGTTCAGTTTATGACATGCAAAGGGACCCTTCCAAGATCTCCAGTGAACCCAGTTTATCAATATCCTTCCCATGTCAAGTTGTTGTGACCCAATGAAAACTGGTGGGGTCAGGCTGCTGCAGAGGGCTCAGCAATCCCCTGGTGCTGCTACCGACCTGCCCACCTCGCAGCAGCATCCACTGAGCAGGGGACAGAAGAGGCAAGTAGCTGAACCCCCCATGTGAGAGCTACATGCAGCCACCATTGGTCATCACTGCCTTTGACCGGACAGAGAGACCCTTCTCCCCTTGTTTCCATTTACTGTAGCCATGGATGTTGTTTGTTCGTGCTCTGATGTGGAGCTGCAGGGCTGCTGAGAGAAAACTTGTCAAGTTGGGTATCAGATCCTTGCTGACAGGGGCAAGGAAGATGGGCTATAACATTGATAGGAAGGTTTCTTTGGGGTGCCTGCGTAGCAACTGAGTTGTACTGGATATTTTGGCTTGCATATACCACACAGTCATGGTTGAAAAAAAATCAAACATAATAATGTTTTATTTCATTTATTTCACTTCAGAAACTGGAGGGCTATGTGTAGACCTGACGATGCATTTGGCAAATATAAAATATAAAAATAAAATTTATCTGCTTTGTAACGCAGCTGTGAACTGAAAGACTTGCTTCAGTCAAAAAGATGAGGGGAAGATGCAGGCATTTCTAAAGTCTAACTGTTTTGTTTCAGCGGCCTTAAGAAAAGAGAGCTTAATTTATCATTTCAGAATACCAATTTTATTTTGATGCTGGGCTACAATTTTAAGTAAAAGAGATAAAAGTTCAATTGTCTGAAAGCAAAGTGTTTTATTTTGGGTTCCCACAAAATATTTTCTTTGAGTTATTTAGGGGCTAGTTGGCTTTGGCCAGTGATAGTAAACCCTTGCTGTGCCTCAAGATCTGGGGAATTGGAATTGCCTTCTGCAAATCCTGGCTCTCCCAGTGACCTGCACAGAGACTTCTCCTGTGTCTCTCCTCCAATTTCTGCTTGCCTGGCTGGGCTGAGAGCTCCCTGGGGACAGGCACTGTTGTCAGACACCTACTTGTGCAGCTCCTGGCATGCTGGGGTTTCTGTTTACATAGGTGCTGCTGCAGTGGGAGCACTTTAATAAATGTCTCCCCTCTCATATAAATGTTATTATAACTGCTGAGCACTGTAGAAAGTCCCACACCTGTCCTCTCCCAAGACTTTGAGAAAGAGAAGGGAACACAAACCAGCTGCAACTGGTAACCACAAAAAAGTTTGATCAGAGTTCATCTCTGAGGTAGCAATGCCAACCGTGCTATTATAACCAACATTTGAACCTACATTCATAAACAGAGATGACACTTATTCCCAGGAGAGGCTGCTGATATGTCACGCACACATGAGCTGTATGGGCGTTTCTTCTGATTCTCACACGCTGGTTGCAAAAGGCAAGTAGCAAATCCAGACTGATACCACCTCCCTGCTTCTGTCATGTAGCAGGTGGCTGGCATGGTTGGGTACGTCACGTTTGGATGTCTTCAGTCCTCCAGAATTAGCCATGAGGCTTCACTAAAAGACTCCCTGAACCGTAATATAAAAATAAAATGTCAAACATATGCTATACAAAAAAGGAAACAAAAGAAAGGCTGTAGTTATAAATGTAATATGAGCTTACCAAGGTCCGGGCTGCCACGGACATCACTGCTGTGGGTTTTAATGGGCTTTGAAATAGAAACCATTAGCATCTCATGTATAGCAATTCTAATTCTAATAAACAGTATTTCACAATCCTACCCCAGAGTCCATTGCATAAATCATTAATGTATTTTACTACTTTTTGGAGGCAGTGGAAGAAGGAATGGGACGTTCACGCTCTCTGCCACCACCCCCCCATCGCTGCCATGACCCGTGAACACTCTGTGGCAGAAAGGGACATAATCCAGTCTAAGCAACTTTCATTCTTTTGGGTTTTTTATTTTCGCAGCCTGCAACCCTTCTGCTCCTCCTTGAGCACAAGCACTGGCAATGGGATCACTAAGCAGGGTGCGAGCAGTTGGCGGGGCCCTTTCTCCTTGAGACCTCTGCAACTGCCTTTAATATTTCAGCAAGCTGGAAAGTATGCAGTCACAGGGCTGTGTTTCAGTGCAGACACAGGAGGTTTGATCATTGTGGTCCCCTCTGCTGGCATTGACGAAAGAGAGGAACAGAACAATCTGTCAAGCAGCTCCAAAAATGTCCCAGGTCTGGTCCAAACCCAGAAACTCACAACTAAGCATCAAACTTTAAATCTGGTACAGAACTGCGGACTGTGAAAAATGTGGTCTGATGGTTGGGAGGAATGTCTGTGCAACCCCTGGTAGGACTCTCCTGAAACCACAAATCCCATTGAAATCCCATCTAGATGATAAGGTCTCCAGACCACAGAGCATGTATTTTATTTGACGGCAAGACCCCAGGCAAACTTATTAAAAAGCCTGGAAAAAAATAATCAGCTGTGGGTTCTGTCATACCTATTTATTGAAGCTTGAAACTGGAACCTTTGTCAAGGAAAGCCAGCCTAGTGTGTAATATTACATATCCTACATGCTGAAAAACAGTGAAATGAGGAAACTTCAGTGGTTTAGCAAGGGACAGCTGTCACATGAAAGAGGAGACATGCTGTTCTTCCATGTTGTTCCTGTGCCAGACCCAAGCAACCTTCCTTCCCTTTCCTCACAGAGCGCAACACAACGAGGTCCTTCTGCAAAAACTCAGTGAGTTTTCAGATTCAGCTTTTTCCAGAAACTTTTCTCATTTACTGCTTGTCCCACCTTGACTCTCAGCCTTGTAAAATCCTCAGCCCTCAGCGTGCTGCTGCCGTCACTCTTCGCCATGGCTCATCATCATGCTACCATCAGCCTGTTCTCCACCAAATCTCTTTCCCTCTCCCCAGCACAATTGCAGACCTCATTTCACAGGCTCCTTTGTCACCTCCTCCAAACACAGCTGCCAGTTCCTTTCTCTTTTGCCCTGTCCACCCCTCACACCTGCCTTTCTGGCGCTTTGCCTCTCCTGCTCTGCTCTGAATTTTAATTCCTCCCTTCAGCTGCTGTCTGCAGTTCCTATGTCCTCTCCAAAAAGATTTCAGGGAATGAGGATTGCTTTATGGTGCCTTCTCCCTAGATCATGTTCCTTGGATACCTGTATCCCCCTCTCTACCTCTCTATATCCCTTTCCCTACTTTTCAACAAGACATCCATAGTGGGCATCTTCTTTCCTATGTGGGGTATGTCCCTGTGCTTTATCCTCCACACAGCACTGCCTTGGGCTCCTCCCTGGCTGCAGCTTCCTTCCACCTGCCCTCCTTCCAGGTACCTGTTCCCTCCCACCTTCTGGATTCTGGTTCTATTCCCTCCTCTCCAGCCCTCCCATTAAAGACCCGAACAAGATCCTAGAGCATTATTTCCTTCTTTATTTTCCTATGGTGCTCTGGCCCTGGTTTAAGTTCCTCACTCACCACTGACCAACAAATTCTGCTATGTCTTATCAACCAGGACACAAGCTTGGGCGTCTTCTGAATAGCACTGGAATGGTACATTGATGATTTCAAAGAGGAATCATGGTTCAGCTCTGAAATTAAGTGCTGTTTGTTTTGGTATGTGATAGCTAAAGACTATTTGGTACTAGTCCATTATGACTGACTTTTATTTTACTTTATGATGATGCAATCAGTGTAGTCATGTAGCAATAAAGAGAGAAACAGTATGGCACACTGAATTTAAGATTCACACAGGTAAGTAGTGGGCCAGACTGCAGTATGTTGCATTAAGTGTGCCTGTCTGACAACTCTGATTGAGACATAAGTCAAAAATATACTCTGACTCTTCCCAGATAAATTATTTCTGTAATTCATTAAACTGCATGTGCACATAATTCTGGAGAAGCAAGAATTTCTGAATTTAAAGACTTAAAGAGAAGACTGCAGGGCAAAAAAAGTAAAGTTGTCACGTGTAATGAAGATAAAGTACCCTTGCAATAAATTTAATTATGCAATAAAGTGCCAGTGTGGTGTGCAAAGAATTTGCTCAAGGTTCCTAAGGTAGCCTTTCATTCATTTTATCTTGCATTCTTAAGCATTAGCAGTCAGACTTCCGAGAGAATAGATTAAAGTATGTGTATCACCTCTCCTCATTATTTGTCTTTTTAAAATGTACCAGAGACAACATGTACAAGTTGGTTAATGCAAACTCTTCACTTTAAGAATGCAGAAGCCAAGAAGAATTCATGTAAAGGTATTTATTTATTTATTTGGTTTCCACATGACATATTCAAATATAACGTCTCAGTTTCTTTGAATAAAAGTATGAGTGGTTTACATCACTCTTTACACACTTTTCCACAAACACATTGCCCTATGGCACTCTGGCTCGGTAATACAGATGTAGATCTCACAGATCTGCATGACAAATATGATTGTAAACCCAGTGATAATTCTTCTCTTTCTTGTGTATTTACAGTCAGCTGCTATGAATAGAGGACTTGGGGAATGGCCATGCAGCATTTACAGAAACAAGATCATAACTGAAATGGATGTGATTTTCCCTTTTCATGTCATTTTTAACCACAAGACAACGATAGGCTTGTATACATTTTTGGGTAGAATGACCCACATTTTATGCTGATATATCCTGGCAGAGCCTCACTGACTTCAGTGAAAATCCAATTTATTTGAACTTCCAGGAAATTCAGCCCTCTTTTCCTTAGAAGTATTTTTATGTATTCCCCCTGAGAAGGCAAAAGTAGGTTCAGCATTTTCCTTGAGCACAGTCCCATGTGCTGCAGCCCCTTCTGTTGCCTGTCATGTTGGTCATTTCAGAAGGTAATCAGGTGGTCTATGGGCATCCCACATTTTGTTCTGTGTTTGGCCTGCAAACTGGTGGTGTTCTGCTGTACAATCTTGTGGCTTGCTATATACGGATTTGGGCTTGGCTTGTACTCACTGTGGTCTAAAGTCATGTAGGAAGGATTAGAACCAGACTCTCAAGTAAGAAGATGGTTTAGAGCCCTGTAGAGGTTTTCTCATCAAAGGGGAAAAAGCCTCCCACACAAGTATCTCTAAAGAAGGGATTACCTGTTTTCATTTACCACTGAAACAAACCCAAGCATCTCTGAGATGTTTTTGTGGCTAATGCATAGCTGGTATTGTGAGAAGTACTGTAAGTGGTGGCTGAATCCTCTTCTCAGCGATGCCCATGTAAGGCTGAAATGACCACTTTTTGCTGAAAGGAGTAATCCAGTTTTACACCGTCATAAGTGAGGGCAAAATTTTCCCCAGTGGTTGAATGTCTTTGTCCCAGTGAAGAGACTAAACAGAGTCAAATCAAAGTGGCAAACAAGTACTCCTCAGAGGTGCACTAATTTATATCAATTAAAACTGTCGTTCATATTAGGCCATTGTTCTGGAAAGCGTTTGGGCATGTCCTTATCCTACAAAGCAGGTAAAACACATGCTGAATTCCAGGTCGATGCCCCTGAGATTGTAATGCTGGTAGTGAAGACTTTTGACGAGCTTCTACCTGTGCTGCAGAGTAACAGAAATTAGGAAAATGTGTGGGGTCACTGCCTGCCCTCCGGTCCTGCAAAGCAATCTCTGGACTGAGCACCAGGGGCCAAAGGGACCGCACGCCAGTGGGAGTCAGCCAAGTCTGAAAGCATGGCAGGATCAGTGGAAGACCCTGGAGGCTGTGGGCAGGGCAGTGGCATGGAACAGTTGTGCCTCACATCTCCTACTGGGTGTGATGTGGTTGGGTTCATGGTACGTTCAGCATGGCATTGCTCTGCCCCCTTATAAAGTCTCTGTATGCTCTATAGTGTCTTTCCAAGACGCCATTTTCTGGGCACCTGGGAAAGTAGTTGCTGCAAAAATGTGGCAAAAGCCATATCCTTTTCGTTTTCATATAGGATGCAGTATTTGGCTGTGTAATATGGAAAACTCTTTGTCACATGGGATATTTGGCAGCTCTTGCACTGACGTGTGGAGTTGGGAGCTGTATTAAACTGAACGTCCAGGCTCCATGGGCCCATGTTTTGACACACAGCTGGGATGGGGTTCTCCTGAGCCCATATAAAAAGGAGTTATTCCTCTACACTTTTAGTTTGGTTGCATGCAGTAAATATCCTGCCCTTGAGGTATCCTGCTGAGTGTGTTCAGAAAGGAGCGGCATCTAGAACTAGCATCAGAGTAGGATTTCGGCAACGTTGTGCTGCCTGCAGAGCATAACTCACAGCATGAGGATCATTCAGCTTTCGGTATCCACCCTCTGAAACTCATTGACAAAGATCTGTGAACCATGGATGTGTGTAGAGTTTGGGAGATGTGGGTCTTTATAGAGTCATAGACTGAACTCTTGGATGGCTGTGTATCAACAGCTGAAAAAGAGTTTGCAGTCAATAATAGCATGGTTCCTTTCTTCCCCCATCACTAAAAACTGTTAGTGGAAGATATAACCCAGGAGTTATATCTTCCATAGTGGAAGATAACCCAGGTACTATGGAAGCTAGAGATTGAAGTGGGTAGGTTACACAACTTTCAAGAGTACATAAAAGTAACTAAGGGCTTATATATACTTTATATCTGAAAAAATCAAATACAATAAAGGTCCCCGTTCCTCTGTGTTAAGCTTTTCCTGTTCCAGATCTCTTATACCTCTCTCCCATTGGCAACATACCAAGATTTTTAGACCACTAAATTTAATAGTATTTTTGCATCTCTGCCTTTCACAAAGGTGGACTTGACCCTTGTGTAGATGAGGAACACAGCACTATACTTCTGTGCAGACATGCTTACTGTGTAAGCAACATACTTGCTTGAGACCATGCATTCTTTAAGTTTCATAACAGGACTGCTAAGGTCAGAGATAAAGCTTCCACACAAAAGCTTTGCAAAACATCTCAGGGTGTCTAGAAATGTGCTGGAACAAGCATATTATACCCTACGGAGCCACAAAGTTTTGCTTCTAGGAAGTTAGTCCTGCTTGGAGTAAGAATTTGCACTGACCATTGTGTAGTAAATGACACATTTTTTCCAGTGTCAACCTCATACTTTGGTTTCCCCTTGACACCTCCAATATTTTCACAGGTTGTGACCTGTTTGTGTTTCTCATGTAGAGGACTAGTTTTATTACAGATGTTAAAATGGTATCATAATGACTAGGAAGTTTTGACACGTGCTCTGAAATCAGCCTTCATGACATATCGCCGTATCTTCTCTTTTCAGCATGCACGTCGTAGCAGCGTACAGCAGCACATACCAGAGTCAATCCTGGGACAACAGCACAGCACGACACGCAGCGACCAGCCGAAGGCAGTCCCTCGTGGGGTACAGTGGTTGTGCTGAAATCCTATCACGTTGCTAGGACATCCTTTCAAAAACTGACCCAAAGTCTGCTGGGAATCTTTTCAGGGTTTTGCATGAGGACACCCTGATCTGATTGTAAATTAAATGTGCTGGGTGAATGTGCAGTATGGGACCTTTGAGAATAGTCAAGATACCACAAAAGGACATCCATGTCCATTAGGTAGTAGGTAGGATCAGTGAACTAACTGAACTTTAAGGAGCTACAGTAAAGCATGAGTATTTTCACATGCATGTTTCAAGGTAAGAAACTGGCTCTGCGTTTCCATTCTAGGTTCAAAGAGGAAAAAATATCATATATGAATCCAAACATTTATAAATCAGAGACATCTCTTTTCAAAATTCCCTGTCAGAAAATTGGCAAAATTCTGCCTGTATGGATTTTTGTATATAACAAAGTGCAATAAGATGAAATGCAGTCTCGGGAACAGAGACACGAGTTCCATGAAATCTCTCTGCAGAAATAGATGTATGTGCTTAGAAATCCATGGAATAGATCACTGTGGAGCTTTTGTCTTTTTCTCCTGCTTGGCTTCAGCAGGTACTCCCAGGCACTCGGAGAGTGTTGCCATATTGCTTTTGCATTAGCTTGCATCGTGAAAAAAAGGGAAGGTAGTGCTGATAAATACAGAACACATGTTGTGCAGAAAATTCCTCTCCTTCCCCTTCATGGTGAGGGAGCATGTTGAATTTTGAGGGAGTTTGAATGGCTTTAATGGAGTTGGTGTGAAGGCAGAAGTAGAGTTTATATATAGCAACTTAGAGCAGGGAGGGAAAGCAGCACATGTGCACTGGAGGGACAAGGACAGAGCTACTCAGAAGCATCGTAAATTAACATAGTGTGATGACATATGAAAAAAAGGGACCTTGTTAACGAACCAAATTGTTATTGCAATGAATGTTTATTTTTAGAGTTACAGGAGGTATGTTTTAGAGGCTATTAGAAAAAAAAAAAAAAAAAAAAAAAAGAAGGGAGGGGGGATTTCGTTCAACATCTGACCACATGCTTCTGCCCTGCAATCCAGTGAAACAAGGAGAGCATTGGATTTCACAGATAGCACCACAGACAGCTATTAAGGCCTAATCCAGTGTCACATTTCTGCCCAGTGCTGGCTAACTACCAGCACAATTTGCTGGCTTCTCTCTCCCTGTGTTTCTTCATTGTTTCAAGCCATGCAGAGACTTATCCTAATAATGGGTCAACCCTCAGCCAAATGTGTTCAATTGAAGGCCACCATGGGAGAATGGCAGGATATTGTCTTTCCAACAGCAAGTGAATTTCAGGCAGCTTAAGGCGGTATCCATTTCACTATAATGCTGGTTTATGTTACAGCCCTTTTCAAACTTCTAATTGCCCTGTACTGCTGACATTTATAGACATCCCCGACTTTAAATGAAAACACAACACTGAGGTCAGGAGGAGGTTCTGGGACAGCAGAGATCCCAGGTGAGGCCAAGGGAGGAAATTACTTCAAAACTTCCAAATGCTGAACATGTTGAGGTGGGGGGAGGAGAAGAGAGAGAAGACTAAAATCCAGAGGTGAGGGAGACCCCATTCACAGCCTCAAAGGTATAGCCACTAATAGTGGCTCTTACTTATCCATACATTCAAAGCCTCGAGCACAGCTGGTCCTCTCTCCCCTCAATTTCTTCTTCCCAGGTATAAACATTTTGAAATATTTATTCATCTGGATGTGTAACTCTATTTTGGCCCAGCTCTTCAGTTGTGCTGAATTGGTGGAGCTCCAGCGAAGTCACTGACTTTATGTCAGCTGGGAACCTGTTCTCACTGGAGTGAGAAAGTGCTCTGCCTTTTACAGAGGGGAAAACTCCCAGATTTTCTTTCTTCTGTCCAGGCATCCTCTTCTGAGGGAAACTGATTTAGCAGCGGCTCATGGTAGGAGATATCATTTCATAGGCTGCCCCTTACTTTCTGACATGCTGCACAGCCTGTTAGCCACGTGAGGTTAAATCTGAGTTAAAAGACCAAATTGAAGAAACAAGACGTGTCTCACATTCACACAGGGATCTGTTAGAGTGGTAGACTTTGTCTGCTCACTTCACATTACCCCTGTGGTGGAAATGGCTCCATTATTCCAGGGGAAAAATACCTTGCAAGAACAAAAGTGAATCATAGAGTCATAGAATCATATCATGGTTTGAGTTGGAAAGGACCTAGTTCCAACCCCCCTGCCATGGGCAGGGACACCCTCCACTAGACCACGTTGCCCAAAGCCCCATCCAGCCTGGCCTTGAAAATTTCCAGGGAGGGGGCAGCCACAGCTTCTCTGGGCAACCTGTTCCAGTGCCTCACCACCCTCACGGTGAAGAATTTCTTTCTAACATCTAATCTAAATCGACCCTCCTTCAGCTTAAACCCATTACCCCTTGTCCTGTCACTACATGTCCTTGTAAACAGTCCCTCTCCAGATTTCCTGTAGCCCCCCTTCAGGTACTGGAAGGCTGCTATAAGGCCTTCTCTTCTGCAGGCTGAACAACCCAACTCTCTCAGCTTGTCTTCACAGGAGAGGTGCTCCAGCCCTCTGATCAGCTTCGTGGCCCTCCTCTGGACTCTCACCAACAGCTCCCTGTCTTTCTTGTACTGTGACCCCCAGAGCTGGACACAGTACTCCAGGTGGGGTCTCAGAAGAGCGGAGTAGAGGGGCAGGATCACCTCCCTCGACCTGCTGGTCACACCTCTTTGGATGCAGCCCAGGACACGGTTGGCTTTCTGGGCTGCAAGCGCACATTGCCAGCTCATGTTGAGCTTCTCGTCTGCCATGAAGGGATGCTACTATATTTTTGTGGAATGTTATTTATTCCCTTGTATCTACAGCTATTCTTATGCATTTCCAGGGTGGGGCGAAGCCTGGCCTCTGCTCCCCAGATGCTTGACACCCCTGGGACTGAGCTAGGCAGAACAGGACAGGGAGGCAGAAAGCTGGTGCTGCACCAAGGAATACACTTTCTTCATTCAGCTTGTCAAAGGATGCCTATACCTTCAAGGCATCATCCCATCCTATGCAAGGGAAACTTGCATCAATGAGAAATGGTGGGGAAGAAACTTTGCAGTGCCACAGCCTCAGTACCCAGGGAGAAAGGCTGCAGCTGCCTGATGGAGCACAGAAGCAGTGCGTGATACCACAAAAGCCCACAGATCTGTGGAGCACACACAAGAGGAAAAGACATGGCAGCTGGATGGACCCCTTGGTTCTCGATCATGAGTGCCACAGCTCCTCAAGAAGTCTTAACAGGTCATCATTTTGTTCCTGCTGAAGGATTTCCTACTGCACCAACAAAGGATGATCTCTTCCTGCTACTGAATGGAGAGAAATTCAAGGGGAAAAGGGATAGGGGAGGGACTGTGGAAACCTTGTTGCTCTGTTCAATGCCACTAAGTAGAGCTACTGCCACTAAGTGATGGTGCCCTGGGAATTTATTTTTTCTCTCTCTTTGATTTATCAAATATAGACAGGCAAGGAATAAGACTGCAATCCACAGTTAGACTGGGAGGAAAAATCAGGATGTGAAAAATTCCTGTGCTGTTTGATCTGCTGCTTGGTGCTGTGCTTTATTTTTTTTTGCTTGTGTCACTATCACCTTTTGAAAAATAGGTTTATGAACTATGTGATGGAGAATACGTGATATTGGACTAGAACTTGGACAATGAACCCAGATTACTATTCTAGAACCAGACAAAATTAAGATAGTTTTCTATTAATTATGTGAAAAAGATGATAAATGCCAATGTAAACAGATGAAAAACAAAGAAAATATGGATTTTGTTTCAAATATATTGTTGAAATATATTTACAACTTTCAGATACATAATATTTTTTACTTGAAATACAGGCATGTTTATATATTATTCTATATTTCTGTGATTACAGGTTGATAATATTAATGAATATTTATAATGTTTTTATATAGCAATAAAAAAATCTTCTAAACACAGTCAACTGTGTGATGATTTTAAAGTCCTGTATTTTATCCTGCCCATAGATACACTCCTATGCCTTTCCTGGTGTCTTGCAAAGTATCTAGTAGACATGCACCAACTACTATGCAAGATATCCAATAGCTGCACGGTGACAGATTAGAGTACTTCAGGCCAGTTGTTTAGGTTGCTAATGATGCTAATGATTCAAATGCACCTCCAGTGACTGTCAGTGGGAGACAAGTAACAAAACATTTTCTAAAATCCTGTGACAAATACCATAATAGGTTTGATTCAGTTGCTCATACACAGATATTTAGTGTCACTCCAGAGACTTTACAATATCTAAGAGGGGGTATCTGCCACACTGGACTGGCAGACATAAATAGGACCTCCAAGAGAATCATACATTTCTGGAGCAACAATTTGAATATCTTTATGATAAGGACAGAGGGTGAGGGTGGGGGGCTAATACTTTCCTATGTTCAGCAGAACTGAGCCCTGGGTGTCTTATAACACTTACAGATCTGACCTTTCCTGGTTGTAGGAAATTTAAATTGAAAATTGTCACCCCAAAGGCAATTTCTGATAAAGAAATGAGGCTTTCATTGTGCAGGAACAGGTTCACTTACTTTGCTTCCTTGTGGAAAAGAAGCATGGGTGCCACATAGCCAGCCACTAAAATTCAGAGGAGATCCACTCGCTTTAGTGGGCAGATGTTAGTCTACCACACTTAAGGAAATGGCCTGGTAAGATTCCTCTTCCTGGGATTTTTGCAATTATATAGAGTCATAGAATGGAATATCACTCAACTTGTCATAGGGATAGACAAGGAGGAGAAACTCAAATTCCTTCAACTTGGTGTTTGCCCCCATTTTGAAAATACAGTTCAAGTTTTAAATAACATACTATTAATACAGTGAAGTTTGAGACCTAAGTGAAGTTTAGGACCTTACAAAGCACATCTGGACCTCAAGTAGCTGTTCTTTCCTATGTTTGTATCTGTTCCTATCTCCAGGCATCAGCAGAAGATACCGAAATTCTTCCTTATAGAGAAGACAGTCAAGTCCCATAGGACTGGTGTGGTACTTTGTAAGCTGAGACAGGTGTGCAGAATGCACAGGACAGTCCTCCTTCTCTCCTGCAGCTGCTCTTCATGCTTTTGCTCCTCACTTACAGAATTGAGACTTAAAAGCCTTGTCTGTCTTTCAGCATCCCAGTGTTGTGTCAGGGTTAGTCAAGTAACATTTGCGCTGTGTTAAGCTTTCAGTGGCTTTCCTGCTGATACCTTGGAAGGCCTGGGCCACAGCAATCTCGTTCAGCTTCACTTTCTGCCTGATCCCTTCTTGTCCCACACCGTGCGGGAAACTCCAGAGCTGGAGAGAAGGAAGGGAGAGGGAGATCTCTTGCAAATGCATTCATGAAATATCCCGTCTTTGACTTTTTTTTTTTTTGAGTGGTGACAACCTGAATCTGTGTTATTAATAGGTCTAGTGACTGCAAACAAACTTACCCAATATTTTATTTTATTTTAGTGAGAGCTGATATTTCCATTAAAAATTCTCCAACTCAAATTTATTGCTGGAGTATAAATTACATTTTCTATTTCCTCGCTCTTTTCTTAATTTCTGTCAAGTGACAACACGTCTAAGGAGGAAAAATGTCATTCTCATAATGGGATCTGTCAGTTCCCTTAAGCCCTGGTAGGTTTTTATTTGATGCTTTTGTTCCTTTCTGATTCTAGCTGTTGATGAAAAAAGGTCTCTTTAAAACCATACTTAAAGATAAAGATATTTATGAATGGGAAAGCTATTTCTAATGCAGCTCCTTGTTCTTGCACTATCATTTCTGAGCAGAAACCCTGACCCATGTTTCCACTGTTTTCACATTTCAGCTTGTTAAAGGGAGTATTCAGTATGCAGCACAACATTCAGCCAACATTTCATTACATTTTGAGATCCAATTACTCATGCAGAGGGTTGGGTTTTTGGGTTTTGGGGTTGGTTTTTTTTGGTAACTTGGTGTAAGTTTCCTTTTCCTGGGGAGGTTTTATTTTAATTCCCTTCAGTCTGCAATCTCCTACAAGTATTTAGTGATATTTTTTAAATGGTGGCAGAGGTACAAAATAAATACCTTTTTTTTCTTTTCTTTTTTTTTTTTTTAACAAATCTGGAAAAGAACCAAATCCAGATGAAATGCATCTCCAAGATTTTTGAGTGAAAGCAACATTAAAGGAGATCTAATTAGACCTACAGTAATAACATCACCATCCTTGTTATGGGACATATATATATCTAAAGGCTTGTGATCTGCTGAGTTAGGAAGTTAGCAAGCTGGAGGGTCTACCACAATTTCTGAGCACCCAATCAGCTACACCACATATTACACACACCATGGAAATTATAACCTACTCTATAGCTTTTGTGTAATCAATTTGGAATGACCAGATTTGCTCTCCAAACAAGACTTCCAGGATGCAAAAACCACAGATCTGAACAAAACCACAACTCCCTATATGCAAACTATCACATTTTTATATAGTACAGTGAATCTAAAGAATTTAAAACAAGATGCAGAAAATCTGAAATGCCAGCAAACTAGTTGTGCTGTTTGCCTATGACCACAGAATATTACTCTGGATGTCCTATACAGCCTGTAACTTTTAAAAGAACATTTAATGAGTATATAGGAATTGCCATCTATGAATCCAGGCATATAGCTTCACCAAATCCTAATATAGCATCTCTTCTGCTTGCTGTTGCTTGGCTCCTGAATGCCAACACAATCTTTAAATGGTAACCTTCCTTACTCTCCAAAATGCTGATCTGTGCTTGTGAATTTTAAGTAACATCTGTTCTTAAGAATTTCAATTACTTTACTCAACATTGATGTAAATTGTTTGGTTTTGTTTTGTCTTGTTTTGTTGGGGGTTTTTGAGGGTTTGGTTTTTTTGGGTTTTTTTTTTTTTTTTTTAGTTTTCCCCTTCTACTGCATCTATTTGCCATTTTATGCAACATTGAGTTTTGATGCTTTTATTAATCTTTGCAAAAGCTATTGAAAAGGACATTCAATACCATAAATAAGTAAACCTGGTCAATTCGGAATAGCCCATGACTGCTATGCATTGAAGGAGGCATTATGGACCGGTTCTGTTCAAAGAAAGATACAAGGAAGCATCTTACCTTGTAAAAGTCCCATTTACTTTGCCACATTTCTGTTGCATCATCCCATATGTCATGAATACAGTGAAGTACCCCAAGCACTGCAGAGTCTGCATTCAACCTATATTCTGGACTAAATCTTTTTCTAGACAATCTATAAAATACTCTTTTAATACTCTTTTCTTGCTGAGATTTTATTAGGGAATGTTACCCGGTTTCAGATCCAACAAAGTATTTTTATTGATTAATTTCTCCACAAATCATCTTCTTTCTTTTCCTTCATTTTTGCTTGAGGGGTCCAGATTTGAAGCCATCAACCTAAAGCTAGATACACCTAGACCTGACTCCCAGACTCTAAATAGCCCATTTGCATATCCTGGGGAGAATCCCTCCATCTTTACAGACATGGGCAGAGACAGGGGGAGAATGGAGAGTGTTGTCCTTCCCTCCCACCACACTGTCCACCTCCTGGCATTATGTGAGCTAAACCCATCTGGCCTCTCTATTTTAAGAGAGCCCCTGCTGCTGCCTCAGAGGATAGACAGACTTGCCTTTGCAGCACTTTGTGAGTATGGTTTGAAAGCTGCAAAGAAGGTCTAAGTTAGCAGAGCTGAGCAGGCTCTGAGACAAACTAAGGGAGCTTATACGGATGGTCATGTCATCCCAGCAAGGGAGGTGGCAATAAGCTCTGCTGGGATTGTGGTAACAGGGCAGCGGACCGATAAACTACTCTGGGTAGTTAAGTAAAAGTACATCTGCTCATATCCTTCGTTCTTCAAGCATAAATAGGAATTATGTCATTTTTCCCTCTAACACACATTAAGGATAGAAACATTGATGTCTGTGGTGGCTCTGTACTACAGAAATAGGGACTATACTAACTTCTGAAGAGGTACATTTCTTCACAGCAACTGACCCCCAGATTTTTGAGGCAAAATTTTCAGTATTCTAAATTCAACCAGTTCACATCACACTATTAGGACCCCCATTTCCAGGACATTTTATGCTGCCATAAATATTAGGGTCATGAAACTCTAAAGTCATTTGACTATAGTAGATATCAGCTCCTGAACTGCCCATTCTTGCTTCCCTTTATAGCCATTTGGGAGAGAAAAAGTATGTTTACAACAGAATTTTATGACACACTTTAAAATTGCCCAAATCCTTTCATCAAGGAGGGATAAAAAAGTGTACAGAAACTAGCCAGCAGTTGTCTTTATTTTATTAGCTGAATCTTACCCACAGAGACAGCTGGAGTGAGGCTCTTGGAGGGGCAATGCTTTTAAGACAGGGATGTACTAAGGACGGAGAGCAGCAGTAGCTGAAGCCCTGATCTGGCTGGAGAGGCTGCACAGCAATGTGGTCACAACTGCCTCACGTAATGCAGGAGCACGCATCGCCCTCGCTGATGGCTCAGGGGAACTAAAGCTCTCTCCTCTCACCTCTGTGACAAATCCATGCTTGCAACTTACGGCTGCTTTGGATCAGAGAAACAAAAGATAGGGAGCAATGAGTGTCTGGTTAGAGAAATAGCCAAGTAACCTGAATCAACTTGCAACACAGAGGTGTCTATTTTGACACATAATAGCACAGTATTTATAGATCTTTTCTGGGCTCCAGGAAAATGTTCTGCTTTCTGTTGTGCTCAGTGAAATAGATCTGGATGCCGTGCACCCCTCCTGTTATCACTAAAGTATTTAAACACCTACTCCCTTATCTCCATCATGCTGTGGATCAAAATGACTGAGTGAATGTTCTGAAACTTTAAGCTGTTGGTCTGGAGTTATTCCAAAAAAAAAAAAAAAAAAAAAAAAAGCAGATAAGGAAACAGATTTACCATGTTGTAGGAAAATATGACAGGGGAAAGGGGCAAGATTTCTTTTCTTGTTTGGTCTATACTGGCCCAAATAATGGCTAAGACTAAATCATGTCTTCCTCTATCCTGCAACTATTCAGAGAAAACAGCACTTTTCCTGAGCGCTAACAGGAGGTTCTGATGGTTCACTGTTCACTCAGAAAGAAACGATTGCCCAAGGCTGGGGACCCAATGGTCCTGTCCTTGGGGCAGAGCTGTCAAGAATGAAGAGAATTTGCAGAACACTTCTTTGTTTTGCTGAAAGTGTCTCAAATTCATTACATTTTCAAGAAAACAAATGCACACATTACACAGAGAGCATTCTGTCATCAGGAAAATGTTGACCGGATGTATTCACAGTAAAGAACAAAAGCATAAAGATAAACAAGACCTTGACAAAGAAAAGTATTTAAATATTTTTGAGGTATATGTTCAGAGTGAAACATCTCCATAATCGCTTTGCTGAAGCGTATCCAAAATACAAAACTAACATACTTATTTTTCCAGAAGTGAAAATGAGCAATGTGGTCCTTGTTTTCCTGCATGTCCTGTTGTATCTACCGATCACATAGCTCAATGCAGTACAAAACTTCTGTCAGATAAGAACAGTTGCATTTAACATGCAGTTTCAACCCACAGCAATTATCAAGCCCAGAAAACAGATTTTGCATATATATATATATATACACACACATACACACAAACTCATCTCCACATACACAGTCTAAATGTGTTTCCATTACTTCCTAAGTTATTGCAAGTCATAAGAAGATGACATAGTCAAGTAGCCCACCACAGCACATCCCCCTATCAAACAGAATGCGACATAATTAAAAACTGTAATGTAGCTTCATACAACTTGAGCAAATGCATTATTTAGTGGTGAATTTCCTGGGAGGGCTGGTGGGGACCTAAGGAGGTCCTAAAGTTCCTCTTGCACCAGCACCCTGAGTGGTGTTTCCCAGGGTAACAGCCATGCCACTGATCAGCTTACTTGCTCCCACCATGTCTCCACCCAGTACTGTCATGTCTCCTTTATATCCAGACAGTTCCTTTTACCATGTCTTAATTTATGAAGAACTCTCTAGTATGATTTTCAATCTACAAAGGCAAGTACTTCAAGGAGATGGTCCTCATGTAACTCATAAACTCCAAAGTTTTCCCACCATGGGTAGCATCTACTCATTATGAGGGGGAGGGGGGGGAGTCTGAATTGCAGCAGCCACAGCTCAGTTACGCTTCATGTAAACTACCCTTCTATAGGAATATATGTGGAAAGATGTCAAGTCAATACGTGCCACCTTCCCTACGGCTGGAAACAGTTGTGCTTTCACTTACCCCCCCCTAACTTTAGACATCTGCCTCTGGCAGTGATCCTCTCTCCACTGACAGAAAAAGAAATTTAGCAAGTCTCTGCCCATAACTTAAGCACCATTGCCAAGGACCTGAAATTGGGTGGGATGACTCCAGGTTTCTGTGATGACCTGCCATGGTCCATCTCCACTTAAATTTCTATATGCAGTTTCAGTAATGAGACATTTTAAATGTTGAAACTGTCCTTGTCCTGCCTGAGATTACACACTGCAGCATACCTATTTGCTCATGACAGTCATCGCTGCAAATGAGCCTAGCAGGTAGCCTTGCCTGGCACTTCATGATCATGTACCTTGGCCACGTATCCTAAGACTTTTTCCTAGCTTTCACACTGACACACAGTAGCTAATTATAAAAGCAAACTGTAAGCCTATCTGTTTGCCCTTGCCTGTTGCCAAGTAATGTTTGGTTTGACGTGTGACAATAGTATCAAGATGCTTGAACCAAGGTTGATATATAATAAGAGAATGATGTTCAGAGGAAACAATTGCAATAAGTAACTTTCCTCATAAGGAAAAGAATCAGAAAACTATACACAGTTTTAACATTTTAAATGCCCTTTCACTTTAACAGTAGCTTATATGTTAGAGGATAAATTTAACTTTGTGTATTAAAATTACTGCTATCATTTCACTTTCTTTGATATTTATAACGAATAAAGAAATATGTATCTCTCTTTATAGACTTACAAAATCCCAATAATTTCTTGAGGTCTAGACGTCCAGGCCTGAAAGATCAGATGAACCTTTTTTTATATAAAAGAGAAGAAAAAGAAGATAATATAGAATACCCAAGTAAGGTTTTGGATCCATGATTCCAGAGCTGTCTGGTTACTTTGTGTGTGACTTTGATCCAGCCAATGTCTACAGCTATGCATAATTTTATATATTCTGACCTTCGTGCAGCCAATGACAAATAAGATGTAGCTAATGCATAACAAATTGCAGATTCACATCCTAATCAGTATCACAGCACAGCAGAGATCATCCTTTTCACCTTTGTACGTCTTCTCAAGCCGTGATAACCTGACTAAAATTAACATACTTTCTAAGGCATCTGAAAGCAAACAAAAATGAAGTCTTGCTCAGAATACGTATTAATTTTTTTGTCTTCAGGATTTCTGGACAAAAGCTGAATCCACCAAGTCAAAATTTCTGAAACCTTTTCATAGTTTAGTCATTGATTTTTATATGTGTTATGTTCAGTTTTATATCCTAAACTCACAAGTTCTTAAATATAACCATTCAGAAGCATATGGGAGAGTTGAGCTGGCATTCCTATTAAGGCTACTCCAGTACTGACAAGTTCCTGGCATGCAATCTTCTGCTTTTTAAATTCTACTTGGTTGCCAAACCCAGGCATAGATTGGAATAGTCCGTCCATACATAAACTTCCTAAATTCCCATTCAGTTGATAACAACATATTCTTTTGGAAGTCCTAGGAATTGAAAATAATTATTATTTTCCTTGATCAGTAGTCAAAGGAGGTCCCTGTGGGTTCTACTCAAGTCACTGAAACGTAGAGGAGAAAAAGAAGTGCCACTGTCTGATAGTCATGTACCTTTAATGTTAGGCAATGCAAATTAATCTGCTTTGATAGAAGAGTAGTACCAATATCAAAATCCTGAGTATCTATTAATTTCTAATAGAAATGCACCATGGCTTCAAAAAAAAAAAAAAAAGCAGGAAAGCAGATCTTTTCTTCATTCGTTCCAATTCATACCTGTTCCAGCTATTTATGGCTTGTTCTTTCCACCCAGTCTTCTGGAGGCATTTTTGTTCCTCATGACCCTTCAGCACTTTGTCTGGATGCCTCTGCCTGTAAAGAAAGGTAGGATTGGCTTTTGATTAATCAGCTAAGTCCCTGATGAGAATGAAAATACTTTTCCTGCTGTGGGTGGAGAAGGAGTGCTTGCAATGGCTTGACGTGGTCTGAGAGCTCTCTGTGTTCAGTAACTTGTCTGAAACATTTGTTGTGGGATGTCAGCCATTTATCTCGATCAGTGTTGAAATTTTTAATAGGAGACTACTGGAAAACAACTTTCTGTTAGAACTGTTCTACCTTACAAACAACAAGATATTTAACATTCATATGGAAAAATCTGAAGCAGAATGGATTATATATTTTAATATTTTACTAACGTTATGTATTATTGGGCCTTATTTAATCACATTTCTAATTTAAATTAACATCTGGCTCCTCACTGCATCCAGAAGAAAGAATATGTTCACCTCCACTATGTTGTGTACAAAGACACAATAGCAGGTTCAAGAGACAGTACAGTCTATTTCTGGATGGCAGATGCTCTGTAGTGTAATCATTATTCATTGGCTGCAGGGATTTTCAGGCAGGCTGCCAAACAGCCCATGTGCCTCTGCTTATTGCCACATTTCTTAAA
Source organism: Balearica regulorum gibbericeps (assembly GCF_011004875.1). Taxonomy (NCBI): domain Eukaryota; kingdom Metazoa; phylum Chordata; class Aves; order Gruiformes; family Gruidae; genus Balearica; species Balearica regulorum. The sequence continues at coordinate 59,500,969 of NC_046186.1, forward strand.
GGTAGGCTTTTTAATTGAAAAAGGGAGAGATCATGTGTGATTTGCTATGTAGTTCTTGACAAGTAGTTTTAAAAATTAAATGCTATGCTATTTTTTCACATCCAGGAAACTTTGGTGAATGTGATCTGCCTCTCCAACAATCACACATTAAACTATAAAGCTCCAGAGGACACAACTGTTGATAAGAAGAGAGGAAAACTGGGAAATGATTTACACTGGGCTGCAGTTCGGGCCCTTAGGTAAGTGCATGAGAAATGTAATGCACATATCTACCATAAAGAGCAAGCGATATATTCACTAATGCATTCCTTCTCCAATGCAAAGTGCTCTTACCATGTACTTTTCTTCTCTACCTAGACCTGTATCTTCATCTATACTTTGTACAATATACCCCTCCCATATGGCAATGGATAAAACACAGATCTACAGATCAGTCTAATTCCAGGGTTTGATGGACATGACAAACATATACTTTGCATCTTCTAGACCCTATCTAAGATTTTACTGTTGTCCAGATCACCACATCCTTAGGTCTTGGTCTGTAGATATAGGATGTAGCCCTATAGGGATAAAACTACAGGATTTTGTCTCAGAGGAACTAGAATATGGTGAAAGGATGATGTATTGGGTTTGTGTGGCAAGATTTTAGCAGCAGGAAAGCACAAGAGTAGCTTCTGTGAGAAGCTGCTAGAAGCTTCCCCCGTATCCAACAGAGCTGATGCCAGCCGGCTCCAAGATGGACCTGCTGCTCGCCAAGGCTGAGCCCATCCGCAACGGTGGTGGCGCCTCTGAGATAACATAGTTAAGAAGAGGGGGAAACCCAAAAAACTGTGCAACATCAGAAGCATCCAGAAGAGAGAGGAGTGAGAATATGTGAGAGGAACGACTCTGCAAACACCAAGGTCAGTGGAGGAGGAGGAGGAGGAGATGCTCCAAGTGATGGAGCAGAGATTCCCCTGCAGCCCATGGAGGTCCATGGTGGAGCAGATATCCACCTGTAGCCCATTGAGGACCCCACGCCGGAGCAGGTGGATGCCCAAAGGAGGCTGTGACCCCGTGGGAAGCCAGCACTGGAGCAGGCTCCTGGCAGGACCTGTGGCCCCATGGAGAGAGGAGTTCACGCTGGAGCAGGTTTGCTGGCAGGATCTGGGACCCCATGGGGGACCCACGCTGGAGCAGTCTGTTCCTGAAGGTCTGCACCACATGGAAGCGACCCACACTGGAGCAGTTCCTGAAAAACTGCAGTCCGTGGGAAGGACTGAGGTTGGAAAAGTTGGTGGAGGACTGTCTCCTGTGGGAGGGACCCCATGCTGGAGCTGGGGCAGAGTGTGAGGAGTCCTCCCCCTGAGGATGAAGGAGCAGCAGAGACAACATGTGATGAACTGACCACAACCCCCATCCCCCTTCCCCCTGTGCTGCTGTGGGGAGGAGGAAGAGAATTCAGGAGTGAAGTTAAGCCCAGGAAGAAGGAAAGGGGGTGAAGGAAAGGGTTTTTTTTAAGATTCAGTTTTTATTTTTCATTATCCTACTCTGATTTGATTGGCAATAAATTAAATTTCCCCAAGTTGAGTCTGTTTTGCCTGTGACAGTAATTGGTGAGTGATCTCTCCCTGTCCTTACCTTGACCCATGAACCTTTCGTTATATTTTCTCTCCCCTGTCGAGCTGAGGAGTGATAGAGCAGCTTTGGGGGGCACCTGGCCTCCAGCCAGGTTCAAGCCACCACAGATTAATACATTTCTTCACTGCAAACTTGAAAGGTCAAATTTTCACATTTCAATGTCTAGAAGTCATAAATCCATTTCTAGCTTTTAGCTTATTTCAGGTTTGTAAGACTTGATTTCAGCACATCCAAATGAAAATGTCACCTAGATATATACATGTCTTCACAGGTACCTAGTTCAGCTTCATCTTCATGTGTGTCTCAGCAGTGTAAATGTGTACATCTGAGCTGGTCGTCTAAGCTCTTCTTTCAGACAGCTAGAGGAAGAGGCTCCTGTAAGGCACTGCTCATCTCTTCCAGAAGTAGATTTGTAAAGTAGATCTGTTAACCACAGCCTAAAAATGCCTTTTTCTTTTCTTTTTTTTTTTTTTTTTCTACATTGACAGTAAAGAGAAGCTAGGGAACTAGCCCCTGTGTAGACATCTGCATTGTAGATATTGCACACACCTTGCGTACTAACCCACAGGGCTAACGAAACACAACCAAGTTTAAAAACTGAAAGCGAGAGTGATAACCTATGAGGAAAGAGTAGAAATGCTAACACATTAATACAGCCTGGTTAAGCTGTGACAAAAGCCCTCCTTCATGTTCTTCAGCATCAAAAATACCAAGAAAGAAAAAGAAATTTTCTTGATGTGCTGGGGTTGCCCAGCTTTATCTACATCAGTTGACTCTCAGTAAGACTGAGCTTACCTGCAGACTGCTGGGATGACCCAATCTCTAAATGTGGGTAGAAGGAGACCAGAGGGTACCAGCATCCCATCCGCGGTGTAGTGCAGCCATGGGGCCCTGTAGGAGCCACTGCCACCTCCTTATGCTTGCACCCACTCCTAGAAGCCCCCTTTCACCATCCCTCCTGCATCTATTTTGTGTTTCAGCACCTTATGAAGATTTTGTGATATATCACCAGGGGTCAAGAAGACTGTGCTGACATATAGCTAGAAATAATGAAGTAGAAATAAGAACAAACAGAATAAGTATAAGGAAAAAAAAGTTTCCTAGAGCTTTCTAACAGTGAACTCTCAACAGGCATAAAAGAGAAGCAGCTCATTACTTGCAGACTTTTTCTTCGGTGTCTTCAAGCCTGACCGTCAAAGGCATTATGAAGCAGACAGACACGTAGCATTCTCACAGATTCCCGAACCTGTTTGTGATCAAAAGATGTGAGGTCCCCTGACACTTCTGAAAATATCTCTACAGGTAATCTGCTGCTATAGCTACTTTAATAACTTTAGATATCTGACACTTTACCCACTTTTTTGCTCTTCTTTAACCCTACTAGTGTACCTGCTCAACTCTCTTCACAAGATCTCCTGTGAAGCTCCATTAGACTACTGCTTTCCACAGTTACCAAGATATGAATAGAGACGTCTTGACTCTCATGCTCGCTCACTCTCTGACTTATCCTCCCCTTTTAGGAAAGCTGTCTGACTGAAGCTATTGATTTAAATCATGCAGACCAAATCTGCCAAGCTTTCAATATTTTATGAGTAGGCGTTGTTTTCCTCCCAGTTGGAGACCACCTTGCTTTTGGACCTTAGTTGTTTAAGGCTAGGGTATGCCTTAACAGAGGTTTTTTTAGACCATGTGAAAAATCAGGTGTGTAAAGCCCACAAAGGATGGAGAAGCTCCATTTTAGGGTATGATGCCAAACAGGATAGATTAAAGTCATAGGGGCCAAAGCTGGGCTTCTGGGGGCTGCTGTGGGTTATTCAGTTGGCGGGGATTTTCATGTCTACATTACAGCAGGAAAGCATCCTACAGGTGAAGTTTGGACACAGAAGCTATTTCCCATCCTTGTGGGAGCACGAGGGAGTTTTGGGGCTGGTGATGTATGGAAGGGAGAAGGGGGATGGACACATTAGTCAGGACCATCAGGACCTCCAAGCTGCTGGCCCTGCTCCTCAGGTCCCCAGCGAAATAAGGGGTCTAAGATGTTTAGGAAGGAAAGAAAGGAGCATCTCAGAATAAAAGAGTCTGCAAGATGTTCTCAGATGCCAAAGAAGTCCTTGGGGAAAAAAATAAAAATAAAATTTAAAAAAAAAAAGCAAAAAGCTTTGAGTCTGGTCTGAATGATTAAGCAGCTTTTTCTGTCTCTAATTTCTATGACTTCATACTTGTGTGTTGAAATCCAGACTCCACTGAAACTGATGATGAAACTCCCACTGAATTCCAGGAGCCAGGCTTTTATCTGTAGCGTCTAAGGAGAACTTTTGCTAATTCTAAAAGTCCTAAGTGCAATTTGAGAAATTTCCAGCTGCCATAAAAGCTATTGTTATCTTCCTAGTACTGCAAGCACAATTCCATTTGAAAAGAATTCTGTACAAATATAAGTATTTGTGTAAGTATAAGGCTGCCTTTCTGTTTCTCATTGTCTTTAATAAGACATGTTTCCACCAATCAGTCTGAGAGTTAAAAAACAGTTATCTTACAGATGGGTAACTAAACTTTAATGAGATTGAAGATTGGCTCCCAAGTCTATATGGTTTGTAGGCTGCCTATCAGCACTTTTTATGCTGACAATTCCTGCTACTCACAATTGACAGTCTGAAGTGAAGCTCCCAGGCTCCAAAAGTCTATAGCTACAAAGAGAATAAGGGAGATCTGCAGGGAATTTGGAGAAGCCAGTTTGTTCCACACAGACATGCCCACTGCAAATACTATGAAATGTGCAAAGCAGGAGAATACTTTAAATGCTCCTTCTTTCTCCATGCTAGACTACTTCCTCAGCACCACTGCAGCACAGGTGTCCTTCTGGGTTTGGTTTCTTTCCCTGGCTGAAAAAGGCTCACACCACATCTCCCATGTTCCTGCAATTCTTTCATTTTTGGGAAATACTGAGGGGAATGCAACATATAATTTCCCTTTAGCTGCAGCAGTTTAACTTTTCATTTTAGGAATGAAATATTCATGAACACAGTAAGAAGGAACCAGTGTGAGTGCATCTCTGTGGTTTAGTGCCTCTCCCATGATGATGGAAAGGAGAGGGAAAACGTTCTCAGGAGCAGGAGGTTATTCAATGCTGCTCTTGCTTCTTGAATGCTGTCAGCCACGGCATGTTGTCTGAAAAGGGTGAGAAGGACTCTTACTTCTTCCAGTTGTCATGAGAGGGAATGGCTAACGACACTGCCTTGCACAGATCTGATTTGTGTAGGCATTTTCTCACCTTTGGGTGAGGAAGGCAAAGCAATGTCCAGCCTATGGATCCCAGGATCACTCAGAGCATCAATCACTCAGGCTTTCTGGGCTTTCTTATTTTCTTAGGACACATATCGTTCTCATAGCGTTTCCCTTTTCACAATGGCAGCAGGCACTGGAGCATTTCCAGTGCATTCTCTGGCGCTGGAAATGCTCAAGCTTCCAGTTCTGGAATGACGCAGCTGTTGCATGGACCAGCATCAGCCCTGACAGGGAGACAGGCCCGTGTTTCCTCATCTGTGCCCAGGTTTCTGCTTCCTCCCGTGTCACCTGGGTAGTCTTAGACAAATGGTCAATCTCAGCTCCCAAGAAGCAGCAAATGCCTAAATCAAATCAAAAAACTTAGGTGTTCTGAGTCATCCTAGTATGTAATTAAAGGTAACAAAAAATATATGCATAACAAGGGTGACAGGTTGCCACAGCTCAACCCATCAGCACATGGTTGTGCTTGCAGTTGGCTTTATCCAGGAATCATCATTTAGTGGGAGTCCTTTCCACATCATCTGCATGGCAGAGTCAATGGCTTACTCACTATGGTGATTTGGATAATATCTGCATAGTTTCATTCGTACAAAATACTAGTGGCTCTTGACCTTGATTCTTTGCAAGACACTTTTCCAGGTTCTTTCCTTTTTAATTCTCTTCCTTGACTACCCTGAATGTTCCCTTGGGGTTATAACTGCTTTTAGCAAAGCCATGCTCCTTAAAAGAAGCATACAAGTCAGTATGCTGGTGCAGCCCACAAGAGACAGATTGCAAAGTTGTGTTCAAGTTTATTGAGGTTTCTTGCTTTACTGACAAACTGGACAAGGATGTATGAAAAGAGTAAAGCTAACTACAGAAAATTCTGGCGACAATTGTTCTGTCCTACAAATGCCAATTTAATGTGCCTTTTTTTTCATCTGATGTGCAAAATGATGAGAAAAAACAGTTTTGATCAGAAACATGTGCACAGCAGTATGAATAACATTATATGAATATCATTAATAATATTTCTATCAAAGGGTTGGGGGCTGTTTGTCTTTAGTTTTCCATTTTATATAAATTACTATTATTGCCTCTTTTTTTCAGACATCAAGGGCTCCTAAAATATCCTTAGATAAGGACTGAATTTAGCAACCATAAAGCAAAGCAGATACCTGTTGATGGTGAGGTAGAAGAAACACTGCTGTGCAGAAAAGAATCTTGTATGGCAACCAGTCTTCCATCTACATTTCCCAAGGTAAATAACTGTAAAGCTACAGCTTTTGACACCTCTAAATTTATTCCTGGATCCCTTTTCCTTAGGTATTTAACACGAGGCATATGAATTGATCAAAATGATACATACACATCAACTTTCTACACGTTGTGAAGTAATTAAACTAAAATGCATTAGATTATCCGCATATAAAATAGTAATAAGTCATTGTCTTGAATTAATCTGTATCAATTTGGATGTGCTACAAGTCTGGCCAAACAAGCAAAAATTCCCTGCTCTGGGAAAATTTCTTGGCATCAGCTCTATACATATTCTAAGAATACGCAATTAGTCGCTTCTGTTTAAAACAGGAAAGAAAAAATTCACAGAAGCAAATAGCTCTTCCCCACAAATGCTTACAGACTGAATATTCTGAGAGAGGATCTTTGAGATGCTAACAGAAAAATAGCATGAGACAGAAGAAATATTTTTGACCAGAAAAAATCAGCAAGAAAACAATGAAAATGATCTCTTGCATGTAACAGAAAGCAGAAGTGCTAGGGAAGCTTTTTGCCATATAACAGACTGGTTTCTAGCAAGAAGGAAGAGCTGAAGAATGATGGTTTATGTAAATAAGTCAAGATAATAGAGACTAATAAATTAACTTGCATTAACACAAAGTATAAATAAATCCCATGTTTATATTTGGATGCTGAAAAAAGTACTGACGCATAAATGAAAAAGTAAGAGTTTTTCCATGGCTATCAATAGTACAGTACCTTACAGATTTCCTAGAAAATCATCCAAACAAGACAGCAAAGCCTGCCTGTACTTACTGGAATTATATTTGCTGGAGAGAATTAGGATCACACTACTAAACAGAATTAAAGCTGCTATGGCGGGTGTAGTAGCCAAACAGCAGAGAATACATTGGAAATGTATAGTGTATTTGTCAGCTAGACTGTGGCTTTCTGAATACTTCCAAACTATAGACATGGAAAAAAGCTTCCAAGAAATAAGATTTCACTATACTTCCCAAAAAACTCAGACAAAATATGGAAAGATATTTATGAAAGGCTTAGATTTCCCTCTTTTATATATTAGTGTTTGGACTCCATACTTATGAGAAGCCTCAAAGAATGTATAGCTTACAAGCTAATATGCCATCTTCGTATGCAATGAATTATGATATGGATAACTTTTGCGAATATACATACAAGAAAGTGTGTTGTGATGGAATCAAGGTTGTCTGGGAGAGGACTTGGCTTCCTTTCCTGTGAGATCGTCCTTTCCCTGCAGTCCCCTGCCTTGTTCACTACAAACTTGTCATATTCCGCAGCAAAGGAGCCAGAAAACCCAAAGAATAAAAACTGTGTTCTTAACATATGATTCTGTTTCTGTCTCCGCATATGAATTAGGATATGCTTAACCTCTTGATCTAGTTTAGCAAAAAAGAGGAGAAAAGGAAAGATGAAAAATGAAAAAATGAAATAATAGAATAATAATAAAATGAAATTAAATTAAATGAAATTAAAGAGAAAGGCAAAAATTGGAACTTTAGGTAGATTTCCCAGTGTCTTCTTTAAGAAGCATCTTACAGAAGAAAGCAGACAAATGTATGTGAGAATTTGGGAGTTTTTCTTTCCTTGTTAAGCAATTTTATTATTTTTTTAAGTTGAGATAACTTCAAAGTAGCTTGCTTTATAGTGTGGACCCACAAGTGACTTTCCCTGTTCTGTTATTAGCTTTAATTTAGAATTGCAACAAATGTATTTTTCAATTTCTTATGAAATGCAATTTTTTAAAAATATTGTGATACTTGTTTTGTCAGCATGGCAAAATGTCAGATCAGAAGTGCAAGAATTTTTGAAATCTTTACTAAAACTTGGGTTTAGGCAACATGTGACAAAGCTCAGTGGCATCTGTAATTTGTTTAAACCTAATAAATCAGTTGTGCCATACATGACAAATAGATACTTCATCAGTTTCAGTGAGGCTTCATATAAGAGCGGGAGCTACTTCACTGATTAAAGGAAAGATAAATATTGAGTTCCGTTCTCAGATATAGTAACACAAATCTGGAATGATTCCAGTTAAAGTCAATCAAATTGCTTTAGCTTCCTAAAGACATTGCACTGTGATGCAATTGATATTATCACTCAATTTTCACTCATGTGGAACATACGAATACTGTCCACAATCTGCAAGTCTCTTCTAAAAAATCTATTCTACAAATCTATACGCAAGTGGAAAAGATTTTTTGAGGCTTGCATTTAATCATTTTGCTTTCTGAATTGTGAAGTTTTCCTGCATTGTATCATGGTCATGCCTTGCATACCAAGAGATATTAGTAACGGCCGTTAAAGTATCCTGTCATTTTAAAAAAACAAAATTACAAAATCATCATGACATTTGACAGGATTACCACTTGCAAGAAGAGAATTACACAAATGCAAGAAGCTGAAAGGGTGATCGTTTTCTTTATTTCTTCATATTATAATATTGGATATTAGTCTTCCTATGGTGTTTCCAACACAGGGAATTATGTAAGTGTTTTCTGTCTGCTATTAATTGGCTTATGTGGATGCCTGTGAATTTAGACATTTACTTTAATAGTAGACTTTGTCCAACATTGAGCATATTTGAAAATTGCTTCTGCAAGTTACTAGTGACTGGGAAAAATGTTTTCCTCAGGCTGAGCCCTTCTTTGGTTAAGTATTGTCTCAAAATAGATCCCACAGTGGGACAAATGTGTTTGTTGCTTAGATATAGTCTGCCAGATTTTCATGTGGAATATTTCAAGCCAAGGAGGGAGAATGACCTGTACCATGCAAGTTCTTCATGGGCGTTTAACACCCACAGTTTGAAACTCTAGCTCTGTTTATTTTCTCAAATAAAAACCAAGTGCTTGTTTCTGGGTCCTAGGTTTGGACCAGACCTCCCTGTCAGTGAGGCCTGGCAGGAATGACTGAATAAGCAACCGCTTTGGGTCATGCTAAAGTAACCCCGGGTTACTGGCTGGAGAGAGTGGCCAGAACTTGCAGTTGCTCCTGGGCTGGCTGACAACTGAAGCCTGTTGTTGCTAGCCCTTCCCCTGACCTTCAGCCTGCCTTTTGGCTACTGACTTTGTTTTGGTCCCTGAATCCAGATCTTCATCCTAAACACTGACTTGGACCATGTGAGTCCTATTGCTTAAACAGAGGTCATGTGATGGGTTTTTTCAAGTGTGGGGAGTAAATCTTAAGAGTCTCATGTCTTCGCGGGAGTGTTTCAGAATATGCCACCCCTGGTGAATTTAATTCAGGTGCTCCCTGGCATCTGGATTAGCTGAGGGTGGATGTGAACAGCTACAGCAGAAAGCCATCCTCTCATTACTGCATCCAGATGTGCGCACCTTTCGTATGAGGTGCTAGGACTCATAAGGACATATCCTGTGACTCACAGCGCTGTATGAAGTGGCACTACTCTGAATTGTTTTCATTATGTGTTAGGAGAGACCCTGTTCCTTTCCAGATGCCTACCCTGAAGTGCTCGCAGCCCACCAACTCAGAAACATTTCCTTCGTATTTGTTATGCTCCATATTTCTGTCTAAGATTTTTATTCTAACAGATGGAAAGACACAGACTCTACAGACCTGTTCTAGCTGTTGACATCAATCCAGCTTTCATTTTGTAGCCCCAGAGCAGAATTCATGACGTGAGGTGTACAGTAGAGCAACCTGGCATGTGAGGAAGTCAGCTTGGCTTTGTTAAGAAGATCACACAGTTTACAAGTGGATACAGCAGGTTTTAATAACTACAGCATTTCCTCATGCTGATTATCAATATTGGAACAGAGTGCCAGGACTGTATCACCATGCTTTCTGGGGTAGCTTTTAAGAAGTTGCGTGAGGGACATGCTCCAACCAAGGTAAGGATGCACAAATTGGAAAGACCCTATCAAGCCAGAAATGGGCTGTTATTAAACATCTCCCTATAAACTGGCCTTTAAATGGCCAAAGGTTTGTGATTTACAATAGTTTTAACGCTGACAATTGCAGGGATTGTAATGAAAGGTAAGCTAATGATACTGTTGAAGATGTCTAAAATTCCTGCCGTTTTCAACCAAATCAGATATCAGGGCTGCTATCTCGTTTGTTGAGCTGGATGTTGTGAGGGAAAAGAAACACCGTGGGCTAATAATCTCCTATTAGCCTATAGTGATAAAATATTTTGAGGTTGAGGTGGCACTAGAAAAGCTGAACTTAGCTAATGAGTATGACATTGGTAGTTTATCTCCCTGTGTTTATGGACATCTTTCGAGCTTTGGTGACAGAGTACATTGAAGACTGAGGAAATCTGTGTGTTACAAGAAAACACTAGGATTTCATTCTCCAACACACTGCCTTGAAATTTCTGCCACAAAGGAAATTGCCCTGCACTACTGTGCAGGCAGGGATTGAAATTTGGGCTAATAGGAACAGGATGCTAAGTGAGGTTGCAGGATCCCTGCTCACGGTAAGCTACTGTGGGATCTGTGCACTTTGCAAGGGCTTGGGGCTTAAATTTATCTCAGATCAGCAAGTAGATTGAAGTTACACACTGGACTTCCAAACCAAATTTTCTCTGAAAACTCAAGTGAAGTGAAAAAACCACCAAACATATGGATCAATATACCTATGCTTGGATCTTTCGTCCACAAGAATTCCTGGATTTCTATCACAAATGCTTGCATTGAGTTCCATTGAATACTGTAAACCACTTTTTACATATGTGAAAATGTGGTTCCTCTACTTAGAGCCTGTCCTGAGTCACATCTGCTAGGGACCAAAAGTGAAACAAACAAAAAAAAATGTGGGTTCTACCCTCAACTAAAGTTTATGTGAAAAATCTCACTTTAGCTCAGGGAATATTTTACGTTCCGATAAGTGATTTGTCAGTACTAGGCAAAAGCTGGACCAGTTAATGGCCCCACAGTAAGAGTAAAGACAGCGCTCTCGGGGTTGCTGTGTGGCTGGCTTTTCTCTGTTGTCCTCTCCAGTCTGATCTTCCTTCTTGTCCTTACAGAGGTCAAAGAATCCCAGTTTGGGTTTGTCTTGACTGAAAGCTGCTTACATCCCTCTGGTCCCAAAGCTGCTAGTGACTGTTCCAGCTCTTCTTGTCTTTCTGTTCCTAGATGAGCTTTAGTGGCTCCCATTTTTCAGAAAGAAAATGGGCTTTCTTTTCGTGGAAATAGTAAGCAATTGGTCCAGCTCATCATAGTATAGATGGGATCTTAGTGAGCTACCAGACAAAAACACTGGTCAGGCTTACAGACACCAAGAATGTCAGGTGCAACAGATTTGCAGGGATGTACTGGGCCAACTCCAAGTGCAAGACGGTGCAGACAGATTATTAAGAACAGTTCTGAGAAAGTCTTGGATGAAGTTCAAATCACTGAAATGACTAATGCGTTTCAGATTTGGCCAGGAAGCAGCATTAAGCCTTCATTTTCAACAGAAGGGCACCTACCATTAAACAACATGTTCTCTCTGACACATCACTTTTTACCAACTTCGCTGTCGCAGCAATTTAATTGCTGCTTACTTTTACTACCAAGGCAAACTCTTATGTGAGGTTTGTGTGCAGATAGGATGATTCGTTTCGTATGTCCAAAATATGTTTGCTGCAGGCTGGGTTTGCTGCTAAGTAGATAAACCACATCTGAAGCACTAATGCTCTCATAAACTGGCTTGTGCTTTCTGATCTTCTTTTAAACACAGCTTCTACTCAGCATCAAAAAACATTAGCACTTTTCAGAGAAACCAGATCCCTCAGCTTTGACACATGATTTAGCACTCTGATCATTACACAACACATGGTTTCAAAGTGTCTGTTGCAATTTTAAACATGTATGATGCTACTTGAACTACACTGCCTTTTTCACAAACTGCCCTGGGGAGTTTATTGAACATATTTTCAGTCAGGTTTCCTGGCACTTTAAGTATAGTTTTCTCAAATAGCAGGGAATGTTGAAGAACTACATGAAACAAAACGATGCAGCGTGGACTGAGCAGGTGCAACTTTCATTGCCTGTACTCAGAGGTGTTGTGAATTCACAAGTGTTTTGAGTTATTCCAAGTTAGTTTTGATCTGTCTTATCCCATTTTGGCATTTGGAGAGAGTCTAAAAACAAGTATAACACAAATGCCACGACTGCTGGAAAGCAACAAGAAGTTCCTTCCTGCCACTTTAATTTCCTCCTTTAGTATCCTGAGTCCTTTACGAGAGGCAACCTCCTGGCAGAGGCAGACCAAGCACTTCCGAGGTTGCACTTGCTTGTATCAGTATGGAGCTTTTCATGGTCAAAGGAGTGGGTGAGAGAGTTTAGTTTGCAGAGGGATGCCCTCTTTGATCCAGCTCACCACAGACCCACATAAGTGCTAGTGACAGCGCTAGGGAGGGCTGTGGGAATGAAAGACTGAGCCCACAGGACGGGATGAGACCACCGCTTTCAGCAGCAGATTAGATTTATACCAGATTCAAATAATCCTGGAGGTATAGCATGAGTAATACCCATTGCTTACAGCCACTGGAAAACCAAATCAGCCCAGGCTATGCTTATTGCTGAATCAACTCCTTCCTTACAGCTTCAGAAACACAAAGCTGTGCTGCCTGCCAGCAATAGGAAAGAGGAAAATGTGGATCAGAAACTCCAGCCTGCAAGAGGATGAAGGAACTGAAGCTCTCTGCTCTCCCCCGAGCATCACTGACTGCAGTGCACTGGGAAGAGGAGGCAGGATATTACGTCTGATAGGAGCAGAGCCACTTTGTTGATGGACAAGTGCTAGCAAGGATTTCTCCTTGAGAGCAGGTCTCTGTACTGGTTATCCTGACTGCTCATCCCTCCTGGTGACAGGTTCTGTGGATCCACAGCACTGTGCAACAACTCCCATGCTGCAGGCAGCTGAGGAGACAGCCTCGCATCCCTGCTTCAGTCAGTGGAAGAAAGTGGGTGCAAGAGATCTCGGCACTGCCTTGTGGCACACACCTGCCCCACGGCAATGGCGTGGCTGGGGCTATTGGAGAGTGAGCTGGGTACTTCACAGCTACAAATTGGGCTTTTCCAAAAAAGGTTGTGTTCTGTGAAGGCCCTTGACTGCATCAGTCAGCCTTGCTCACTTCAGCCAGACAAAGGAAATGATGGAGCTACTGCAAAAAAAACCCTTTTCCTGGGAGTGCCTTCAGTTCTCCTCCAACTTCAGTACCAAAGTCCACACTAAACAAGAGACAGAATTTAGTCCTACCTGCACTAATTTGAGCAGGTACTAGTCCCCGGGCTATTCCAAAGTAAATGGGGTATCTGCCAAAATATCAACCCACTTCACCTTGTGATTGCTTCCTGGTGTGCCCCTGTTTCAGGAGGAATAGGTTAATAAGGAAAAAGCCTTAACAAGCTGAAAGGAGGGTGTGGTGCTCTGGGGCTAGCTCCAGTCATCCCAGTTTTCCTACAGACACAAATACTAATTGGCCATGAAAGCAAAAGATACCTTTCTGAAACCTAGCTTAGTGAGATGAGCAAATCATCACGGGCTGCTACAAACCCACTGTTCCAGATCTATAGACAGATGAAGAAAAACCTCTGCCCCTGAAGAACAAAAGGAAATCTCACCTCGTGGGTGAAAGGATGTAATGGTATCATTATCAGTGGTATTTGACTAGACTGAGAGTTTTGTGGTGTGAAGGTTCAGCTAGAAGACCTACATTTACTTCTTTGGAGCCTAAAAAGATCTGGTGTAAAACCACACAAGAATCAAAAGTTGCAGAAAGCTGCACAATTAATTACTTCCAAAATTCTCAGATATAGAAAATCGAGTTGTTAGTTTGCACACACAAGTATAATATCAAGGTCTAATCTCAACTGATTTTACCTTTCCTTAGGCAAGATATATAGACCAGGGATCTGTCACTGCGAAACTTTGACCAAAATTGTATTTTAAGTCATGATAATAAGGGCTACTGATCAAGACAAGCTCTGGCACTTTTGAAACATGGTTGTCTGACCCTTGGAAATACTCCTTGTCACTCTAAAATTTGTTATCCTACAGACACTGTTTTATTCTCTTCTGCTATTTGTCAATAAGACACATATCACTGTCACCAGGACGCATACAATTTGATCTGGCATTTTCTTTCTCATGTGGGAGAGCTGTTTCATTGTAGGCAGTCATGGCAATATACAATGATATGGGGTTCATAAGATAGCAATCAAATCAATGAAATCATCATCTGGTTAAAGCAGAAAGCAAAACATATGTGAAATAAATTTTAAGCCAGCAGAAAGAAAATCCAGTGCTGCCATCACCCCGGCACGCTATCACCTGTACAGAAACAGTGCATGTACGCTGGGTGATCCTGCCACCCACGTCCCAAAATCACGTGCATGCTGACCAGTCCTGTTGTGTCATTATAAAGCAGAATTTATGCATGCTACAGCAACTATGGAAAGACTGCAAGCCATCCTCGTCCAATGCGCTTTCAGAGAATGTGCAGAGAAAACAGTCAAAGGCTTTGGAAGTTTTTGGATTGGATTTCTGAGCCAGCAAGAAGCTTTCATTCGTGAGGAAAGCGTTCTTTGATACAAATAGCTTTATGTCTCAGGAGTCTTCTTCCCACCTTCACAACCACTTCTCCGTTGTTGAGGACTGTTACTGTTCTGTGGGGAATCCAACATCTGCGCAGTGGGTTTTAATTATGGGAGAACTACCACATAATACAGAAGCAGCTATTTTTATTATGCTTTGGTGTCAGAGTTTTGGGTTCGTTTTGTTTTGTTTTCCCAAGGGGTGCCACAGGATGATTGCAAGGTGGGAATTTCCCCAGCTAATGTAAAAGCCCTGACTGAGTGAGGCGGAGGGCCAGGGGACTGAGCAGCACTGAGACACTGACCACGGTGCCTGCCTGGAACTGGAGCCAGCTCCTGCTCCTCCACTCCCTTCCAAGCTCCTGTTGTGCCTGGCCATGGGTCCACAATGATAACACCAGATCTGATCCCTCCCAGCTGACCCAGATACAAATGTTTGATATGGATACAATGTGGACATGCAACCCTTCTTCCAACACAGGAAGCACCTTATTTAAAAATTGTTAATTTTATGCTTCCAAGAAAGCAACCAGAGGGCGGACAATGACTGAGCCACAAACCTAACTGATGGAAAGATAAGCCGGTGCAATCGACCCAACAAATCGGTAGTAGCAAAATGTGCTTATTCGCTAGCAAAGTTGATTAGTACTTTGCATTATGTTTTTGTGGTACCTCTTGATCTGGTAGGAAGAGCCCTTAAGATGGAGTTGCTGTAGTGGTGAACCTCAGCCTCAAGCAAAGTATTGCAGTGCCCAAACCGTAACAAACCCTCTGGATCCCAGTATACCAGGAGTGGAGAACAGAGACGTTCATTGTGCCCCTGCATGGAACCAGAATAAGCTTGTCAGTGTTTATTAGCCCGGACAGCACTGGAAAGTGGCTGAATGGCCTCAGAAGTAGCATAGCTGACTTTCATATTGCGAAGCCTGACTTAATAAATCCTGCTAAACTGGAATTAGGGATGCATGGGACTGCTTTGGGATTTCTGCACCCATGACATGGCTAATTAATTGTCTAGATAAACCATCCATAGATAAAGGCTGACGAGATCAGAAGTACCCAGTTCAAATAACTGCTATCTCCACCTTCCTATTCATCAGTTTCCTGGTATTTCCTCAATTTCTAGGGCAGGCATGTGCAGCACACAGTGCAATGCCTTTGGCATACAAGAGAAAGAGGTTGAGTGGGAAAAGACAGCCGGGCAGCACATGCTTCGTCTCCAGCCACACATCTTCCCTGAGAAAAAGGAAAGGATTACTTTGATACACACTGTGTTGGCTTTGGCTACACTCTTCTGGGAGGCGATATCAAACCTACAGGCCAGATTCTGCCTGCAAGCCTCTAGCTGGGCATCCCTACTCTACCTGTTAGAGCAGTGCTGAAAAAAAAAAAGCTTAATAAATAAAGATTTGGGGGTTGTCTAATGAAAGGAAACAAATCCCTCTGCATCCTACAGCAAATATTGTTTAAAGTCCCCCATTGATTTTGCACTGGCAGCATTGAGGGCTGTTTTCTCTACAGTTCCGCTCTGGGAATGGCAACTTCCAGCAAGACCTTACGTCCTTACACTACCTCAGAGCACACTGTCATTGCTACATGGCACCATGCAGCACCATGCAAAGAGATAAGCAAGGATGCCAGAAGGAAGATAACCAGCACAGTGCAGCACTGCACTAAGCAGCTTCTCTGAGCGCTGCTCATTTTCTTGGGTGCCGTGCCATACCGATGTGGTGACGCTGTTTCTGTTCCTGGAGCAACCTCGTCCAGTGCCAGCCCAGACATCTGGCACCGAATGTCATCACACAGGCTTGTGTTAACTGTGAAATTTATGAATGGTAATTACCAGTCCACGTTTCTAATTCATTTTACTACTTATGTGTCCACTAAAAACTAGGGAGGCTTAACCATAGGCCCCCATGGAAGGGCGGTAGTTGGACTTAAGTCTCTGAACCTGGAGTTTGATGCACACAGTGAAGGTTCACATCTGTTAATGTCTCTCCTATTTCTTCTTCGCCCCTTCTTCCTTCACCCAGCATATGCTGGCTACATCTCACATAGGCACAAAACCACCTGCAAGAGCCACTGATGTCATTTGTTCATAGAGTTTGCAAGGCTGACTGGTCTGCTACTAGATGCAGTAGCACCATCAGCCAGTATGGTCACCAAAAACCTGTACCAGCCTGGTCTATCTCAGTAGCTCCTATTTCTTATCTTTGGGTTTTTAATAGCACACATTCATTTTACCAAGGCAGGTTCTTTTCTCCACAACACCCACTGAAAATGTGTCTGTGCCCAGTGGGATGCTCAGCAATGTTATGCCTCAAAACACGTCCCTAGGGGGTTTTGGCATCAGTAAAGGCTTGAAAGTTGAAGGAATATACTTACAATGTCACTTGTGTGAGAGCCTCGCTGGTTTACTGCCTCTCTGAGGAACCCAGTGACCACACAGCAAGCTCAGATGCAGCAGCGGTCTTGAGGTGGACTGTCACCAAAGCTTTCTTTCCCCTGTTGATGGTAACAGGGCCATGTGTCCTTGAACCTGAGGGCAAACAAGCTGTGAAAACCTCTGAGAAATTCAGAAGTGATGGCAGTGTTTTGTGGCACTGAATGCCAGCGCAGCAAAACCATCTCTATAAAATGTTCCAACTTCACAATATTTCAGTTACACACGACTAGAAAGCATCTAGTATTAAGCCATACATCACCAGGGGCAGGTTTCTCATTCCTTTGCTGCAAAGGCGAAAGTAGGTAACTTGCGTGTGATTTATAGGAAAACCTCTAACTAGATGAGTGCAACACATACCCTATGCCAGCGGCAGTAAATCCAAGCCCTCTGTGCTCTCAAGGGAATGTTTCATGCAGTAGCCTGAAAAATATGTGCAATGCTTTTGAAAATCCTGCGGTTGAGGGCTGGTAGAAAATTTCTCACCACTGTCCTACGGGGCTACCTGCCTGTGCTGAGAGACTACTACAACAGCAGCAACTGCAAAAATTGCCTGATATCAGGCATTATATCAGGCATTATATCAGACTCACCAAATCACTTTTACATATAGTCAGGTTAAAAAGTTCATCTATGTTTATAAAGTCTGTCTTACCAGGAAAAAAAAAAAAAAGAGAGAGAGATATGATTATATCTAGACTTGAAAAGAAGGACACTTTAACTGCGGGACTGAAATGTTTAAAAGTGTTACTCCAGGACTTTGGAAAAGTCCTGTTCAAATTACTAAGAAGAGAGTAAAACAAGCTCTGAGGCTGGTAAAGGTCTAGTCTGAAACCAGTATCAATAAAAAGAATTTTTCTTCAGCAGGGTCCTGAGAATGCAGGATTGATGAGCAGGCAAAGTGGCTGCAGCAGGCAGCGAAAGGTGCTCAGGAAGAGGAGGAATTCAGCTGGCTGTCATCAATTATGAGTTGTTTTCCATTTTTATTTACAGAAATAAATTTAAAAAATCCTTTTTAAATTCTGCTCAGCCCTGAGTAAGAAAAGGAGCTCATCCCTTGCCATCTAAGTAACGCCCACAAAGAAATGGAGGGAAGCATGGGATCACCTCACAGTCAAGCTGTGGGACTGCAGAAGAGCTAAGGGGAAAGCAGATCCCCATGGCACGGCACTGAGCATCCTGACACAGGACGTGTCTCCACCACCTCCATCAGCCAGGCTGGAGTCATCCAGCGGGGCAGGTCTACCTCGGGACGGAGAGGCAACAGGGCAGCTGCCTCCAACCCTCTCCAAAGGAAAGGTCTGGCCCTGCTGGGTTCAGAGGCTGCTGCCTCCACTTCTGCTCCTGCAGCGAAGGTTTATTTCTCCCTCTGCTCAGAACAGACTGCTCCAGGTACGGTATCCTGGGAAGATGAAGTAGATGTCAATCTTTGAAGTAATGGCATTTGCCCCTGCCTGGAGCAATATAACCATCACTGCAGAGGGGAAGGAAGAATTAAACCACTCTCAGAAATCTGGGAGGTGGCAGGTGTCAGCCTCTTTAATAGGAGTAATAAAAATAGTGACTTCTATTAATATTAGGTATCTGATTTCCAGTGTTGAACAAGAAAAGTGCAATACCTGCCATTTTAAATTACTCTGTCATGTTTTCATTCCTTTCTTTCCTCCTAGGATTTCAAAAATCTTGACAAAATGTGTGTGCACTCTTCAAATATTTCCTGAGGCCAGTGGGGTCCATATGCTCTTAGGAACAAGTTTTTCACTCTGTGGGTCATTCCTGATGATATTTAGATTTTCTGATTGGTATATATTGGCAGCACAGAGCTAGAAGATAATGGGGATTTGCCCTTGCAAATGTAATGCAGTATTTTATATAGTTTAAGAGCAGCCCAAAAGTAATATAGCATTTTACAAAAATTAAGCAGAATACTTCAGTGTTTGTATTTTGATTATAGCCATTGGCTCCTAAATTAGAGTGTCATTGTCAAGGTAAGAATGATATTTTATTTAAACTGCTGCTGAACATATGGTGTTATTTATGCCTCAGACATCCACAGCAGAAAGAATTTTCAAAGTTTAATTTATGCTGTTAGCGAGTAGCCAGCAAAAAGATGAGACCTCACTGTTTTTACTAGCTAACAGAGTGCTGGTTTAGATTAAAATAGTTAAGGGATGTATTTTTTTGAAGGGAAAAAAAAAAAATCTACACGGATTTGTACAGAAACCATGACTAATGGAAGTACAGATCTGTATCCTTCCTCTGCTGTCAGATCTTGCCCATGACACGATCTCTGGTTGTCCTCAGCTACCCATTGTACATCATATCCCGTGACCTTCCCCTCTATCAGTAGTTTTTGATGAAAGTATTATTTGAACAGGTTGGGGCGGGTTATGTATGTCAGGGAATGGACATGTCTGTATTCATCTGTGCATGTGCTGAGAATCATTTGCTCTTTTGCTTGTACGGAAGATGAAACTCAGCTGTAGTCAAATTTCAGGTCAACCTTACTCCTAAGTAGTGGCAAATGGTGTAGGAGGTTTTGTGAGTAGGTGCACTCTGAGGAATTTTATTTTATTTTATTTTATTTTAGAAACACAGGAAATGAGAGAGTACTTAAGAAAAAGGTTTAATAAACAATCTAAATATATTTCAGTTCTGAGTCCTCTCTCTCTTCCTCACTTTCCCAGTACCACAGGAGGACTTGAGTCCATATATTTCACCTTAATTGCACTTCTTAACTCAGCTTTGTAGTTGGCCTTTAGAGATACAACAGGTCACTTCATTCAAAGCTTGATCCACCTAACCGCTTCTACCAGAGAAATAAATTTGTTTTGTTTAAATATTAGCACTTGCTCATATTAGAGAACTAGATAGGGATCTGCAGTACAACAGACTGTGCCAAAGAAAAGCTTCATGCAAAGTTGTGATATTAATCATTCAAAGGGAGCTGCTAAGGGTGCGAACAGGTAGGAATGGACACAAGAATTTTACTTTTCAGCTAGAACTTCTAAGGTGTGTCTGATTTACTTTTTTGTATTTTAGTTATGTAGAAAACTTACATATGCATATATTGAAAAAAAATGTTGTAATTTAGGTTGTCCACCATACCATTCGCCACCCCCAGCAGCACTGTGCCGAGGGGGGTCCACAAGATGCCCTGCCGGTACAGCTCTGCAGGCTGGGGAAGAGGCTTGGGCAGGAGGTGGAGCGAGACAGAGCTCCCTTTGCTGGCCCTGCTGTGAAAGGCACCCATGAACCCGCACCTCCTGTGGGGCACATAACAGGTTAAGGGCTGGATTTGGTGCTGTCCTTGTGCTCCCAGACCCCCAGATACAGCCCTAATTTCTAGAGCAATGACTTTTAGCCCTTTTCCACTTGCAGGCTCACTGATGGCCGCCCCCCTGCCCATGCATGGCCCCACCACGGGCGCGGGGAAGCACCAGGCTTGCAGCAGGACACTGCCACCTCCATCCTTGGCCAGCATGGCGAAAGGTCAGTGGGGACCAACCAAAACAACCAGCGGGACGGGATAGCTCGAGGTTTCTAAAGTATGATTTGTCAAGACAGCCTGTTCATAAAAAGCAGGCATAGCATTTCTGCCTGTTGTTTGAAAGAAAACGCACATGTTATTGCTACTTAGTTCAGCTAATCTTTGCAAAGTGCTTAAGTTTCGTGTTCAAAGACATTAAGCACATGTTTATATCCAATTCAGCACCGTTATTAAGAATTTTCAACAGGATACGAGCAAAGTCCATAAATCTGGAAAGCAGCCATCTGACAAGTCCTATGACTTGCAGTAAGGACATCCAGTAATAACACAACAAGGGGCTGTGATGCTTTCAAAGGCAGCGTACGGTAACAGCAGGCTGTGTCAGCAGGTAGTGTTATTACTCCTACACCCACCTGGGCCAGCACACTGCCTCTTTCTCACAGCATCCAGAAATAAGGACTTTATTTCTCAAATTACACTGTTGAATGAAATTACTTTGGGCTAAAGTCTCCAGTCCATTTCTTAGCAGGCTCCCAGCTCCATCAGAGGCAGTTTTGCTCAGGTACCAGAACCAAGAGGAGAGGGACTTGACATCCCACCAGCTCTCAAAATGAATCCATTCTTTTTTTTTTGCATTCATTTTTTTTCCTATTTGTTCCCCTATCCTCGTAATTCTTCTTTGAAGATTTCTAAAAAGGTCTTTTTTATTTCTTTAGAAATCATTTGTTCAAAATTCTAATGCACAGGATATGCTTATGAAGTCATTTATCCTCAAATTCTGTGTGTACAGAGAAAGCGTGAGACACAGATGTGTGCCTGTGCACAAAGCAGATGTATGCCTCCAGATATGGGCAGGGGGAGTCCCTCAAACTGGTATTTCACACACTGTGGCCAAATTTCATCAGAATCTGCAGTTTTATTTATGCCAAGGCCACTAGCTTTCAAAATACTTGATTGTTTTAAACTGTAATATGTGATCATATTTTTTCTCTCATTTAGACTGATGTAAACCCCAAATAACTTCACTGAATGAGACGTTGGTGTCAATCTGGAATAGGTCAGATCTGTCTCTGACAAACCTCCTTGGCTCTAGAGGTGAATAATGGTTTAATTCTGTCATGAGATGACGGTTCCTCTATTTGTTTCCCTTGCTTTGAAAAGTGGGGATGAATCCAGGGCTTTGCTCTGACAGCGAAGGCCTGATAGTGCTAAAGTCGTTTGCAAACAGTCCCTGACTTCCAGCCTACAAACCCGGAGCTATTCCCGTCCTAAACTTCTCCCCGGCAGATTCTGCCAATCATGACAAATTGTGTGAAATTTGTGGTGAATTTGTGATGTGGAGAAAAGTCCACTAGGGACTAATTTGACACCATCAGATGCAATTTTCCTTTATTACCCTAAGGCAAGATTTAAACTAGTTTCCAGGGGTGAGAGGTTACTCCATTAACCCACAGTGCTCGCCCCAGCAGGCTGCCACCTAGACAGCCTGGAGCATCGTTAAGTGGATGTATTTCTCCTGTTTCCTCAGTCTTTTCTGGGGTTTTCGTTTTAGGGTGGCACTTCTATTCTTAGTCTTCAGATGGACACCTCTTTTCACAGTCAGACCGATCTCTACCAAAGCCTTTTCTGCAGCCTTTTTTTTTTTTTTTCCTTCTGCAGGAGAAAACTAAGATTTAGGCTCAGTTGTTCCAACAGATCCGGTTAACCCTGTGTTCTCTGGAGAGGGCAGCGGGGGTGAGGAGGGCAGGGACATGAGGCCCCAGGTGAAGCTCAGATAAGATAGGGAGGCAGAGATGGGTGGGGGTGTGCGTAGACATGAAGCACAGCGTCAGCTCAGGTCCTGCCGGGCACGGCCAGCCATGCCGAACCAGAACCGCCTCCGCACACACCTACCCCCTGAATACATGGGCACCCAGGAGAAGACAAGAAACTTTGCACCAGGCCAGGCTTCAGCTGAGCATCTGCCTTCGTGTGACCTTGTGCCTGAGGCACTACATCCCCTGGCGCCCTGGGTCAGCGTGAGGCCCTCTGCGCCAGCTCCCCCCAGCGCCAGGCCAGGCCCAGCAGGGCTTCCTAGCTTGGGCTTCATCCCCAACCAAAGCAGCTACTTTGCTTCTGGATCCCAGCAGTACAGCGGTACAGCCCTGTTCTCGTGGAATCACCCCTGAGTTATAAATCTTTAGCATAGTGTTTTGCTCATGTCTGTCTTTAAGCACAGCACAGTTACCCTTGCTATCCACATAAACTGCACACCACTGACAAATAACTGTGCAGATGTTAATGCTGACCAGCACCAGGTGAGATTGCAGAATCACGTCCAACACCCATCTTATACTCATTCAGGACCCAGTTGCACCAAAGTCCACCGTAAAATGTCAATGCCACAAGCAAGAATGGCGTTTGCAAAAGAGCTCAGATTGCATACACTTTTTTTTTTTCCTTCTGTTTCTTCAGGTTTTTTTCCTTCTTCCTTCAACTTCAAGAAAGTTGAATTTAGTTTACTTCCATGTCCTTCTGCTTCTCCCTTTTACACAGACACTGACTGCCAGGGGACATGTTGCTTATGTGAGATTTTGCAAAGCAGAGAAGGAGAGCTCCTCAGTGTTTTCCGTGATGAGTCAGAAAAGCAAGGACAAAAAATGATAACTTTCCTCTTTAAGCCTGAGCGTGAAACAGAGTCTTCCTAGGATGCTATGTGTAAGTGGTTTAGCTGAACCGAGGACTTCTGGCACAGCAGAGGCATAACCACCCTGAATCTGCAAATATTGCAATGTTTTTCTTTGGCAATGATTTGGAAAAGGCACTATAGAGGCAGGAACAAGAATCCCCAGGAGGGCAGATGCAACATAATCTGCCCTAGTGCAACATTCTCCATGGTTTTAATAGCTGGCATAAATCCCGAATGGTGAGGTAGTTCGGCCTCTTTTAAAATGCCTTTTTAATTGTCAAGAAGAGCTGTTAAGTGAATTAAAATGGGCTAGTTTTCAGAAATGAAATAAAAATATTTGTATAGGGACTTGGATGGGTTTGACTTCACCTCTTTAACTAAATTAGGTGAAGCCAAACTGTTGGGGACTGATGATTATTACAAACTAATCTGGATGAAGACTGCTTATAAGTTTAAAGTTAATTAGCTATCCCTAAATGGTTTTTTATATATATATATATATATATATATGTGGACATTCTTGTCCTGAGGCAGACAACTGGAAAGACTCTGCAGGCTGGATCACCTGAGAATACAAATCTGGGCCACAGTACTTCTGATGACAACATCACATTTCTATCGTTAACTAGCACCTCATGGGGTTAATGCTACTCACTGTCCTTCGAGAACTGCCCAGCATCTCCGATTTTTGCCACATGCCCTCTACCTTTTTCCCCCTCCAAGGCACTGTAGGAGGCATTGCCATGTAAGAGTCTCTGCAACACACTCCTCCAGGAGGGAGAAGACAGGCTTGGAGGCATCTGCTTTCAAGATCAACAATTGCTTTGGGAGAACAAGAAAAGAAAAAAAAAAAGCCCAAACAAACAGGAAAAGCTATTTAAACTGAATTACTGGCACTACTATTTTCACCTCTCCACAACCTAGCCATGACTTAAGAGCATCCTGAGTTAAGAGTTCATAGTTCCAGCTGAACTTAATGGGAGTATTTACACAAGAATTATGTTGCAATAGCTAATAGGCTTGGTTGTGGGCAAGTCTGTTTTGCTGTGTCTGTACTGATTTTGGTCCAAAGAACATTCCCACTGCTGCAGTTCCACCAATAGGTAGGAATAATCGTAACACTGCTGTGACTGATCACTGCTAATTCAGCAACCATATCATCTAATTGTGGCCCAGGGCAGACTGCAGTGTTTGCAATCCATGCTGGTGGCTGCTGCTGGCTTGTCCACACCAGATCTCACATCGTCAGTACCACAAAAGATGTTCTGCTGGTGGGCAACTTGAAAGGAAAATGTGATGTTGAACAGGTTCTCTCTGCCTCAGCTTTCTTCATGGACATGATAACAGTAAAGTTATTTCTCAAGGTTACTATGAACACTAATGAGTAAATGCTTATAAAGTGCTTTGAAGGTGAAAAGTGCGAAATGTTCTATTTAGTTATAAAAGCATAGATGAGGCAAAGGCAGCAGACAGCCATCTAATTTAAATAAAATGTCCTTTTATAACATTCTAGTGATGCCGGTTTTTGAATGTGACAGAGGGCAGTCAATCTCTGTACATAAACAATGACACCAGGAGATGCACTTACTCTTCATGAACTTTGGAAAACCTGATCCATCTCATTTAATAATGAAAAGAAAAATAAGGAAAGGAAAGAAAGAAAGAGAGAGACAGAAAAGGAAAATATGTTCTTTGAGCCAATGTGAGGTGTAGGGCAATGTTTCATATTAACCCCAGCTTCCTCTTCATTCAGCTGATTTCTTTGAACAACACAGCCATAGTTCATCCACTGGTCCTATGGCCCTTGTTCCTCAGGGGGGCTCAATGTTGTGGTTAGAAAGAACTACAGGAAAAATATTGCTGAGGAGTTTAACTAGATTTTTCAATCTAGCAACTTGGTAAGTAAAGGGGATGCATTGAAGCTAAAGTTTCTCATGGAAACAGCGGGGGTTTTATTGATAGTATCAGGAAAGATTGGAGCATTTCCAGCCAGGACCAGACAGAAGTTATTGGATTGCATTGCATTGGATTGAGATAGGTAGGGTAGGGTAGATTATGGCACCTGCTGAGGAAATCAAACCCCTGTCCATCCTGGCTCCAAACAGGAATACCAAGGTGACTCTCCTCTGCAGCAACCAGTGTTTTCTGATTAATTATTTCCTTTTTCCCAAATCAGTTATGACTTTTCCAGCAGGGATACTGTCACAGAAGAAGGGAGATCCTCCAGTCTGCAGTGACAGGGATGCTCAGCTGCTGTGCAGAGACCTGGTCACCCATCCCCAGTGCCAGTCAGACAGGCAGTGACAGCAACCTGAGCAACATGCTGCTCTGGAGCTCAAAAGCTGGGAAGAACATTGATGGTAAGCTGCAGATGATGGGCTGGAAAAGTCTGTGTCCATGTGATGAACTCTGTTAGGTAAGATGTTCCATTCAATTTCTTGCTGCGGAGTCCATAGCAAATGTAATGCTAAAGAGGGACACGATTATGGTTTTCCCACAGGACAGACAAGCGCCCTCGTCACCCGAGGAGGCACAGGTGTAAGAGGGGAAGGGAGCAGTGCTTTCCAGGGGTTTCTTCAAAATGCCTCAGGCCTGTGTGAAACAAAGCCAACAAAAATAATTTTTGAAATCAGAAATATATGAGCAGGATTTGATTTCCCATACTCTACCAGTCGCCTGACTTTCCCTCTACATGTTCTTTTGTCTATACGCAACAGTGCAGAAGGGAAGTTATTTCATCTAACTTCAGGCATTTACATATTTTAGGACACAATTAAACTCAGCTTTTAGACATCTATCACAAGACAAAGAAATCAGTTATAAAATACATGTGTCTTTCCACTGACTACAAAAGCAGTCTAGATTACAAGTTCATATGCAGATATGCGGTCAGATCAATTCCAGCACCATGTCTACTCCCCCCACATCCTTCCCATTTCCCCCATGAAAAAATATGAATCTCCTCACAGCACAGAGCTCTGCTTGCAGCGTCACACCAGGATGTGTTCATTGATGAGTGAAACCAGGTTGAAATTCAACTGCTAGCTCTGGCCTCCCACTCATTATCTCTGCTGGGTGTTTAGATCTCAGGGAATTTGTGGAGTTTCTGGGTTTCCAGATACCAGATAGTCTTTTCCGTGAGGCAGTGGGCGTAATTCCTTGAATGATTGTGGAGGAATCTCTAGAAGGGAACCTCATGAGCATTGCTCACTCTCTCTCTCTCCTCTAAGGGAAGAAATTGAATTCATGGTTTTCTGACAAATGCTTGTTTTCTGCTGTTGTCAGAAAGCCAGCAGACATTTAGCAGCTGTAACAGTGGAAGCTAAATAAAAGCAGAAAATTTCCAGTCTGCTGCTACAGTGGATACGTACGCAAAGTGAGGGTAAAGAGAGGTAGCTCTGCTCCAGGAGAAACTGTCACCCAGAATAATTTTTGAAGTGGTACAGCCCTCCCTCCCCTCCCACCACAATCTAGGTTTAATTCTTAAAAACACGGTCCAGTGACCCTGCAAAGCAAGGATAGTTGCATATTCAAGCCACAAATGTTAAAAGTGGACTCACTTTTTAAAGTAGAATATGTTCACAGCCTTCATCCAAGATACTAGTGTGTAATCGATGGGATATTATATCTGATTCAGAGTTACGCTTCTAATATGAAGTTATTAGTGTGTCACCAGATACTAAAATCATACAAAGAATTGTAGAAATTGGTCTTTAATACAAGCAATACCTCCATTTCTTTGGGATGTGAAACTCACTTTCTTTTCTGCTTTTGTTTCCTAGGGCTCTCTTTCCTTCAAAGCGAAAACTGGTATTTTCTGGTTTCAAGGGCTATTTATTGCTGTGACAGTGACACATCACTCCAAGTAATGCCTCTTAAGTACTATTAGCACATATCTGATCTGAAAATGTACAAACACATTCAAACAAAAATGCTGTATTAATAGACAGGCCTAAAATAAATAAACAGGAAACAAACAGAACATTTTAAAAGAAGGAACTGCTGCTGAAATACTTTAAAGATAAATAAACTTTTAGATTTGACTCCCTCTAGAGTATTTTTAAGGAAAAGCTTGATACAGGAGATTCCTTTTTTTGTTGCAGAAACTCTCTCACGACAGTCCCACCGAAAAGCACTTCTCTCCAAACGCAGTAATCCCTTTGTGCCCAGCAGCCTCTCTGCAGCGGAGCTCTCTGCCTGGCGCCGGTCACAGCCAGGCCCCGGCAAGGCTCGGACCAGAGTGCCTCACTGAGACCAGAAAACAAAGGAAGATCTTCTTTTTTAATAAGAGGTGAAAGAGCCATAATAGTGGGTACCTACACTTTCCAGAAAGGGGACCAAATCCTGCCTGTCTTCGTCAACTAAAGGCAGTAGGAGGGCTTTTTCCTTCAGTCTGTAGTCAGAAGAGAGTCTGTAGGGACATGTTGTAGTACGGGACCTTCATTCGCTTTGACCCTTGGGGGTTCAAACAAACTCAACACAGTGCGGCAATGTCTGCAGATCCCAAATGTCTATTTTTTTCTAAAAGGAGGCTCAGTTACCTATTTTAAAATGAGAAGTGCCAATGTAGTTACTGAGATCTTCACATTGCTTTCAGTTAAACTTCCGCAGTCCCCTTGTGCACGACACAAGAACACCAATGTTCAGCCACGCTCCGCATCCACTAATGCTCCCGCTACCGCTCGCTCTGGGGGAGAAGCAAAGGATTACAAGTAGAAGTGAGATATTGAACAGAAGAAAAGGTAGCACAGAAAAAACAGCTGAATTGTCAAGAAAGAGCCCAGTGGAAACAAGACATGGAGTCTTCAAAAGCATTTATATCTATGTTTCTAATGAAAAACAAGCAGAACATCAAATACATTCCATAAGTTTCGTATGTAATAATGAAGGGGGAATAAAGGACATGCACAACTTTTCTTCTCTCTTTACTAGGCAGTAAGATGGAAAGATACCTGGATTTAAAAAAAAAAAAAAAAAAAAAAAAAAAAAGTGTAAATATACTGTAGTAGCTGCCTGGATCTGAAAATACAGAAATTAGATTTCTTACTAACTGGCTCCATCATTTCCCAGCATGTGATGCATTCTCAGTTACTAGTTTTCTAAAGCCATAAAAGAAAGGGGAAACAAACCAAACCACCTAGCATCTTTTTAGCTGCAGAAATGTGTAGATAAATTCAATCTGGCTACAACTCATGTACTGCACTGCAGTCCCTCCAGGAATAAATTTGGATCACTATGCCATAGACTCCAAAGGGTCAACGTGACATATTGCATCATATCCCCCTACACGAAAAAGAATTCACTAACAAACATCACTTCCAAAAGTGCTCCTTTATTCCCCTTTCACATTATAGTTTCTTATGAAATATTTTAGTGGATGACTTTGGTATTTTGCCACACTTCTCTCAATCTATTTATAAATGTTTTGTTGGAAAGAAAGTAAACATTACAGGACAAACACTTTATAAACTTTTGCTATTTTCATATAATACTCGAACTGGAATTGGTTTTGCTTAAAAAAAAAATAAATCCTGGAGTGCTGTGCAGAATGACATAAAATCTCCCATGCTTGTTAAAATGCAAAAAGGAAGAAAATCAAAAAGCATAAGCCAAATTGTTTATATCTCACCTGAGAACACAGAAAATATGTGGGGGGTTTTTTTTTTGGGGGGGGGGGGGGGGGGGGAAGGCCTGCCAGGTAGACTCCATCCTGCATAGTATGTAGCTGGTAATAGCCTTCAGGGCAATCACTGCTGTTTGATTATAAGTCGAATTGGCTAACATGTCACTAGAAAAGCGGCAGCAACAACGAGTGTCCGATTCCCTCTTCCCACCCCCCGCCCAAAAAAAAAAAAAAAAAAAAAAGAAAAGAAAAAAGAAAAAAATTGCTTAAACAAATGTTTCACACCTTAAGGCTCTGGCTGCATTTGGAAAAGCACAACTGGTTTCTCACAGGCAGAAAAGCTCTGGCTAACGTGCATGCTGCTGCAGGGATGGCTGCTAATGCACCCTCCCCACCCCACCCACCCAGTGACTTGCTGCTTGTTTATTTAAATGACACTGTTGTTTGAAATGATGGGGGCTTCTTATCCTCTTGAGTCATGCATTCTCTGTCTGGGATCCTCTGTTTAGGCACTTTTAGCACCTCATTAATTACTAACTGCAACAAAGTCATGCTGTTTTGCAACTCTATTGCCTTTGTTAAGAAATCTCAATCCTGTGTTAGAATGTGAAAGGGGACTGTTATCTACCATATGCCCTGCTTGACTCCATATTACAAAATTAGCTTTCTAGTTCCTGAAATACATATACATGTGCTCTTTATATCCATACCCCATGGTTAAACAGCCTGGCTTCCGTTAAATAGCCTGCCAGTAATAATTGTAGAAGCTACTGTTTCAGATAAAAACCACTCTTAACTCCACACGTTATAAATAAATGTTTTATCCAGGAAGATACAATTTCTTAACAATGATCGTTAAATCCTGCAACAGAATGCTACTTTAGATGCCTTTTTATGAATCTGTGGGTACTAAAACCTCCTCTAACGATTAACTATTTAAGATAAGTAACAGATTAAGCAGTTGGAGATTTTATTTCACTTTTAGATGGCAGGTTGGTGGGACAGTATCACGTAAGGAACCATGAAACTCTTCCCTGCAATGCCCTGAATGTTATTACTGTATGTAACTCTGCAGACAGGTTGGTTCCAAACAGGGACTTTGATGGCTGTGCAGAAAGCTGTGATCTAAGAATCATCTTCAGCAGCAGCTTAGCCTGGAAGCACCTAATTAAATTCACAATATCCTCCCTTGTTTGGGGTGCACCTCCTCAGTGTTCAGCCCCTGCACAGACCCAGAGCCAGCCCAGGCAGGACTCCTGGGTGAGCAGCTTGTGGGCCAAAGCTGAGCGCAGCAGAGCTAAATTCACTGAAGCAGCCAAACTCAGCCACCAGCAGGATCGGACCCCTCTCAGCAAGGAGTGTGCAATAATTTCTTTATAAAACAGGGACAGAAGAAAAAGACATGATAATGATAATGTCTTTGCTTAGTGGTTGGGATATATGCAGCCAGCAGATACCAGTTTCTGCTCATAAATTTCTTTTTAATGTGAAATGTGCAAGCAATCTTTAAAAAAAAAAAAAAAAAGACAGAAATTAAGACTTCCCTTCATGTGCCTTAAAAGCAATTCCTTCTCATGGTCTGATACCAAGAATCTGGTCTCCTTTGCTATGTGGTGGCATGGATGCAGCAAGCAGCCTGCGGAGTGATCTCAGATGAAGAATCCCATAACTGGGAGCCCAGGGCACGGGGTGCAATTGCGCCCTGAATCGCACTCGCACTAAAGGTACACATGGAGCACGGGGCCACACGCTGGCCAAGTATTATTGCTATTGGGCTGCTATACTTAAAGGGGACTCTGGAAGAAAAGAGAAAGCTAACTCAAATTGTTGAAAGAAAGGATCTGAATTTCTCCCCTGATGGAGGAGGCTGACTGGATCAGGCACGGACAGATATTCAGCTGAGCAGAAAACCCCAGGTGGGTTGGGTGTTTCCTCATTGCCAGCTCCTGCTGGATCTCAGTTCAGGATGACTGTTGCTTCTGACAGCAGTTTGGAGGGGTGGACCTATTCCCACAGTTTATTTGGGGAGTTTAGACATCTAACTGTTGAGTGGTGGACGTCACTTGCAAAGCCATATGCCTACGAGGTAAGATTTGTTACTTCTAGGTTGAAGATGCCTCCATCTTTCATTAAATCCTGGCTTTCAAGTTCTAGCTGTCTGATGCCTGGTTTGTAGCTTGTTTGGTGCAGTAAATGTTAAAACTAGCTTAGCGGAAGCTCTGCACCACTAAATCATTGTCTTTCCATGACCAGCCATCAGCCCCATATGAAAAAGAAGTAAGTCCTGAATTAAAACACAGTGTGGTTCTTTCCAGTCATGAATAGTGGTCAGAAATATGGTGGAAGGTACACAAAAATGGTAAGGCTCTGACTGAGGAAGGTGTGCCTCTTCAGACAAGTGCAAGAGTTTATTTCAGTTCTGATGATGTCAGTGCAGCATATGCACCTGCTTCAAGCTCTCCAGGTATAGGGATTGACATCAGCTCGTGCTTAAAAGTTCTTCTCAAGAGTACCATGTCTCTGGTGCACCAGAGTCAAGCAGAGAACATCCTTCTTCAGGACCACCATTTTGCAATTTTTCAGGACCTTCAATTTACACCCTGAAATAAGCAACAAGAGGACTTGAGTGCAGAAGTGTTTCTTGGTTGCCCAGTATTATCTGCCTAATACAATCATATGTTACAGAAATATATCATAGAATAAGTATCAGTGACACATTTACCAATGTTTAGTGAAAGATCATCTCTTGTAACATTTTAAATAGTATAATAGTTGTCTTCACCTGATAAAATTCTAATTAAGTGCCACAAAGCATGTATAGTAAAACAACTTCTCCTTCTGTGCCAACCCTGACCTGCTTATTTAGGAGGGGCAGTGCTGCTGTTTCACTGTATTTATTAACACGGGACCCAAGACCCATTTTGTGTGGCTTAGCCGGATTCCTGTTGCCCTTCCTTGCTAGCACAGGGCAGGGCACCCCTTGCTTGCTCACTCTGTGCCTGATGAGGTGACAGTGGCTGCCCAGTCCCTCATCAGAGCACAGCTACTACCAGCCCTGCATTACCTCTCATGCCTTCGGGTCACTGGGGCTGCACTGCTTCAGGACTTCCCGGTAATGGGATGGGGTTGTTGAGGACAGCTGGAACTGCAGCACATGAACTCCATCCACACTGTGCACCATCGTCCTTCATGCCTGCGTGTTCCTCTGCGCGCACACTAGACAACATGCCCATCACCCACCCCACACATTAAGAAGCAGGCTTCTTCTCTACTCCCTGCCTTTCCAAAGGACCCTGCATCTGTAATTTCACTTTCAGCTGTGAGATTGCTTCACTGACCCCTTTGAGACAATCCCTGCTCCTACAGTTTTACATGTCAGGCTTTTCATTCCCATTTCCTCATGGTGAATCAGATCAGGGAACTGAATCTGCTGGAAAGAAACTTTTTTTTTTTTTTCAGGATCTCATTTTTTCAGCCTGATCCAGTGTATGACTGCTAATGCTTGGGCCAGCACAGCCCAGGAAGTGGGACTGAGCAAGTCGCTTGGACAAATGTGGGATCTCCTTAGACTGACATTGTCACCAAGAAAATTCACAGGAAACACTGCCAAAGTGAGAAAACAGCTCCTAACTTAGGTGTTGTGAATCACCCTCCCAAAAACTCAAGTCATAGTGAAGTCAGTGCCTAGACAACTGGATGTGTCAGAATCCTGTGAAACCTTTATTGTTGATTACTCACATCCTCCAGCTTTACCCTGTTACAGTTCTACCTTATGGGTTGTCACCACAGGAGAAATATACTTGCACAAACTGATGCATGAGTTTAATGCAGCTCAGTTATTCTGGTATTGCCTTCTGGGTGGTTAATCTAGACTGAAAGCATTTTTTTTTTCAACTTAGCATACATTACAAAAGCATTTATGTTAATCACTTCTGTTCTGTGTTGAGTATGTACACCCAAAATACACAGATATTTCCATGGCAATGTTGAGATTTTTTTTCTCATAGATACATTTGCTCTAGGCACAGATTCTGCAAACACAGAACAAAAAGTTGGTCTGCAGCCCAAAGGTTTTACAATCTGATCGTAAGGCCAAGAGACGACCAACTGATAGATGAATTCAGGGAAACAATGACTTAGCACGGTTTGATCGTCCTCGTATGCCAAAAAGTTCTCAGTTTCATTTTGAGGCCTTCCTGTTGGACTTTCTTAAGCGAACTGCATCTGGAAGGTCTGTGCTGCAGAATTTGCCCATGTGTTTTTCCCACAAATATGCTTTTTTTTCCTACGTACAATAAAACAGTAATTCAGCTCTCTTCCAGTGTGATCCAGAAGACCAGATTCAAACCTCTCTTGGACTTGATGAAGGGTCAAGCTGACAGCAGCAGGCTTTGGACCTGGCCCAGGCTGAGGGATAGTCCAGACCGACATCCTAATTTAGGGCCCAATCCTGCAGACTTTGATTACACTGGGATTTTATTACAATGACAGAATTGCACAAGTCGGAGATGGGAAAAATCAATTAGGTCATCTAGTCTATCTGTTGCCAGTGTAGGATTGTTCCCTAGTGCACATTTTGTTAATGTTCTGCCATTATATCTTTTAAATATCTGGAGCATAAAGACATTATTAAGGATATTGGGGCTGGATCTTTAGGAACCTTTTTTTTTTTTTCAAAGTACACATATTCTCATAGGTTCAAGTTATTCTGAGTAAAGCATTTCTCATCACTCACTTCTTGGTTTATTTAGATTATGCAATTATAATCTTCTGTTTGTGATATTAACAGCTTTTGAGAATGCTCCTGATGTTACAGAAGATTAAACTCCTAAATTGAATATAGCTAAAGAACGAATGGGTTATGGTAGGAAACACAGAGAAATGTAACAACTGTCAGATTTGGAAATATGAAAAAGAGTAGTAATACGCACACATACTTACATATATGTGTGTGTTTCGGGTAATTTCTTATATATTTGTACCTCTCTGCATGCCTTGCCCACTCTGTGCCTGCTTCTTAGTTTGTATAGAAAAAAAAAAAAATCTGGGGCAAAGATTGTCATGATTTGGGGTTCTGTGCAGTGCCAAGAATATTATTGGTGTTTAACAAATAGTAGATGTATCGGATTGTGCAACCTTTACTCAGGATGACTGCTCCAGACTTCTAATGCTTCTCCCTTCAGCAGACGTTACTGCCCCAGGTCTGTGGGGATGCTAACGTGGATACCTCCTTGGTGGTGAAGTCTGACCTATGATGTCATCTACACCATGCTACAGGGAGCAGCACCTGAAAAACAAGGATATTGTATTGGACAGAGTATGCTTAATTTTCAAGTTATGTATCAGGAGTAATCCAAGGCCTCTATTTCTTTACTGTGTTTCCCAAGTTGAAAAGGCAAATTAGTGACCCTTTTGTTCACTTACACAAACTATTTCCAGTCTGGAGAAGAATGACAAAGGGTTAGCATTCAGCTGTCCTGTTCACATGGCTAGTTTTTATGACTAGAATGCCATTTTAAGCAAGCACAGTATCAGCCATTAATTGAATATTATTATTTTATTTTGGATATAATCTGAGCATCTTGAGGCTACCTTCTTTTCCCCCCAATTTATTAGCTATTCGGAAAACTGAAATTAACATTTTAAAGTTGCACAGAGAAACTGCCGGGCAGGAATTGCGCTAGTGAAACCACCACACACTATTCCTCTTTGAATAAAGGATAATTTAAAAGATAAAAAATTAAAAATAAAAAAACCCCCAAACAAACAAACAAAAAAACCCCCCAAAACCAAAACACAAACCAAAACAATACCTAGCTGATTTTACAGTCTTCTCCTGCTGGTTTTAATGCAGTTCAGAAAAACAGAGGGCTCAGACATCTTTGACTTCCCAGCAACAACATGGATCATCAGCCACCGTCCCCCTCCCCACCCTCTTTAATAAACCCCGAAAGAGAGAGGCGCACAAAACCGCCCTGGGAGCTGTTTCCGATTCATCGGTTTCAGTTGCAAGGAACTACTACATCCAGCTCCCTCCGCCGTGTGCGCTGCTGCGGGCTCCTCACGTCCCCCGGCCTGGCGAGGGGAGGCCTTTTTGCAAGCCCGATCCCCCCGGTGCCGGCAGCCCACCGGCCGCAGGCCCGCGTGCAGCTGTGCGGCCCTGTGCAGCCCAGCCCGGCCGGCCGGCTCTGCTTCCCGAGGGCTGATGTCAGCCTGAACTTTGCCACCGATATCTCATCGGGATGAGCGACATAAACAGAGAATTGCACGCCAGAGTTTTGCTCTGGAACAAGCGCCTTCCACACATTTCAGCAATATAAATCTTCTCCTTTTATCACAGAATGGCAGCAACTGTTTATGGGGTTTGTTTGTTGTTGTTGTTGTTGTTGGGTAGTTTTCCCCCTCCCTAACGGAGCTGGTTTGGGGGGGTATCCTGGCTTTCCGGCATCCTCTCGCCCTGCCTCTTTTCAGATCCCATCTCGAGTCAAGGCACAGCTTTTGTTTTCTGCCCCATCTATGCCTCTGCCCCTCTTCCACAGCAAATAAGCAACCTCTCCCCCCTGCCGCTGGTCACTCATGCATACGCTGCCCTTCTGCTTGGCCCTCAGTCGGCACACACCGCACAAGTCGGTATGCAGAGGTTCTTGGGCGACCCGCGTGCTCCCCAGGATTGCCTCCCAACACATCTGCCCCACACATCCCCACTTCAGCAGGGACACATGGAAGGGAACAGGCTGGAGAGGCAGCGAGCGGAGTTTCTCAGCCATACTTTGTCGGGGCAAGGAGAGGGAGTGCACTCCCCATTTGTTTAATGTTTTCCTTATGTTTCTTGTGGTGCGTTTATTTTTTGACATGCTTTCTCTGCCCACTGGTGCTAATGCTGCTCGAGCGAGCTGGCTGGCTGGCTGCAGGTTGGCTCACACGCGTGTCCCCTCCTTTCTCCACTGCCTTGTTTATTTATGCCACTCGCCTGGCTTGCTCACAAATTTCCACACATGTACTAGCACACGAGAAGTCTCAATCTCCAACAAAACAAAACAAAACACCCAGGCGAACGCGCTTTCTTCATGTGAACGTAGACCCTCGGCTTGTCTGCCGAATGACTTTTATTTTATGCCTCTCTGGCAATCCCACCCCATCCGGCTCAAGTATCCTGGATTAGAAAGACTTTCCCCAGAGTCCTTTTCAAAGGGAGCCTCCCACAGACCTTTAAATCCCCCACATTTTATGGTACAGATATTTAACAGCTCTGAGAGGGGCAGCGGGAGGAGAGCCTGAGGAAAACAGTTACAAATAGAGTGGCTGCTCCTCACACCACTGACTGAGGTTCCTGATGCGATCAGCGCCGTTTCATCCAGCTTTCTCTCTCATCCCAGCGATAGCCACTGAGATAAGAAGTGAAGCAAGAAAGGATTCAGTGAAGTCGCCGGTTTTCCCCTGAATCAGCCTCACCTCCCCGTTTCTAGCCCTTCCCCCCTAAAAGGAACCCTTGCCGGAGAAAGGAAACGCGATACCCTTCTGTCAAACAGGCGGCTGTGTCTCGCCTAGGTGCAGCTGAGCTGCGCCTTTGCTGCCGGGGCTCTGGTGAGGGTCCCGGCGGCGGCGGGTACCCCCCGGTGCTGCGGCTCGGCACGGCCCCGGCCGGCGGCCCAGCCCCGCGCCCCCCCTGCTGCCAGCCGGCCATGGGGAGGGTCCCCGGCCCCGACGGGACAGGCGGCTTTGCTCTGCCCCGTCCCGCCGGAGGAACCACCCCGTAAAATTCCTGTCCCGGGGGGAAAGGCAACAACGGAGAAAATCCCGAGAAAAGGGAGATGCTGAAGACCCCTTACCCCCCTCCCATCTCCTCATCTCCATTTTGAGCAGGGCTGTCAGGGGCAGATTCAGGCAACGGGTGGGGGTGCTGCGCCGTATCCCCCTCCGCGGGAAGGGGCCGAGCGCACCGTCCCGTCCCCTCGGAAAGTGGGGGGGCTCCTCCCTACAGGGGGCAGGGGCGCGGGGGGCAGTAGCAGCTCCGCGGGGGCCCCGGGAAGGCCGGCGGCGGAGGGGAGGCGAGCGGAGCTCTCCGGGCGGGGGCTGCCAGCGAGGCTGCAGAGCCCCGGCCACGGCCACGGCCCGCCCCGCCCCGCCGCAGGGGGCAGCGCAGCCGCGGGGCCGGCGCGGAGCGGCGGCCCCCACCCGGCCCCGCCGCTGGAGGATGCTCGGGCGCTGATGCCCCGAGGGGGCTCGGCCGGGGCGCGGGGAGCCTCCTCCCGCCGTGCCGGGGCACTGGGGCTCGCCTCCTCCCGCCCCGCCCCGGGGCCTCTCCCCCGGGGCCCCGCTCCGGAGCAGTTCCCGCATGAAGCCCGGGGGCTCCTGGTCGGCGGGCGAGAGACCCGGGGCGGGGGGGGGGGGGGCCCGGCCCACCTGCGCCCGGCGGCTGGCGGTGCCCGCGGCGCAGAGCGCGGCTGCTCCGGAGCGGCGGCGCGGGGCTGGGTCCTCCTCCTGCCCCCCCGCCGCTCCCGCCCTCGCACACTCCTCTCCCACCGCCATCCATCCATCCGTCCTGTCGGCACCTCGCCCGCCCGGCGCACACACGGGCGCGCACAGCCGCACGCACCCCGGCACCCCCACAACATGCTGCCGGCCACCGGCCCGGCATGGACCCCGGCGGCGGCTGCTCGGCTCCTCTTCGCTGCTGACTCCCCTCTGAGGTTTGCGGCAGGTAGCGGGGCGGACGGTTGGAAAGTGCAATAGGAAAAGCGGAGGGGGAAAAAAAAAAAAAAGAAGGAAGAGAAAAAAAAAAAAAAAAAAAGGAAAAGAAAAGGCAAAAGCCATCAACCCGGCCAAGCCCAGCTTTGGATCTCAGTGCAGGTATTTCTGCTGCTGTGTTCATCCTTTGCCGCCTACCACCCCGTTTGTTTTGGTTTTTTTTTTTTTTTTTTTTAAGGAAAGAAAAAAAGAACGAAAAGGAGAAGTCGAACTCTCAAAGGGTTACTATGCAATTGCGACTGATTTCTTGGTTTTTTATCACTTTGAACTTTATGGAATACATTGGCAGCCAGCACGCCTCCAGGGTACGGCGACAGGGAAGAAGTAAGTGTGAAGAGATTTATACTTTGATAACTTCTGCTTCCTCTCGTTGTGCTGTTCACCTGTCCGGGGGGGGTGGGGGTTGTTTTTCCCCCGGTGCCTGTGTGAGTGCGCTAGGAAGCAAGTCCCGCGCCCGCGGCGCGGCCGAGCGGATCTGCAGGCAGTTTCGTTGAGTTGGAGGGATGAAGGCGATTTTTGATCTCTTTCTGCTTTCCTCTCTCACCTCACCGGGATGAGCAGAGCTCGCTTCGGGAAGACCTGCGTCTACTCCTTTATATTTTAATGTCTGGTAAAGGGGAACGTCCTTTCCTAGTTCTTTCCACTTCCTAAAGGAAAAGCGCGATGACACGACAGGTAACTTTTTGCCGTGATGCTGTAAGCGCCTTTCTTCAGCCCGGTCACCACTGAGCCACCTGGGGGAGGACGGAGAGAGAAGCCCCCAGCCCAAGAACCAGCAGTACAGATTATCGGTATAGGCTAAGCCTGGCGCCCGGCGATGCTGAGTGGGGGTCTGGGGTGTCGCGGCGCTGCCCGGGCCACTGGCTTCCATCCTCCAGTCGCCACTAGTCACCTCGGTGGCACCGTCCGGGAAGCCCCTGGGGCATCCATCGGCACTGCCCTGGGGCTGTGGACCCTGGGGTTTTTTTATGGTTTGGGGTTTTTGGGGGTTTTTTTTGTTTGTTTGGTTGGTTGGTTTGGTTTTTTTTGAAACCCATGGGATGAAGGGAGTTCGTCCCTTCTGACTTAGCCAGCCCCTGACCAATGCCGCCTGGGTCCGGGGTGGCGGCAGGAGGGAGCCGGGAGGGCCGGGCGGCGAGGGGCAGCACCCGGGGTTGCTGGCAGCTGCTCCTTGGGCGCTGCCGTCCGGGGGAGGCGATGTGGTAAACGAGAGGCGAGGAGAGCCCCTCGGCATCGGGGCAGGAAGAAAAACGAAGCAGAAGCGAGTCGCCCCCTCGGGAAGGCGCTGTCCAGGTCGCGGGGCGCTGCGACGGGCGGGCGGGCTGTGGCGCCGGCGTGGCCGGCAGCACCGGGCAGCTCCGAGGAGCCGGGTCCGCGGTGACCCCCAGGGGCTGCCGACGGCGGCGGGATGCGGCAGCAGGGAGCACCGGGACGTCCCCCCGATCCCGCCTCGCCACCCCGCTTGCATCGGACCCGTCGCCGTTTCTGGGGAGGGGAGGCATTTTCTGCGCACCTACCGCGGAGGGGCCGCTCGTGCTTGTCCTCTTTTCCTGACAGCTGGAGATGCCGAGGAGATGTCATGAAACACGGCAGCCTGCATTTAAGCAGCAAGAAGTAACTGAGTTACTTCCTCAGCGAGGGGACGGGGAAGTTACTATTATTTTAATTATTTTTTTTTTTTTTGCTCAGCCCTCGCTCCCTTCCCCTGCTTGGCATGGCTAGCCCTTGAAAGCCTCCTTTGTATGGTTTGCCTCCTGCACACAAGGTTCGATTCACCTAAAGTGCCCCTAAAGCGGAGCCGAGGACGAGAGAGACCGGGGCTCCAGCCCTCCCATCCCCACGGCCGCGCAGCGAGGGAGCACTAAGGGCTAAGTAAAACATGTCAGGGCATCCGATTTATTATCCTTGGCAAGGGAGGGCTCCGCAGCCTCCATCACTTCCCACCCACTCCTTTAACCCCTGGCAGCCGCGGGCCCACAAGCTGCGGCTGCCCACCCCGACGGACGCGGGTGGAGGGGTTCGGCCCTGGGTCGGGGGCGCAGCAGGGGGGTTGGGGGACAGGACCCCCTCCACACCCCGGTGGGGCGAGGGTCGGGGAGCGGGCACCATTCCGCCCGTCCTTGCTCCGGCACCTGGTGCTCGCCGCGCCGGGCCAGAGCCGGGCCGGCGGCGACCTCTGCTGTCCTGTGCCGCGGCGGGCAGCCCGCGGCGGCAGGTGCTCGGCTCCGCTCGGCACGGCCCGGCACGGCCGCTGCCCCCCTCCCGGGTCTGCCCTTTTGGCGGGGGAAGGCAAGTCTCCCGCCTGCCCCCGGCCGGTCTCGGTGCTGGGTGGGCGCAGGGCAGCCGCCTTTCCCAGCGGCGAGGCTGCAGCGTGTGCGTGTGGTGTGCTGCTCATGCGAGCGCCGTCCCACCTAGGTCTGTCTTAGCCCCCCCCCGTTCAGCAGCGTGATTTTTGGGAAAGGGAAATGGAAGTGTTGGTTGCAAATAATTATCTGGTTGGTATAATGTGGAGAAGGTACTGAGTACTTGCTCAAAGTTTTCTGGTTAAAACACAAGAGTTAAGTTGGATTCACAGCAGAAAAAGTGGCTGAAAAAATCACAGCAGGAAAGAGTCAGAATGGAAATCTGTCTCATTATTTTGGCAACGAAGACAAATAACTGTCAGGACACCTCACCTGGACACGGTGTACATCGTCCACCGGCTGAGGTCTTCAAATTGGGATGGTTGCAAAACATGCTTTGGTATAACTAGTGGTTATTTGGTGTGAAGCAAAAATTGGAGCATGAGTGCTTATGAAAGTTATTATAAAAGAGATTACGGTCATCACTCACACTGATCATTTTGGCTATTAGTGAACACTGGAACTTGAAAAAAAATGATAGTGTGCAGATAAAGAAGACACCTGTCAAATTCATCTATTACATGGAAGACTTTCTCTGGATTTCTCTTCCTTTTGCCCAGATAGTCTCCGTTAAGCGTAAGTCCTAAACCCATTGCTAGGGAAGTGGTTTTAAATTTCCATTTAACCTATGTATTTTTAAATACAGTACAAACCAGTTGCCATCAAGCAGTCAGTGAGCCAGTGTTACTTCATTTTGTTCAATATCCAAGTCCCTCATTCTATGCATTATATTGCAGACTCCCATATTTTAAGATAAAGGAATAACGAAGCCTGAACGGACCAATTCAGAATATGCTGGGCCAGACCCTCGGCCAGTAGGAATTGAAGTTTCTTTTTTACTTTACCCCATCAGAAGGACCTGGTCCTGAAGGATTACTTATTTTGCACGTATTGCCAAAGTAATCTTTACTGGGAGAAAAGTCTGGTGTGCAGTCCTTTCACTCCCCAAACTCCTACTGGATTTTCTAGTTTGAGCATGCTAAATTTCTGTTTCATAATCAGTAGTAAATGCAGAATTGGCTGTACAGAGGCAGAACTCCTCTGAAGTCCGCTACAGAGTGCAGAGGATTGGGTCCATAATTAGACATAGCAGACAATATCAATAAAAGTTCAAAAGCAAACATATCATTAGCAAAGAGGTTTGTTTTTATTCTGATAAGAGCAATTAAGATTAACAAACTAAAAGTCGCTTGTTTGGGTCCTACAGGAGAGATATGCAGCCGAGTATAGACTAGCATACCAATAAATAAGTAGTTGTATATATCTGCCAATGATTACAGTTTGCTTAGGAAAAAAGTAGGAGTGAGTCAATAGTTCCAAAAGATTTTGGCTCTGCAGGCCACCACCAACCCTCAAAACTTAGTACTGACAGTTGTGCACCTTCCTCATTGACCTTTTAACTGACGGAAATGAAGTATTATTTGCTATGGGTCTGTGAACGACCGGCAGACCATTCGCCGTGACCCTGTGGACTACCAGTGAGCCACGGACTAAATTTGGCAATTGCTAGAATAAGCAAAGTGATAGAAAATTCTGCATTTGTACCACAGCTCCTACATTTGGGAGTAAAACTAGCAGTATGACTTAGTGGAACAGCAATTTGGATGTAGAGCTACCATGATGTATATTATTGGTAGCCCGTCAGCATCTGATGTTGGCAATTGCCTCCTGCCTTTTGCCGTAACGGCACGTTCGCGATACCCGGTGTTCGTTCGTTCATTCGGTTGCTCCTTTGGTCGCTCCTCTGTTGGTTCCTCTGTTGACGCGGGACGGCAGGTCTTCCAGCATCTGCTTCTGGTTACGGTCACGAGTGGAAGGCTCTACTCTGCAAATACTCTGTTTCTCCAGCTTGGTTTGCACGCAACTACTTTTGAATTCAAAATCAAGCAGATGCGTAACAGCCCATTTGAAAACATAGCTGTATAAAATAAAATGAAACGGGAGAGAAAAAACACAAACTGGTAAAATTATGTCTTCATTTTTTTAATACCCTCATGGAGGGGGTCATTTACCTGGAGGTAAAATGTCATCAAGTAAAGAGAAATTACATTATTAGTTAAAATAACACTGCATTTGGGAAGTAATTTTTTTAATAGTTCACCATCAATATATATACGACTGACATCTACGTGTATTTTTAGGGCTGGCATGGCATAGATGGTAATGCTACATATTCTGTATATAATACAGGTGTTGTTACCATTTTTTAAAAAAAGAAATAATTTAATATATCTGAGTGCAATAATTTAAAGCAGAAGTTAGCCAAGTAAGCAGTCATCAAGTAAGCTGAATCTGTCCTTGAGTGGGATTAAATTATTCAGTGTTAGTTCTCTTTCAAAGTATTTGTATGCTGCCAATAATTTTTTCTTCTGTGATGTTTTCATATTAGTATTGTTGCAGTAAATACTTTACTCGTGACAAGTGCATCTTTTTTTTTTTTTTGGTAATAAAACTATATTTCTCATTTTTGGATGAGATCCTATTTGTTTTGAAATAGACTGTAAAATTCCTACTGCAGTCATTAGAAACAAAAGCAGACGGAGAACTGTTTCATGCATTTTCGTAAACTGTGAACATATTTCATAGTAGCAATATCTTAAACAATTAAATATTAGAAAATTGCTACCCATTGCTGAAAGCATTAGAAGTATTATAGGATAGCCTGCTTGCACTGGGTTTTTTTAACTCTACGTGCATGTAGATCTGTGCTTGGAGTATACCAGCTGCATGTGGAACGATACGTGCTATTATCCCAAGAGACTAAAGGACTTTACAGACCAGTTCCGATTTCATACCTGACATCTGAAAGGGTGATAATTTTTCAGCCACTGAAGACATTTCTTATACTATTTAAAATGTATGTTAAACTGCAAATACATATATCACCACAACATCTCAAAGCCATTGATGTAGGATGGTATACCAGGAAATATAAAAAAAAGTCCTATTTCTCTTTGCAGGCAGAATAAAATATTGCTATTATTAAAGAGATGGTTTTAGAGCTTGAACCTACCCCCTGTGCTTTCAGTGGAGAAAGTCCCATGGACTGCGCTGGAGCTGGAGAGGGCTTTTTTCCCGCAGAACCTCAGGAAACATTTTGAGTTTGGAAGAATTCCTCTGTTAGGCTACTTGCAAAATTGCATGATCCAAATATGTACGGTACCTAATAGGAAAAAGCAATTCTCTGTACCTTTCAAAACTGCGATATAGAACCTGCTTGGGAGGCAAACTCTTTCTTAAGCATAGGAAAAGAACAGCTATTTTACTGCTTTCACATATGGAGCCAACTGAAGTCAATAAAGTTAACTCTGAGACTAATTTCTTCTTTTAAGCTTTGTTATTAGTGTATCGAGCCCTTACAAATCCCCGGTCTGCTGCTGCTTCTAGCTGTAGATTTTTCACTGAAGATAATGGGAGTTATGCCTAATAAAATCTGAGCTAGGACTTAAAAAATCAGACTTACTCATTATCTCTTGCTTAGCGTGCTCATTTGGCTTTCTGGTTAATAAAGCTAGTGTGCTGGTTTGACCACTGCTCTTTATCGCTAACATTAATAAGCTGTCTACCATTTCATATTCAATCATTTATAGACAGTGACTACCAGGAAAACTCATCTGTTAAACTATGGAGGTTCTTAAGAAGTTTTTTTCCACAACGGTAAATTGTCCCTCATGCTGTTGAAATTAAATGAAAAGTTGCAAAAATCTGGTGGAGGAGATGATAGAAAAGCTAACAAATAAAATTTTTTTTTGTCTCATTTCTAATTTTGGAGTCTGAACTACTCAAAATCACTTTGCCAATTTTTTACCAAAATAAAGCAGAACAAAGCAATCTTATCGGATGACAAAAGGCAGCTGAAACAATGTACACTTTTATACAAAAGTCTGTCTGTCTGCTATTACCATAAACATTGCCACAGATAAAATATTCAGAGAATATTTATACATGCAAAACATGTTATGGCTCAAAAAAAAAAAAAAAAAAAAAACAGAAAAAACCCAACCCAAGAGAAGAGCTACAACTTTTTTATAAATAATTGAATAACTGAGCTTCTGGCAATGCCAGAACAATTACTTATTAGACGCTTTGTCATAATAAAATCCAACAGATTTTATTAATGATTACTTTAACCCTATTTTTGTTGTTAGCAGTGAGCAGTGCGATGAACAACGTTACTTAAAAAGAAGGAATGATTGTACTATGGTTATACGATAGCTGATTAATAAACATTTTGTGTGTTTGGATTTCTAGATTATGAGCTATAGAGCACGCATTTTAAAATGTCAGTATTATTTACTTGTGTGATCAAAAATAGCACCCACTGAAGCAAAGCCATAAAACTTACATTGCTCCAGTGCTGCCAGGGAAG
This sequence comes from Balearica regulorum gibbericeps, assembly GCF_011004875.1. Lineage (NCBI taxonomy): Eukaryota > Metazoa > Chordata > Aves > Gruiformes > Gruidae > Balearica > Balearica regulorum. The sequence continues at coordinate 59,545,414 of NC_046186.1, forward strand.
AACTCAGCTATGGGGACCGGAGCTGAACCGGGAGAGACACGAACCGTGACTGCACCGAGCTCCCGCCTGCTCCGAGCAGCACCCCGGCATTGCGCCGATACTTCAGCTCCACGCAGCAGAGTAATTAGGGGGAAGAACATAAAGAAATGCATACAGTGATACTTTTAAATAAAAGTAAAACCCCGAATCACAGGTCTACACCAAGTTCTGGTAGTGTGCTGCTATTAACATTATCCTTTCAAGGCTCTTATTGTGTGTCAGTTTTATGTCCTGACACGTTTCATGTTTAAACTTGAAAGGTCCTAGATGGGATTTCAGACGTTTGATATTTCCTGCAGGGTAAAGGAGATTTTGGGGCACTGTAAAATAAAACAGGAGCTCATTGATGGGTGTTGGAACAGCAACGATGTGTGATTCCTGTGGCTTCCTGTAAAAAGCGAGGGCAGACACAGCGAGGCTCAGATCCAAGAACAGGACTTAGGTGCCTAAGGTGTGTCTGGGGCAGGATTTAAACACCTGAGTCCCTCGCCTTCAAAGCTCTGCTTAATTGCCACCTCAGCCTCGATGCACGGGTATTTCTGAGATGTTTTGTCATTTTTAATATGAGACTACAGCTTACTGACATTGAGCGTCCACCTGGCATGGGAGACTTCTGGGCTCAGGTCCCTTCTGCAGAGACTTTGAGATTTTCTCTTAAAGAACTCCTGGGTAGAAAAAAATTATAAATAAATCACAACAAATAATAAAAACAACACTACAAAGTTCTTCCACAGGGAGCACAGGACTCTGCAGGCAATCACTTACTGACACTGGAATACAGTCACACGCATCCCTGCTCCCGTACCTGCCCCCCCCCCCAAGGCCTTTTCTATTCTGTGCTAAAATGGGTGCAAGCAAATTACCTGAGATTGCATGCAAATCCAGATGATAAAAAGACAGTTTAATAGAGCAGATCAACACAGGCTAGAGTCATGCTAGATAGAAGAATTAATTTAACTTACATTTTCAACTCTGGGCTGAATATTTTAGCTGCTAAGGTTTTGGATATATTAAGGGCAAGACTGCTGCTCCCTTCTTGGTGTGTTTCAGAAGAAAAAGAGTGAGGTCTCCTTGCTTTTGTTAAAGAGACCTACTTGCAGGGCTGGGTAGCACTGCCAGGGTGTCTAAACCCCCTGGACAGCCAGGATTTGAGACGATTTCTGACCCCAGCATTTCCCCGTGACTAGGCTGAGAATCCCCTGTTGAGCGTGCTGGCTTTTGCCAGTCCCTTTTGGAGGCGCCCAACTCTTCCCACCTACTGAAAGGCAACTCAAATGCCTCGCTCAGGGCTGCCAACTGTACTTTGATGGAGGCGTCGATGGAGGGCATCACTACACAAAGTAGAAATAGCAAAAATGCTTTTATCAAGCACCAGCTCATCCACGCCACTTCTCTCCAAATAACTCACCAGGTGCACAGCTTCCCTGGTGACAGCGTTTTGGTGGGATGTTACAGCAGAGGTACGGCTTGAGCCCTTTTTCCTCATCTCCCCTACAAAGTGAGGTTCTGTTTCACAGGGAAAGAAAAGAAGAATGCTCTTGCGTGAACCAGAAACATAGGAACAACCAGCTGGTGAGACAAGATTTCCATTGCATTTCTCGACTAACATTTACAAACATCCACATTAACCAGAGCTACTAAAACCTGACACTTTAATATGTTTACAAAGTTTATGTATGTTATCAGCACATGTAATACTCCCAACAGGATTTATTACAGGTTTCTTTAGCAACAACATTTTTTATTCATAACAGCTCAACTGGTCAGAGAGAGGAAAACAGCCAGTTTCTTCAGAGCGCGCCTCCCACGCACACTTGCCCTGCATTATTGCATTGCTTATTCATGAAGATTACAAACACCAGTGTCGGCAAGTGTTTCATAACCTTGTTTCCTTTTCCTAGAACGTTCATAATTAATTTCACTTTTTTCTATGCCACTGAATAAGGAGTTGCTGGTTTTATTTTACTTTATGTTACACTGCCGAGTGAAGGATTACCCCTCCAAAATAGAACCAAGTGGGACCAAAGGATATTTATTTAACATGGGAGTCAGAAGAGGTTAAGTGCATGTATTTAGCAAATACATGGAGATGGATGAAGATTCCAGAAAGTTTTAGTATAACACTGAACTGAAAATAATCAACGATGATGAGACCTCCTTGTGCTGGGCACAATGGTCACAGAGATCATAAAAACTAATGGACAAGATCTTGAAGGCAGGAAAAGTAAATAAATTACACAGTTTGGTGTTTTGCAAAAAAACCCCAAACCAAACCAACCAGCTTCTGTTTTGCAGTCCAAAATGAAGTCACACATTCGTCTCTTTTGTGTTTATGTTTTATGAAGAGTTGAGCAATTAATGAGTTTTAGAGTTGAGGATGTATTAAAAGCAAAAGTAGAATTCTGTAGGAGAGTGCAGAATTTATAATTGTGCTATGTCCTGGACAAGCATTTTTAAGTTCAAGGCTCTGGCTTTAAGAATGAAACAATTTAAATGTGCTATTTAAGCTACCCGTTGAGGAGAAGCTTCAGTGGTGTAAGAATTTATCAGATTCAGTTGTGAGTGAATGTCAGCAAGAGGACATCCACATGGCTGCTTAGGTCATATAGTATTTCCTAAGAAAAGACCAAAGCTATTTTGAGGAACAAGTAAATATAAATTCCCCTGGACAGATAGTGGGGAAAAAATATTTCCCTTTCTCTGTTGGCATCATTTATTTCTGTTAACAACCTATAAAATTAGCACGATTTGAGAATGCTTATTCTCTTCCATGACTGGGTACCATGTTCCTTCATCTGAGCAATTCACTGAGATACTAATCATGCTTTAAACCCCCAGCTTCTTTCAAATGCATGTTTTAGAACAAGTAAGCTGTTACATTACTAACTCAGTTCAGTGTATTTCAGGAAATAATGTAACAAGTGGTGACATATATTATGTTTGTGTGGTCTCTTGGAGGTCAAAGTGGACTCAATCACTCCATGGATGTGAAAATTAGGGAGGAGGTTTCAAGTAGGCTTCCTTTTACAACCTATGTACTGTGTCTGGAGACTCTGATGAACATAAGTCTTCCCAAGCTTTTTGGAGGCTGGAAGCACTGGCTGGGGAGCAAGTGGAGTGTGTGGGGGGGTCTTATTTGTATTTGCCAGGATCTGGCTGGCCACAAAGGAAACTGCAAACTGTACCCTTTCAAGCTGAGGACAGGCTGCTATTCACCTCTTTCTGAAATCACATCATTTCCCAGCTACCCAGTGAGCGGAGAAGTTCATTTCTTCCTCAGTATAAATCACACCTGAGTCCAGATAAAATAGATTAACCAAAAGAGTAGTCTTTTCTTGCATTTCCATGCTTCATTGATTACATAAAAAAGGAGGATTCTAACCATAGCTACCACTAAAGACCACCAAGCATTATGAAAGTCAATCCATAATCCTTTTATGAAGCCCTGCATAATTTGTTGAAAAATAAGTTATTCATGTATGGAACTTGCTGGTTGAGCCTTCCACCCTGGTTCCCTGACTAACTGTGGTTACTGCTGTGTGCACCAAAAAGAGCCTGTGTTTTTTATCTGGAAGTCTGCAGAGACCTTGAGCACATCTTGCCCAAAAAAGATAAGCCACAGAAATTGCAGTCCTGCATATGAGAGAGCTTATTCAGAAGAAGAATCTTCCACCTCATACTCCATGACTCCTACATAAGCCTTCTCTGGCTTATGTACTTCATCCCCTGGAACCCTCTAAGCATACAGCTGTTGTCCTAGAGCTGGAAAAACTCCTTTACTCAGCCTATGCCCATCATCTTCTAAAAAGACCTTTTTGACCATCAGTGTATATAACTCTTGACAGAGGTGTCAGAAAACCATAAACCTACTAAAAATGTAGGGTGGCATTTAACACTGTTCACAAAACATTGACAAAATTTATATTTTTGATGGAAAATTTAATATAATTTTATAAATTATAAAAATATAATTCTAAAATTAAAAATATAAATGACCAATAAAAATAATATAAATGTTCATACATTTAGTCATCTCTCCCTTCTCCCCTACACATTCATACCTATATCTTTATATACACATTCACATACATACATACATACAAATTCACACAGACACAATTAAAGGTCTTGACTTGGTCTTAAAGTATTTTCTCTTTGATATTGTCTTAAAATATAGGTTAAAAGTATACTGATAACCCCAGACAGAAGAAGTTTTGTTTCAAGCCACACAAAGCCCTTTGGTTTGTCTGAAAACTCCATCTCTTCTCCCACTTCTAATGGTCTGTTTGGTCATGGAAAACAAAATTATTAGTTTTATACAGGTTAAACCAAACACTAATTAAAAAAAAAAAATCATGGGAGGCTTGGTAGGAGATCTTCTTCTCTTTCTGTTGAACCTGGCATGCTTAAAACTGTACTAGAAAGTTATATGGACCCTTTTCTTTTTGGTTGTGTACAGGTGAAACCTTTATGGCTTTCCATATGACGTGTATCAGTAGGCTGGAAATTTTACTCAGCAACTGAGGAGGAAAATAACGTTCCTTAGGCTGGGCTCCAGGCAGGGGAAATTGGTGGTGCTAGAGAAAAAGCATCTTTCCTTGCCCCATGACAACCCAACAGCACTACGGCTGATGTTGCCCGGAGAGATGTCCGTGCGTATGGGTGGATGTGTGTACCTACATCTGTGCATCTGCTGAGGGAACAGCAAGAAGAGTTAATATTCCTGCCTTTTATCAGAGAACAGAAATGTCATGATCATAAGGCACATGCCAGACTAACGCGAGGTTTTCAATTAGAGCCTCTGCATTGTTTTTAATGGGAGTTGGTTTAGGCAGAATAAACATTTCATAAAGGTTAAAGGATTGATTCTGCTTCTAGTTACAACTCACGTCAGGAAGCAAATAACTCACAGAGCTCTGCCAGCATAAAATTTGCATGTGCTCAGAATCCAGCCTAATATGTTTATATAGCCTATTAAAAAATACAATAGTTGGTGGGGGATTTTTGTTCTCACTCACCAAGAAAAGGAGCAGCAATGCAATCTGCACTTTTCTTCCTGAGGTGCTGGTAAAGATCATGAGGATATTCCACCGTCTTTTGTAAGACAACAGCTGCAATTTGCCACTTAAAAGTGTGGGAGGGATACTTCTACTGCTTCCCCCATGCTGTACTTATTCACCCTGCCCAGCACTGTGTACTCACGAGCTTTCTCCTACTTTGCCATTTGCTCAATTACAGTTGTCAAGCTTCCCTCTTCCCTCTCTTCCTACCGGTACTGAACTCGGGCACTATTTCTCAAAGTAGTGACTGAAGTAATTCAGAGAGTGAGAACATACACCAAACCAGGCTAGCTAAATAAGTAAGCACAAGGATAGACTCCAAATGCTGCATTTTCTGAAGTGGCAAGTGGCAGAGGAACTCTGGATCAGCTCCATCAGCCTGCCTGATTTAGTACAGACATGGTCCATGTCCTCCTTGCTATCCATAACATGCCAGGATCCATCCCAAGTCCACCTGGAAACAAGAACCAGCAGGTGAATGTAGTGAACCAGAGCAGACGCATCAGAATTCACATGCGACGATGTTATGTAGAGTATATGATACCGTGTCATTGTCAAATGATTTTTTCAAATAATTTTTTTCTCATTGTCCTATCAACTTCTGTTCCTCCTTAGTGTCACCCCGAAGAAGCACTCCCTTAGTGTTCTCTCTCCCTCACTCCCCTATTCGTACCTATAAGCACATTTCCTCTTCAGCATACTTTTCCTTTTTGATGCCAAGCCACAAATTATTGCAACTTATGGTTCTGAGCCCAGGGTTTTGAGGAGAAATGGTGGAAAGAGAACGGATGCCCTTGAGCTGTGGTGTGATGACTTGATGATAGCAGTGGGTTTCCTGGTGAGAGAAAAGAAGCAGTGAACAGCTTCTTTGGTTTACAAAGACAGATTGTAAAAACAATCTATGAATCTTTGCATATACAAAAAGATGTGAATCCTTGGAGTCTTTGTCAGACGTGGCCTGGGAGAAGTAAGGAAGGAGCTGGAAAAGTTTTCACAGTCTAATAGAGTATGTAGCGCTGAGGTCTATCAAATACAAGAATATGAAGGGTGGAGTTTGGAAAGTGGTGAACAATTCTGAATGTGTCAGCTGATACCAAACACAGCTATGACTATTTGACCAAGCACAGATAACAAAATATTCACCCAGTTTGTCTACTGCTCTCCAAGCAGCAGTGCAGGGCCCTTCAGGGACCAGTGGAAAAAGTTCACTGTTTGCAAAAATATCGGGGGGGGGGGGGGGGGGGGGAAGAAAGCCCCCTCCATAATGCTTTGCATTTCCCTACAACTTTGTCAGGGAGTGCCATGATAGATGGCAGGGCAACTGGACACAATTTAGTACAACTTACAAAATCCTCCTCCTCAGCTGCAGAGCGACGTGGTGTCGCAGAAGGCACGGGCAGCGGAGTTCATCAGCCAAACTGCAACACGCAGCCCTGCTGGCTACACTCTGTAAGCAATTCCCAGCTTTCGTAATGCCTGATGGTCCTAACTTTCCCTATGCCAAGCACTTTCTCCGACACATTTAATTCCTCAAAGCTCTGCACATGTCTATTCTCTTGTAACAGAAGTTGAATAATGTCTACAAATGGAAATTTCTACTCCTCCTCTTGGCTTGCTGTGGAACCATGACCCCCTCCCCCAATATATTCAGTATAAGTGGATTTACAGAGTTAGCCTGACAGTTTCTGAAATAGAAAACCTCTGGTTAACAGCAGAGCCCAAGCACTGTTCTCTCTATAGGCAGGCCAGTGCTTCTTGCTTCACTTTAAGATGGACTCCCTCCGATGACGTTGGGTCAGAGGAGATACCACACCCTGTCCAGCCATCAGCCTCTTGCTGAGACAGCTATCACAACTGCCAGTTCTTCTTGAAGGTTTTACAATGCATACAGTTTCAAACAAACATCAGATGAAAGCAATTTTAAGACTAAATCAAGCACGGCCAGGTTTGCATTGGTGATTTATTGGTGAAAGTCATCAGCTCCTATTACCTATTTCTTGAGCCATCTAGTTCTTTGGCTTCCAGCCATTTCTAGGGCCTAATTCTGTTCCTATTGAAGTTAATGGGAGGTTTTGTCACTGATTTCAATAGGAGGTCTTTAACTTTCCAACTTTATGTCTATAGAGGCTTGAAGTGCTTCCAGGTTTCCATCACAGTCTGCGGTTCTCCTCTTTAAGTCAATTGGACATTAACAGATTGCCTGGGCCCACACCTTTGGACATAGGAAAGCTCTAGATCTGATTCAGCTCTCACTCACACACCAGCCTTATACCTCGGTGAGTCCCTCCTGATTTATACTGGCAGGAGAGCGAGGTCCAATGTTACTTATGCCTGGGTCATTGCCAGCAGAACACGGAGAGAATTCAAGTCACTTGTTATCCCCTTCCCTGCACCTCTCAATCACAGCATATATGTACGTGTATATATATGCGGATATATTGGAATCATCTGGACTCTTTTAAGTTATTCACCATCGAAACTGACTTCAAATTCAAGTTTTAAAGTTGAAATAACAAAGAAGGAAAAAAGAGCCAGAAGGGAGCCAGCTGCAAGGGTACTCACAATTTTCATCAGTCTACGGGACACTCCTAATAACATATTTTACTACTTTGTAGTGAACTTTCTTTGCTTCTGCCATAAATATATTCCCTATGTTGTAAATGAATAGCTTGCAAGCTCAGTAAAGTTAATATAGAAGAATAAATCTTAACTACCTAATGTCAGGTCAGAAATATAAATCTTATCTAATATGCCAGGTCAGAAGGAAAGAATACTTTTAGCTGAAAATAGCAAATACTTTCCAGTGCAGAGTAGGAACTTATTTTTCTCTTTAAAAAAATACGCTCCCCCTAATAAGATGAGTTGAACAGTCTCCTTTTAGAATCTCCAAAAGAAAAATAAACATGTAGAGCAGAGTTAATTTATAAAATGCTCCAAAGTTTATCTTGGCAGAACAGTTTTAGGCAGTGAGATTTCTCTCCCTCTCACACATGCATTCATACACATACACACTCTCTCTCACACACACACACACGTCTCAAAATTAGGACAGGCCCTTACAATAGCAAATACTTCAGAAAACTTCTATATCTGGATAAATTCACAGATCCTTATTCAGGCAAAGCTCTCATTTTCAAATCAATGGAAATTTTTCCAAAGTAAGACAACAATCCTTCAAGCCTTTTTGTGTAAGTACAGACCTGCTGTGTCACAGCGGGAGATAGCGAGCCACACAAGCGCCTCCTGTCTCACGTCCCCCTCCCATGCGCTGGCACTTCTGCCAGCTGTAAAGCAGCGATGCAGCTGCCATCCCTTCCTCCAGACTGCCTGGGGCCCCACTTGTTGGGCACAGCTGGATAGCCTGGTGGGTGACCTATCAGCCAGCTGCAGTTGGCACACAGGTCTCTCCCAGGAGCCACAGGCTCCCACTGCTGCCCATCCTCTTGTTCCTCCTTCACATGTCCTTCATACACGTCTTGCACATCAGGACCAGGGCAACTTCAGAGGCTGTTAAGGTGAAGCCCACCAAAGGCTTTCTTTCAGCCTCACGGGCTTAGCTTTTTTTTTTTTTTTTTTTTTTTTAATAGTCCATATGCCTGCAATCAGCTTGCGCCAGGGAGCCACAACAACAATAGGGGAATACTGCAGGCTCCAGATCAAACAGCCAAGAGACTGCCCAAGTGCAGGGCGCACTGCAACCAACACCATGCCCTATGCTGACCCCCCAAAGAGTTTGGAGCTCCTCCACCTCTTGCAGCAGTTACTGGCCTTTCAGGCCAGTTTTCTCTTCTCTTCTCTTCTCTTCTCTTCTCTTCTCTTCTCTTCTCTTCTCTTCTCTTCTCTTCTCTTCTCTTCTCTTCTCTTCTCTTCTCTTCTCTTCTCTTCTCTTCTCTTCTCTTCTCTTCTCTTCTCTTCTCTTCTCTTCTCTTCTCTTCTCTTCTCTTCTCTTCTCTTCTCTTCTCTTCTCTTCTCTTCTCTTCTCTTCTCTTCTCTTCTCTTCCCTTCCCTTCCCTTCCCTTCCCTTCCCTTCCCTTCCCTTCTCCTTCCCTTCCCTTCCCTTCCCTTCCCTTCCCTTCCCTTCCCTTCCCTTCCCTTCCCTTCCCTTCCCTTCCCTTCCCTTTGCTTTCCTTTCCTTTGCTTTCCTTTCCTTTTTGGCTGCTGGGAAGTTGCCAGTAATTTCCAGCATTTGGTCTGACAACTGTTCTACTGTAAATATTTAGAAGAATCCATTAGAGATTAAACAAAGTGTAAGTAACTGCTCCTAAGTGATAGCTCTTATTAATGTTTGCAGCAATAGGCGCTTTACAAATGCATATGAAAGTCCTACCTCTAGGCTGCTTGTAGGAAAGGGCAAGATAGAAGGCAGCAGCCAGAACACAGTGTTATTTGAGCATCAGTGTGTTATCATTATAAATAATCAGTGCAGAGACAGCATTCTGTAATGTGTACACCATGCTTGCAAATCTTCTAGACAGCAACGGTAGAGTGCACAATTCTGACCAATGTGTTTTAAATGATCTCTATCAGGCTGCAAAAGTACTTGGACCCCCAGTTTGGACTTCTTTGCCTTTCTCAGATCTGCCTCAAAAATATATAAAAAAAACCAAAACAAAAACACGAGCCCCCCTGCACCCCAAATTGTATCAAGAATCATTATGTGTTCCAAGGGAAAAGACAAGCACTGCTCTTGTGGAATTTGTAAATTTTATTGTATTCTAAAATTATCCTGTCTATACAGTGTCTTAAATGTTCACTGTGCAGTGTGATATTAGTGTTCTGGGGCTGACAATGAGATATTTAAGATGCAATGCTGACATATGTCACTTTGCAGTGGACTCAATTTTGTGGATAAAAAAAGCCAACTTTACAACAAACTGAGATGAATGAAGATGTATAAATGCATCTACACTCTAGCCAATTTCTTTGCTGAAAAAATACAATATTCTAGGAATACAGTGAACAGTAAATATATATCTATGCATCTGCATACCATGGCAGAATTTTCTATCCCAACAAAGGTTAGTGATACTGATTTTTTTTTTTTTTCTTCATTTAAATTACATTATACATTGTCAGTTTGCAGTGAGTAAGGTGTGTTGGTTCCAGTAAAGAAGAGGTTAAAAAATGAATCACAAGACTTGGCTTCAGTGTCCACTTTGCACTGGTTAGGTCCTGCAAGCAAAAAAGCCTGGGGCTTATCCAGGGTACTCATGATGCTTTCCTAGGGTGGTATGTCTGATACTCAGAAATAATGCGTGCAAGGCATCATTTCTAATTTTTTAAATTGGCAGCCCCCCTCAACTTTCCTGTCCCCTACCTGAAAGAAATTGTCCAGATAGTATCTAGGATTTATCTGTGTTGTTCATCCTTTCATTTTAGTTCCATAGACACATCTGACTTTTCAAATTTAAAGTCACCATTTTCTGTATGTGAGTTTAGACCATTACTGAAGAAATAAATAAAAGCAAGCTGGGTAACTGGGAGAGTTGGGTGTGAGCTGGAACATGCTGACTTGTTGGGTACTCCCATCGCTGATCATTGTGGCTTATCGAGTTGCTGGATTTGGTGTCACAGCAGGGAAAAAGGATGAAACTTGTTAAGGTAAAGTTTGGTACTGCAGGTTTCCCAGGGAAAGAAAAGGGGAAGGTATAATGCTAGTGATCACCTGAAGCAGGCCTCAGCAAGTTAGAAAGGGTGGTAGCAAAAGAAGTTATTAACAGTCTCCTCACTAGTTCAGATGCTGGGCTGGTGTCAAGAGTGAAGAAGAGGCTGACATCTGCCCCAGCTTCCCCTCTGCACAGTCAACTAGTACGCAGCACAAAAGAAGTAAACTTGTTATCACCAGTTCCCAAGCATGAGATGGGTTCAAAGCATAGGCAGCGAAGTACCTGACCCCAGGGGGTGCAGTAGGTTTTTTGAGTTGCTGCTAAAGCAAGGCTATCTCTGATGTTTGACTGAAGCCAGCAGCCGCCTGCCAGAGAATGACTGCTACAGGCTGGATCTGGCCTTGTACCACACATCATTCATGTCCAAAAGCAGGAGACAGAAAGTCATGAAGTCTTCTTTAGGCCTTGGTCTTTCTGAACTTGTTTATAGGCTTCTGGGGGCCAACACTCTTCCACCTCTAGAGCCAGTAGCCATCAGGAGGAGGGGGTGAGGGAGCTGTCCTGAGCTTCTTGACAGTGGCAAGGACGATGAATGTCAGGTAGGATGTAAGGCAATTTATCTTCTTCTATACTTCCATGTGTGCATATACGGGAGCTTCAGGAAGTCAGGCAGAAGACATGCTCGTGCTCTAGAAAAGCTACAAAGGGACAGACTAGATGGTCTCTTCAAGGAAGAAGAACATTAGTAAGGAGTGTTTCTAAGCTAGTGGGCTTGGATAGCCGAGAGTGACTGGAGTTGTTCTGCACAAAACTCCCCATAGCAAATGTATTCAGCTTAAAATAATAATAAGAAGCAGCAGCAAGAATGCACCTTTCAAAACCTGTACAAATATCAGTTCATTTTTCATATTAATCTTCTTGAAAGATTTGCAAGAGGGCATTGTCATAATTTTTCAAAAAGTGAAAAGAAGGTGGATAAGTTGTCTCCTCAGACCAGCCAACAGCAGTGATCTCATTTTAAGACACACAGATCACTTACTTGCAAATCATGCAGAATTCCAGGTGGTCAGACCTCTTATGTACCTTAAGGAACAAATCTTCCACCGGATAATTTGGCAGGGCACTGTTGATTTTTACAGGACAGTGACATTTGACCCAAATAAATAATTTTACCATTTCCCTTGACTGCAGGCATTGAAAGAATAAACACCAACAACTGAGCTAGTCATTGGACATTACATGGCAATTCCCAGGCCATGTCATCCTTAGGCAGAGGTTTAAGACAGTTCAGATGGACTGAGCCCTAGAAGTGTCTGTTTGCCTCCAATGACTACAAAGTCTGGTGTCCCCAAGCCCAGAGGATCTCCCCCTCTATGGGATCTCCCCATAGAAGAGTTAAACCCAACAAGATCCATGCTGACGCTTGAGGATCCTGGACAGATGGGTCAATCATGGATGTCCAAATCTTCAGTGCCTACAACCAGGGAAGATGAATCCCAGCATGGGTCCCTAAGTGCAGGCACCTTAATTTTAAAAATTAGATAAAAATCTTTCAGAGGTGCTAAAATGTAGTTGAAAGGGAACTGAACCTCCAGAGCTCTTAATTCCCACTCTGGAGCCATGTTTGAATGTTCAAGGGCAGCAGACATTTTAATTATACATAATTTCAGGGGGATTGCTGGGATACCATTTCCCCTCGAGTTTGTGATTTTGTGGACCATTCCCGCTTATCTTACAACATAATGATCACAATGAAAACAATTGTTTCTCAAAATTTGCTATTCCATTGCCCTATAGTCAGTTACAGCATGAGCGCATGCAATTTGAATACGAAGCTGTTGATTGAGAAGAGAAGCACTCTACAGCCACTCAGCCCAGATGTGAATGCATACCCCGGGGTCAGCGGGAGCGGGGGATCCAGCCCGACACTTCCAGAGCAGGAACCACAGTGCAATGGGGATGAAATAAAAGTGTAAAAAGAGAGGCTATACTAATAAAGGTATTTTTTCTTCTTTTTGCTCACAGCCAAGCTGGCTGATGGAATATGCTGTTTAAGGCAATGGTGTCTCCAAGTTCCATATAAGACAGCATCTTAAACACTCCTCCCAGATCCTAGTTTGAAGAAACGAAGTGGAATGCATGCTGTAGTTCAGAAAAGACAGGAACAGTTAATAACTTGGCTTGTTATTCCTTCTGCTTTTTGAAAGAGAAGTTTTCCATCATTTCACTCAATTTTTACATGAAACAATATTCCATCTTCACATCCTCTTTGAAATACTAATTTAATAGTGCTTTCTCAATTTTCTCTGATATATAGAATAAACAAACTGAGGAAGAGACCATTTTGCTGAAGAATTCTAGATACATGTTTAGGTTTTAAAAAATGAAAACGTACTGTTAATTTTCTTTTGTTTTGCCAGTAATTTCATATGAATGTTAAACAGCGTTAGACAAGTGGCTAAGACACAGCAAGAGAAAATTATGTGAAATCAAAAGGATAGTTTTTTGAGATTCTCCCCTTCTCTAACCTGCACAAATATATCATGGTAAAATCAACAAGTCTCCTACCATCTGTTTGCTTACACTGATGCCTCATCCAGCAGATATGCTACATTGAAACCTTATGAGACATAAAAATCCAATTTTGTTCATAAGGCAACAATGTGGAGTTTGTTTTAAGGAAACTGAAGTTTATTTTATTTCTGAAAACTCCTGTGAAGCAAGTAGTTCTCAAATCACAAAGAAAATATTGGATCATCACCCTATATTAAAAATATGGCATTTTTATTTGCTTTTATCCACAATTATTTCATTCTCTTTTTTATGTCATCAGAATCAGATTGATGAGCATAATACAACTCACTGTGAGTAAGAAAATGATGATATTGCTGATGCTGTATTAAGGCAAAACACTAACAAACGGCTGGCTCGCCGGCGCGTGCAGCCCCTAGCCAGGGGTGCAGCAGCAAGGGGTGTCTGAAGGTGCCTAGCAAAAGCTGTAGGACCCACTCAATCGTTGCTTTCTCAGGCACAATAATTTATGGCTAAACTACAGCACGCTTTTAGAAAGATGTCTGACCTCTTATTTGAAGCACACATGCGGCTGAGATTATACTGCCTCCCTGAGACTGTTGCAATGATTTAACTACCAAGGCTTTCTGAAATTTGTCCTGGATAATGCAGTTGAGACTCACCGATGCCCATTTCCAACCACGGATCTGTCATATCTTTACTTCCAGTAGCAGATAGTTTTATAGCATCCAATATTTTAGGGGGAACACTTAATTACAGACTGACCTTTTTTCCACCTAGAGAAAGAGGTGCTGTTGTAGAGTGTGCCTCAAGCAAGGCTGGTTTTGGAGAAAACACTCCCCAAAGTTAGATGCAGTTTTTACTATGCCTTTTTTTACCTCTAAGAACAGGCATGACTAGGCTTTAATGTATCTGATCTCAGCCCTGTTCTATGCCAGTGTAACCCTTTTGGTGTTGAGCTTTCAGGGAGCTGTTCTTTGCTTATAAAGTCATAACAGAAGAATTGGAGCAGGGTCTTACACAGTGCTGTTCCTACGTTGTGACCAAGCAACTGTGTTCCCAATGGAAATTAAGACCATGAATACATCCCAGTGCCATTTTCCCTCACGGCTGTGCCCCACCTGCCACCATCAGCTCTCAGCCATTATGTAGCATCGAGACACTTCACAGGTTAGAGCTCTTCAGAGCAAGAAAACAGCAGTGAGTTGATACACTGAGCCTTCTGAATCCCTAATACTGAACTATTGCTTCAGCATGGGCATCAGGATGGCTACACCTCCTCCTTGCAATATAAAGCAGAGTAAGACTGATAGCACTCATGCTGGGGTTGCTGGTAAGAGCCACAATTTCAACTCTAGAGGTTCCCCAAATGTCTCAGTTCAGACTGGTTATAGCAGCTATCAGACAGCCGGTGCATCCTCTTTCTTCTCCAAACACGTGTTGTTAAAGAGCTGCTGCTCCACCTAAGAGAAGGGTAATACGACCCATAAAGCATTTACTTATACTGTGGAGCTGCATCTTGTACGCTATAAAGTGCCTTGAGGACCACAGGGTGAAAGGTCCTACAGAACTGCACATCTATTTGGAGTGTTACTGCTGCTGTTGCTATTTGATTATACCATGTTCTCAGGGGTTTTTAAGGATGGTTGAAATTACAATACAATTTGCAATAATTACATTTATTTTCTTTTTCACATATCTGTGGAAAAAAAAAATAAAAGTAATCATTTTCCCCGATCATTTGGCCTCCTTTTCACTTGGCTTCACTTTGAACACCTCTTTCTAATTTTCTCTGAGAACACCTTTGTTGTACTGGCTTTTTTCCATATGGAGTGTTACATATGATGTTGGTATGGAAAGTATTATATAGTAAACAGCAGATTTAAGCTGGAAAAGATACTTTAGAGATTAATGAATGGGCTTTGAGTCTCTCCTTTTATAAGACACCAGTTTGATTCTTACTGAAATCAAAGCAATCTGTTTTCCTTCCCATCAGAATATAGTTTAATAGCCCCTTATAAAATTATTTAATAATCTCAAAGTTGAAAAACTTTACATTGAAAAAGCAATGCAATTATCACCTGTGTTGGGTCTCCTGCTGAGACACAAAGAAACACGGCTGCTAACTCCAAGCACTGTAGGAATCTTACTCCCAGATACAATGGCAGTGATTTAAATTGCATGAACATTAATTTTAAAAAGTTAATAAATTAAAGTTGTACCAGAAGCCTTTCATAAGCCTTTTGAATTCACATAGCTATGCTTTTCTCTGCAGAATTAGGGAAGCAAATTTATTGTTTCAATCTTTTAAAAAAGGAGAAAAAAAATAATGGTTTTGATTTCTGGAACACCATGAAAACATAGTCATTATGTTAAAAATATTTGATATTTAATTTCCTCTACTGCAAAACTACCTGAAAATATTGAAAAGTTAAAAAATGAAAAATAGTTTAAACTTTGAATTAGTTAACAGCTGAGAAGTTCAGGGCATTATTGTCAAAGTTAGAATGTTAAGAGTTAGACTTTTGCCTGGTTCAGGAAGATATGTGTATGCTCCAAGCACAAGAGCCTCTATTCAAGAGTGTGTCCTTAATTTTAATCAGGTATTTAAGTCTAATTTAAGTCAAGGGGTCTGTAACACGTGTGAAGGTAACCATATGCTGATGTGCTTTTTTGAATGGGGAGGAATTTAAGCATGAGCTTACATGGTAATTGTTCTGGGTTTTTTTTTCAATTGGGTCTGGGTATGCAGAAAGTAGCATAAAAGGGATCAACAAACATTAAAGCTTGCTAATTGGGTGCTCAGTATAGAGGAGAAAAAGGGCCTTTTATTTCCCTGAAATTTCTGACCTTTTTTGTTATTTTTTCTTCTCCCTGTTTCTCTTTGCTCACCAACCACAGCTCTCGTTTGCTGTGGACAATTCCCAAAGGGAACATTCCTCACTGGAGTAACTTACCCAGCTCTTTTCCTTAATTTACAGCGAGTACAGCACCCCTTGCAGATTGCATAGCACACTCTTTGGCTGCAAGCCAGCGCTAATAGCATGTTTTCCAATAATCTAATCTCTTCAGTCACAGAGCAGAAATCAGAAAGTTAAAAGAACTGGCCTCTCAACTTGTCTCAGTCCACCTTTGAAATCTGTGCATGGAAAGGTTGTGCAAGTGACTACAATAAATTGTTACCACACTTGCACCCATGACTCGGTAGCTGTGTTCATAACAGTCTGATGTATATGAGAGAATCCCGTATAAAGCAAGGTTTAATGTGGTGCCAGGAACAGAATCGCACATGAAGGCTTGCATGTGCAAAGAAGCCAGGAATTTAAGCCAAAGCTGAGGACATATTGTAAACATCCATGAATTAAACACCTCAACACTCCTAAAAGATAGGTATCATTTCTCCTTTGCAGATGAAGAAATTGAAGCCCAAAGATGACAAGGCCAAAACTTTTAAGTTTGGCTCTAGAAGTGAAGCAGCAATCCTTTGATTGGACTCCTAAATAAATAGCTGCATTTTCAGACCTCTGACCATCTGCATCTTCCACAGGCACTCTGAAAATCAGGTTATGTACGTAGGAATGAAGCAGGAGATTAGTTGTCTCACTGGAGGCCCTGGGTTTGAAAATGTGGATGTTAAAATACTTTTAACTTTCCAATGCTAGAAGGGGGCCATAAGCAAGCAACTTCACCAATTTTCAGATCCAAGAACCCTCTAGCTTTCTCCAAAAGCACCTAACTCAATGGTGCTGTTAGGCGGGTTTCAAATATAGGGAAAGACAAAGTAACAAGAAGTTGCCTTTATTTGCTTCCATGCTGTTTGTTTCTTTTTTATCTGCACTGGACTGTGTATACGTTTGCTTTAGTGGGTGGGGAACTGATACCATCGCAATCATTTTTTCTCGTTCCTAAGATTATGCAGACCTCTGGTG
This sequence comes from Balearica regulorum gibbericeps, assembly GCF_011004875.1. Classification (NCBI taxonomy): domain Eukaryota; kingdom Metazoa; phylum Chordata; class Aves; order Gruiformes; family Gruidae; genus Balearica; species Balearica regulorum. The sequence goes on from NC_046186.1 coordinate 59,562,580, forward strand.
GCCTACAGATTACAGGTTGATAACTGGCTCCATCACCCTATTCCAGGACAGAATCCCCTATACGAACAATTTTGCTTGTTGTCACCAGGGCCGTGTACTTGTGGGGAACTGCTACCTCTCTGTGAAAGCAAATTGCTTGACTTGCTTCACGCAACTCCATGAGGTCAAGGAGTCAGTTAAGAAGGATGTTTTTGTACTAGGGTACAGTTCAACCTTTCTTTTCACTTATTCCATTTTGGCATCTGCTTGTGTCATTTTTTATCACAATTTTTGCTGCAGCAGCCCGGCATTTGGAGTGGTGTTGTTGCGGTCATCTCATATCCGAGCCCTGTCTCATGGCAGCCCAATGTGGTGCCGCAAGCCACTAGCCACCAGTCAAGCTGCCAAATATTCATCATATTGGATGCTTTAAAAATAACTGCTGTGATTTCATGTTTTTCTAATATCTAGGGGATGTTTGGTTTTCACCGAAGCCTAACTAATTGTTGGTATAACTTATATTAGTTCTATTTGCAGTGACGGGTTCTATTTCTATCATGTATTCTGCATCAGCTTAACTTAATTATTTTACAGCGTGACAGAACAGAACTAACAGTCCTCTCTTCCTCATCGCTGTAGTTATTAGAAAAATGTTCTTCAACAGAGCACTGTTGCAAAGAGCCAAGGATATTTTGCAAGCTTGCTAAGGCATCCGACACCTGAAAAAGCAGCTCTCTCAGGCCATGAAACAGCAAATGGATCATTTCGTTGTGCAGCAGGTTGGGTAGGAAGAGGCATCTCACAAATTTGTACTTGCACATGCAGCATAAGGTTAAACATGCGCCCTCAGGATGCTGCTGTGATCCAGCCTAAATGATGTGACTCCTACCATTGTTATTGGTGACATACTTTAGCAAAAGTATACTTTTAAGACTGCTTGTTCAATTGTGCATAAAAAGTGTCAGATATCACTTTGGATGTACATCAGCAATATTAAATACCAGACAAATAAAACCCAGTCATCCCTAAAAGTTATAATTCATAGATTAACCATTAATCTTTCCAAATGTTTTTGTCTTCAGTTTAGGTTAAACTGGTTTGAAAGACACATAAGGATTTATTTTTCATATTTTTTGCTGTTGTAGAAAAACATTAAAGTGGCTTCAAAACCTTTGACTTTTCAGTTCTTACTATAAAATGCTTAATGACACTCATAACACTACCCTTAAATTTCCTAGACATTTAATTCTTGGTTTTATATATAATCACATAACTTTGTTTGTTTTTCTTTACCTAGTATTGTCAATAGGTGGCCTCAGTTTATTTATTTTTTTAGTTTAGAATTTCCTTCTTTCTTTTAAATTGAAATTCTATATCTAACCATTCCTTACCACCTTTATGTTGTCACTATTATTATTTAAAATTAAAGCCAGAGAATTATTGACAAAACAAAATTCCATTAGAACATGTCACTCCTTAAAAATTGAAGTATTTTGTAAAAAAAGTTGACATATTTTTGTCAAAATATTTTTCAAATAACTCAAAGTATGTATTCCCAACAAAGTGAAACAGACTACCTTTTAATCTTTTGTGAAATATTTCATACATTTTTGCATTTTATGGAAAGCCGTGATCTATCGGCTTACTGACCACTGAGGTCATAATGGCGCTGCCTGTCATTTACCTGCGCGGCTGCATGGAGCTCACCTGGTCTGTGCAACCACTGGCTACAACAGTCACTAACAACCCCGCGCAGTCTGCAGCTTCTGTTTTCAAATACAGCCTGTGCATAAGCTTTCAATTAATTTAACTCTCTGAAAAGTTTGATGTGTCAGTGTTATGCTGTTAATCGGTTTTGGGATAAAGAACATACTTTTACAGATGTTACATTTTAAAAAAACCATAACACAACTAACTAGTTTGAATTCATTTTAATTCATTTTCTCTTGCAATCAACTGAGCTGATTGACGTGCAAATCCTCAGAGAAGCGGTGTACACCACCACATAAAAAAAGAACTGTATCCCTGCTTAGGCACAAAATGGACGATCGCCTTGATTTCATCACCAGCACCCCAATGATTCAGCTCAAATACTTCCTAGCATGGCCTTAGCTTGACTGTAAACTGCCTGCTGTGTATGACTGTGGTGATGTTAGATGTATTATGGTTTTGGGGAACTGAATGATGCTTGGTGCGAGCGCTAAATTTCTTTCATGTGGGTCAGCGTGTGAGGCAGCGAAGCCGGTTGAGAGGGGAAGGCTCAGACTTCAAAGGGAGGGCAGTGCGCAGAAGGGGTGATGAAACAAGCCCTAACTACGTGCCATTCATAGTTACTTCACAAGAAGGGCCAGGCACGCGGAGCCGTTGAACTGAGTCGGTTTCTCAGGAATCAGATGCCTACTTAAATCTCGCCTGTCCTATTACTTAATCCCAATCAAAACAGGCCATCCAGTCACAGGACTCTCTAAAAATCAGATAACTGTACTCTGAACCATGGGCTACCCTAACGTCGATTAACATATTAGTGAAATCTTCACCCTGTCTCTTTGCAGGAGTTTTGCTGTTGACTTTGGTGGGCCAGGACTTCCACCAGTGAGTCTGAGCTGACTGGTGATGAAGTCTGTTGTCTGTTTTCCATCGGAGTTGAATTCGATTTCATATCATACCTTTCATGCTTTGCACTCGAAAACCTTTGACTTTTTTTTTTTTTTTTAGATTGGCATGGGTCCCAGTGGCATGAGGGAAAGGTGAAAATAGTTGGGTCATCATCTGCTGAGTGGTGATAGCATATACATCACTACACAGCACTACAGCAGAGAAATAGTCACTAGAGCTAGTATTTTAATCATTAATTTGAATTTGGAATTTTGGACAGTATTTTGTGTCACTGACAGATGGATGGTCCAGTCAGCCTGGAGAATTTACCCTTTTTCCTTTATGAAAATTTGAGATCAGAGTTTCCCCTTGTTACGAATTGTATAAAACAATTTTTAGAGACCTTCCAGGACTGTGATACTCCTTAGTATCTATACTCTGGGTTCAAGTCTTGATGTGAGACTTGAATTCAAAGAGACAGGTTCCACTTCAATGTTTGCAGGCATCGGTCCAGAACAGTTCCACTGCAAACAACATACTTCAGGGCTTTTAGTTAGCTTCAGTATGGTATGAATTTAATCGTTACACAGAAAAAAATATTTCATTCAATACAAACTTTTGATCAGTTCCACTTAGGAAAATATTCAAAATTGAGAGGATATTAAGTAATTGACCAAAGGCACATCTGAGCAATGCCAAGGCAGTGGGCTGGCTTGCTGTCTGGCTTATTAATTTTTTAACGCTGTAAACATGGTAGTAGAAAATCATAGCTTCTACATGGGATTACAGGCTTTTGCTGTCTAAACCCTTCTCCCTAGTCCCCAGCATGGAAAGTAAAATCTGTTACATCCTGCTGTTCTTTCTGTGGTTTCTGAAACAAAACTTTGAGAGAAAAACTCCGGTCTCAAAAGACCCTGTGGGAAACGAGAAACTTGCAAATGCTACTGTAGTTGTGTAATGCTGACAGTATGAGCTGAGTGATCCTTATACAGCTTGGAAGTACATGAGCATCTGTGTAAAACGCAACAATAAAAGTCTCCAGTATGTGAAAGGAAAAAAACAGGAGAAGCAAACAGGGGCAACAGGCTCTGCTGCCAGCAGGACAACCTGAGCGCCAACGAGCTTTGCTAGAAACACATAAACGATAGATGGAACGCTAGCATCAAGAAGAAAATCAAGCAGAAAAACAGCATATGTCAAAGAATGAGCAAGTGCAATATACAGCTGTGCTTTTTTTTTTTTTTTTTTACTTGATGGAAGTATGTTTCTCTTGTAAGGAAAAGATTGGGGAGTCATGGGAGTCACGGTGACATTGACCATGTTTTTAGAGTTCTGTGTGCATACGAACAGTGTAAAAACAACTGGGGATCTTCATGACAGCATCTTGCAGGATTAGAGTATTAAAACACTGTCAAATATATGTGCATCAAATCTAATATCTTTCCAAACTCATGCCCCCTTTTTCACCTCAGCACAGATGCTTTATTTGCAAGTAGCTGAGTCTGACAAGTGTCATGACATGTTGGTTATACAACTATTAGGCTATACAACTATTAGGGCTCTTTATAGAGCCCGTACTTTCCCTTCTATAACAGGTCATTGTATCTACACAATAAGGAGGAGATAATGTAATGCAGTTTTTGATTTTTAGAGAAGATTCATAAAGTATAGTCTTGAAGCTTGGGTATTTGGAAACAACTACAGCTAACCCTAAAAGTAAGATCTGTAGTTGCTTATAGGATTTAGAACTTGATGTGACAAGGTATTATGTGACCTGGTTCTACCTTTACCATCACTACCAGGGTGCTTAAGACAACTTGCCTCAGGGATCCTCTTTGGTTCCTATACTGGTTAAACTTCCTGGATCCCTGAATGTTGGTGGTGCTCCATAGTACGTGGGAAAAAAAAAGTCAATTTCCCTTCTCTCTCCATGAAAAGAATTTTTCAGTTTATTTACAAAACTCTCTGGAATGAGAAGGAGCCATTTGTGGTCGCTGTGGCTGATTTCTGTTGTGCTGAAGATGCTAGGAGACTGCATGAAATTCTGCACCCCTGGTGAGATTTTTCAGCCTGTGATGCTCTTTCTAACCAAATTTAGGGGAAGTGTGTTCTGGCGGCCAGTACACTTAATTTTCAGGATCACTTTGCCAGACATGTGTTTAATAATGATGAGGCATTCCCCAGCGAGATCTTGGCCATTTGAGCTGAAGGCCTCCTTGCTCGTAGACACCACTATAAAATGGTTAGGGATACTCCCCGAGATGGTGAGACAGTACCATACTCATGTTTCTGTGGCTCTTTAGAACTGTTGACACTTAGTGAACAGAATAGGTTGGTTTCTTTTCCCTCAGATAGGAAGTGCCTTTTGAGGAGGAGAACATTCTATCAAGCCAGGCAGATGTTTGAGGAAATTTTTTGTCAGTCCTTATGGAATCTTTTTCCTTCAAAACACAGGAGGACACTTGAGGATCATCTCTGTTACGTGTTTTGTACCATAGAAGGCAGCAATGCTTTGAAGTAAAATTGAAGTCAGGCAAATCTCTGGAGGAGTTATCATCCTCTTAGAAAGAAATCTTAAAGTATTTGTGAAGCACAAATCACAAAGAGAAATAGAAGACGTTAAGCCTTTAACAGTTGACTTTTAGACTGATTTTTCCTCTTTGCTCCTTTGGGGCTGCCTCTCCTTTCAAGGCCGCCTCAGACTCCTACAGATCTGGGGGAGGCTGGATGGAGAGTCCACATTCCTCAGCTATCACCACTGGTTCTGCTGCATCCCAGAAAACTTATGGCCAATACAACGCAGCAATTGTCATGTATGGGTCTACCTTCCCCGCAGAGCCCAGCTGCTGCCCCATCACGACACATCAAGTCCCTTGCCTCCCTGTGGGTGATTTAAGGCCAAGCAATCAAGCAGAGCTCAGCCTGCAAGATCGAGCTCAGGTTTCATCTTGGCCCAAGCTAGCAATCTGTTTAGCAGTGATAATATAAGCTTATCAAACTCATGTGCACTTGCTCTCCAAGAGCTGCCCTACCTCCTGGGCTTTCTCCTTGCTCTGCACTGCATGTTGCCTACATGTTGGTTCAGTGGTTTTGCCCCACCATTGCACATTCCGCTTCTAACGCACAGACAAATGCTGTCCAAGAAAGAGTCTGAGGAAATCCACTGTGGTTTGCAAACTGAATTCCTTAATGACTTTCTCATTAGAAGAGCTCACTGCCAAATGCTGTTTGTGTTTGCTTAAAGGACGGTCTGCATGATTAAGAGTAGCTCTGTTTTACGTGAAGTACTGTTCTCAGCCCACTGCCACAGGCAGCTGCTTCTCACTAAGCGAGAGAAAAATGAACACCAGTGAACGCACAGAGCAATCAAGCGACCCGAGAACCCATGGGATATCCCGCCCCAAATCCCCACCACCACAAGGGCTAGTGCCCGTGTGGATACCACATGGTGGGTCTCGCGGCAAGGGGCAGCCCAACCCGGGAGGATGAATTCCAGAGCAGCTCTGCTGTGAAAATATTTCCTGTGAGAACACGCGAACCCAAGAAACCAGAAGTAGCAGCAGCTCTCTAGCAGGGATGGATTTCATTTGTCTAGCACATCCATTTCAAGACCGAGCCTCTAAACAGACATCTTATATCTGAAGATTGGTGATGAGACTGCACCTCAGCTGCAGCAAATTGGAAAAGAATATTCTTCTACCTTGAGCTGTTCCCCTGGCTTTCAGAACACATGCCCAGCTGGATTTCTCCTGCATTTTCTTATTTTCTGTTTTTGATCCTGTAAATTTTAATCTATATATAAAATAAAACTGATAGAAAAATTTAAGTGCAAAGGTTTTAGAATTTATTTGCTGCATGCCATCAAAATCTCCTATCGCCTCATCATTGAAAGTTCAGATTCAAATTCAGCTCCTTGTCCCTAACTTTCTATTTTTAACAGAGAAACCACAACTCATTGTTTCCAGAGCAGGGCTTTGGAAAATATTCTGAGAAAGGAAAATCCACAGTGATTTCATTTGCTAATGAGGCTTAAAACTAATATCTGGACAAACAGCTTGCACAAAAAAAGGCCTCCAAGCCAAAAAGGGCTTAAAGCCAGGCAGGGGAAAAGAATAGTTCAAGATTAACTTAGTGTCTTCTCTGATCTCCAGTATTTAGGTTTTATAAAAAGAAAAATGGAGGGATGGATTCTGGACCTAAAGCCAGTCACGAGCCTGCACATAAATACTTTGTACCTGATGAGTCAGCAGGCCTGGCTGATGCTCCTGTAAGAGATGGGGAAGAACTTGTCTATGGGTCTCTGTGCTCCCACCCCTTGCTTTGCCCATTGCTGTGCTGTATTTTCTATCTTTGAGAGTCTAGGATTGCACTGTGGTTAAAGAGTGTTTGAATACAAGAGGGCAAACTGCTCAATGTATGGTAGGGTAATCTCTAACGTTAGACACTGCTCCTAACAAGCCGTGCATAGAATACTTCATCCTCATAGAAGTCAGTTCTGAGGGTTGTGGAGAATTTTTTATAGTTAATTTTATTTGTCTTTATAATGGAGCAGGTTGCAGCAAAGACCAAGTGGGTTACAAGTGAGATTTGCAATGCTAAAGCCCAGACCTGGTTCTGCAGCCAGTGCCCAACCCACGAGGCCACAGCGCCTGCCCCTCTGCCAAGAGACTGGACCTCTCTTTGTCCCTCTTACCACATCTAAAACTTGTTGCTAACAGGAGTGGTCTGCGCTCTCCTAGTGCTTTTTCACCTGTAGACTTCAAAGCGTTTCTTAAAGTGGATACACATTACTTACCTATTTCTACTGTTGACCTAAGTATAGAAATCTGAAGCAATGCTTACACCAGGTGTACCATGGCTGGATTTCACCAGATGGGGTTTATGTTCCCAGCTTGTTGTGGCATATCACTTAAACTCTGAGCTCACAGTGTCTGATATGGGGGAAAAAAGGGTAAAACCTCTGTTTGCTTCCTCGTGGTTATGGTGTGCAGTTGCTGAAGTGCTTGAGATCTGCAGGCACTAACACCTTGCTGCAATGAGAGAGGAATAGTAATGGCCAGTTCCGTACCCAGTACTTGTAAGTTTCCTCCCTGTGGCAGAAAGATGTTTCAGGGCCTGAGTTTGTCCCGTTTCCTTCTGGAATCCCTTCGACCCCACTTGGCCTCTGCAGGAGGGGAGGGATGGCCCCTACATTGCAGGGATCAGGCAGGCGCCTGGATCTGAACCAGAGAGGGAGGAGGCTGAGAGGTAACAAGAATGAGATCTTCAGCTGGAGCTTGGAGATGTCTTATTTCAAACATGCTATCTCATTTCCTTGACACAAATATTTCCCCTCCATCATTTATTTTCTCCCAGGTTCAATGACAAAGCCCAGTGCCGTGCTTTCAAATGGTACCAATTTCTGGGGTGCTCAGCTGTGCCAGCTTTGCTTCTTGCCAGAGCCAGAATAAGGTTCTATCCAGCATTCAGAGCAAGTGCAGTGAGAGACAGTTTCATTATGCAGACACAGGGCTCAAAGAAATGCCAGGCACAATAGGAGACAATAAAAAAAGGATTCCTTTAATAGCTTTTAAAAGAAAAAATGTCTGTCTTCATTTAAAATGTCAGTTCTGACTTTTCAATGAGAATGTTCCTCTATGCATTTCCAAGAACAGGAGCTTGTTTTGCTTCACACATTGAGTTATAACATAGCATGAAATTAACCTTTAAATGGAGCTTGACTTACATATTTTAACTTATTCCTTGCTTCATAACACTAACAATATGATTCTCCATTTGGAACCACAGGCACTTCCCCCCCCCCCCCCCCCCCCCCCGCCATGTTATTTGTATGAGATGTATCTGGGATGCATGAAAGGAAGCAGAAATTGTGAAAATGGCTAGGAGTACATTTTATTTTATACTTAATACTTCTGGAGTTAAAGAGGAGATGGAAACTGGCCATGTAATGGATCTTAGCTATAGAGAATTATCATCGTTTGGTAATAAGTATTGCCTGTCTCAAGGGCACACACACAGAGCTTGACCTCAGAGCAGTTACACATAATGTTTTCTCTGTCAAGAGAATCTGTTCATAATGATGTGTCACAGGTGCTCACACATAATATGTTTCCCGTCAAAAGTGATCATCCATATTTTATATAGCAGCTTTGATGACAAATATTTTGTACTTCAGCTGCTTTTTCTTCCCTCTGTCAGACTTAATGAAGGAAAGTCATGGATAGTTTTTAAATAATGTCAGCTTCTTAGATCACGTTACTGTGTCTGCCTTTGAAAGTAGCTTCATACAAGAGCCACAAGGCAGAGAAGAGAGAGAGAGAAGGACATTTTCATTCACTTAACTTTAAAAAGAAAGCCAATTTTTCAGGCTCTTAATTTCAAAATCAATATGCTCTGTATCTTTGGAATCTTCTCAGAAAAAAATACGCTATACTTATCAAGCACTCTGTATTTTGAGAGTCTAGTGAAAGCAAGTCCGATAACTGAATTGGAGTTGCAGCTTCTCATTATGCACAATGCCATTTATTCTCATAGTAGTGGTGTGTCCTGGTGGTAAAAACACTTTCCTCCAGGTTGTTCTACAAAGTGAGTGCCTTGAGGGGCACAGAGAATTGCGTTCTTATGTTCTCATTGAAATTTTTTGCCTGCGGCAGGGCCAAAGTTTGCTCTTGTCCTTGTGTTCAGCCCTACTGAGAGAAATAACCCTCATCCCTCATTCTGTTAATGAAAGAGGAGAAGTGAACTTGAACTCCCTTTGAGGTTTCTCAGATTGCGGGACTGTCTGGTCATTGAAACCTCAGAGCATAGAGGAGTGCTTTTCCATTCATGGGCCACGTCTTTTCTGCCAAAACTGTTAGTGAACAAAGTACAGAGGTATTCCTGAACTTCCCTGCCACCAGGCAAACTCCCCTCAGCTAGCAGAGAGTGGTGGCTTTCAACCTGTAAGCCATGGATTCATATGGGCTTCTGGTCTGTCTCCAAGAGATCCACAGAAGGGAGCTGACAAAAGCCAGTTCATTGTGTATGCAAGCTGGTTAGCAGTGTCTGCAGATAAAAACAAAATCAAAACACTAAACCAGGCAATCAAAATATGGCACGTGCATATTTACAAAGTTATCACTGGCCTGAGGAGAAGGCAGAACAGGAAGCCAATAGTATTTACAAATAGGATTTACAAGTGTAAATGAGGACTGGATTTCTCTTACACATTACATATAATCAGATATCTCAAGTTGAGAGATGAAAGCTTACACTTAGAAAAATGCCTGGGTTTTTAATACAAGACGAGGTCAAAAACAAGGGGGGACAGGGTCTGGAGCTATTTGGTGCTTAATTAATTTGCAGATCCAATTCCTATTTAAGAATGAAAGGAAGAATGAATTAAAAGTAGGTAACAACTTCTAAAGTACAGGAAGATGCAAAATTTTATTCTCTATCACTAAGAAGCAATACACTGATTAACGTCTGCTACTGAAAAGAGAGTCTGCAATAGCATCCTCTTTTCTGCTAGCCCGAAGCCCCTAAAGAAGAACCGAATAGTCTTAAGCAGTGAGTGTAATCAGTTTTCCTTTCCTTGTCTGAAGAATTAGAACAATTCAATTGAAAGGCAAATATAATCCTACCTATGCTCCATGCTGGGACTGGAGCAGGGTAAATGCCACAGTTAAGTCTGAACATCAGGTTGTAATTGTTAGAGATTAAAAACATGCCAGAGAGAACATTCCAGGGAAAGAAGGAGGGTGAGAAGGATGGCTCTCCTGTGTCTTTTTATTAAGGCAAATTAGCATCAGATCTTACAAGGGCATATTCCTGCGCAGCAGAACTCAATCAAATGGCATTTAGTCAATGAAGGAAATTATACACTAGGTTGATTTTTAATCATCCAGCTAGGAAAAGCAAAGATAAGTGAACATGTATTTATCTGCTGAGCCAAGTGCATACAAGTCAGAAAAGCCTGTGAAAATAACTAAAATAAAAATAACTGTTCTCTAGGATGCTGCTGTTCCATAAAATTTACTTCAACTATAATTTGCTGTTAGCTATTTCTGCAAGATGTGAGCACGTCAGCTGAGCTTCTCATTTTTATGCAGATCAAATAATCGCTTAAATGAAATGTCAGGTCTTAAGAGACACGAGAAAAAATGAAGCAATCTTCAAGAGCTGTCAGACAGGTGGATGGTCCGCTCTTCCAAGTACACAGGAAGCATTATTTCATGGTCTTGTCTTGTTCTCTCACCACCGTTTGTTTTTTTTTTTAATACTTGTCTTCTCAGTGCATCCTAACGTGAGCCAGGGTTGCCAAGGAGGGTGTGCTACATGTTCTGACTACAACGGATGCCTGTCATGTAAGCCCAGGCTCTTTTTTGTTCTGGAGAGAATTGGCATGAAACAGATCGGAGTATGTCTTTCCTCATGTCCAAGCGGATACTATGGGACACGGTATCCTGACATTAATAAATGTGCAAGTAAGTGCTGGGGAAAGGGGAAGCGCATGGATTTGTTTGTTCTCTCTTGAATGCTGTGTCCCCTTAGGAGTCAAGTCAACAGAGAAGCAGATGGACAGGCCATGTCTTTATTTGTTCAGTTCTTTTATAGCAGTGCAGTAAATATTAACCTGAGCAAAAAGTTAAGGTAAAAGATCACAAAATGGCCTAAATCTCAGGGATCCTGGCTCTGCATGAATGACCTGCCTAGGATGCAGGTGATAGTCTCCTCCTGTACACCCCCATGTGAATGGGAAGCGCCGGTGGGTGCCAGGCACCACCCTCTGGCAGCGAGAGGCAGCAGTGGCAGCTCAGAAGAATGGGGGCCAAGGGATGCTCAGCCTCGGTGCCTGGCGCCGTTTAACCCATTTCCCTTACCCACCTGACCCCTGCGACAAGGAGAGAAGATGGCAGGTGGCATTCTCTGGAGATGCGGTTTGCCCTGGTCTCTTTATCGCTTGTCTCTTAATTTAGTCCTCTAAATGCCTGTAGCAGCTGGCCGGGTTTCAGCTAGCCAGGTCTCAGCCTCATTTGGGGGAAGTTACCAATTCATGCTGCCTCCAGGCTGCGAGACAGAGAACCCAACTCCATTCTTTACTGCTCAGGCAACATTTTGACCCCACTATGTATTTTGAACCATAAATGCACTGGAAAAGATCGCAATGTCCTCCCCGCTCCTCTTTTTGTTGTTTAATTCACTGGTTTTAATCCCACAGGTGATATAAAAACATGAGTGACGACCAAGCAACTGTCCCAGTTTTTACCTGGCAATAAAAGTTATTTAATGAATGGAACCGCAGAGCAAAGTCTTACAGAGTAACTTGATGCTGTAAAGTATTTGCTCACTTTTTAGCAGCGTGTTTTGCCTTGCATATTGGACATGAGCTGTGTCATACACAAACTTTTATGTATTTCTTTTAAAAATACCTGAAAACTGGGAAATATATCTCTAATACCAACTTGGGTAGTCATATAGAGAATACATGAAATACTATAGGAAATTTGATTGAACATCAAAGAGTCATTTAAAAAAATAAAAATATGTTGATGCAAAACAATGTTAAGGAGATTCTTAATTCTGGCATATTTTTATTTCTCCTGGATTGATGGAGCTAGATGATGTGGAACTGGCCCAGTACCTGTGCCCTATAGGATTAATTAGTGCCTATGCTGTGTCAGGGCAGAAGCAGTATATTGTTATTCTGATGTGCTGTGCTCTGTCTTCCATTTGCATAGGTCTGCAAGAAGACAAGCAGTGTGAGGCCGTTCAGCATCAGGCCATCCTTATTAAATCCTCACTCATGTCAAGGTCGCATGTGGCTGGCCTCACTATGTGTGCAGGCCATGAAGAAGATCTAAATATAATTTGCTTCCTTTCAAAATTGTTTAATATTGCTAGAATTGTGTAATTCTTGTATATGTGAGAGAGCCCATGGCATTTTGTGGCAAAGAGTAACACTGTTGTTTACTGTTTGCATTTCAGAATGTAAAGCTGACTGTGACACCTGCTTCACCAGAAACTTCTGCACAAAGTGTAAAAGTGGGTTTTACTTGTACAGTGGAAAGTGCCTTGAAAAGTGCCCTGATGGGCTGGAAGCCAACAATCACACGATGGAGTGCACTAGCATTGGTAAGTCCAGTCCCCCTGTGTCCTGCCTGGTTTTCTCAAGGGGATGGGAGAATCTAAGGAGGGCATGAGTTGTAAGATCAGTTACATCACCAGGGAAATGCAACTTAAAATGAAAATGTTCTGCATCACAAGATGTATTCCCCAGCACAACAAACTCAAGGTATTTCCCAAGCCTGTCATTTCACAAGAGGCACAAGCTCAGTTGTGTCCCACCATCACAGCCTTGATGCTAAGGACAGTTCTGCCTCAGGAAATCCAGCCTGTTTGGTCTGCCCTGAGGTAGAATGACATCCATCTCTCACTTGCTCTCTTACAGTGTTATGCACCACTGCTAACATCAAAGGTTCGAAAATCCTGAGCCAGACCCACATATAGTTGAAAGATTAAAATTCTAACTGCTTTGCTTTAGCTCCCTTGTACTACCTGAGCCTTCAAAGCATGTGTGCATCTACATTTTGAAGCTTACCTTCACAAAGGTGAAGGCTAGAAACTAAAACTTTAAGGAAAAAAAACCCAAACCCCCCAAATGGTATATGTGCATAATCACCTGACTCCAGAAACTGAGGATTAAAATAAAACACCAAATAGTGTCACAGAAGGAATGAGATTGGCGACACTGGTCCTGTGACTCACTGGCTGTGGAGAAGAGACCTGCTTTTGTATCTTCCCAGCCTCTGACTCACAAGCTCTTATTATTCACGCCGGGGCAATTTTAGAGGTCACCACACCTAACTGTCTGCTCCATCCCTCTGCCACCCCTCTAGCTGAAAGCAGAATGAGCAATATATTTGCCTCCAGGCTGCTGCAGTTGACATCCCCTGCCATGGGCATGCCGAAGCTGTGGCAAGGTTCAGCCTATTTTAGTATACCGGCTGTGAATTGTGGTGGCCGAGGGTTGCAAACTGCAGTGGAAGCAGTAACCTCCTCAGCCACCAGCAACCAGGGAGCACTTATGCACAGTCTGGCCATGATGGAAATCTCCTCCCCCACAGTATCATGCACATAGCTCTCCCTGGCATTGCGTGTTTTGGAGGAGAAATAATGCAGGAATAAAAATAATGTACAGCAGTTTGTCATTTTCTTTCTCAAATATATATTAGTTCAGGTGGTAATGATGGTTTTTACAGTTTTATTTTCAAGCAAAGACTTTCCTCTTTGAAAGAAATTCAAGGAATCATTTTTGTTTCTTGATGGCTGTTTCCAAGTGCTGTAGACATAGCTGCTTTAACAATGAGTCAGTCTCTACTCGGAAAAGCCATTTAAAGCTACGGAGGAAAAACAGAACCTTTTTGTGCACGTGAAGGCCAATTATTTTAACAGGAGAGCTCCAGTGTAATATGAAAAACAAAATGACCCACATGACAATTCACTGGAGGAAGGCTCAGAGATTGCTTGAGGTCAGTTATATTTTTAGGTTTTGAAAAATTTTGAAGTAAATTCTGGAGTTGGAAAAATGTTGACTTACAAATTCCTCCTTATAGAGGGGCTGGAAGTCTTTCCTTCTTCAGCAGTGGTTTGTAGCCATAAGCATGCATGTGAACATGTTTACTATCTTTTATCAAGAGAAGGATACTGAGGAGATGCCACAAAAGAAGGATAGTTATTAAGAGCATGTGGTTAAACTTCCAAGGTTACTCCCATTTTTGTCTACACTGTTTGGACAAGTGGTCAGCTGCACACTTTTTGAGTTCCAATAATATGGGATGTGCATTCAGATCACTGTGGTTTAGAAAGCGTAACCCACACTTTTCTGAAAAGTTTGCACCCCCCTGACCCAAATTTTCCTCTGCTTTGCCTATTTACAGTTTGCATATGCTACAGATGATGGCTCTTTCACTATGTAAGCTGAATATCACGCAGCAGATCACCAGAGATACTTGACTCTTAATGTAATGCTGTTTGATATCAGCTGGTTTTTAACTCTATTGATTTCCAAACTCAGTACCTTTGAGACCAGCTGCAGCAGCTGGACCCAGTGACTGCAATCTCCTTTCACATAGACATGACCAAAGTTTCATTCCACTGAAGATACAAGGATTTACACATCCACAAAACCAAAGCAACCTCAGAACAAGCCCCAGTAACTGATTTCATTGAGACCAATTGTGGTGGTGTTGCCCTGTTTTAGGAATGGAATTATGAAACAATGAGTCCAAAATAGTAACTGACATAATTATTTGACATTATGTTGTGCAGTATATCCTCAGCAGCCCAATTTCTGTCAATTCACTGCTGCAAATCCTGATTAATTCCATTATTTTTTGCCACCTTTTGGCTGATGCAGAATAAAATTAATGTACCATATGCATTGTGTATACAAAAAGATATTGGCCAGGCTCAGCTTGTCCTATGTTTATTGCAGTGCACTGTGAAGCTAGTGAGTGGAGTCCATGGAGCCCTTGCACAAAGAAAGGAAAAACATGTGGTTTCAAAAGAGGAAATGAAGTAAGGGTCAGAGAGATCGTACAGCATCCGTCAGCAAGGGGCAATCCTTGCCCACCTACAAGCGAGAGCAGAAAATGTATTGTACAAAGAAAGAGATGTCAGAAGGAAGGAAAAGGTACCACGTTATCATCATCATAATATGAGATTGGTATTGTGCTTGTTTCATAACTCACATCTGAATTCCCAGGCCTCAATTGCAGGCTTCACCAAAGCTCCCATTGATGCGGTGTTCTTTGGGCTGGAGAGAACTGTGCCCTTGTCTGGAGTAAATAAAGTCCTAATGCTGCTCCAAAAAATGCGCTTTGTGTTATCTAGAGAGACCAGGGTGGCTGGATGGGAAGGCACATTCTCTCTCGGTTCTGCTGAAAGAGCTGCCAAGATGAGGGGTTGCATGTGGAGCTCAGAACAAAAAGATCCATCGTAAAACATGTCATGGTGGGAGTTGTTTGTTGGGTATCAGGCAGCCAAGTTTCACACTTCAACTGTGGGATGCCTCCGAAACAATTCCTATTTCATGCTTCCCTACAGGTAAGACCATATCTCTTGCAATTGCAGCCCTGTGGCCTCTCTCCCACCTTGAACTCTTTCTACTAGCTCTGGCTGAGCAACGTGGCCTGATCCTGCCATCTGCATGGGAGAAAGACCACAACACTGCATGGCAGCCAAGGGAAGCTCCGCTTGGCTTCACCCAATAAGCAAGAGTGCCAGCAGAACCACCCCTCCATGCAGGCTGGCTTGTTGGACTTATTCCCCATCACAGAACACAGTGAATGGCATCCCACATGTTAAGAATGGGAGATGCTTAAGAAGTCTACGAAATAATAATTCCACTCAGCAGAGATTGTTGTTCCATTGTTCCCTTTTCTCCCCTTCTTGCAGCAGGGAAGTTACTTGCTCTGTCCCTGGTGCAGTTACTCTGGTTGGCACAGGAGTGTCACAGGAATATTTCCTTTTCCCCGTCCCTCCCATTTTCCCCATCCTTCCTATTTCCCCATTCTTTCTATTTCTCCCTTTCCTCCCAGCTCAAAAGCAAGGTTTCACCCTTTTTGAGGATGAGAGGAACAGGTGGAACAGCTGCCCCCCATGTGAACATCTGTGAGCCAGCATGAGCTGCTGGTACCAAGTAGTAACTTACTGTTTCATTGACAAATGATCACTAGGGTTGCTGCAGATTACTTATAGAAACGTTAAAGGGGTTTGGAGCTTGTAGTCATTTTGAAGGTTGGCTTCTTCCCTAGGGATATACCTCGTGAGAAGGGAAATAACATTAGTAGGAGGATCTTATGAACCAGACAGTACAGGTGCATCCCTCTGACCCAAGAACTGGCTAGATCTACTGATTTATGGGAATCTATGGGGTAGATGTCACCACCTCCTCCTTGTGTCAGGCCTTGAAGAGGTAAAGAGGCGTATCTGCCTCAGGGGAGCAGCCAAGGCAAGCTGTTCATGGATTCCCTTATGCTTAGAATCTATGTCCAAAATGTCCATGCTTGCTCCTGCTCCTGCACAGTGGCACAAATGGAAACACAGCCTCTCATTAGCCCACTGCAACTGGGCTAAGAGTCCTGGGTGAAGAGTTCTTTTTTTTTTCTACCATAGCTAATTTTGCAAGAGCTGAAAATATAGGATGGAACTGTAATTTTGGAACTGTGAAACTGTTTTTTTGAGGTGATAATGATGTTGTGCATTCGCTTATGGCAATTTGGCAATCTCTTCAGATTGAACAAGACATTTCTCTTTGAGAAATGCCTGCTGTTCCTACGTAGTAAGTACTTTAAAAGAAACTATTCACGTATTTTACTGTCAATTCTTATTTTATGGGATATGAGCCAAACCATACTTGAAAAATACTGCGCACCACAAGCATTTGTTCACAATCACGAATCTTTCTCTCTTTTTTTTTTCCCTGTAATGTGCATAAAGGTGGGGGTTTTTTCTTCCTTTTGAGCAAGTCGCAGACAATATATTCTAGCCTGTTTTACACTCAGTAGACAATTGCTTCAAAACCAAAGCAGGCAGATGGAACCTATGTTCCAACTCTACCTATGCCCTTGGAATTTGTATGTCTATGTCTGAGACCCCTTTTTTTACTGTTCTGAAATCCACCATTATATACTCCTCAGTATCCACAAAAGTCTGTCCCATTCACTTTCATACACCTTCATAGGGAGATGAATTTAAAATAATAATAGAGATAATTCTTAATAAAACTGAGGAAATTCACACATAGGTTAAAATATCTTTAAGGGATGTATTATGGTCACAACCCAGGAAACTGAGAATTAAGCTAAAAGTTTTCCTTCTGTTCCTACTGGAATGGGGAAATGAAGCTTTCCAACTTGATCTCCAGGCAGCTTATCTTCCCTAGTGCCACTGTCCCTTATCACACAGAGATAAATTTTTGTTCCCCTTTGAGCAACAGAATAATTGCACGAGGAACCAAGCCAGGCTCTGTTCTTATAGCTAGCTGCATCCAGCCAGTGAGTGCAGAAGGAGGTAACAACAAAAACACTCTGGGAAAGGGAAGGGAAAGTAAATATGTTTGTATTTACTGTAAAGAAATCTTGAAAATGCTCTTTTACGTCGTATGCCTCCCCATCGCCGCTCAGGCATTGCTTTGGAGTTTAGCTTTCATGGCATCGGCTTTTGAAGTCTAGCAGCAGACCCAGCAGCAGTCACCAACAGTGCTGCTAATCTTTCCTCTGCGGCCACGAAGAGGGAGTTAGCTCGGTCAGCCTCTGCCGTTTCCGTGTGGAATAGATGTCTGTGGCCGAGGAAGTCAGGGCAAAGACCACATGATGACGGGGTATGCTCGTCACAGATGCCTCAACGACTTTGCTCAAGGAGTTGAGATCAGAGACAGGATGTTAGTCAGTTAAGTCGCTGCTATCGCACAGAAGCAAGGACATGTTTCTGGAACGGCTACGCAAAACAAGATAAAATGGATGAAGAGGGGTTTTTTGTTTATTTCCATCTGCTGGTGTGTCATTAAAGCTGATGAGGTCAATTACAACTCTTTTTTCCCTTCGCTGGCTATAAAACAAAGTTTTACTGGGAGAAGGTGCTAGTATTTTCAGGGTGAATGCAAACAAATAGGAATAGTGAGGTTACAAATAGTCCAACTAGCCTAAAATATTCTTCTCACTCATTTTAGCACTAAATTAGTTGATCCCAGTGTGTTCTGATGTGGCAATTCCCGTATGTTTCACATACAGGCTGCTTTTATAATTCAGTCCCATCCAAACCTCACTGTAATTTATTTCATAATTCTCCTCTTTTAATCCCATGATGATGAGTTCTTCTTAGTCTGCATGACTACATGCTTTTAAGTTCCAGTTTCTTCTTCTTCCTTGCTCTCCCTCACACTTTTTGTTTTGTTACCCCAGTGCAGTGCACTGTTACTGCTACCTTCCCACACTGAACATCTTCTTGGCTCCCAGCTTTCACTGACAGGCATACTTTGAGAGTCATGTGTCTCCTGTAGCCACGTCTATTAATACCAAATGGCAAATAGATGTACTGGAAAAGCATAACTTGCAGAGCTCTTCAAACACTGCAAATTATCCATCAATATTATTTCTTTGCCTTAAGAAATGTGCTCTGGCCAAACACAAGTCCCTTTGGACAGCTGTCTGCAAAAGTGTGAGATTGACTTTTACTGGCCAAAAGACAAATATGAGAATTGCATACAAAAGTATTTGTGGGGAAGGAATTGCATGGTTTCATGCATGAGTAATTCCGCCAAGAAAAGAACATTCACCATATGACTTTCTGATGAGTCCCAACTAAACCCCCCCAGAGAGCAGGCAGTTTTAAATGCTTTCAGAGAACGTGTTCTGATCAGTTTGAAGAGACTGAAAACACTCACCAAAAGACTATCTGTGTAGTTATGAACAAGGAAGACATCTTAGAAAGCTGGGTATTATGCAAGCCAATAGGTAGGCTACGTTGGTTACACAGTTGTACTGTTGTAAACAAATAATACATTTCAGTTGTTGCTTGTTCATATATTGATTCATTCATATGCTGGTGGCATTTAGAAGTTCGAAGGAGAAAACCAATGTTAACTGCATCCAGTTCTGTGCAAACACAGACCAAAGTTCCTGTTCCTGACAGGCAAAAATTCAAGCATTAGACATGAAGACATGGTGGGATGAATGTAGAATAGCATATTTCTTTTTCATTGTGGAGTGTAGGGATTGTCACCTTGCAGAGTCTGAAAGCAGGATACTGCTATGAAAGAAAGAAAGGCAATTTATTAAAAATTCACAAGACTGCAACCCCCCGGAGACAAAGTAGCTTGTCAGTTAATGGTTTGTGCTGTAAGGAGAATATGGATATTACGATGTGATTTTTTTTTTTTTTTAGTGTACAGCAAGAATAAGAGAGAAAGCAGTATCTTTGAGATGAGGAGCTGATGCAAACTGGTGAACGGAAGGGAACCAAGGGAACACGATTTGTTGTTGAGCAGTTTTAATGAGGAAGTGTATATATTTTGGGGAAATAAAGTATAAGAAATGCTTCTATCCTGCACTGTGTACATATGAATATAAAAATCCAGGTTTGATTTGAATAGCTTGGAGAACTGAGACTCAGGTCACTCTGTAGCTTCTTTGAACTAGTTCCTCCACCCCTTATTGCTATATGTCCGCATAATGCTTCAAACATATTAATCAGATCATGTCTGAAAATGTCTTCAGTTGGCTATGGTGTGAGGAAGGAATCCTATCAGGCATCCATCAGATTTCTAAAAGCACCACTCAGCTAAAAATCCCAAGCCATTCATCAAGAATTTACTTTAGTTGAAAACAATGTAACTTAATACTAACAAACTTAAAATATTAGGCAATAAACTATTTTCACTCACTTAACTTAAAGTCATTGAGTTACCCACCCTAATGTACACGCTCTGATGCCATATGGATTCATGTAACAATGGAGCACAGAGGGCTTTGGAGTCTAAACTAAGTTGCCCCTTTAGTATTTCTCACAAAGAAAAGTTTCCGTAGTTGATCTCAGGTTGCGGTGCACCAATTTCATTAACAGTCAGTTAAGCTGTCCCAGGCCAAACACAGAAAGAAAAAGAAGGCCCCTGCTAAAATAAAAGATGCGTAAGTTATAATACATTTTAAAATGTATATGAAAGCACAGTAGTGAAGGAAGCCATTTGAAATCAGTGGGAGTTTCACCACTTCTTTGCACAGGTTTTGAATTGTGGCACATAAAATCACGGGTCTGTGACCTTCACATCCCATAGAAACTATTATGTAGCCACTTTAGACTTGCGGAAGTATGTGCCACATTAATGTGTTTATTCGTGTGGTAATACCCATTTTTCCCCAAAAATTCTGGACTGCCAGGCCTCTGGAACAGTTGCTTGTGCGTTTTGTTGAGCTCTGTTGTCACTCTGGACAATCTGAATTTGACGTGGATGCGATTTTCACAGACAGGGTTTGGCTATCTGAGAATTCAGACAAAGAATGGCAAACTGGGACCCCACTGAGGCTCCCTAGGCTTGGCAAGAGCATGATGGGATTCAATGAACTTAAGCTGGACAGCTAAAAATTAGTTGGTTTTGTCAAAACAAGGGTCATGCTGATGGTGGGGTTAATACTGCACCTAGGGACAGGGATCCACGAGACAGTAAGATGAATTCTTAGAAGGGCAAAATAATCTGCCTCCTGAAAGTGCCTCTTTCTTGCCAATGACTGTTAAGGACAGCCTAGTATGAGTGATCTGGACTTTTACCTGCTAACTTTTAAATTAAAAGGCACATTTTCTCCATCTGCAAGGTAATGACTTTGCAACACTG
Source organism: Balearica regulorum gibbericeps (assembly GCF_011004875.1). NCBI lineage: Eukaryota > Metazoa > Chordata > Aves > Gruiformes > Gruidae > Balearica > Balearica regulorum. The sequence continues at coordinate 59,583,524 of NC_046186.1, forward strand.
CAAAATCTAAGCCAAGGCTCACCCTGGCTGACTCTGTAAGCAAGAGGAGCATGTTTCAGGGGATCCATGGGTCAGCCACAGTAAAACAAAAAGTAGAGTTGAAAAATACTCTTTCCCAATACTAATTTCATTTAGTGTTGGCAAAATCAGGGTTAGAGCAGTGTTTTGTTGTGTTTGTTGATAAACATCTAGTAACGGCTGCACATGTGCTTATTCAAAGGTGAATTGCCCTTTACAGAACAAGGTCTGAATAGTCTGCCCCTATACACTCCACACACCAAAGATAAAAGTCTCTTCCCAGGGCAACAGAGGCCCACATCAGTCCAATAATTCCTCACTGTACTATTTTTAAACATTTTTTTCTGATTAAAAAAAAAAAAAAAGGCATGGGGGAAATTATGGATATTCTTGGTACTAGGTATTTGAACTTATTAATGTTTAAGTCCTAAGCATTGCTACATGGGAAAGTAAGACGTTCCAGTCACAGCTCATCCCAAAAGTCACATTGTCTCCCTCCTGTATAGCTCAGTGGCAGCTAAAACAAGAGGGCTGGAGCATGTGAGCCGGGGAGACATCACAGTGCACAGTTCGCTCGTATAACTGTGAGAGATGGGGTGTTCCTGTGTGAAGGTCACTAGTGTGGTTATGGTTAATGACCTTACTCCATGGCGGGTCACAGGACTTCTGAAGCCTCAAAATGAACACAAAGCTAATTACTGCATCCCTGTGTTTACATACTGCATACGCCAATGGGTCATAACTCTGGCCTTTGCGAGGCTGAGTTACTATAATTGAGGAATCTGTCTTGTGAAGAGTTTGGTTGTTTATTTTCTGTTTGTTGCTGCCAAGAGGACCTCTCATTTCCTTTCTTTGCAGGGGTTTTGACTCTTTAACTTTAACACATTTCCAGCCTCCAAGAGTAAGGCTATTGAGACTGGGAATCCTCTAGTTGCAACATGAAGTGAAATGGGGTCCTGGGGATACCCCAAGCAAGGCAGGGCACAGACAGCACAGGGCTGCCCACTGCCGCGGCCGGCAGACAGGGGCGTGATCGAGAGCTAGAAATCGGGGGGGAGAAGGGGTAAGAGGGGAAAAATAGGCCCAATATGAGTCAGAGCGATTTGTGAATCCAAAATAGAGAATGGTAAAGGATGTGCAATTCAAGGGCTGAAAAGGTTGGAAAAAGCCATTTTTAAACTTTAATCATAGCATTTTCAAAATTTAATCACAGGCAGTTTTGAAAGTCTTATTAGGTTACTACCTGCACGCTGAGACTTTAAAATCCGAACTAATTAATAGCACTATTGCGTTTTGCTACAAGCATGTTTATTTTGCTTGTGTTAGTGTGAATATTAAAATCTCATCGTGCGTCCCAGTTCTGACAGACATGTATCCACCACGCAAGCAGGTAATACATGCAGACTATGTGCCTCTGCACACGTAGTACTATGCACGTATGCACGCACTGCATACCTGTGTGCCGTGCCAAGGCTGTATTGTCTGAATAATATGCATCTCGATGAACAGTCAGGCTGAAAATGGCTGTGGCCATACACCAACCTGTCAGGTATTAAAATTGGTTTTAGCCTCACAGGGTGCTGGGCTGACGCTGTCTCTGTGCTCCTTGGGGGATGTTCTCCTCTCCTGCTGCCAGCTCCTTTCTTGCCACCTCCCGTCTCCTCCCTGTCCTGGGGGGCCTGGGAGCAGAGGGGAGGTTGCTCAGCTGCCCTGAGGTCCTCTGGAGTGTGCTATAAAAAATGTGCTGGACGTGCTGCTGGTAAATGGCATCAGCCTTGTATTAATGGGAAAGGTGTCAAAGCTGAGACAGAAGTGTGTGGTCAATTGCTCCCGTAAGGGAAGTGAATCAGAAAAAAGCTGACTGCATTCTTCTGTATGAGAGCTGTTCTCCTCAGATCACTAAACCAAATAAGGGATAGAAATCAGCTCTTTTTCTCTTTCTGATCTTCCCTTATGGTGCCTCCTCGTGCTCCAGAATTGGCTGGCTGACTATCTTTTAGATGCCGGAGCTCTGTAGGAAAAACAGAAGGGAATACAAACTTTTCATGAACCCCTTCCAAAGTGCCCATCAGGTATTCATTCAGCACCAAATTTCTATCACCTGCCTAAAATCTTCCCTCTTGAATAAAAATGTTTGGGATTGAGAGGAGCAGTTTCACCTTTAGAAGGTGAAATCCGCAGCTATGTCTATACTGCTGAAGAAAAGCAGGCAAAGGTCTGCTCTGTGGCCACAAGGCCAAGGGCCACCTTCTGGCTTGCTTCCAAACTAGCCGGGGCCATTCCCTCCACAGCAGATTTGACTGGGGAAGAGGGATGGCTGCTGCAGGTCAGACAGAGTCCTGAAACAAACTACCAGGTATGCTGCGCAGACACGCAGGGGTCTGCCTGGTCTCTGGCCACCTTCCCCGGTACAGCTGTGCTTTACTTCTCCGTGGCACCTTCAGCAACGTTACATTACGGTGCTGGGGGGAGAGGCAAATGGGAAACTGCAGCTACTGTCTCCTCTCAGCGCAGGCAGAGTATCATTCTCTCTTGCCCCACATCACTTCCTCGCTCTGCCAGCACATCCTCACTTAATCATCTTCCTCTCCACACTGGTCTTTCTATCACTTCTCGCAATGGATGTTTCTGAAGTTCTTGCGCTAACTTCTGGTGCTTTAAGGAGCTCTTTTGCGAGGGATGTTTGCCACAGCTGCAAGAGGAAAGGAGCCTCTTCTGGCCTGCGTGCCCCAGCAAGGTATCTTGACAACTTCTTTCTCTTGACTGTCCAGAGGACCACAGCAAGCTGTTTTCTCACCTTTGGGCAATATTACCACCAAGTAAAGGCGAAGGGAAGTGGCTGCTGACAGCAAGACTCACCCAGCCCTCATCACCCGAGATCTAACCACCTCATTATTTTGGCCTGTATGCCCTGGAAAGAAGAACAAATGCAAGAAAGACATTTTCTAGCACATCTATCAAATTTAGTCCAAGAATGCAAAACATTTGGGGTATGTGAGCTACAGAATAAATCAGGCAGTGGATGTTTCAAGTCTAATGGTGACACATGCAGCGCTGTTTAATCAGCTAAATCGTGGGCTGTGGAACACTTCCATGTATAGCAATGCTGTTATAACACTGCCAGTCGTGGGCAGCAATGGCACTCATTCACTATTGTGTTGGAGCTGCCATTCTTTTACAGGGCCTGATCCAAGACCCATTGACTTCAGAGTACTTTGGATCTAGCTGTAAAAAAGGGATTTTCAGCATTCCATTTCTAACAAAGTGAAAATAAAGCAGCACTTTTTGGCTGGTGTTTCTCCTCATCTTACTGGATATTTGTCTGTTCTTACCCCACCCAGGCTGCTCTGTTTGCTTTTCCCCACCCAGGTCTCTGCATCTCCAGTCTCGTCGTCTCTTCTCAGCACACTGTCCCTGCCAGCTCTGACACCTGATGTAGCCTTTGGTCTGCTTAGGCTGCCAACTCCCAGCTCTCTTCCAGAGCTTTGAAAAAGAAAACACTCGCTGCCATAACTTTTCTTTACAAAGGTCCAAAGGAGCCTCAGAGCGTTCCCAATGAGTTGATAACATCCAACGTTATTATCAGAGACCGTAAAGATCAGGAGAGAGGTTGTGGGAATCTCCATCATGGAAGATTTTTAAGGAGGTTAGACAAACATCCATCAGACACAGTCTAAGTATAGCTGTTCAGCTTCATAGCCCAGTAAGGGACTAGAGAACACTTTGATAAGCATTTCTAAAATTGCTACAAAATTTCCACAATTTTTTTTCTTGCCTGTTGCCTTCTGTAGGACTTCCACAGGGAGACAGCGTACTGCACATTTACAGAGCACAAATCCTCGTATCTCTCTGTCCATCGACATCAGTAAGGCCTCCTGCTGTCTTTACTGAGCTCAGACTTTTATTTGGGCCTGAGTCAAAGAACTGAAACTGACTGTCCTTTCATTTTGTCCAGTTTAGTCATTTGCATGGCTGAGATATTTGTTCATGTTCCTCTTTGCATTCATCAGCTTTGAATTATTGTTATAGGAGGATTATAGGGCTGGATTTTCTTACAGAAAATTTCAGTGAACTTGTTACGCTAATTTACCAGAGATATAAGCTAGCACATGTCTGCCAATGAAGCTATGTATATTTTAAGAGCGGATGAAGATGTGGCCCATGAGGGTAAAACTGCTGTATGCTTAGGCCTGAAAAAAAAAAGAGCTAATTTTAAGGACTGGTGCAAACGAATATTATTTTTTCAGTAATTTTTGTTGAAGCAAGTTTGCAGTGGCAAGAAATTAAAGGGGAGAAAAACACCAACCATTTAGCATTTAAAGATGCCATAGCCAGGCAAAATTCAGAAAAAGCATTTCCTAAATTTCCTATTTTTAGTTCTTTGAAATCCAAAATGGTAGCAATAGAATTAACCAGCCATCCCTGAGTGAAACATGTACAGGTGATATTAAGGCTAGAATTTAATGTTTAACTGTGGGGATTTTTCTATTGTTTTTTGGTTTACAAGCAAAATGACCCAGTAATGAAATTTCTCAATTCTAATCTAATCCTCCCCAATATCTATGGCAAACAGTAGCCCCAGCATAAAGATTTACAGCTACAGTTATGTCTCTGCTTTGTTCTTAAGCATGTATTTACTTCTGCCCATTTGCTTTCTGAAATTCTCTCTCTCATTTGTCATCTGAAGAACTCCGTTTAAAAGGAAAACAGGCTTCAGACATGAAACACAGCTACATTCCTGAAACATGAGATGAACAACCTTTAATTCACGCAACCTTTCATTTACAGTAATGTTTAATGGATGGGCCAGTTTCATTATGGACAATGCCTCTCCCTGTCATTAGCCTGCAGAAAGGTCTAAAACTCTTAAGCATTTAAAGGAATGCTCTTTCAGGCTCTGTACTCTCTTCTTCCCTCCCTCCCCCGCTCCCCATCACCCCTTCTGACTGCCCTTGTTCTAAGTGCATAATCTAAACGCTGTACTCTGCAAATTGCGCTTATTGTTGGCTTCGAGCTTCGAAGGACCCTTCTGAACACTTTTTATACAAACCCTAACAAGGTCAGAGTTGGAAAAATCTCAGCTGGTGGACTTGGATCCCATGAGCTAGTGACCATTTATAATTAATATTAATGAATGGCGGACGACAGATGTTTATTGCTTAAGTAGAAATGTGCATTGCTAAACCAGAAGGATTTAGTTTAAATCCAGAGGAACTGACTTTATTTCTTGTACAGATGTGGGTGGTGGGAGGGAATGCCAGCGGGTGATCCAGCCCCTGCTACCTTCAAGAATGAGCAAGGGAACGATGCTCAGTAAAGAAGGATCCTGAGCTCTCTATTTGATTGAAGCATGACATTTGGTCCTTCAAAACATTAACTGAAGTAAGGAGGACTCTCTGTTCACTTCAGGGGCTACGGTTTGGTTGCATCCAACTTGCCATACATCGTAATACAGGAAATATCACTTGCTGAACATTTGCTTCGGATTCCCTAGAACCTTTTTGCAGCCCTGCAATTAGGCTCCTGTAACCAGCCCCGCCATATGGGCTGCGCACACCCCACAGGCACACCTCGAAGTGTAAAGCCCAGAATTGTTACCAATCTACCAGCTCTGCTGTAGCACTCTTGAGACACCAGCCAAGCACCAAGCAGAAAAATAAAATGTGCCTACAGCAAGTGCTGCTGAACTGCCATCGTGTACTGCTGGTGGCAATGGCACTAGACAGGACACAGGGCAGATTTCCTGGTGGGGTGGCTAAGGGCTTCCAGACTTTCCTTAGCACTTGGTGGTGCCCTCTGTCATCTCGGTGGGGGCCACATCTCCTCTAACCTTCGGGGGACACGACCTCATTTTGCATCCGATCTAAATGGCGTGGTGGTCAGTTTATAAAGCATACTAAGCGAAGTGGGCTCCTGTGATGCACTGTCACATGGCATACTCATTCTTCACATTCCACTTCAAGCCACTCATAAAGCCGGCTGCTCACTTCACTGTGCAAAGCCTGTGTTACTACAAACAGCTCTAAATGCACAGCTCATTCCCAGAGGGATTTAAAAAGAATAAACTTATCACATTCTTGGAAAAAAAAAAAAAAAAAGAAGACAAGACAGTTGGATAAAATTTACATGGACAATTTCTATCTGTGATTCATTTCAAATTGAAGACTTACGGGCAATGTTAAAATACATGCATTCAAGTTTTTTTTCATGCATGTCCTCCATGACCCCTACTTAGAAATAATATTTTTTTAATATTTTATAGGGCTGAATTTTCCAAAGGAATGGAAAATACCAGATTATCAAAGTCATCATATTTCCCAGAAACTTGCTGATTTCAATGACGCTCCAGTGGAAAGTAGGCAGGTATTGAAACGACTTTGCCTTCATGTTAGGTTTCTGCCTAGTATCCTGCTGGCTTATCCATTGGGTTGGGTCTTGGCAACCCACCTGGCTGACAGGGACTCGGGAGCATGAAAACCTGAGATCCCTTTGACAGCATCTTGGTCACCTGAGCTCCCCAAGCTTCCTAGGGCTAAGTTCTGAATCACTTTGGCATAAAAATTTCCTGAGCCTTTTTCAGAGGCAGCCCAAGAGTCTTGGTGATTGCAATCACCTTCTCCACAAGCTGCTCTCTGCCTGGTGAACTGCCAGGTATCTTCTGATCAGGTGAGAAAAACTTCTCTGAAACATACGGAGATGGCCAAAGTCACATGTCATGTCACCCTTTTTGAAAGGGGACCTTTAGAGTCTCTGGTCTGTATGAAATTTAGAAACCTGACATGTCATTTTAATCAGGATGAAAACAGATTTGGAAATATTGGCACTACCTAGAGAGGGGAGGATCAATGCTTTGGCCAGCTGAAATAGTACACACACATTGGAGGCATGAAACAGAAAGAAACAGAGGTTTTTCAACACCTTGTTTTGAAAAGTATCCTTGAAAGCAAATTCTCCTGTCATTTACACCAGAGACCAACCTTGGTGACCCCTGCATGTTTGAGCAAGTACAACAGAGGGTAGAATCGGGCCTCCAGCAAATTTAAGTAATAGCACCCTGGCTCTGGGCTGATGGTTTTGCTGAGTGGATCCGTTAGGGGCTGCTGTCCCCCTGCGCGTTAGCTACCGCCGACCGGCTGATCCATCCATCAGGCTGGCCTGGGATGCGCAGGGGCTCCCATCTACCTGTCAGCACAGGTGTCACTCCAGGCGGGAACGCAAACAAATCGTGCTTAGGGTAGAGGGGACAAGTGAACCGTGCAGAGCGGGGCCAGAGGTGCATCCTGTTGACTCCTTGTCTTCCTTCACCTTCCTGGCACATCGGGAAACTTAAGGAGACGTAAGGAGGGGGCTCCTGGGAGAGCGCATAGCTGCACCTATACTAGCAAATGAAATGGTAGAAGATGCCCGGGTTCCTTGGCCCTGGCGTCT